>NC_090946.1:3370000-3970000 GCF_040807025.1 Struthio camelus | reverse complement strand
GCTTTGTTATTTTCTGGGCGCCTGGAGGTGCCTTGAGGTTCTTGGGATGCCATGAGGGGAGCTGGGGGTGTGCCTTGAGGTTTCTGAGAGTGCTGGGAGGTTCCTGGGATTGCCAGAAGCTCCCCGGGGGTGCTGTGGGACACTGAGGGGCTGGGGATAACTTGAGATTCTTGGGGTGTTGAAGATTCCCACAGGGTGCTGAGGGGTACCAGAGGGGTGCCTTGAAGTTTCTGGGGGAGGGGCTTTGGGGCCCAGGGGTGAAGTAAGGTCCCTGGGGGTTTTGCAGGGCAGTAGGGAGCCTGAGGTGCTGCAGGAGTTTGAGGGGGTGCTGCGAGGCAGGTGGTGGTGATATCTGTGTGCGTTTTATCACCCGACTGCACGGTGCTTTGGGGGTGTCGCAGTGTACCCCGACGGGGCTGCAGTGGAAGGGACTGTACGAGGTCGCTTGGGGAAGGCTGAAGAGCTGGCATGCCGAGGGAGTGGTTGCTGAGTGGGCCAGGCGGTGCGTGGGCGTGCAGAAAGGGGTGCCAGGGTTTCCTGGGCACCGCGGTGGGCAGAGAGGTGTGTGAGTGCTGAAAGTGTCGCCAGGCGCTGTGGAGAGGCTGCTGCTCCCTGTGAGGGATGTGCAGGCAGACAGTGGGAGCAGGGGACATAGGTAGGATTCCCCTGGTGCTGGTGGCCTGGTGCAGGCTGCTTGGTTAAAGCACTGTCAGGTGCCGCTTCATTGCTTTTTTTGCAGCTGAACAATGATTTCTTCTCTCTGTTTCTCAGGGCACTTCACCTCTGCAGAGGATCTAAATCTGCTGATTGCCAAGAACACTCGGCTTGAGATCTATGTGGTCACAGCAGAGGGGCTGCGGCCTGTCAAGGAGGTGGGCATGTATGGCAAGACTGCTGTCATGGAGCTGTTCCGCCCAAAGGTGAGAGCGGTACAAGGGGATGGGGCTGCCCATGAGCTGAGGAGAGCGGATGTAGGATGCCCTGAGGGTCAAGGGTGAGTTTTCTCTCTGTGAAAACTTCCTGAAAGCATATCACTGTTCTGCTTTTCTAGGGTGAGAGCAAGGATTTATTGTTCATCCTGACAGCCAAGTATAATGCATGTATCCTTGAGTACAAACAGAATGGGGACAGCATTGATATTATCACCCGTGCCCATGGAAACGTGCAGGTGAGTGAAGTAGCAGCACCTGGTCAAGTCCTGGAAGGTGTGAATTCCCTTCCTTGGGGCTGGTTTTACTTTGCCGTTGACATTGGTGAGTCTAGATGATAGAATTTATGATTGTTTCCCTACAGCTGGCTCTGATATGGTTCCCCTGCTGCTATTACTATTTCTAAAGGTTTTTGCCTCCAGTGAGTCAGTCTTGAGCTCAGGGACTCACTGAGGACACAGCTATGAGTGTGTTCTTGGAGAAGTTTGTGGAGTAATGTGGTTGCTTTGATGTGGTCCTTTTGTAAAGAGAATTAGTCCTCAAAATTCAATACAGGGTAGAATTTTCCCTGGAAAATGACTCTTGTCATACCTCGGGACAGATCTCTACATGCTGCACACCAAAAGCATTAGTGCTGACGTTACTTTTACCATCATAACTGTACAACATAACGATTGTAGATATGCTCTATTCTATTTTATGCAGCTTAAAATCTTGTCTTTTCAGCAGGTCAGAAATTCGCATGCCTCTTTGGCTTTTTGTTAGTCATTAGCCAAATGTTTTCCATCAGCTGTCAAGCCAAAATATCTTCCATCTGTTTTCAGATGTTGAGCTTCCATTGATTTATTGTTTGTGGAATTGAGGCACAGGGTTAGGGGCCAGGAAGAGTAGGTGGGCATATCCTGTCAGTAATGTGTCAGTGTGTTTTGGGGAAAAATGCTTCATCTTCCTGTGCCTTGGCCTTGCCTTGTGACGTATGGAGATGCTGATATCAGCCCCCGTCATGTAAAGCTGAGGGATCTGCGGAGGCTGATAACAGCGCTTGACTTCTGAAGAGTGTTTTTCAGTCATAGATATCAAAACACTTTATAGCAAGGGAAAGCGTCGCTTTCCCTCAGTGATAGAAAAGCTGAGGTGCAGGACAGCAATGTGACTTACGTGAGGTCATTCAGTAGAGAGCTGAGATTAGAAAGCCAATTGCAGGGTCTTGTCCTGGCGTGCCTAGTTCCAGGAGTCCTAGAAGAGAGAAAGCCAGGTGTCCGTGCTGCAGGAGTGGCTGTGATTATGATTAGCTGTCTGCTTTCAAGCTTTACCAGGTTCTCTGGTGGAAAGGACCTGCTCTTTTAGACTAGGGAGATGCTGTAATCTCCTTTGGCTTGCCAGACAATATTTTAAATTTTGTTAGATGACGTGCAGGGAGTACTTCCTCAACTATGGGACAGTAACTTTTGTACCTAGTGTTCTTCTTGGGTCCTACGTGTGGATCTTTTTCTAATGTTGATCGCTCTCTCTCCCATCTCCATGGCTGTGCTCAGGATCGTATTGGGCGTCCCTCGGAGACAGGTATAATTGGCATCATTGACCCAGAGTGCCGGATGATTGGCCTGCGGCTCTATGATGGCCTCTTCAAGGTCATTCCTCTGGACCGGGAGAACAAGGAGTTAAAGGCTTTTAACATCCGCCTGGAAGAGCTCCAAGTCATCGATGTGAAATTTCTCTATGGCTGTCAGGCTCCGACCATCTGCTTCGTCTACCAGGTACCCTGTTCTTGATTGGTAACTCAGGCAGAGAATGTTGGAAATTGCTGGACTGATGTGCCGTGAGTCAAGGTCTCTAAAGGTCTTCTAGGAGGATTGAACAGTTAGTGTTGTGGTCCAGTTGGCAGAGCAAAAGACGGAGAATCCTGACTCCTGCAGATTCATCTTGTATCTGAGGAAAACCCAAGTTCCTCTCTGATGTTTTTTTTTTTTTCCGTTCCTGGGAGATAGGAAGAAACGCTCTCCAGCAGGAGAGCTGTGTAGCTGATGCTTCTGATGGGACTGTTTCTTATTATTGATTCTTCTGTATCTGTTTTCGAAGTCTGTTAGGGACGTTTTTGAGAGAGGTGGGAGCTGTTGAAACCACTGTTACTATCGAATTCACATGCACAGTATAACTAGGAGTTGGAAGGGCAGTCCAGCTCCCCTGCATCAAGGCAGTGCTCTTCCCTTGCCCCAGTAGTTAGCTGGCACTCTCACTTATCATTTGAACAAATCAGGAAGTTACAGCATGCTCTTTTCAGCCTTGCTGGTAAACTTTCCTAGCTGTCAAGTCCTGCCCACTTCATAGAGACCTGTGCAGATTTAACGCTACAGACAAAAAAGGAAGATAGCAGGGAGGGGGTTAATTAAGAAACACTACCTGAAAAAGCGAAAGTCTTTCGGCTATTGCTAATACGTAGGAGCAAGCACTATTTTCTTTCAAAATGTGCTGCCGCTCTTTTTTTTATTTAGGAGAGAAGGGACTCATCCTTTCTGTGACAAAGAGTGGAGTCTCACTTAGAGGGCCTTTGTTATACATAATTCCAGAATAGTTGGCAGTCTTATTTCTGCCTGAATGTGGATTGTTTCTCCATGCAGCCACACTGACTTTGAAACCTAGCATCAGAAGACTCTCAGTCAGTATTTGGTCTGTAGAAATATGTAGTAAAGCGGCTGGTGATACTGTTTCAGGTTTTGACTCGCTTCATGTCATTTCAACAAAGCTGGGAAGCCCAGCAGTGGTGTTTACTGCTCTGTAAAGTGCTGAGTGTTCCTGTGAGTTTGGTTAGTTACAGCTGCTGTTGTGTAGCAGGGAAACTGAGTTAGAGATCTGGCCAAATTCTTAAACTCAGTGTCAGTTTGGGCAGGAGTGCCAAGTTTTCCACTCAGTCCTCAAGAGCACTGTAAACAAGGAACTTCATCTCATGTATTCGGTGAGTAAAATGGTATTATCTTGAGGGATCTGATATTTTCATGTTACAGATTAATCCGTAATGGCCCGTTTATTATAAACAGGCATAGTGAGAGTAAGGAGTGAATTAATGGTTTTCTCCATGTTAACAGACTTCATACAAATTTTACCCTTGCAGCGAGAACAAGATGCAGGTTCTGTCTGACTCATTAGGTCTTACATAAAACACCGGATTTGTTTTGGTCCCTGTGTGTCTGACTTGCATGTGTGTGTGGAGAAGGGAAAGTTTCCAAGCTTCTTCTCTATATCTAATTCTTTTTCAATGTATTAATCATGATCACAGGATTTGGACTGAGTAGCAGTGAATGTCTGAGGTGTTTTTTTGAATTTTTGAAACCAGAGGAAGATACCACAAATATGAAGAAGTTCATAAAAAAAGATTTGCGAAATGCTGTTGTGTGGAATAAAAAGGTCTAGAAATGCCAAAGTTGCATTAATTACTCCTTTGGCATTCTAAAGCTGCATTTCGACTTTAAAACAGACTAGAAGTGCTATCTTTGTCCTAATTCCTCTTCTCTCTACCCCCCGTGTATCTCTCTCTCCTCTTTTCTTTTAGCTTTCCCTTCTCTGTTAGCTATTACTGCACTTTGCTTCCCTCATTGCTGCACCGCTAGCTTTCTCCAGCATGTGGACCCTGCGCTGTAGCATCCTCAGTGAGGGTGTTTGCTAAGCTGCAGAGTTTCTGAGTGTAAACCGGGAGGTGCTCAGCTTTCCTTTGAGTGTTTGTTTAAAAAGCTGGCAGCTACAGGGAGGAAGAAAGATTTAATCTGGAAAATGGTGATACATAACAAATCAAAAGATGGAAAGCACTTTCTAAGTAGTTCTGTGAGCAACATGACTAAGGAAACCTAGTTCCCTGTGGCTTAGAGACTGTTTTAGCTTATTAGACATGAAATAGGCCAGTGGGTTCCAATCAGTGCTTTGTCTGTGTTTTGGACAACACTTGTACATCTTTTACCGGATTCTCAACTGTCTGTTAGCGTAGACAACCTTTACCATGGTGGGACACTGATTTGGGTGCCTCTCCTCCACCCACCACTTATTTCTGTGAAGCCTCTATGGACTTATTACATCTGAGACCTCGGGCTAAAAAGCCTGAGTAGAATCAAATTGGGAGCTCAGCTGCACTAGCACCTGCACCCTTGCAGTTGAACTGAATTCTAAAATTCCTTACTGGAGCTGGTGATAGTGGTGATTTTATACAGTGGCACTCATACCTGGATTTGTGGAGAGCTATGTGTCAGATAAATATGAGTCCCAGAAAATCCATTGTGGGTATAAAAACATGGAAATTATTTTAGGTGTTTTTTGGCGCACACACCTGTGTAAAGGGCGTTCTATGTATGGATAAAATTAGGGAGAATGCATTCATTAGTGTTTGTATGTGTAGACAAGCATACAGTTTGAGGGAGTCTGAAGAAGTGAGTAGGATGGAAAACCTCAGCAGCTCTCTGGTCACTAGGCGATAGTGTTATTGCAGGAGATGAGACGTCATGTCCTTGCTTTGCGATTGCTAGTCAGTTAGGCCTCCAGAGTCTCTTTATTGCTGTGCGCACGCGGCTCTCGTCAGGTTCACGCTCTTGTTTGTGTGAGCTTATTGCATTGTTATTTGTGTTTTCTCTTTAAGGACCCTCAGGGTCGCCACGTCAAGACATATGAGGTGTCCCTGCGAGAAAAGGAGTTTAACAAAGGTCCTTGGAAACAGGAGAACGTAGAGGCTGAAGCCTCCATGGTCATTGCAGGTTGGTCCCTCTTTGTAGAAAATCTTCCCTCCTGTTTCTTCCTTGAGGGATAATGCCTCAGTCTTGTTGCATGGGTTCTCTAATAAGACATTTATCTTTTCCCCTGCACAGTGCCGGAACCTTTTGGAGGAGCGATCATCATTGGGCAGGAGTCCATCACCTATCACAATGGAGACAAATATCTAGCTATAGCTCCACCTATCATCAAGGTGAGTGAGCACTGGCCTCTAGAAACGTGTCCTATGTAATTCCTCCATTCCCAGTGCGTCTCTGAGTACTGGAAGGGTATCAGGCCACTTGTATTCTGGAATTTAAACTGCTCTTGTCCTCAAGCGTAGTCTAATAGGGCCACTTACTCCCATGGAACAGCCCAGAGTGGTGAATGGGTGTCTTCTACAATGCCTGGTCTGTATTTTGGGGGACTGAGGGGTATATGTGATCCTTTTATTGATGGCAGCGTATGCTTGCACTGCAGTATGTGGCTGAGGACGTGCCCTGCTGTCTGTGGAGCACTTGGAGATAATGCAGTAAAGGTGTAATCTTGGTTGGGCCCCAGAGAAAGGCAATTAGGAGGCAATGAGTGTTTTGGGCATTGGTCCAGGCCAGAGCAGGGTTGCAGTTCAGACGGCGAAAGGTGTGAAGGAGCCCTTTGGCAATCGAATACACTGATGTATGATTGGAGCACTTGTTCAAAGGAAAAAAGACTTACAGCGTTTGTGGTAGAAGTTGAGCCTGTGATTTTTGTCAGAGGGATGGGCCAATTCCCATATTTGAATGGTACAGGAAGCACACATGGCATTGCCGTTTGTGAAATAGTCTGAAAGAGGACCTGAGCTATGATCAAAAGATCCTATTCAGCTGGAAATGCTGACAAACTAGAAAAGAGCTCTAGATCTCAAGTAAAGAAATACCAATATTGCCTGCTCAGACCGCTACTGGGGCTCTGTACTGGAGAGTTTGTTGCATTGGAGCAGACTGAACAAGTTGTCTGTGCTTTGCTGACATACAGATCTGGGCCTTGGCCTGCAAACCGAGCGTGGGCACGTCTGTACTCCAAGCCAATGGGATGTTCGAGTACGATAAAGATCTGCAAGATCAGGATTTCTAAGCGAAAGCCAAATATGTTGACAGGAGGCCAGGCAGTGTCCACCGCACAGAACAAAACATCTGTAGAGCTTGTGTCCGGAAAAGAAACAGGCTTGGGGCTCTGTAGGTCCCAAACAGCATCCGTGCTGTTCGTTTGTGGAAAACCAGCATTAGAAAACTAGGCTTTCTGATGGCACCTTTCCTGTGCTGTGAACAAGCTAGCAATGTTTTGCCTAGTAATGTGAAGTGGTTTCTAGTTACTGGAAGTGAGGCAGTTTGACCACAGATTCTAGTTGTGTTCACTGATATGGTTTATTGAGGGAAGAATCCAGCCATCTCCATCTGAGCAGGAAGGCTGCCTTGGCATGGAACTATGCTGTGGGTATAGCTAGCAGCTGGTGCATTGTGGATGTAGTTGTTTTCTTCTGGTGTGTACAGAGGTAGTCCTTGCTAGACATACGTTTGTGGTTGATTTGATGGGTTCCTAACAATACCTTTTTCCCTTCTCCTCGGAGCGCAGCAAAGTACAATTGTGTGCCACAATCGTGTGGATCCCAATGGGTCCCGATACTTGCTGGGGGACATGGAGGGACGTCTCTTCATGCTGCTCCTGGAGAAGGAGGAACAGATGGATGGCACTGTCACTTTGAAGGACCTGCGAGTGGAACTGCTTGGAGAGGTAGCACTCTTCTCCTTGCTGCCTTATCACGCGTGCTGTGCCTGCCTCTTTGTTGAGGGGCTCAGAGGCTCCTCAAGCTCGAAATGCTCCATGGAGGGTTGAGTGACAAGAATGGCGTTCTCTTTTGGAGATCCCTGGGGGTGGGATAATGTTTCACTCCTCATAGCTGTCACATCTCTGAGCTCTGAAGTTTCAGTTGGGCTAAGGAAATCCCTGTTTGCGCACTTGAATGTGTCTGCCATCTTCCTGGGTTTTTGTTGTGTCTGGTGCTTGCACTCCATCCCTGGAAGAAGTCTGGACTCTGTGTGGATTCTGTAAGGGGATTAAATTCCCCTCTTGTCCCCAGGGGCTTCCTGTTGGGCTACAGTTCAGAAGTGGTGCTTGGGAGGCATGGCAGGGTCCTTTTCATGCTAGCTGCCTCATCTGCGTCTTCTCAATTCCCAGACATCTATTGCAGAGTGCTTGACCTACCTGGACAACGGTGTTGTGTTTGTTGGCTCTCGGCTTGGGGATTCCCAGCTTGTGAAGGTAAGCGGCAGCCTTCTCCTGGCTTAGTTGCATGTTCGGACAGGGTTTTGTACATCTTTACTTTCACCTGGGGTCTGAGAGGTGTACTTAGATGCTGAGAAACTTTCTTTTCTTTCCCTATACCCTTTGCCACTTGCTTCCCCTTTCTTTTTGGAAACCTGTAATTGTGTTTATTCATAGCTCAACGTGGACAGCAATGAACAGGGCTCCTACGTAGTGGCTATGGAGACCTTCACCAACCTTGGTCCCATCGTCGACATGTGTGTGGTAGACCTGGAAAGACAAGGCCAAGGGCAGGTAATGTTGGTTCTGCCTTACCTTTCTTTGGTGTTGGGGAGGTCTGGGCCAGCCAAGTGTATGCAGTACGGTGTCTGTGGAAGGAAGAAACTATGATCTGTTCATCAGAGCAGCTCGAAGTCTTATCCAGATGCAGGGGAGGCTTTGAGGTCTTCCACTGAAGAGTGGTATGAGCGGAAAGGCTGCTTTTTGGAGATCCTTGTTCACAAGGAAGGGTCTGTCCTCCTGGGAATGGGGAAGGATCAGCTGCCAAATAATCTCCTCTGAGAAGTAGAGAAGATGGAGGTCCCGTCTTCCACTGAGCCTCACTACGAGGAGGCGTGAGAAAGCTTCCCAGCTATGGTTGGTAAAGGGCATCTACTTTTCCTCCAGCTGGTCACGTGCTCGGGTGCGTTTAAAGAGGGTTCGCTGCGGATCATCCGGAATGGCATTGGGATTCATGAGCATGCCAGCATTGACTTGCCAGGAATTAAAGGTATGTGGGCTGCTCTGCATTTCAGTGCTGTCAAATACAACCTGCAGCCTGAGAGGGCATGGTTGGCGGCAGAGGACTTGCCACCCACCAGCTTTTGGAATATTCCCTGTGAGCAAATACGGCCTTTCTCATTGTTGCAGGCCTGTGGCCCCTGAGGTCAGACTCTCATCGTGAGACAGACAATACATTGGTGCTGTCCTTTGTTGGCCAGACCAGGTGAGATGGGCTTAAAGCTGAGCCAGGCTCAGGGCTGCAGGTATGAGTGTGATATAATAGAATAACCCTTTCCCTTTCAGGGTTCTTATGTTAAATGGAGAGGAAGTGGAAGAGACAGAGCTGACAGGGTTTGTGGATGATCAGCAGACTTTCTTTTGTGGCAATGTGGCCCATCAGCAATTGATCCAGGTAATGCCCGTGCTGGAGGAGCAGGGAGAGAGATTTCTCATGTGGTGATTCCATAGCCCTTTTTGACTGTGGGGGTAACCTAGGTCTGTGTTGCTCATCAGGGGGCAGGATCTGCAGTGCTTCCCTGTCAGAAGGGTGCTGTTGTTCTGGCTCTGAGGAAAGGCGTGTTCTCTCTTTCCAGATTACCTCTGCCTCTGTGAGACTGGTCAGTCAGGAGCCCAAAGCCCTGGTGAGTGAGTGGAAAGAGCCCAATGGGAAGAACATCAGTGTGGCTTCCTGCAATAGTAACCAGGTGGTGGTGGCTGTGGGACGAGCCCTGTATTACCTGGAGATTAGACCCCAAGAGCTCAGGCAGATCAGGTGGGTATGAGTCTCTCCTCCTGCCCTGAGGTGTCAAAGCCTCTGCTGTCTCTCTTTGGGCTCCAAATTGATACCTTTGCTTCCTCCTTCCTGCCAGCTGCACAGAAATGGAGCATGAAGTTGCCTGCCTGGACATCACCCCTTTGGGAGACACTAATGGCATGTCCCTGCTGTGTGCTATTGGGCTCTGGACTGATATCTCCGCCCGCATCCTAAAGCTGCCTTCGTTTGAACTGCTGCACAAAGAGATGCTGGGAGGAGGTAGGGCTCTCCTGGGGCTGCTGGGTGGTTGCTGGGTGGTGGCAGTGGTGACCTGATTCAGCCATGAGTGACATCAGCCTTCTCTTCTACTGCTCTCTGCAGAAATCATCCCTCGTTCCATCCTGATGACGACCTTTGAGAGCAGCCATTATCTTCTGTGTGCCCTGGGGGATGGGGCTCTCTTCTACTTTGGGCTCAGCCTTGAGACAGGTGACTACTGGGCCCACACCAAGTGGGGCTGTTGGGGAAGGAGGCTGGACTCATGCCCTCTTACTTCCTTGTTGTTCTTTTCCCTTCCTTCTGGAAATCTTTCTTTTCCCATGAGTTCTGAAAAGCCTTCTCTCCCACCCTGATGGAGTTGTGCTCAGATGGAACTGAGCACAGGGGTACGGTCATTTGGTGGATCCTTTCTCTAGGGGACCATATGGAGAAAGAAGCTATCTCACAGGGGGTTGATGCTTACATCTAGCCCTTTGCTGCCCTTTGCTGGCAGCAGGATGCATTTACTCATGCCCTGGTAGCTTCCAGCGCTGGTGCTCTTTCTCTGCAGGTTTGCTAAGTGACCGGAAGAAGGTAACCCTTGGAACGCAGCCAACTGTCCTGAGGACTTTTCGCTCTTTGTCCACGACCAATGTGTTTGCCTGCTCTGACCGCCCCACCGTGATCTACAGCAGTAACCACAAGCTGGTGTTCTCCAATGTCAACCTTAAGGAGGTGAACTACATGTGTCCCCTCAACTCGGATGGGTATCCTGACAGGTGAGCCTGCACTTTGCCTTTTATGACCTGGCTGGGGGAGATTTGGACTTTGCGCTGGCACAGGCTCGGTGAAGGGTGGCATGTGGACAGTGATTTACCCTGCTACCTGCTCAGCCCAGCAGGCCCATTTTAACATGTCCAGAGGAGCTGTACACCCAGTGCTGGCCCTCAGCTGTGTGAAATGGGAGGGAGAGCCTTCTTCATAAATATGCTCACAGAATACAGTGATCCAGGCCCTAGATTCTCCCAGGGTACTGATCAGTTCTTTGTGCTGCTTGGTGGGTCTCATATGAGAAGACAGTTGCACGTGTTCCTGTGCCGTAAACGCCTGTTCTCCTCCTCTGCGCGTTGGTAACCCTCAAAGCTGTGCTAATCTAGCTACCCTGTTTGCATCCTTGCAACTTGGAAGGGGGATCCTGGACTCAGTGGTTGTGGGAGGGGAAAGAGGGAGGTTCTTCTCTGTGTCACCTGCTTTACAAGCCCCGTTGCTCATAGTTTACCTCCTGTACAGCCTGGCATTGGCCAATAACAGCACCCTGACAATCGGCACGATTGATGAGATCCAGAAGCTGCACATCCGCACAGTTCCCCTCTATGAATCGCCCAGGTGAGCAGCAGCAGGGAGTCTGGCTTGCAGGCCCATGCTGTAGTGCATGGGAAGAGGTTGGAGGGAGACTTCCCCAAGGGCAGAGGTGAGCTTTGCAGTCAGCATTCCTGTTGTGAACTTAGTACACTGACTGAATTTGTGGCTAGCCCTAAGAGAGCAGTCTGGGGAAGTGAGTGGCTCTATCCCTGTTATCCCCTGAGCCTCAATGCTCTCCCTGGAGTGGCCTGTCCTGATTCTCCTCACACAGCTCTGTTTGTCTTGCAGGAAGATCTGCTACCAAGAGGTATCGCAGTGTTTCGGTGTGCTCTCGAGTCGTATTGAGGTGCAGGATGCCAGTGGAGGTACCACTGCGCTCAGACCCAGTGCCAGCACGCAGGTGAGAGGGAGCTGCTAGATCGTGCTTGAGCTCTGGGCTGTGGTGCGAGATCTCCTCAAGCCAAACGGTGATGCAGATTTTCCTTGGCAATCTTCTCTTCCAAAGCTCTGAATACATGCTCTCCCTTTGGCAGCCTGGGAGGAGATGGGGTGGTAAGATCTTTCTGTAGAGGTGGTACGATCACTCCGTGCGGCGCTCTAGCAGGCTCAGCATGCTCGCTGTTCTTTCTTATCACCTTTGTTTCTTTGGGTACACCCCTTCAGTCTCCTGTACAGGCTTTTGTTCAGTCTCAAGTTATTTCCTTTTCTCAGGGACACAGGCACAAGTCCCCTCCAGGCAGTAGCTGTGGTGGAAGCCTCAACACTGCATCAACTCTTTTGTTGCTCAGCAGCGCTACCTCCTGAAACAAAGGCTGGGATTTGGTACCTCTTCCTTCAGACTTCTCTGCTGTGCGTGTCATACAACGCTACGGATGCAGGGAGTGTCTGTCCTTACTCAGGCCCAAGGAGCTCCTTGCTCTGCCTTCTCTCCTGTTCATCCTTCTGTTCCCCTGTTGTCTCAACCTGTGTGGAGTAATGTGCGGACGTGCTAAATGGTGTGAGGATGCAACCGATCTTTTTGTGTCCTAGGCCCTGTCCAGCAGCGTGAGCACCAGCAAGCTGTTCTCCAGCAGCACAGCACCGCATGAGACATCCTTTGGAGAGGAGGTGGAGGTGCACAACTTGCTGATTATAGATCAGCACACCTTTGAAGGTACCAGCCTCAAATGCTGTGCTTGCACCCTTGTCCAATTTTCTCCAGAGCAAGCCCATCAGCTTGTGGCCCGAGACGTGTGATCTTGCGCAGTTCCTTCAGTCAAAGCATTTTTCCTGAAGGAATGGCAGTCTTAGGGATGAGGAAGGGCACAAGTTTAAGGCACAGTGGTTTATTTTATCTGATGGCATAAGGTGTGTGGGGGGTGGAGTAGATGAGAGGATCTCCAGGCAGCCGCTGACTCTGCAGCTTGGACAGGTCTTTAAGCTTTTAGCTGTCCCTAGGCAGGCTGCTCTGCCCGCACACGGAGGTGCTGGGACCCAGTTGTTTCTACCTTTCTTTCTTTGCAGTGCTTCATGCTCACCAATTTCTGCAAAATGAATATGCCCTTAGCCTGGTCTCCTGCAAGCTTGGCAAGGATCCAAACACTTACTTCATTGTGGGCACTGCCATGGTGTATCCTGAGGAGGCAGAGCCCAAACAGGGCCGCATTGTTGTCTTCCACTATTCTGACGGTAAGAGCAAGGTGTTCTAGCCTGGCTAAGCCCCGCTGCTCAAGGGATACTGGAGTTGAGTTCCTCAGGCCTGAGAGCGCTCACAAATCTCAGTAGCAGGCTGGGACTTTTTTTCCTGAGGGGCCTGCTGTCAGCTGCCCATAGACGGGATCTGTAGAGGCTTTCATTCTGTTGCGGGCCTAGCCATCACAGCACGTTTCTATTTTTTCCCCATCTCCCAGAGAAGCCCAGGAATCACAGAATGGTTGAGGTTGGAAGGGACCTCTGGAGATCATCTAGTACAACCCCCCTGTGCTCAAGCTGGGTCACTGAGAGCACATTACCCAGGATTGTGTCCAGACGGCTTTTGAATATATCCAGAGAGGGACACTACAGCCTCTCTGGGCAACCTGTTCCAGTGCTCAGTCACCCTCAGAGTAGAGAATTTTTTCCTCGTGTTCAGACGGAACTTCCTGGGTTTCAGTTGGTGCCCATTGCCTCTCGTCCTATCGCTGGGCACCGCGGAGAGGAGTCTGGCCCCATCCTCTTGACACCTTCCCTTTAGGTACTTGTACACATTGATCAGATCCCCAACGGATCTCAGGAATCCCTCACGAGAACTGGATTCTGGAATTTGCTTTCTGTGTTTCTGCCCCTGCTCTCATATCATTCCTGCGTTACTTGCACATAGGTCCTCTGAGAAGCGGACACTTTCTAGGGAGAGCAGTTTTGTGTAGAGCAGCTTGTCTGAGAACTCACTGGGCTTGCTACCCTGGGAGTGCAGGGCAAGTAACTGGACAGTCTGTTGGTGTATTTCAGGGAAACTGCAGAGCCTGGCAGAGAAGGAGGTGAAAGGGGCTGTGTATTCCATGGTGGAGTTCAATGGGAAGCTGTTAGCCAGCATCAACAGCACGGTAGGGCTCTTGTAAGACCTTAAATTGCTTTAGCAGTGTATATTTCAGAGCTGGAGACTGTTGCAGCTGTGAGAATGTCAGCAGGGTCCCTGGTCTCTGGGGAGTGTGATCTAACTGGTGTGCATGTGTCTGTGTTTGCTCAGAGCCGTGTCTCTTGCTTCAGGTGCGCCTGTATGAGTGGACAGCTGAGAAGGAGCTGCGCACAGAGTGCAACCATTACAATAACATCATGGCACTCTACTTGAAGACCAAGGGAGACTTCATCCTTGTAGGAGATCTGATGCGGTCTGTCCTGCTCCTTGCATACAAGCCCATGGAAGGAAACTTTGAGGAGGTACCAATGCTCTTTGGATAGTCTTGGTCGAAAGGGTGCTGGGAGCCTGCACTCCCTATTCCAAGAGGCTCTGGGCAGGGGAAATTGTTTAAGGTAGCCTGGCTCACCCTGCCTTGCTGCCCCTTTGAAGACAAGCAAGGAGGTAGGGCTGTGTGAACAGGATTACATAGACATGGTTCTAAACAGATCCCTGTGGCTCCTGCAGAGTTCCCTGGGCTGTTGGGGAACTGGGCTGTATGGCAGCAGCCTTAAGAGCAGACTTTGGAGGCACGCGTGGTGCCTGCTGGGACCAGGGAGTTGCCATCTGGACTGCCAGCTGTGCAGCTGGGATAGCTTAATAAGATTGTGGCTGCAACTCTGCCAGCAAAGACAGCATAGCTGGGGAATGTACCAGGCACCAGGACTGTCTGTGCACTGAAATTGTTAGAATAGTTCTGGGCATGACTTTGGCACAGGTTGGTCTGTGCTCTCCCAGGGAACGCCTTGGCATCATCTGAGTGCTACTCAAGCAGCAGTCTCTCCAGAAGTCAGTTTGTGCCTTTCACTCAGCTGCTTCATCTAGCTGAGAGGGACAGACTGGGTCTCACCTTGCTCCCAAATGTTGGTGCTGTGTGGGATGAGGGTGTTGGATAATTGGGCAGGGCCATGTGTGCGCCCTGCCTCTTCTTGGTAGAGGTAGGATGTATCTTGTCCCCTTTGGGGATGTATCCATAGGTAGGATATATCTTGTCCCCTTTCAGATTGCCCGGGACTTCAATCCCAACTGGATGAGTGCTGTAGAGATCTTGGACGATGACAACTTCTTGGGAGCAGAGAACGCCTTTAACCTGTTTGTATGCCAGAAAGACAGGTGAGCTGGCTGTAAGGGGTTATGGCAATGTGTGATAGAAGGGACAGGGTGATAGGGCCTTCTGGTCTCCGTGTTACAGCTGCAGAGGTGTGTATGTCGGGGTGGGCAGGAGGGAAAGCATGCTTGGCTCTGAGGAGCAGCAAGATGGGAGCGGGGAAGCTTGCCTCTCCCCTGGCACAGACTGAGCAGGGTGCTCTGGATTTCAGTGCTGCCACAACCGATGAGGAGCGCCAGCACTTGCAAGAAGTGGGGCTGTCCCATCTGGGAGAATTTGTCAACGTTTTCTGCCACGGGTCTCTGGTCATGCAGAACCTGGGTGAGACGTCTACACCGACACAGGGCTCAGTTCTCTTTGGCACAGTCAACGGCATGATTGGTAAGGGTCAGGGTGCCTCAGACCTAGTGGGGAGGGTAACAGGTCCCCTTCCCTACTGCTGAGACCTGGGCTGGGTTTGGATCCTGTCTCCATTCTTCTCTGTTCCTCAATCTCGTAACAGTCTGTGATGTGGCACAGGCCTTTCCAGAGAGCATGCTGGTGGTGTGCCATGAGGGATCACAGATGAGGAATTGCGCAGTACCCCTGCCTCTGCTGCATCTGCCCTTTTGAATGCAGAAATGCTTTCATATTCTTGCTCCCCTTGAAAAGCTACTTCTCTCTCTGGAGAACTTCCAGGAAAGGACATTGCTCTTCCTTTCCCTGAGACTTCTTGTCCCAGCCCCCTCCCAGGCACCACCTTCCAGTGCAGCTCAAGTCTCAGCAGCCCGCTTATCAGTGCCTGCTGGGAGCTGCAGCAGTGTGGCTTTAGGGTCCCTAGGATGAGCCCTGACCCTTTGTCACCATCTTGCCCTTTGCAGGACTGGTAACCTCGCTGTCGGAAAGCTGGTACAACCTCCTGCTGGACATGCAGAACAGGCTCAACAAAGTCATCAAGAGTGTGGGCAAGATCGAGCACTCTTTATATCCTTCTGTGGTTCAGCCAGGAGCCCGCGCTAGTGAATGCTGGGAGGCTGGCTTGTGAATCGGACCTGAGCCAGGAGCAGAGTGGGGCTGTGTTTGGAGCAGGTTTCTCTCTGCTCCGTTGGGGACATCCTGGGGTGAATGCACATCAGCTGGAGAGGGAGATATTTTTTTGCTGCACGATCAGGGCTTTGTGCTTATCCTTGAGGGAAGGTGTCTGTCGTAGAGAGGTATAGCTTAACAGGTTTGAGGGTAAAGCTGGCTTTGTGGTGCTGCAGCTCTTCTTTGGGTGCCTGTCAGTCACAGGAGCTGATTGTGCTTAAGTTTATACATGGAAGTAAGATCAAGTCCCCAACACCTTACTGGGTGCATAAAATAGCCTGATAAAACATAACACAAATTCTGTGATCCTGTTTGATGCAGCACTGTCTGTGTCTTGGGCAGCTGCTGCGTATGCCCAGTGGGGCTTTTTTTGGACCTAGTCTGAGGCTGGCGTTACTCTACATGGGTTTAGCTCCTTGACTCTGGCACCTGGAGATCATTTCACACTGAACGCAAGACAGAACCAGCTACAGGGTTCATTGATGGTGACTTAATTGAAAGTTTCTTGGACATCAGCAGGCCCAAGATGCAGGAGGTGGTGGCAAACTTGCAGGTGAGTTGTGTATGGGCTGGGATACAGGCTTGAGCCCTTCCAAGTTAGCAGCAGAGAACCTGCTCAGAAATCCCAGCTCTAGTAAATCCTAAATGTGTGTCCTACCATGAGGCGATGGTTTGGGAGTGTTCCTCTTCCCACTGCACCTCCTGATGTCCCCATGCTCTGATGCCTTTTCTCTTGTTGCAGATCGATGATGGCAGCGGCATGAAGAGGGAGGCCACCGTAGATGACCTGATAAAGATTGTGGAGGAGCTGACCCGGATCCATTAGCAGGATTCAGGGTCATTCCCTAGCACCTTCCACCGTGTAGAGCAAGGGAGTCTTTTTTTCCCACCTGCAGCTGGGAGACCCCTGGCCAGCTGTACTAAACACCTGAGGCGGTGGTCCTTGCCCAAGGGGAGGTGGGGGAAGGAGTCTCTGAATGGGAGCCAGCTTGCTAGAGATTTGGGGGGGGGAGGGGAGGAGGTTGTTGATGGTCGGGCACCATGTCATTGCCTGCTGGGATTCACTTATCCTGCGGACCTCAGCTGCTGACCCAGAACTGGTCCTCACTGGTTGCTCTTGTTGGGTAACTGGTTGCACTTGGCTGATGAGGTGCCCTTGCCTGGATTCACTCTTCACTGTTGTCTTTAGTTTTGTTTTGTTTTGTTTTTTTTTGGCTTTCTGTTTCATTTTCGATTCTTTTTGATTTGTTGTGTTTTTTGGAAGTGGAATCAAAGCTGCCTCTGTGGTGCAGGTGAGGGCCAGAAGGAGTCATCTCTGGGGTTGGGACGGGTGGGACGGCCGGGGAGGATGCCTCTACATCTAGGTAACAAAGCTGAGAAGGCAGAGCGTGCTTCTCTCTCTCTCTGCAGGATTTGTGCCTCGCTCAGGGAAGGAAGCTCTGGAAAGCAAAATCAGTTGCTGGTTTCTGAGTTTTACCAAATAAAGTAGTCCAAGAGGAAAGGTCTGTCTCCTGGCATTGTGCTCCTCGTTTTGTCTGCAGATGTGATACTTGTTCTTTGTGCTGCCTTTGTGGAGCTGTGTCCCTGATCTGCTCGAGGGAGCCCTCCTTTCCAAGCCAATGTTGTTTCCTGTAGGAATTTCTGATGTTGAAACATTTTCCCCAGTTTGGTTTTGGTGGGAGCAGTTTGGGAGCTGTAGATCTGACAGGAGATCAGCAGATGGGCAGACTGAACCATCAGGTGCTGAGGGGAGCATATGTATTTTCCAGATGCTTTTTATGGCTTTTCTTTGACTTGAAAGAAATTTTAATTTCACCTCTTGGTGTTGCCTAGTGCAGACTGGTTTGGCAGCAGTGTTGCTGAGTGTCCCTCATAAAGTAAGGGGGGGATTTGCGTTTCAGAGCAAGGAATCCAGATGAATCGTTGACTATGTTGATCCTTTTGGAAGAATCAGATTTCTTTGCTGGTTGTTTCTCCCTTATAGCCATCTCTGGAGCAGTGCTTCTCAGCTGCTTGTGGGACCAACTTTCTTGCGTGGTGGCACTTGTGCCAAGGTAGGAGAGGAGAAGGTATAGTGACACAGCAGTGCTCGTATACTTCCCAAATCCTTGGGAACAAGGAGGTGCACGTTCTGTTCTGTTTTACAAAGATTCTTTACAAACACACTCAATGAGCAGAGAGATGTAATGAGGTCTGCTTTGTGTGCTAGTGGTTTAACACTTGCTGTTGAAGACAAGGTTATCACAGGGACTATTTTAAAGAGAGTTTCTGGATTTTTACAGACGTAACAGTCTGTTCCTAGAGCTCTCCCAGGCTGCTGCGATTGTGTGTGGCCACCTTGCCTGTAGGTGAGTACGCTGTCCAGGACAGGATTCCTGTGTTTCCCAAATGCCCAGAGGGCAGCCCATCCGGCTCAGATGCTCTGCCAGCAGTCCCTTGTCCGGTGGGCGGGTTATAAATAGCCCTGGAGTTAGGAACCACAGGAATGGCAAGAGTGGGACAGACTCTGGCTCCATTCAGTCTGGTGTCCTGGCCCTGGCAGTGGTCAGAGTCAGCAGCTAAAGGGATGGGAGCCAGAAACCCCTTCACTAATTTGACCCTAGCCCTTCCCACCATTTCCTTGCAAGCCTCAGGCCTGCTCCAGCTTTTAGCATGTGTTCCTACGCAGCCGAGGGGTCAGGGCTCCACGATAGGGGCTTGCTTTCAGCCTCTTCTTGTTGCCACATCTTCCTCCTGTTGCAGCTGCTCCTTCCTGGTGTTCTCACTTCATGCGATCATGAACTGAATCTAGCTGTGCAGCTGATGGAAAGCCTTGCCCTCTTTGCCTCTCTGCCTTCTGATCTGGGAGGAAAGTGAGACCAGATCACCCTCTGTCTGTTTTCCCACAGGTAGGTCTAACACAAGAGATGCTTGTCGCTTTAGACTTGCAGAGTCTTTTGCTTGTGCTGAGATTGCCTGGATGCAGCTGACAGTTGAGGCTGGCAGATGCAGGGTCTCAGGCTGGTCCCACTCGAACATCAATTAATAGTCATGATGTTGAATTCTGCTTCTGGTGACTTGTAGCTCAAGGGCCTGGACCACTGCTCCTTGCAACAATGGATTGCGCTGAGGGTACATCTGGCTCTGCAGGCTATGGCAGGGTAATGGGAGAGCTGTTCACTCCTGCTGGGCCTCAGTTCTCCGTGTGTAGAGTATGGATTAATAATTACCCCTGTGGTCCCCCTCCATTTGTCTATTTACACTGTAAATTGTCCAAGTTGTGGACTGCCTCTTGCTGTGGACATAGGCTGCCCTGGCTCACTGTTATTCTGATCACTGTTGGGTTGTTGCCAAAATGCATACAAGGGTGACAGCAGAGTCCCCAAGGCCAATTACCCTTTTCACATGGTGTTTTCTGCAACTTGGTTTATGCTGGGCCCCTGGCTGTAGCTAGTCTCCCTGCCTGAGCTGGCCCGGATCATCCCTGCTCACTGGCTCACCAAGTATGCAAGGCTGATCTTTAACCCTCTGGGTTAAAAATGTCAGTGAGCTCCACTGTTCCTGACATGCTCTTGGCACAGCCTGGGCTGCCTGGAGGAGCAGAGGAGAATTCCCTATCACTGCCCTGCTGGAGTCCAGGTGAGGAAGCTGTGGCTTTGGCAGCAGGCACAAAGGGTGCTCTGGCAGATTGAAGTCCACAGATCCTGGGCTCTCTCTTTGCCAGATCCTGCCACGTGAGGCCGTGTGCTGTTACTGCTCTGGGAGCTGCTAGCTGCCTTCCTGAGTGACCTGACCCCAAAGTAGCTGACTTCGTGGCCAGGTCAAGTGAGGTCAGCAGGCACCAAGAGGGAGCATGGTTAGGTGGCTGGTGAGATGGGCCAGGTTTTCCTTCCCTGCGTGGTTGCTGCATCTCTGAGCTTTTCAGCCCAGCACCAAAAATTTGGCAAAGGCACAGGAATCCTCTCAGCACAGCCAGCCACCTGGTCCCTGCGGTGTCCCTGGGAGGTGTATAACAGCGTAAGTTTTCCCCAAAGTCTTCCCTTTCTGCAAGAGTGCCATTTAAAATAGCCTGTGCCTGTCTGTGGAGGAGAGCAGGTGAAGAGGTGGATGGCATTTCTGAAACGTGAGCTTGTGTTGAAAGCTTTGTCAGGCTCCCACCAACGAATCTTAACTGTTGGGCAAGCCCTGGTTTCTTTGAGGAATTTGTATAGAGAAGGCTATATTTGGACATGTCTCTGCTTGGAGAGACTGTTTAGGATTAGAAGTGGACTGTGACCATTTGCAACAAGTCTGGATTTTGTGCTCATGCTCTCTGCAAGCAGGCAGGTTCTTGTTAGCTCTGGGGTTTGCTCCCTGCATTCAGCTTCGGAGAGCGACTCAGTTCCTCAGCCCTCATTCCGAGTCTGGTCCTTTTCCGTCAGCATTCGCCACGCATCCGAAAGCAGAGGGTCCCCTGGGAAACAAAACAGCCTCCATCACCCCTGGCAGACCTGCCTGCGGAGGGCAGCGGGGCCTGAATTTACCCATCTCCTGCACACGTTGTTCTCACTGAGCAAAATGGCATTGCGGGTGGTAATGTGATGCTTGTAACCCTACGTTAGTGGGTTTTCAACAGCACTGATGTGCCAGCAGCACGGAGGGGCCCTGGCTCTTCCTGGGCAGAGAGAGCCCACATCTCTGGCTCTGCAGGGCTAGTGCCTCACTTGTCTCCTGTCTTTGGTTTGGACCGGCAGCTCTGGCGATGCCTGTGGCCCTGGAAAATGGTCTTGCTCCCTGCCAGCCTCTGGCTACTGGTACATGGGAAGCGTTGACGCTGATTCACCTCCTGCTGCGGGTTAAAAATCCTGCTGAGCTGCTGGCCAGGGCAGGGCTGTGTGTTTATCCTGTGCCACTGGCCACCCTCCAGCTGCACTAGTGCAACCGCCTGCCTGTGCTCTCTGCGTGCGGTGAGTTGGCAGCGAGAGCCTCTGGTCACCGTCACACGAGGGTTGGGGAAGGGGCTGCCTTGCTCCACGCCAGCGGTGGCTGCGTTTCAGGGGCTGGGCACAGAGCCCTGTGCTGCTGGAGCCGGCATGGTCCCCCCCCCGCCCTTCCCACCGCACCCTGTAAATGTCAGCCGCTATTTATAAGCATGCGCAGGATGACCTGCTCCACATGCGCAGGAAGGGAGGCCACCTCGAGGTGCTGCTGGGCGCTTTGTGCGGGGTGGTGCAGTGAGGTCCTTGCCTGACGGCAGGGGAGAGGGGAGAAGGCTCCTGCTGGGGACCATGCTGAGGTTTGCTAGGCAATCCCAACCTTTGAGGTGTAGTTTATGGGGGAAGATCTCCCAGGCGGGTGCAGATCTGCAGGCAGAGGGTGGCTGCTCCCTGTCTCCACCAATGCTGCAGGTATTTACCATGCCTCCCTGCACTAAAATACGGGCCAGCAGCACGAGCCCTTTGCTCCCTGATATAAATCATTACCTATCTGTGACCTTGGCTTCAGCCCCCGTCCTGCGGAGGGCTGAGGGGAGAGAGGTGAGGGGCAGAGAGTTAGGCTCCTGCACCTTGGAGCAGGGTGCTGCTGTGCTCCAAGTGCCCCCGTAGCACCCTGCGCCTCTGCGGCGCAGAGCTCCCATGCCCTTCTCCCCGCCGGCATCACCCCCAGCTGGCGGTGACGGACTGGGGTGCGCTGGAGCCTCGCTGCGCCCTTCCCGGCCGGCCCAGCTCCACTTTGGCCCCTTTATCTGCTGCATACTCCTCTTTGGTGGGTCCCTGTGCAGGGCTGGGAAAGCGGCCCAGTGCCGCCAGGAGGAGGAGGAGGAGGAGGGGTGGGGAGAGGCCGGGCCGGAGCTTTGCCAGATGTGGGAAAGGAGAGAAGGGGGATGTTTTTGCTGTTTTCCCCCGCAAACTCTTGCGAACAACAGGGCTGCTGTGTTGGGGATCCTCCCTCTCCCCGTGCCGCTGGGGGTGGATAGACCCGACACGCGCGTTGGCGTACGGCATTTGCGGCGAGGGCAGAGTCGCTCGCCTGCGCCGACCCGGGATGCCCCGCGCATGGCCGCGCTCGCAGGCAAAGCGAGGCTTTGCTCGAGCATCTCCGCGAGCCCCCGCGTGCGGCGTGCCCGCTGTTGCCCGCGCCGCTGGGCTCCTCCAGTCCCGCGGGCTGGCGCGGGGGACGCCCGCCGGGGTGGGTGGAGAGTTGGGTCCCGGCGGCTTCCCCCGGCAGCGCTCCCCGGCCCCCTTCGCTGCTCTCGCCTCCCTCCACCCCCCGCATTGTTCCCGGCCCCGGCAGGCAGGAGGAGGAGCAGGGCCAAGGGCCAGCATGCGGTAGGCGCCCGTGCCGCCAAGGCAGGAGGAAGGCAGGCAGGAAGGCAGGCGCTGGGAGCGTGCCGTGGGCTGGAGCCGCCTGTCATGTTGGTCGAGCTGCTCTTCCAGGCTGCCTGTGTGTCCCTGTTCCTCCCAGGCGGCCAGGGCAGGGTTTACCCCGGGAGGAAGAAGCCGGCCAGCTTTGCTGTGGAGAGGTAGCCGGGTCCCCCCTTCCCTTCTCCCTCTCCCAGCTGCACCTGGGGAGCGCCACCGGCGGTGTGCCGCGCCGTGCTGCTGAATCGAGCTTCGGCTCCCTCCGTCCACCCCCTCAGCCGCCTGGAGCCGGGGGCTGCCCTCCTGTCCAGAGGGGCTCCGGGGCGTGCGCCCCTCCGTCTGGCCGGGGGTGGCCGTGGCAAGCGGAGCGCGACCCTCGCAGCCTTGCTGCTCCTTGCGTCAGGAACGCTTCTCTGATGTCGCCGCGTGCTTCGGGGTAGGGGCTAGTTGGGGTTCGAGCCCTCTCTGTCTGCCCCTCCTTGTTTTGGGGCCCCGTAGGGCACCGTGACGGTCTGGTTCGCCCCGCACCTGCCTGCCTAGCGCGTCCCCAGCGCGCGCTGCTGCACGGGATGGGGAGGCCTGGGCCGCGTCCAGGGGCGCCTGCTCCTGCTGCGTTCCCCTGCCCCCTGGCCCTCGTGGCCGTCCCTGGGTCCGAGGGGTCTCTGCTGCCTGAAGGTGCCCGGGAGCTCCAGCACGCCGACCTTTGGTCTCTGCCGTGCGGCTGCTGGGACGACGAGGCAGGACCAGGACGGGAGACCGGGGCGCTCGGGGCAGGGTGGCCTCAGCCTTTCCTCCCTCGCTCAGGCGCCGCGTGGGGCCGCACATCTGCTTCTCGGGCTTCGGCAGCGGATGTTGCCCCGGGTGGATGCTGTCGCCAGGCAGCGGGCAGTGCACTCTGCGTGAGTACGGGTGCCCCGGCACCTCGCGGCGCGCCCTGGGGTGGGAGGGCGGGTGGGGGTCCCTTCGTCCCCTCACTGCTGCCTGTCCTGGCTCTTCGCAGCGCTCTGCTCCTTCGGCTGCGGCAGCGGCTTGTGCATCGCCCCCAACCTCTGCTCTTGCCCGGATGGAGAGCAGGGCATCACGTGCCCAGGTACCGGCCTGCCCCCGGCTCCGTGGTGGCGGTGAGAGCCTGGCCTCCTAGCTCCTGTCCTGGCATGGGGGAAAGGGGTGTTTCTGGCAGGGCACGTTGCTCCTTATCTCTCCCCGTTGGGACAGCGGCTCTCCCTGCCAGGGAGAGGTGGCTGGAGGGTGGTCTGAGGATGCTCTTGGAGCAGGCAGGGCGAGAGCACGGCCCCAGAGCGGCATGCGTGCGTGGGGGTGTCGGGAAAGCGGGGATGGAGGCCTGCCTTGGGGGAGCTGTGGCTTTTTGGTACCTGGGCTCGGCTCTGTGTCCGGTGTTATAGCCGAGCCAGGCCAGGGAGGGACCGCAGCTGGGGCTGAAAGAGCCCAAACCCAGCACCTCTCCTGTGCAATGGGTGTCGGGGCCAGGGACGGTCAGAGCGGTCTCCTGCAGACCCCTTGGTTGCGTTTCAGAGCCACCTGGCACCTGCGGGGAGTACGGCTGCGACCTCTCCTGCAACCACGGCGGGTGCCAAGAGGTGGCCCGTGTCTGCCCCCTCGGCTTCTCCATGGTGGAGACAGCCAACGGAGTCCGCTGTACTGGTGAGCGGCACGGGGTCCTCGGTGGGGCGGGGGTACCCAGCGGTGTCCCCCTCCCTCCAGCTCTTCCCTGTCACCCCCAGACATTGACGAGTGCCTGAGCGCTGCCTGCGAAGGACTCTGCGTCAACACCGAGGGTGGCTTCGTCTGCGAGTGCGGCCCTGGCATGCAGCTCTCCGCTGACCGCCACAGCTGCCAGGGTGAGCAGGGGGCCGGGCCGGGCCACGGGGGGCACTGGGGCTTCCTGACCCTCAGCCTCTGCCTTGCAGATACGGACGAGTGCCTGGCAACGCCGTGCCAGCATCGCTGCAAGAACAGCGTTGGCAGCTACCGCTGCTCCTGCCGGCCTGGCTACCACCTCCACGGCAACAGGCACTCCTGCGTGGGTGAGTACAGGCGTGCGGTCCTCCATCCATCCGTCTGTCCAGGACCCTCATCTCCCTCCCATCGGCCGTGCCATGAAGTGCCTGGTGGAGCGAGGCAGGCGTCGTGCCCGTTGCACGGTGGTGGTGTCTCATCCTCGTCCTTGCGCAAGCTGTGCCGGGCTCCCCCGTGGGTGCATGGGCAGCAGACCCAAGGCGTTTCCTGGGGTGAAGCACCTTTCGCCCTACCTGCCCTGGCACGGACATGTCCCCGTGTCTCCTAGATGTCAACGAGTGCCGGCGGCCAGGAGAGAGACGGGCCTGCCAGCACGCCTGCCACAACACGCCGGGCAGCTATCTGTGCTCCTGCCGCCCCGGGTACCGTCTTAGTGGGGACAGGGTGTCCTGCGAAGGTAACCAGCTCTTCTTCTGTGCCAGGGCTGGGGAGCAGAGTGGGCTCTGCAGTCCTGGCTGCCTCTGAAGTGACAACTCTATTCTTCCTTCCTAGGCTTCCCCAAATCCATCCTGGCCCCATCCCCTATCCTGCAGTCCCTGCAGCACCCACCCACTCTCCTCCTGCTCCCTCCTGGCCCGGGGGGACCCCTCCCGGTCCCTAGGGGCTCCCCCTCTCCCTACCTCCCAGCCCCAGCTCCAGGCACCCAAACCCCTTCCTTGCCTGCTGCCCCCTCGTCCCCAGCCGCTGTGCTGTTGCTGCGTACAGAGGGAGCTCCTGGCACCTCTGCGCCGCCGCCGCCGCCTGCTCTGCCATCCCCCCGCTGCTGGTACCGGGGAGCCCCCCGGGAGCACGGCACCCGCTGGACGGAGCCAGGCTGCCTGAGCTGTGCCTGCCAAGTAAGCGCCTCAGCCGCCCTGCCTCGTCGCCTCACCACGTCAGCTGGCCTCGCGGCTAAACCACCGGGTGCTGTTGCAGGAAGGACGAGTGCTCTGCACGTCTGTGAGCTGCCCCGTGGCCTGCTCCCACCCGCTGCCTGCCCCGGATGGGGGGTGCTGCCCCAGCTGCACAGGTGAGCCGCATCCCCATGTCCCCCCGTGCCCTGCTGCAGCACCCCGTAACCTGCTCCCGGGCCTCGCTTCCAGGCTGTCTGCACGACGGGGTGGCCCGGGCCGAGGGCGATGTCTTCTCCCTGCCAGATGGGAACTGCACCGTCTGCGTATGCCTGGTGAGTCTGCACCAGCTGCACAGGGATCCCCAAGCACCTGTGCTACGGGCAAGGCTGCGCAGGCCCTGGCGCTGGGAATGGCCTCCCTCGTCCTCGCTGACACCCCCCAACTCTCCTGGTTTTGACCTTAGGCCCTTCAAGCTATTTGTGGACCTGGGCTGGACCAGGCTGGGCTGCGGGGGTTTGTCCTGTGTCCAGCTTGTACCACCTCTGGGGTGATGGGCTAGGACATGGGGGATGCTGGGGCAGACCACCTCCCTGACGTAGCGTGGTTCTCCTGTCATGGGAATGGGGCACGTTGCCAGTCTGCTTGGCCCCGTGGCCGTGAAGTAATGGCCCTGGCTGCTGCGCTGTCTCCTCCTCAGGCTGGCAACGTCTCCTGCATCTCCCCCGAGTGCCCTCCAGGTCCCTGCTCCAGCGCCTCGACAGCCGACTGCTGCTCCTGCCAGCCAGGTGGGTCCTGCCACCCCCCAGCACCTACCCTCCCCGGGCACGTGCGGGGTGGAAGGCAAGCCCAGGAGACACAGCTCTCCTGAGAACGGGGTTTTGGCAAGGCGGGATCTGTGCTTTGCTCTCTGCCCCTGGCTGATCCCAGCCCTGGTCTTGCCGCCTCTCCTCCTCAGCAAAATGCAACTTTCATGGCCGCACATATGTACATGGAGCCCGGTTCAGCCTGGATGGGGATGACTGCACCACCTGTATCTGCCGGGTAGGTTCCTGTACCCAGCAGCATGGGTGCCCTGGGCAGGGGACGTGGGTCTGGTAGTCTCCCAGGGGTGCTCCTGGACACAGGGCTTCCTGCCTTCCCCCACCATGCTGCTGTGGGGATCTGGCCCATCTCTGGGTCCTGCAGAGCAGACAGGCCCTGACCCCGGAGCAAAAGCCCTGGACACAGGGCTCAGCTGCCCTGCAGGGTCAGCAGGTGACATGTCCTCGTCTCCTCAGAGTGGTGAGGTGGAGTGCTCCTTCACCCCATGCCCTGCGCTGGACTGCCCTCAGCAGGAGTGGCACCTGGGCCCTGGGCAGTGCTGCTTCACCTGCCGGGACCCCCCGCCCCCCTCAGGTGAGCTGGCGTTTCGGGGACCTGGGGGACACCTGGGGGCTTGTCTGAGTCTGGGGAGAGCAGAATGTGGGGGTTGCATGGGGACAGGCAGGGTATTTGGGGGAAATGTGGGGTTTAGAGGCAGTGAGTGGGGAGCTGGCACCAGATGGGAGATGTGTGTGCAATCACTGCGCTGCCCACGTGCATCCGGCACAAGCCAGATAGGATGTGTGTGTGTTTGTGGGCCTGGCAGTTAAGTGTACATCAGCAAGGTGCAGGGCTCCGTGTGATCTTGCACGTGTTCTGGCTCTGCTCTGCCCCATCTCAGCTCTGCCATGCCTCTCTCCCCACTAGGTTGCTATGTGGATGACAACGGGGTCGAGTTTCCTGTCGGACAGATCTGGTCTCCGGGCGATCCCTGTGAGTTATGCATCTGCCAGGTGAATGAGAACCTGCTCTGCTTCACTCCTCCTACCTGCCCCTGCCCCACATCCAGCTCCTGGTGCCAGTCCCCGTCCTGTGCTGCCCCTGTGGCTCCCTGGCTCTGTATGGCATGGGGAGGCCACAGGGGCAGGGTCTGAGAAGGAAAGAGCGATTGTTTCGATACCAAAGCAAAGCACCTCTCTGGCTGCTTCCTCTCTTGAACCTGCTTCCTCTGGCCTTCCTCCTGTCTGGGTTCCCAGGACACACAGCCCTTCTCTTGGGATCCCTGGGGTGCTCATTGCCAGTAGCCTGGTCGTTCCCTGCTCCCTGTGGCAGTTACACGGACAAAGCGTATGCCTCATTGCAGAGTGGCTTTCCCAGCCCAGCAGCTTCCATCGTAACCGCTGGCTGGTGTTAGTGGGTCACCGCCAACACGTAGCTCGTCCAGACTTCCCCTGCGTGGTTCCAGGGAGCTCCCTGCCTTTGTGGGCCTTAAACACCTCAGCTTTGGGCAGCATCTCCATCTTTCTCCTGGAAGGATCCAGGCAGAGGTGGCTGTACTTGACGCTGAGGTGCAGCCAGCTCTGGGGTGGAGCAGAGCAGGGGCAGGACAGATGGCACTGACGCTGGCCCTAGGCTTCTGTCAAGTGCGTCTCTCTTGCAGGCAGATGGCTCAGTGAGCTGCAAGCGGACGGACTGCGTGGAGACATGTCCCTACCCCATCCAGATCCCCGGGCAGTGCTGTCCTGACTGCTCAGCAGGTGACAGGGCCTGAGGGAGCTGGCGGGTGTGTGTTGGAGAGGTGCCAGCCACATGCCCCCATCCCTTCTCTGAGTACCTACCACCAGCCTGGGGCAGGTTTGGAGCCAGTGAGCCTGTACTTCAGTGGAGGGGGTCTCCAGCAGGCCTGGGTCCCTGCTGAACAGCCTAGGGAGCGTAACCTCACCCTCTCCTCCCCACAGGCTGCACCTACATGGGAAGGATCTTTTACAACAATGAGACATTCCCATCTGTCCTGGACCCCTGTCTAAGCTGCATCTGCCTGGTGAGGGCTCCTTCCAGGGGCAGATTCCCCCAACAGCAGCCAAAATGTCAGCGGTGGCTGGGTTTTGCGGGTGTTTCCTGGACGCATGGGGCTCAGCTCTGGCCTGTGTTCTCGGGGGAGCCTGGCCTACTGTAGTATGAAAGTGTAGGGCAACAGTGTCTATGCATCAGCATGCAAATTGTCTCTTGATTTCTGCAGCAGTGTCAGGAGGTGAAAGCCTTTCAGATCTCATCCTTTTGGCTGAGCCCCAGTTTTTTTCCTCCGTTGCAGGAAAAAACTTAAGTGTTTTGGGGTTAGTCCCTTCTCCCCTGCCTGGGACCCCCAGCCTGCCCTGGTCTTGCTAACACAGAGCCTTTGCACATGTCTCTCCCGTGTCTTGCAGCTGGGCTCAGTGGCTTGCTCACCTGTGGACTGTGCCATCTTCTGCACGTACCCGTTCCACCCAGAAGGGGAGTGTTGCCCTGTCTGTAACGGTAAGAGAGCAACTGCCATGAGTCACCCCAGGCCACGTGCAATTGCTGGGCCCCATCTCCCCGTCCATCAAGGTGGTGGGGCTCTCCTGGAGCTACTTGAGATGAGCCAAGGAGGCTGGTGCAGGAACCCGGCAGCAGCAGGAGGAGGGTGCTCAGCACCCGCTGCAGTGCTGCCTGGCACACAGGCGGTCGCTCAGCTGCTGTGAAAGTCGCTCTTCGCCCCACTCTCTGCAGACTGCAACTACGAGGGCAGGAAAGTGATGAACGGCCAGACGTTCAGCCCTGAGGGTGAGCCATGTACCCGCTGCACGTGCCAGGTGAGTGGGGGCTGCTGGGTGTGGAGAGCTGCAGGCCTGGAGCCCTGAGGTGGGAGCGGGGTTTTGTTGCTGCTAGCTGTCTCCAGCTCCAGGCTTGGGCTCTATGAGCTGGAGTGACCCAGAGGCCCTCCCTGCCATGGTGGGGCTGTGCCAGGCACTGTGGCAGAGGGGAGTGTGGGGTGGGGGCTGACAGAGCCATCTCACCCATGCTTTTGCCCCTCGCTCTCAGCTCGGGGAGGTGAGCTGCGAGAAGAGGCTGTGTCCCCAGTCCTGCGCAGAGCCCACCATGCTCCCAGCTGCCTGCTGCCCGGCCTGCCACGGTAATGGGGATGCCCAGGGTGCTGGGACAGGGTCCAACTTGGCTGTGAAACCACTGTGGCCTTGCTGTCACGATGCTCTGAGAGAGACGGGTGCTGTGGTGCTATGCGTGACCTGACCATGCTGGCTGCACCCCAGGGCAGCTTGGTGCCCAGCTGTGCTGGGGCTTGATGCTGGATGCAGCTGCACCCCTCTGGCCCCAGTGTAGGCCGTGAGTGGGGTCTGGGGGGGAGGAGGTGAGGTGCTAATCCAAGGCATCTCTCTCCATTAGCAGCAGATTCCCGGGTCCTGCTGCAGAGCAGTGACCCTTCCCCATCCCATGATGACTCGCCTGCCAGCACCCCACGTCCCAGCCTTCCACCATCCACTGCCTCTCCGCGCCGCCTGGCCCAGCTTCTGCTCCGCGCTAGCCTGCCTCCTCTGGATGCTCAGCCCCCTGACGCAGCAGCCCCCAGCCCCTCTCCGGGCAGCGCAGTGGCTGGGGCGTCTCATCTGCTGGGGCCAAGCCCCCCAGAGCGCCATGGGGGGCCCTTGGCAGCCGTTCTGCCCACTCCTCTCCCTGGTCCCACTGGCTTCTTTGGCACTGCGGCTGCCATGGGCAGCCCCAGCTCAAGCCCTGAGGCTCAGGGACCTCCTGAGGATGTGGACCCCTCAGCTGTGCTGCCATCCAGCATGGAGCACCCCCGGGGCCACACGGCTCCCTAGAGCACTGGGTGCTGTGTGTGCCTGGTGCAATGTGAGGAGGAGGAGGCCTGCAGGACCAGCAGGCCTGGCCTGACAGACCCCTGTGGGGTGGGTGGCTGGGGATGGGGCATTGAGGCATGTGGGTCTCCACACTTAATACACAGGGAGGGTGAGGGTCCTTGCTCTCTACTCGCCTGTGCTGGGCTTTGCCCCTCTTCCTGGGGCAGAGGGTGCGTGGACCCCGGGTACCGTGGTCTCCTGGCTCCTCACTGTGTCAACACGCAGGGGGCCGGGGCATGGGACTGGCTGTGAACAGTCTCCCTGGCTGGGGCAGTGCAGGATGTGGAGGGGGGAGAGGCCTCTGGCTGGGGGCAATGCTAAGCTGGGTGCACCCTACCAGCCCCTGGCTGCTGCAGACTGGCGCCATGATCCCCCAGGTCCTCAGTGGCCACCCTCGCCCCCTGTCGTGAACAGGGGGCAGGCTGGCCTTCCTCCCGCAATGGCCGAGCATGGCCCTGGGCCCTGGCTCCCCTTGCAGCATCAATAAAGTTGCCCTGGTATTTATGCCCTGCGTTCCCTGCTCCTGCCTGTGCTCAGCACTCAGCCCAGTGCCGCAGGCTCCTTCAGATGGGCTTGCTCGGTGGGGGAGGTTTTGGCTGTGGGTTGTGTGCCCATGCCTGCCCTTGGACAGGTGGGGTCTCACATGGGACTGGCACCCTGCTTTTCCCCTCAAGGTGGCAGGGCTTCAGCCAGAGGGATAAGGGCTTGGGTGGAAGCGGAGCTGGGAGGGTCAGGGAGATGCTTTGCCAGACGGTGAGCCAATGCAGGGTCCAAGGGCTGGGTTACGATTGGGGTGGGATGGCTCACGGACCTGCCCTTGCTCCCCAGTCCCAGCGAGGCCAGCGCAAGGACTAGGGTCAGCAGCCCTTTATTGTGCCACGGTGGCAGGTTCACACTGCGGGCGCCAGCCCCACCATGTTGTTGGCCCTGTCGAAGACGCTGTAGTAGTGGCGCAGGAAGATGTCCCCGAGGATCCAGAGCTCACCTGCTGCTGTGTGGAAGTCGAAGACCCCGAAGCCACTCAAGCAGGAGCCGTCCTGTAGCTAGTGGGGACAGGAGGCAGCGGTGAGCGCCGGCGAGCCCTCATCACCAGCCAACGTGCACTCCGCTGGGGAGGACAGTGCATCTGTCCTCCTGGAGCAGTTTCTGTCTGTCATCCCCTACACAGCGGCTCTCCGGGCTCTCCCGGAGCTGTTTGCCTCCTCCGTCTAGCCATGCCTGACACATGTACCTACCTGGCGGATGTAGGCTTGGGGCGGCAGTGGGAACTGGGCGCCGTTGATGATGAAGATGATGTCAGGCAGGCGGCTGATGAAGCTGCAGCTCACCATGGACTGTGGGGTTGGGGGGAAGTGACAGCTGTGCTTCAGGTTTGACCTTTCCCATGGGAAGCACATGCCCAGCCTCGAGCAAAGCCAGGATGCTTGATTCCTTGCTCCTCCCACCAACTCTTCTTCCCGTCCCGCCCTGTCCCCTCATGCTAACCAAGCCATTGCTGGCCTGTGCAGCACCAATTTCATATTGGATGTTGTTGATGCCGGCAGCAGGTCCAGCCACCAGTGAGGTGCCGCTGTCCACGATGCTCTGGCAGCCGTAAGGGCAGGCGATGGGGCGGCCGTACATGGTGATGCTGGGGAGACAGGGGCAGCCCATAAGACGGGCATCCTGGCAGGGATGTGGTGGCACAGGGAGATGGAGGGATGGGCACTACCTGTCCACTTTGATTTGCCAGTAGGTTTCTGCGGACAGGGGGATCCAGCTGAGGTTTCCGGTGAAGTAAGTGTCGTCGATGCCACCAAACATCACAAAGCTGCCATTCTTCCCGTCGCTGGAGAGGGGTGATAGGGGAGTCAGTGAGGGCTAGGGCAACAACGGGGGATGTTCTGCTGGCTGACATGAAGCTAGGACACTGCTCTTCGCCGGGGACTCCTGATGCCTTGTCTCCTGGTGGAAATTACCAGGAGGCGAGGGAGAGCAGTGGTGCCTGCTGTGGTGCCTGCTGTGTCCCCTTGGACCTGGCTGCTACTCCTCTTCTGCACAAGAGAACACTGTGTGCAGAGTGGGTATGTGGGCTCCGATTGGAGAGACCTGCTGTGGGGAGTCTAGCAAAGCATGAGTTCAAACCTGCTTTGGGAATGAAGTTGTCTTGAAGCTGAGCTCTGCCCTTCAGTAATGTTACTTCCAGATGTTTGTTTGATCCCTTGCGCAGAATGCTAGCTTTGCTGCACGCCAGCAACGACTGCATTTCCAGCCTCGCTGGGCCTGGTGGCTGTGCAACGTGCCTCAAGAGATGCCCGGATCCAGCTTAGACTTACGGAGTCAGGTAGATGGAGAAAAGATCCTGGGACACCAGGCCTTGGCTCATCATGTTGTCAAAAATGGGGGTGGCTCTGGAGGAAGAGATGCTGGGGAAGGCCAGCCCCAGGAAGCCGTCAAAAGGTGCATAGTAGAGGAAGGAGCTGGGCTCAGTCTTGCTTAGCCCAAAGATCTGATTGGGCACCTGGATGCCCCCAACCTGTGGGGGAGACCGGGAAGGATGAGGCACATGTCCTGGGTTACACTGCCCCATCCGCAGGTGGCTGGGGAGGACGGGGAGAGACCCAGATAGCATCAGTGTAACTCCCCTCCTCACTCTGCCCTGGCTTTGTCCCCCTACCATTGCCTTTTCCCCCACTCCTGCAGCCAGCACAGCTTGCCTTTTCCATCCTCCTCACCTGGACGGTGTCATAGGCCAGGTAGCCCGTCATGCTGCCAGTGCCGTACCAGGTGGAAACGGTGGCAGTAGTGCCGCGATAGGTGAAGGACAGCGCTGGGTTGTAGCGCCGGTGATCAGCTATTACGGCAGAGAAGCGGAGTGAAAAAACGGAGCTGGTGGCAAGCACAGCGCAGTGCAGCTGTTGCAGCCACTGCTTCTGGCATCCCCCAGAGCTGACTGGGGTGATTTAGCACCCCTCTTTAGGGCAGAAGAGCAGAGGCAGCCACATCTGGGCTGAGAGATGGGTTGGTGCCGGGGGGGGGGGGTACCATCCCACTGGATTTGCGTCCCGCAACGCTTACCGCAGGCATCGCTGAAGCAGTATACCGAGGGCACCCACAGGTTGGCGGAGCCAGTATCGAAGAGGACGGCAAACTCCTGGGCCGGGGTGCCAATGGAGATGGTTCCCACATACTCCAGCTGCCAAACCACAGCAGAGGGTCTTAGATACCCACCCTGCAGTGCGCATCTAGCATGCCTAAAGCACCCATGCACGTAGTTCCCCTGCACGGCATTGCCCACCGCCGCTCCCAGCACCAGCTGAAGGCCATCACATCCCCCGGGTCTTCCCTCACTCACATCCATGTAGTTTGTCAGGAACTCGGTGGTGGCTGCAGTGGGGAAGTACTTGGCAGCCAGAGAGGGGGGATGTTTGCTCATGAAGTCCTCCAGCAAGCCGTGGTCCATGAGGGTTTGTCTCAAGGGCTTCCTTTTCCTCAGGCTCACCCTAAGAGAGAAGGCTGCAGTTAAAGATGGGGGCAGAGAAGGGTTTCCAGGCGGCAAGAACTGGCTTTTCATTGCTTCTGGTCAGGACTTTTCAGGGGGTTGATTGCAGGCGATGTGCAAATTCCTGGAAGAAGCTTGCTTATAAGGCACCGAGGCTGGATGGTTCCCCAGAAGAAGGTCTCCCAGACCTTTTTTTTGCCCAGGAAAATGACAAAAAGCCAGATCTGTGCCTCCAAGAAGCCACTGCTTGGGTTTAGCCCGGTGCTTTCCAGTGAGGAAGGTGGTGATAACGACTAAGCGATAGCCCAACCCTGCATACGGTGCAATCCACCTCCAGCATGCTGGGATGGCAGCTGCCACTAGCTGTAGGGGGCAAGCACTGCCTTCCCCAGCCCAAAGCACAGGCTGCATCCCGGGTCCTACGCTTGGGGTGCAGCAGAGCTGGCCGTGGGGCTCCACCCCAAGTCCCCCATGAGGACCTGTGTCCCATGTGGTGCCTTCCCACCCTACTCACTTGGTCACCAGGCCCTGAGCAACAGCCACCAGCCCCATGAGCCAGAGCCACTTCATGGCGAAGCCTCGCGCTGATGTGCGGGGATGGAGCATGACGGTGGCCCTGGGGCACTGGCCCTTATGTAGGGGCCATGTCGAGGTGTTCCTGGCCCTGGGAGCCCGGATAAGGAGTGCCGGTCGCCCCGATAAGGGCTGCCTGAGTGCCCCAGCTCAGCCCGGGCAGCTGGAGGCCCCAGCCTGAAGTTGGCACAAGTGCCGGGGCTGTTTGCACACCCGTGGGAGGCACAGGGGCTGGCTGGGCACACGGGCTCCCTTGGTCAGGGGCACTATCCAGCTGTTCCCACCCCAGCTGCAGGGATGGAGCAGGTCTCCCTGTGGGGTGGGCGTAGGGGCTCGGGACGTTGAGCTGCAGGAGAGGTCCCCAGGCGCAATGTGCTGGTGGGCTCCTACATCTTAGGGTGCCCAGGGCTGGCTTTGGGATGAAGTGGCAAGAAGCTGGTGACAGGCTGCCACAAGGCCGCCCAGGAGCTGGTGGGGGGCTGAGAGCTCAATGGGCCATGCTGGCCCTGGGGGTCGGAGCTGGCCTCAGCCCTGCCATGCCACATGGTCCCAGAGGGGACCCTTGTCTGCAGTGGCGGGTGGTGCACTTTGTGAGCCACAGACCTGTGTGCCAGGAACAAACACAGCACTAGGTGAGCCCTATCAGCTCGGCGACAACATTTGCTTTGCACGGGGCTCTATCAGGCCCGATAAGCAAGCGGTGAGCAGCTGGGAGCGCCGTTGGCCAAAGGCAGCGACTGCCCTAACAAAGAGGCCTGTATTGCATGGGCTGAGTGTGTGGTGGGGTGGGCGCAAAACCTTATCTGGGACAACTCCTGCATGGCTCAGGGCAACCCTCAGCGCCGGCTGAAGGACTCTTCGTCCTGGTGTCTGCCCCATGCAGCAGCAGCAACCCGGCTAGGGCCGCAGTGCTGGAGAGCTGCCTTGGGCATCCCACAAGGGGCTGCGAGGACCGTCCTGGCAGGCAGCACTAACTGCCGGGGTCTCCAGTCCCGCTCCCTGCTCTGCCCTGGGGAGGCCTCTTGCAGGCAGCCAGTTGCTCTGAGGGGCCCCATCCCTAGCAAAGTTCCTGGAGCTGGCAGCTCTTGACCCGTCAACCCTTGTTCTCATCAAGGAGTTAGCATCTCCCAGTCCCTGTTGCCACCGTGCTGGGATGGTCCCCTGGGAGCAGGAGGGCCACCCTTGCCTGCTTACCTGCTCTCCCCCAGCCCCTTGGTGATGGTTTCTGCACCTCGTGGAAACAGTTTGGCAAGAGGGAAGACCAGAGCTGCCATCTACGGGCAAGCGGGTCTGGCCAGCCAGCGTGTCAGTCCGGATTGAGGCCAGGGATGGCAGGCTGCTGGCTTCAGGCCAAGAGCAGTCTCATGCTGTGGCCTGAGCCCTATCTAGCCTTTGCAGTGGGAGCCCGCAGGGGCTGATCTGGGAACCCAGCTCTGCTCTGGGTGCAGCACCATCCAGCTGAGCAGTGCAGTGTGGCTGGCAGTCTAGAGGGTGTCCGGGAAAAACAATTGAGCATCCCCTCTTCTCCTCCTTCCCCCATGCCCAGGGTGCCTCGTGCTGTGCCGAGCAGGGGACACGGTGTTGTACACGACCAGCATGTGTGCCGCAGAGATGTCGCATGGCTCGGGGTGATCTCCTGAGCCGTGGGGCTATTTGTCAGGACAGTTGAGCTCCTCGTTCTGGGGGGGTGTCTGCACCAAATTCGCTCATGGTGAAGTTCTTGGATACCTTTATTGCCCTGTTTCTGACAAGATGAGCGTGGCAATGTCCCCCCCCCCCCCCCCCCCCCAGCCCGGGCATGCTCAAGGGAGTGGGATGCTCCATGCGGATGCATGTCCTAGCCTGCAGGTGTTGGCCCACCAAGTTGTTGACCCTGTCAAAGATGCTGTAGTACGGGTGCAGGAAGATGTCCCCAAGGACCCAGAGCTCACTGGCTGCAGAGAGGCAAGTTGATGCCCATGAAGCCGAGGATGCAGGTGCCCTGGATGCTGAAGCTCCCCGGGTACCACAGGGAGCACAAGTGGGGCAGGGGCTCAGGCGTGGCAGATGGCACCAGCGGGCTCCCAGCCTCGCAGGGCTCCCTGCACACCTCCAGCTCTCATGGGCATCTCAGCATTTCCTGGCCACCGTGAGGAGGGCGTGTTACCTGTGCACGGGGATCTGCTAGGAGTTCTCCTGCAAGAGGGGGATCCAGTGGAGGCTCCCAGAGAGATAATCCATGTCAACGTCCCCAACCAGCATGAAGTTTCTGGTCTCGTTGCTGGGGAAGGCAAACACACTCTCTCTGCTACAGTCCACAGTTGGGGGCTGCTGGTGGCAGGGCACCAGGCTAGGAAACTTCCCTTTGCCCTGCCGCGCTGTTGGGATAACCCTGCTTTGCTCCAGACTGGCTCCCGCAGTGGGAAACACGATCTGGAGACCAACTCGCTGGATTTGAGGTACTGCAGCAGGACATGCTGCAGAGACCTCCCTCCACCCAAAGCAAAGCCTGGCTGGTGTTCCTCTGGCACTGCTTCATCCTTGCATCTCTGGCAGCTGAGACCCAGCAGACTCAATACTCACATCCAGGTTGTTCACCAGGGGCTGTGTGTGAGCCCCGTTGCAGGGGGACAGGTACATCTTCAAGAAGTCCTCCAGCAAGCCGCAGTCCACCAGTGTCTGCAGCAGGGGTGATCGTCTCTGCAGCAGCACCCAAGACCCTCAGACCCCGGGGGTGAGGAGCTGCCTGGCACCCCCCCCCCCCAACCAAGGCTGCCACAGGAGGCTGAGGCTCAGGGATGTCACTAGGGTGAGCACCCAGCCCAGCTTCCCCCTTACACTGCTGCAAACAGCCCCCCCACACACACTTTATCCCCATGCCATGATTTAATATCTGCAAATGGGACTTGCAGCCCTCTTCCCGGCTGCAGCCAGCCCCAGGCTGTGTCTGAGCCTCCCCAGGGGGCAGCGTGAGAGCCTGGTGCTGGGACTCTCTGCTTTCTCTCTTTTATATGCTCAGTGTAACCCTGATAAGAAAGGCAAACCTCTCCAGGTGGGCTGGTATGGGGAAGGGTTCCTGGAAGGATTTCCGTTGCTGCTGCCAAGGCCAGGACGGCAGAGGGGGCTGCTGGGGATGATATCAGCCTCTTTGGCCAAAAAAAGCCAGCGTGAGCTCCCAAGACTGTCAGGCACAGCCCATTTTCCTAGCCCGTCCAGTCTGGGCTTGCAGCACGCATCTCCCGGGGTGCCAGGCACCGCTGTCCCCAGCATCCGGCAGCCCCCGGCAGCAGCACTGCCACAGGATCCCACTAGACAAGGAGGTCATTGCGAGGGCCATGACGTTTGCTCCCGTCAGCTGTGCTAGCATCATCTGTCCTGGCCTGGGGTGGGGGGGGGGCGGAGGTGTGCAAGGGGCACAGGGAGACAAGAGACAAGGATGAGGTTTGGGATGGAGGTAGAAATGCAGGATGCAGGCACCATTGCTGGGGCCAAAAGCGGCTCCAGGATTGGGATAACCCTGCTACATGCTTGCTATGCTCTCGAGGGCTGAGGCATTGAGTCATGCTTGGGCATGCAAATCAAAATACACACGGGGTCCCTCTATGAGATAAGCACTGCCTTAAGAGACACCCCAGCCATCCCGGGCATTGGTCAGAATCTGGCTCAGGCAGTTCAGCAGTGAGATCTCCAATGCCTGTCATGAGATGTCTTTGTGAGTCCCTATCTGGTCCTGAGAGGGGAGTTTGAGGATGGAGAAACCTGTAGCAAAATCAATCCCTTGGAAAGGAGATGCTGTGACAGGCCTGTTTCCTCCTGAACCCCGAGGGTGAGGCAGGAGGGAGTGAGGGTGGGTGAATTCAGGGCCATTTGGAAGGGAAGGAGCAAAGGAAATGTCTGGCTCTCCTGGGCTGGAGCAGAAGGGGAAAAGAAGGCATAAAAGACTTCTGTGCCCTGGAGACTTTCTAGAGATGTCAATAGCTCTCTGCTCTTTCCTCTTCCAGCATTTTGGGCACTCACCAGCTTACCAGCTCCCTTAGGATGGCTGAAAGGCACAGGGCTGGGGGCTGCCCCAATGCCTGACTGCTCTGGTGCATCGAGGTACCTGCTGGCATCAAGGGTGGGATGGACAAGGCGCCTGCTGGTGGTGCCTGACCCTGTCTGTCTGTGCTGGGGGGAATGTGATGTTATCCTGACCTAGTCATATCACATTTTAATGGCCGTTGCCAGGCAGAGCAAGGCCACAGGGAGTGTCTGAGCTCTTATGGTTTCTTGCGGATGCTTGTTTGTTTTATTTGCTTCCTGCCTGTCACATTGAGGAGATGTGGCCCATGGAGCCCTGGAGCCAGGCTGCAGAGTGGCGTGGGGTAGGTGAAGCCCAAGGGCTGGGATTTGCTGTCCCTTGTTTTGGCTCTGATGATTTCTACTCCCCAGATCACTTGTACCTTGATGCATCCCCTGCAGCTCTACCATCTCTGCATGCCATGAGCCCCCCACCCCACCCTCCCAGGCTCCATGTGCTGCCCAGGTGACCTGCTATGTCCAAGGGTAGCCTCAACCCTTCATCCTTCCCCCTTTGACCAAGGCTATGGGCCTGCCGTTCAGCTGGGGTAATGCAACCAGTATTTTTCCCCACTGAGACAGTCATGTGGGCACCCTGTGGGCTGCACCCCCTGCACGAAAGCTCTGTGGCCCTGTGTTAAGATCAGTCGAAGGATAAGTTGGCAGCATCAGTATCGGGGCAGACTGAGCCCATCCTTCAAAGGGACACACGAAACACCAGTGCTTTTGCATTGCTTTATTCTGTATGATAACTGCCACAGGAGGGGATGGTAGCACTGGGCCAGGACCAGCCTAGCTCTCCCTCTGAGACAGTTTGCAGATGTATGTGGTGCTGGCGTGCTCAAGACAGGGGGGACAGGCCTACCCTGTTGTTGGCCCTGTCAAAGACCACATAGTACTCATGGATGAAGACGTCCCCGAGGATCCAGAGGTAACCAGACTCAGTGGGGAGGTTCATCGCTTCGAAGGCAAGGCTGCAGGACCCATCGCTCTGCAGTCAAGAACATGGACCCCAGTGGTTATTGGTGTTTTAATCGCCCTAGCCCTCGAGGTGAGCTGAGGGGTGAGAGGGGCTGGGCAGTTCTGCAGGTAACTGAGTTACGCAGAGATGGTAACCCTAAATGTGGAGATTCAGGGCTACGGTGGGGTGAAGACATCTAACTCAGCTTTCCTCAGAGGACTGAAAGATTATTCACCCCGCTCAGAGCCCCACCTGGCTTGGCTGCAGGGTGCAGGGGGCCACATGCCCCAACCCCCTTCCCATGCAGGATGCTCACCTGCAAGATGTAGCTGCTGGGAGGCACAGAGAAGGCTTGGCCATTGAGGTTGAAGACTATATCGGACAAGCTGCTGATGCTGTCGCAACTGATCTGTGGGGAAAGACGAGCAGGCAGGGATCAGTGGCTGTGCAGGCAGGCAAGGAGCTGGCACAGAGCTCCCTGGAAGAGATGGGGACCGGCGCACCATGGAGCTGCCCCAGGGATTTAACTCTGCACTTCTGCCCTGGAGAGGGGCTTTCAGCTCTGAGCAGCAGCAGCTGGCTCAGTCTCCAGACTGGATCTGGCCTTTAGAGGGAGACAGAGCCCCTGACTTTGCTCTGGTAGCTGTGCATGGGGCATGAACCCTCCCCAGGACACAACCAGGCTGGGCCTTCAGCATGAGCTGTGCAGGACTAGGGGTTTCCCAAAGCCCTGCCTGCTTCCCCTGCTCCCCTGGGGTCTCACCTCGCCGTTGGAGTTGGCACCAAGGGCAGACTGGATGTTAGCAACAGCGGTGCTGGGGGCAGCCAGCAGAGAAGTGCCAGTGTCAATGATGGCCTGGCAGCTGGATGCACAGGCAAGGATCTCCCCGCTCATGGAGACGCTGGAGCAGAGAGACAGGAGTGAGGTTCTTGGTGCTGTGAGCAACCGAGCAGCAAAAGGCTGTGTTCCCTACTCGCCAGCCATGGCTCGAGCAGGGCATCAGAGTGTCGTGGGCTCCACGAGCTGTGTCTCCCTTGGTCCCATGGCCATTGCCCTCATGCCTGCCTGTCCCTCTCCCAGCCCTGGTGCAATGGGGTTACCTATCCATGGTGATCTGCCAGTAGCTTTCAGCAGAGAGAGGGATCCAGGTGAGGCCTCCAGAGGTGTAAGAGTAGTCAATGCCGCCAAACATGACAAAGCTGCCGCTCTCATCATCGCTGTGGAAGGGAAGAAGAATCAGGTGCCTGGCCAGAGCAGTTGTTACAAGGGACCGTGGCAAATGAATTGTGTGAAGCTGTGACCAGACATGGTGGGCTACCACATCGCACAGAGCAAGGTGCAGAAGTGCTTCATGCAAAGCATGGGCTTGGGTCTTGGGCACAACTGGGGACCATTCAGTGTGAGAGGACTAGGAAACCCTCTGCAAGGGCTGGGCCATCTCAAGCCCTAACTTACTTGCTCAGATAGACAGAGAAGAGGTCCTGGGACACCAGGTCTTGGCTCATCATGTTGTCAAAGACAGGGGTGGCTCCAGAGGAAGCGATGCTGGGATAAGCCAGGCCCAGGATGCCATCAAAGGGGCAGTAGTAGAAGAAATCGCCAGGCTCAGTCTCACTCAACCCAAAGATCTGGTTGCTGATGCTGATGCTCCCAACCTGGTCAGAGAGACAGGGAGAAGGAGAGGTGCCTCAGTTTGCCCTGGAAGTGCCTGATATCTCCTCTGTTGCGAGGCAAGGAGCTGAGGTGTCTCTGTCTTACGTCAACAGTGTCATAGCCAAGGATGCCGGTCATGCTGCCGGTGCCATACTGGATGGAGAGGCTGTCGTTGGTGCCCTCAAAGGTGGAGGAGTCTGCTGGGTTGAAGCGGTTGTGGTTGGCTATGGACAGAGGAGAGAGAGACAGTCATTATCTGGCCATTTCTTGGACATGGGATCCAAGGATAAGGCAATGCTGCTGCATGGCGCCGCAAGAGATGCTGCGCTGCACTACGAGGCTGAGCTGGGGTGCCTGGTGGGGGGCCTCTCTGCAGCCTCCAGTGGCTGCTGGACACGTACTGCAGGCCTCGCTGGAGCAGTACACTGAGGGCACCCACAGGTTGGAGGAGCCGGTGTCAAAGAGGACGGTGAACTCCTGGGCCGGAGTGCCGATGGAGATGGTGCCGAAGTACTCCGTCTGTCAAAGCAGGACAGGTAAGGACTTAGTGAGCAGGTGGGATGCACAGCCTGTGCCAGCCCGCAGGCTGCCACCTGCCTGCCATACTCACATCCATGTAGTTCTCCAGGGGCTCGGAGGAGACTGTGCCGGCCAGAGAGGGGAAGTATTTGGAAGCCAAGTTGTAAGGGTTGTGCTTCAGGTAGTGCTCCAGCAAGCCATGTTCCTTCAGGGCCTTCCGCAGGGACTTGCCTTTCCTCAGAGAGATCCTGCATGGCCAGGAGGGAGAGAGGAACTTCTCAGGAACGAAGAGCAACCACCAGCCCTGGGCTGGAAGGCAGCGTGGTCCCGCGCTCCTGAGGCAAGAATGGCCCCCCAGGACTGTGCGCTCCCCCCCCCACCCCCCGGGAGCAGTGGGTCCGAGCTGTGCGATCACCTTGTGCGAGTCCTGGGACACGTCTCTTACAGCAGGCCCCGAAATGCATGGTGTGGGACCCAGGGGGCCACCCCTGCCTTGGGGAGCCAGGGCCATTGCAGTGGCTCAGAGGACGCATCAAGCAGACAAGAGAGCCTGGGCACTGGGGCGCTCAGGATGCCCCTGATGCAGCATGGGAAGCAGTGCTCAGCACCCCCTGCAAGCCACACCCGATACTCACTTGGACACATGGCACTGGGAGAGAGCCACCAAGCTGAGAAGCAGGAGCAGCTTCATCATGTCTCCTTACACTCAATTGCCAGTGCAAGGAATGGAGCAATGCCCACGTCCCACTCCTTATATACTCAGCGCACCAAGCCGCTCTTATTTGGCCAGCATCCCTGATAAGAAAAGCAAACCACTCCGGTGGGAGTTATCACAATGTCCTTAAAGGTGATGTGAAGGAAAATCAAGATAACAGATTTCCATCTTCACCGGGCTCGCGCTAGAGAAATGCCTAGCAAGGGATTAGGGATGCTCCTGACAGCCTCAGCTTGGAAAAGTAATGGCTTCAAGTTGCTTCAGGTTGTGACGGGGAGGGTCTTGAGGGAGCAGGGCAGGATACAGAGGCTTTTGGCAGGCTGGTGCATGCTACTGTCCTTATAGGATTGTAACGCACGGGAGCAGTCAGCATGGGCAAGGACTCCTCTGCCAAGCACTGCATCCCTAACAATCCCTTCTGCAGAGCCAGCGAGCGTTGTCCACAGCCCAGGGGAGCAGGTACTGTGAGGCCGGGTGCTTGCCAGTTTTGATGCTGCTACATAGGGAAGGGAGGGCAGAGGATTAATGGTGACTGGGGACAGTGCGGGAGGCAGCCTTTAAGGGCCACTGCTGGGGATGAGCGGTGGGGCCCGCATCCACCCAACTTGCCTCGGGCAAAGAGGGCCAGTGTAACTCGGAGGGGGTGGGGAGAGAGAAAGGAAATGTCACTTGTTTCCCAGGAGGAGCCAGTTACTGGGACCTTTGGGTTCAACCCTCCAGGCCTGGATGTACAGAAGACTTGTTTGTGCCGCCACTGGACTACCTCTGATGTTATGCAAATCAACAGCATACCTGCGTATGAGGAAAGGCAGGGTAAATCACATGCGATTAGATAACAGCATTTATTTTGCAATTGGCTCTAACTTTCCAGGGATAACCACCCCCATTGCAGAGGATGACGTTTTTTATGGGCTTGGGAGGTTTTCCTGAGGTCAGGAAAAAGGGTGGGGGTGAGGGGCTGATCTGGATTGTCCTTGCCACTCTTCAAAGAGCAAAGCATCGGTTGGCAGAAGTTTATCACTGTGGCACTTGCACAGAGCTGTAGGGCTGGCACAGAAATACCCAGCTCTTTACGATATCCTGGTATCTCACAGCCCTTTGCCATTAGACCTGATCATCAGCAATATTTGCTCCTGTGCTGGGTCCTCTAGCACAAAGATAAAGATGTCCCAGTCTGCAGGGAATGGGATAATTCCGGATGGGATGCCAGGAATATAGCACAAGCTGCGATTGTCCCTGCTAACCTCCCTGCTGCTCTGGACAGGCAGACCCCTTTGGACTCATTCTTCAGCTTCTTTTGCAGGACACTGACCTGGGATGGTTTAGGCAACTGGTGGGACTGGTCCCAGCCAGGTGCAGGCATGTCCATGCACTGCAACACACAGGAGGACAGGGAAAGCCAGGGACTAAAAAAAGAGGCATCTACTTCCACCTTACATGCAGCACTGCCAGGCAGGAGATCTTGGCTTGTCCCCAAAATAGAAGGGGACAGTCTGGACCTGGCAACAAGTTACAGCCTCAAAACCCAGTATGGAGCCCTGGCATCATGTTCCTCAGTGGCCTTGTGCAGCCAAGCCACGTGCCTGTGTCCTAGAAGTAGCCATAAATTACAGAGAAAATCTCAGATTAGACAACAGCATTTACTTTTCATTTAGTTCTATTACACTCCTGGCCCTATGTAAGTAAGGCAACACATCTTGACGAATATTAGCTAAGATAAGGAATAACCCTAACAAAAGATCTGGTTTGGAGCAAATATGTCCTTGCTGCATTAAAAAGTTTATTCATGGACGTTTATCAGGTCAGAGCCTAGGTAGACATGCAGCTGGGCTGGTAAGCTACCTTAGCCAGCTGTCCTGACACCCCTCAGGGGAAGGCATTAGCTTTGCCTGGGAGGAATTAAATTTCTTTTCCCCAACGTGCTGGATGTTGTCCACACACAGAGGAAAAGACTGTTGCTGCTGTGCAAAGCCTCTTCCACTGCAATGGCCGAGACAGGCAAAGAGGGTTTTACCACTTTCTGCTCCACAGTGACAGCTGGGGCAGAGCCAAGCAGTGATTTGCCCAGTGTCCTCCAAATACTAGGAACAGGTGTTGCAAATCCTGTTTGTATATAGGGGAGATTCACAGGCCTCATTCACCTATTTTCCTAGCTCTTGTTTGACTAGCTTGTGTTGAGGGATGCGCCAAAAAATTGAGCTGTAGGAAGTCCTTCACAAAGCCCTCTCACACCTAACCCCTGGTGGAAGGGAAGGGCTATACCATGTGCAGAGCAGTGCTTGTGCGTTGCTCCTTGTGTTGCTACAGAGCGCTGCCTTTCCAAAGCAGCACTAAGGCATGTGAGCTTTCCACAGGGCTCTGTCAGGGTAAGATTTAGAGAACTGTTGAAGTTCAGACTTTTTCCACCCTTCCACTCTCCAAGGACTGAGACCCAGGTACTCCACCAGGGAGGCAATTCAGAAGCTGCTGCCTATAAGGCTTGGCAAACAAATATTTCTTGCTGTTGTAGCTAGCACTGTAGGAGGTCTAAAGGAACTGGAGTAGGATGCAATTTGTCTGCTTTTAGTGCTGGTGGTGGTAGTTGTAGCTCTGTGGTGTCTGTAACCAATGGGCAAGTGTTAGGCACTGCTCCTGCTTCAAAGGGTTTAAGACTGCATGGGGGAAGAAGGGCCTGCTGGCCCTGGAAGATGGACCTGAAACCTTCTGTGAGTTGGAAACACGTGTAATGCAGCCACACAGCACAGAACAGAACAGAAGGTAAATGGTGAAGGTGGACTAGGAGTGAGGTGGCTGAGGAGCTGATGTGCTCTGTGGCAGTGATGGCGGGGAGCAAGGCCATAAATGGCCACTGCAATTTCTAGGGGTAGAAAGGGAAGGAGATTTTGGTTGCTTTCCCGAACAGGCCCTGCAGTCAAATTCATGTTCCCATACCCTGGATGCTCGGGGAGCCATTCGCGCAGGGTCCTGGCCTGTCCATCGTCACTTCCTTGTTGAAGGCTTGCTGTTACCTGAGAACCAGTAAATCCAGAGAGCTGCCCCAGGAGCAGGTCCTGCGCCTGGAATAACAAGGGAAGCCACGAGCTTGCATAACAGTTACAGTCAGCCTTGTTCTTGTGTACTCCAGGTTTGCTGGAGATATGCAGCCACGAGGTGAAGGACACAGAGGTCTTCCTTATGAGGTAGGGAACAATATTATCTAAGGTAAGGAACAGACCAACAAAGGGGTCTGGAAGCGGGTAGTCTTGTCCTTGCCACATTGCATATGATAATATTTCTGTTACTGGCAGTTTATCTCACAGCTCCTATATAAAGCTGTGGAGTTGGAGTTGATCTGGAGAAAAGTCCGATATCCTGATAACCTCCAGGTATTCGTGGTGCAACATGCATTTTGGAAGAGTTTATTTTCCATTTCCTGTTCCAGGTCTTTCAAGCAGTGGTGGGGGAGTAGCAAAGCGGATCAGATGTAAAGAGGGAGATTTAAATAACTTGGTACCAGCAGCACCCTCAGTCTTCAGCCGCAGCTCCTTTGTCTGTTTTGGCCCTGCTGTCTAATTCGGAGGCACATATGTCCTGCAATTTGACATGTGGCCCTTAAGAGGGGAGGGCACAGTCCTGCCTTTAGTCTATTACTATAATTTGTGCTTTGAATTCTTCGCTTACTGAGCTGGGCTTGAGGAATATCAAGCATGCAGGGATCCTGCAGGGCACAGCTACTGACTTGCAGCAAAGGTTCAACAAGGGACCTGTGCTCTAGCAGGTTCAGGGAGAGAAAATGGTGATGTTTGCATGTATTTTCATCCCTTTTCACTTAGCCAGTATCTGGGAGAAAACTGCTTGGGAACGCTAGAACTAATATGCAAAACCTTCCAGCTCACATGCCCAATGGGGGCAATTTGGCTTCATATGAAATGAATGGCTACTGCATAGGCCTCAATTCCAGATCCTCCTGGAGTGGGGCTTCATATTCCAAATTAATGAGAAATAGTACAAATAGTGCCTCTATCTGAGCAAAAAGGCCAAAAATCAAATGGGTTGAGAGACTGACTTCAGTATCCTTCCCTGGTTAGGGCTGGCCCTTTTGGTTTAGAGAGCTAGCAGGCTAAGCGGAGGAGAAAGGAGGACTTCTCTTAGATATCTCCCAGCAGCACTGAATTCATGAAAGCAGTAGTCTTTTCTCCTTTTTTCAGTTTCCCACATCTCATTGCCCTGTCTGTTGAGGCTGCAGGTCTTCAGTAAATTTGTGAAGTGTGCAAGCTCATCTGTACCTTACACTGTTGACTTAGTTTAAAATATGACTACTCTCGGGGTTAGTGCTGGGAAGTCCATTCCTGTTAAGTGTTACCTCTTAGTCTGTTCCACGCATCTTAGGTTTCAGTGAAGCAACAAGTTTTCTCAGATGAATAGGTTGTTTTTTTTCCCCCTCAGCTTTGTGCACATCAGTAAACATGTCACTTCATAGTCTGTACTCTGTCAGCTGAGGCAATGGCCCTGCAAGACTGATAACCAGACAGGCATCATTGCTCTGCGTCTACCAGTAGCATGTTCTTGCAAAGGTAGTAATCCTTTACATCTCAGAAAATGTTTTTGAGCTGAACACAGATTTCTGCCATACTCCTGCAAGTCTCTCCTGCCTCTGATACTTAAAGCAGTTTGCAACTGCTCCTTGCTTCATTGATGGCTACTGAAATTACAGTAAGCATTATTAGCTTACTAGGAACTAGTGATGCAAACAGTCAGCTCTGCAGCCTGACCTAGTTTATGCTTTATTTTTATGACACAGACTCCTGCAAGTTCTGCCCACTGGTCCACTGCATTTCTGTCAAATACTTTAGATTGTCTCCGTATCGCTCCCAGGATGGGACTCAATATAATATTAGTTCAAACACTGCTACAGGAATTTTGTCTATTTGTGGGAGAGACATTTGCCCCGATGTTTGTTTTGCGCCACCCCCAAATGCTTCTTTCTGCACTGAAATTCATCCTGTATTTCAAGTGCTAAATTCCTCTTTCTCAGCCAAAAGTTAATGAATTGTGCTTCACTCACTAAAGCTTGAACTTGCTGTCACATGGCAGTTTCATCTCATCTTCCCTGCTTTTGGTGGGAAGCCACTCTTGCAGGGAGTCTTCTCCTGAAAATGACCCACTGTTGGAAAACAGTCATTAAACATGGTGTTCAAGCGATATTCATGTGTGTCACCAGAGAATGGAAATATTTTTTAGATTCGTTTTCTATAAATTTCAAGACTAAGATTTGCATTCCTGTCCTCTGCTTTTTGCATTCTTTGCATTCTGCATGAAGGGATATAAAGTTTATTTTTTCACTGCCCTTGTTTTCTTATGAACATTAAAAGTTATCATTTTCAGTTCCTGTAAACTGGAATTTAGTTTTAAGTTACTTTAAGTAAATAGCTCTTCAAAGACTTTTTTTTTTAAAACCCAATCAGCACATTCAGAAATAAAATTGCTCAGGAAAGCATTCATCTGAGAACAGAATTCAGGAGACTAAATCAGTACTTTCTTATACGACAGCCTTTTTTCTGGGCAAACAGTAAGTGTTGGCTGATCACTATCATTTCATTTCAACAAACTGAGAAAGCCTAAAGTTCCAGATTTGTATTTTAGAGAAATGAATACATTCTGTAACTCAGCCCATCCCCATCAGTGATCAGAATTGTTTCTGGCAACTAAAGCGCCACAGTATACAAATAAACATAACATTTTGGATTGCATGCATGCTTTTTCCTGGCCTGTAGGTAGCAATGTTTACCGGGTGTCAGAGAACTTACTTTATTGCACGAATCAGAGCCTCTTCCCTAAACAACTTTTCACAGGCTGAGACCTTTGCATCGCGCAGGTCCTGGTCACTAAAAGTCTGTTGTAACAACAGCTGAAAGCCTATTCCCTTTGCAGTTGTTTTTTTCTTTTTTTTGCTGTACCATAAAAAAGTTATGTCCTGTGTTTACATGCTGATGTGAAACGCCCTGTTCTGAACACTCGCATTTTATCCCAGATTCAGCCTTGCCCTGTACCATAACATGAAATAAAGACTTGAAGCAATTTTGAAAGCTTTCTTTTATTCATATTGTAGACCCATTATTACATAAAACTGTGGCTGAAACAGAATTACACATGCAAAGTCATAATTACTGAGAACCAGAATTTCCTTTTCTTGACAGGAAGAAATCACTTGTCAAAATAAGGGAAGTTTTGGAACGAGCTCATTCTTTACCAATAGATAGCAGCACCAGGAGCCAATGAAAGAATTTCTGTGTTCAGGAATCATTGATTTTTGACGTATCATTGTACAAAGAGTCAAGGAGCTGTGGAATTCAATGTGAGAAAAATCTCAGAATAATTTTCAAGCAGTACTAAGAAATCTAAGAACAGGAGAAATGTGTGAGAACTAAAAAGAATCGCCTTTAAGATGCAAAATGACTTTCAAATAGTGGTATGAAGATGCTTTCTCTGACATGAAAACTATAGAATAACTCACTAGTTCTCTTTGATGCATACAGAAGAGAAGCAATATGGCCCCAAGCAAGCTGGGATTTGCTAGGGAAGCAACCTCCCCTAGCACAGGTGCCAGACTGCAGAGATAGGTTTAGTAAGAAGTGTGGCATCCAGTCGAGGAGCTGCAGTAAGAACAGCTTGTGTGGTAGTCGTTCATGCAGGAAGAGAGGGTTTGATTGTACTGTTAGTTTTGGACATAACGAAGGAATCTTTGTTCCAAGTACAAGATTGTGTGAATGCAGTCAGGAATGAGCCCGTTTCCCCGTGGGGTGACTATATCAGATTTAAGTGTAGCAGGGGCTCCAGAGAAGTAGGGATGGCACCCCATGCCAATCCCGTGGGGCTATCAGTGTGTTCATCGCACAGGGGCCAGGCCTACTTGGTTGTTGGCTCTGTCAAAAACACTGTAGTACTGGCAGAGGAAGACTTCACCAAGGATCCAGAGTTCTCCAGACTGGGCAGGGATGATGGTGCCTTCAAAACCACTCTTGCAATAGTCTTGATGCACCTGAAAATTCTTAGTGTGAATACTGAACTTAAATTCCAGTGATTTAGCTGAGTTACTGCATTCTGGAAGCACTGCAGGACTACTTTTAATGTGCATTAAAATCTTGAATACCCATCTTTAAGAAATATGAAGATGGACCAGGCCTTAGATGAGACACCCCCTTGAAACACATGTGCTGACTACAGAGAAGTTTTAACAGCAAGTCAGCCAGTCACCTGCTCAGGGTACTGTGCGTCGGCTAGATAAAGAAGTTGGAGCACTTAATTGGCATAGTTGTTCCCTTCAGTCTTGAGGGCTAATTCCGTTGGGAAGGATTTTGCTGTTAGTTTGGCTGCAGAAATATATGGGCTTACTCTTTGCCTTTCCTCAGCTGCAAGGTGCTAGTGGCTCATGCCAAAGGCTAGTGCTGTCCCCTCTAGAGTTAAGGGTTCTTTTCCTCTGAAGAACTCACTTTTTGCTTTTATCCTCCAATACACGTACACTGCAATGAGATGGCTTAACCTAACCTCCTGGTAGGGCAGCTGGATTTCCCTATTCCACTGAATTTCCCTGTCCTGGTGACAGCCTGTTGATGTTTGATGCCACTGAGGTGTCTGCCTCTCTTTTCCCCAGTCCTTTTCACATAGGCTCCCCTTAATCTTGGTTATTGCTTTTGGAGTCCTCTGGGGAGATCCTTAGGCCCCTTCAGTTTAGAGGCAAACACAGTTTGACCATCCATCACCTATGCCCTTCCAAGCCTTGTGCCGTGAGATGGGAGAGGAAAGTAAGCAGTGCAAACAGTGAGGTGGCTTCCGGTGCTAGTCCTCCAAACCAGCCCCCAAGGTCACTTTCTGGGCAGGCACTCACCTGATGGATGTAAGCCTTGGCAGGCACGGGGAACTTGATACCATTGATAACGAAGACAATGTCAGGCAAGCAGTTCTTGGCACTGCAGGTGACCACATACTGTAAGGGAAAATGAAATAAGCAGGGGGGAAAATTAAGCGTACCTCAGACAATCTTTCCAGAGGATCATGTGAAGAGAGGCAAGCTGCTTGTGGAGTGGCCAATAATTTTTACACAGCGAGATGTTTTCAGGAACTAAATGTGGCAGCTTCAGATTTGAAAGCAGCTTTTTTGGCTCAGACACCTAGTGGTGATTGGAGACTTGAAACATCAGGGGAACTGGGGAATCATCCTGTTGACCTGTACTCAGGACCACTGCAATCTGTGGTTATGCACTCACAGAATCAGAGACTTGGGAATCTGCTCTGGTCCCAGTCAGATCTGTGCAGTGCACAACTCAGTTCCCATCCACCCCTCCTTCCTGCTCTTACCTCACCATTGGAGTCCTCGCTGGCACCAATGCTGTGATGGATGACAGTGATGGAATCAAGGGGCCCAGCCAGCAGAGAGGTACCAGTGTCGATCATAGCTTGGCAACCCCTTGGGCAAGCAATGACCTGGCCATTCATGGTGATGCTAAAAAATGAAGTCCCAGAACACTTTGATCTCATTTGATCTCACTTACTACCTAAATCCCAATGAGTGTCTTACTGAAGTCAGATGGGGAAAATTTCACCTGGCTGCCAAAGATGTATCTATTGCTCCTGTAACCCACTGTAAATGTATCAGTATGTGCTGTTAACTTCCAGCTGGTGCAGATACTTGTACAAGTGTGTTGCTCTGTGGAGGTGAGTGCGTCACAGCAAGCTCCTCTTGTGGAAAAGTTGTGAACCACTGACCCAATATTCCAGCAGGTGAACCTTTGCCTATGTTTTGTGCAAGGTGTTTGCATGGCTCCCTCTCCTGTCTCTATATCGTGCATTTTCTAAGCTGAATTTCCTTTGTTTGCTCTAGATATCTCACTTCTGCCTCTCTGTGCCTAAAGCTTCAAGTTGTACAGGGAAGCGCAGAACTTACCTGTCCATAGAGATTTGCCAGTAAGTTTCAGCGGACAGAGGGATCCAGTTGAGTCTTCCAGAGAAGCAGGAATCGTCAATGCCTCCAAACGTCACAAAACTCCTTGTCTTGTTCTCACTAGAGAAGAGAGAGGGGACAGCAGAGAGATGTTGAGTGAATGGTAAAAGAGTAGATAATAATTGCATAAAACATTGCAAAAAGACTGCAAGTGGGGAACTCTGAGGTAGCTCGGAAGTATGGTTTTTCACAGCAGTCCTAAAACTGTTGTCATCTATTTCAGGAAGCAGAACACGATGGTGGGACTCAGTGCTGCTCTAAGTTGAAATCAGTTTAAACTTTCCATGACACTTCAACTCTATAAACCTGATTCTCCCCAAATTTTCCAAATGTGGTTCTTATGCCACTGTTCATGATGCTCCCAAAAATGCATGGTTTGTGACTAGCCTTGAACATCTCCCATTTTCCACCCAAGGATTGCCTGGAGTTCGGGAATTCTGCTGGAGACCTCTCTGGGAACAACTGCTGAGAGACATGGTATACAGGTATGAGAGACAGGTATACAGGTATGCATCTTGTCACAGACCAAGGGGATCTTCCAGCCCCAACTTACGAGCTGAGGTAAAATGAGAAGACAGCCTGAGATATCAAACCACGATTCATCATGTTGTCAAAGACAGGGATGGCTGTAGACGCAGCAATGCTGGGGAAGGCCAGGCCCAGGATACCATCAAAAGGAGCATAATAGAAAAAGGAACCAGGCTCGTGCTCACTCAGGCCAATGGTCTGGTTGCTGACCTGGATGCTTCCAACCTTGTTAGAGAAATGGAGGGAATGAGACACGCTGCATTCTGGAAAAATCTGTCCTTTCCTACCAAAGGGAGCGGGGAATCCTCTGGAATATTCCAGAAGTGTGCTACCTTCTCTGTTCCTCACATGAGAACCCTGAGATAGCTCACAATTGAGCTGTGACGAGCACAAAATACAAAGCTCAACTACATCCCACCTTTGCAAAGGATGCTGCTGAGGAAAGGCCAGGGGAACAGTCACTGCCTACAGCAAGCGGCTGGGGCACCTGCTTGGCACGAGGGTAGACTGAGTGCAGGCAGCTGGGAGGGCTGAATCGCTCAGGCCAGTTGGTGAAGGTTGTTGGCTGTCTTAGCTCTGCTTGGCGGCAGAGGGCACCAAACAACACAGAGAATCTCTGCACGTTCTCCAAAAACAGGTAAGACTAACTGAAGGGATGAATTGGGACACTTCAGGTTTCTTCACTTCAGGTTTGCTTGTTACTGATGCAATTATGGCTGGGTTAATGTCTGTTATTTTAATTTCTGTTGAATAACGTTTGATTTGACTCCCTGCGTATAGAAACCTTTCCTGGGCTCAGAATGAGGCTGGGCTACTCAGAAGGTTTAAATGGCTCATATGTAACACTAAAAGAAAGCACCTGGCAACTTCAGAAGGTATCCTTGCTAGATAGGGTCCAGTTTGTCTACTGTCACCTAACTTTGGCAGTAGAGGGAACATTTTATTAATGTTTCCACTAACAGTAACTTGGGAACAACTTCGACTTGAATTCATTCCATTTAAAAGCAGCTTGCAGGCTGCATAGTATCTGTGCTGCTCCCACTAGCCATAGCATGTGGTGTTTCTTGTCTAGCTGACAGGACAAAAAGGGCAGATGAGATGCATGAGAGCCCGGGAGCACTGAGAACCCAGGAAGGGGCAGAGGGTATTCTCAGGTGGGGATACAGGAAAAGCTGTGCTTACTGCAGTTGGAAATGTAGCATACAACTCTGGAGAAGAATCCTCTACTAATGGAAAACCTTTTCCCAGCTCTGACCTGTCTTTACACCCCCTCATACCTTCCCTTTTCCACTCTAGGTACCAGGACCTTTTCATGTGACTCACATGCACAGTTTCATTGGCCAAGACTCCAGTCATGCTGCCAGTGCCATAGTAGATAGAGACAGGCTGGTTGATGGCTCGGTAGGTGGAAGATTGCTGGGGACTGAAGTGGTTGTGGTTGACTGCAATTGCGGAAGAGTTGGATTGTCACAACCTTGACCCTCCGTGAAGACAAAGGTCAAGGCTTAGACATTGCTGCAGCTGGCAGGACTGGTGCATTTATGGAACATTTTATGCTCTGATACTGCCCAAGACCGGCAGGAATTCACATGTGAATACTGGAGATGAACTGGAGGTAACTCATTTAGGAGGATTCCCTGACCCCTCCAGGTCATGAACATAGATAGGAGGATGGGAACCTCCAAAAGCTGATTTGAATGGGCTGTATTCCTCTGGGCAATGCACACTTGTGCCAGAGGGAAGAAGCTCTTCTGCTCCCTCTACAGCATGGATTTGAGATGCCATTTCCATTCCAGACTGCTGGGACCCACCGCTGTATGTGGTTGCCATACAAAACTGGTAATCTAGCAGCATTTGGACAAAACCATGCCTCAGGCTGTTTCCACCCGCCATTTAGCAGAGTTTAGCATATGGCCAAAGCTCCAAGTTACCAAATGGACCATGTGCTCTAATGGTCTGACGTCCTGTCTCCTCCTCACCACATTGCCATCTAGGCAGGCCATAGGATTGTCTCAGGGTGTCTGATCCCTCAGAAGGGAAGCATCTCCTATAACTTTCACCCTTGCTGTCCTTAGATGCTTTCTACAATGCCTGGAAAAGCACTGCCAACAATTTTGTTTCACGAACTGGAAGTTTGTGCTTGATCCTTTATCTGCTCTTAGCTCTCCCAGGGGAGAGACAAGTCAGACCTCACCTCAGAGGAAGTGTAATCACAGCCGAGGACAGTCCCTGTCACTGAAAATCACAGTACCGTACTTTCAACTGAGAGCATCTCTGTCCAAGAGGCTCTGCTACCAGGCTTATGTGAACACCATGAACTCCCCTCCCAGACACTCAAGCATGGTGACATAGTATTATTAAGAAACAACGCCAGGTACAGCTGGTAGAAATCCACTCACCACCAGTGTGCGAAGACTGCCATCACTTACCACAGGCCTCGCTGGAGCAGTTCACTGAGGGCACCCACAGGTTGGAGGAACCGGTGTCAAAGAGCACAAGGAACTCTTGGGGTGGGGATCCAATGGAGATGGAGCCGATAAACTCAATCTGTCAGTGGGAAAGAGGAAGGTTTCAAAGGGAACAAACCTTTGCCATGTGGAGGCAGTGCCTTCAGGAAAATGAAAAGCCTTCTGTGGGAGAGCTTCTCCCATTACATTTCATCAAGTGCACATCTGGGGTTTGGGTTCTGCACATAGGGACAAGACAGGCAGCAGCAAGTAGAAACATTTTGGGGGGGGAAGAAGATTGCAGCCTCTGCAGGGCAGCAGGAAGGAGATGTAAGCAAAAGATGTGCCACATTGAAGAATGGAGAGAACTGTGCTGTTTCACAGAGAAGCCAGAGTCAGTTGCCCAGGAGATAGATAAGATCTTCAGGATAAAAAATGGGAGTAGAACTTTTCATATAAGGAGAAAAATAATTAAAACATATTTTCCTTGTTTTTAGGGGCTGCTGCTAGGACTCCTAACTGTTCCCTAAAACAAGCAGAGCTGTGTGCTTCAAAAATACCCTCCCGACACACTTACATCCATGTAGTTTTCCAGGGGGTCAGTGGCAATCCTGTTGGTAAGGTTGAAGAACTTGGAACCCACATTTGAAGGCAATTTTTTGGGGAAGTCCTCCAGCAAACCCAGTTCCTTAAGTCTGCACCTCAGGGTCTTCACTTTCTTCAGTGGGATCCTAACCAACAAGAGGTGTGACAGAGCCAAATAGCACATGAAGAAGAGGTTAGCCTTGGGTTTAGATAAGTCCATGCACATCGCATGTTGATACTGCTGTCTTTTATCATAAACCTTATCAGATATGGGGACCTAGGCGCTCAAATTCTGCTTGGAAGTTGGTAGATTTAAGATATATAATCCCTTACATCATTTTGAAGTTGTATTTCAAAACGTGACTATTATGACAGAGTATCTAGCACACCCAGTGGGCCGGACATTAGCCACATGCACATTGGAAGACTTTTTGCTGTGCAGAGCCCCTTCCACTGCAAAGGATGGGACAGGCCAAGAGGATTCTCCTAACCCTCCTGCTCCACAGTGAGAGCTAGGTCAGTTTCTTGTCCATGTTCACATCAAGGGCCGATTTCATCTAACTAAAAAGATGTATTATGTACCTGCATGAGCTAAGCACTGCTTAGCTTCTGCTGTAAATAATGGAGAGAAAAGAATTCTTTTTGGGCATGGCTCACTAGCCTATTTTAGACAGGTATTTAAGAATAAAATATTTGTGCCTCTGTTTGTGGGAGAATCAGGGACTGCAAACCTGACCTGCTGAGTATTAATCTAGCACCTGAACTGCTGCACCTTTTCCTTGGTATTTGTACTGCTGTGGAAAAATAACAGGGAACTTCCTCCCTGCTGCCCTTCTATAACATAAGGTAGAAAGACCACATACTGTGAATCGTCACGGAGAATCCCCCTCCCTGTTGCCACAGGGAAGCTGCGTTCTTCCACCTGAAGCAATGTGCTCCCCTAGCACTCACCTGACCACGCTCTGCGAGAGCACCACCAAGCTCAGGAGCAGGGGCAGCTTCATGATGTGTCCTTATGTCCAGGAAGGGGAAGGAAGGGAATGCTGCCTACGGAGCAACACGTTGGTGCTGCTGTTTGCTCATATGCAAAGTTTCTATATCTACATAGCAGCGCTGATAAGAAATGCAGGCTTTTCTGTCAAACATCTTAAAGGAAGTATTTGGGAAAAAAATGTTCTTTCTCACTTTGGCAAGGACTAACACCTTTACAACCAGATCTCTTCCAGTGGGAAGGAGAGAGTGTTAGGAGACAGAACTTGCTTAAAACAAAGTGTTTCCAGTCATTTTATTTCAAATTAATGGTGCTAATAAATAGAGAAATGGATATATCCTTCCATGTGAACCAGAAAACACCAGTTTTTCAAATGTTTGATTGCTGGAGTAACACTTGAGTGTTTGCATGGAGTACTTTTCCATTCTAGCTGCTTCTTCATTCATTGTGAAGAACAAATTTGAACACAACTTTGCTGTTGTGTTCTGCTCAATCCTTTGATGCAAATTGTTAATGAAATGTGCTTCAGTCTTTCCATGGTCATAGAAACTGCTTCTCAAATGAGCCTTGAAAATACCCATCTCTCTTTGGAAAGTCAAGTCCATTTCTTGCAATAACACTATTTTGACCTGGTTATCAGCAACGATACAAACAAATCAGTCTTTGATTAGACCATATGGTACCTGTCTGCGTTCATATGACTCATACTATACAATAGTCAATGGTTCTCACGTGGTGCTTGTTTCTTGTAGAGAAGAGAGGTGCTTTTCCTAAGAGATATGTGCCTCGATCCCAGAACTTTTGAATGACCTTGACGAGCACTTTGCATTCTCCTTCACGTTCCTCAGTGCTCCTGAGCCTGCTTCACCTAGCAACACGGAGGTTGTTCCCATCCTAAGATTGCCGTTAGCACTGCTTGCTTACACAATACAGAAGTATGAGCAGAAAACTGCAGGACAATAGAGGATCTAGACTCTGGCTCACAGCTTTGTTTCACGCTGCCCAGGAATTTTCCTGTATTTCATGCAAGGAAGACCTAACACACGTATTCAAGAGAGATTCAATTTTATTTCTGTGGTTCCAGCAATGTCACCTGAAATAATGTTGTTATATGAATTTTTGACGCATTGCAGAGGTCTGTAGGTACTGCCTCTATTTCAGGCCCCAGCTAAGCAGTCTACATTTTTTTTAATCACACCTCTGCTCCTCTGTTCTCTCTTCTGTTCCACTTCTATCAACTTTTATCCCCTATCTCCAGTTCTGCTATCCTTTACTCCCACTTACCTCTCCATGCTCACCTTGGCTCCCCCCCCTTTACTTGGGAGGCAAATCTTATTTAATTTTCACTTCTCATAGGGCTGGACTTAATAGGAATATAGCAAGAGAATTCAGGTTACTTGAAATGACAAGTATTTGACTGCTTGGAACACTAGCAGCTATTCAGAGCAAGATGACCTGCAGAGAATAACGCAGCTTCAAAGTGGATCTCCTTGCTCGTAGACCTCCTTTCTAGAATATAAACTGCAAAAGAAGGCTGGCTACATGGAAGATCCAGGTTGAGAGGCCTTGGTGAGATGGAGACAAAGACAAGAAAGAGTCATCTGTACTGCTTCAACTCCAACCACAAATCTAGCAGCAGCTCAAACCTGCTACTCCTGAATTTGAACCAGTTGCCTACTCTGTACACATCCTAAGATGTGTTAAAAGCCCTTTTAACTCTGTTGCAAAGATTAATCTTTGCTTATGGCTCTGCAGTCTTTCTCTTTTCCAAATGAGTTTGACAGGTTAAAAAAAAGGTCAGTAACAACAGCTGATACACAGAGCAGAGCTGATACAGAGACTTCTGTGATTGCACGCACAGGAGAGTCACAGAGCTGCTGTTATCACTCCAAAATCCAATGCCCCCCCCATACAGATCCACACGTACATGTGCAGTCAGCCACGAGAAAAAGAACCTTGCGCTTCATGACAGCTGCCTTTCTGGGCTGATATACGAAGCTGACAAAACTGTAATGCGCAGTACCCAGGCGCTTGCAATGGTATTCACTGCAATCCACTGCTTACATTTTGAGGCAGCCCGTTTTTATGAATCAGCTGTCACCTAGAGCAGTCATGACAGGGTCGAAAGGCACTGAGGGCGCCCTCGAGCGCAGGCAATTTTAAGGAGAGCAGCTGAGGGAACGGGTGCGAGGCCCTGCCTCAAGCCGGGGCCAGCAGCGCGGGAGCCAGCGGGGCGCAGCCCGGACGGGAACCCCAGGCGGTCCCGAAGCCACTCCCTGAGCCATGAGGGAGGCCTCCCCTCCCTCGCAGCCAGCCGCCGAGACCGCGAAGGCAGCGAGACAACGCAACGCCGCCATCAGCTCCCCCTCTCCGAGCCCGTACAAAATGGCGCCGGCGCGCGGCGCACTCCCCGCCGGCCGGCGGGCTGGATGTACCACCCTCGTCCTCCGGGGGGGGGGGGGGAGGCGGTCCCCCCCTCCGCCCGGGCGCAGTGGTGCCGCCCACTTCCGCTGCCGGACCGGAACGCGGAAGCGTGTGGCCGAGGGAGGCGGGGGGGAAAGGGGGGGCGCCTGGCTCTCGGAGGTGAGTCCCGGCGCCGGGGGCGGGGGGGGGGTTTACTGGCTCCGTTACCGTTTCGTGCCTCCCCCCGCCCCGGTTTTCGCGCGCCGAGTCTCGCGAGAGGAGGCGGGGCTCGCGCGCCGTGCCGCCCCCCCCCTTCCCCGCGCGGGGCGCGTGCCGCGGCTGCCCCCAACGGTCGCGGCCGCCCCCAACGGCCGCCGACGTCGGGCGTTTCTTGCCCTAACCAGGGGGCTGCGCCGGTCCGCGGCGGCCGTGCCCGGCGGTGCCCCCGGCGTTTCTGAGCCGAGGGATCCGGTCCGCGCTGCTGCCCCAAGTCCGAGACCGGTGGGAGCTAGGAAGTACTGTCTCTCAGAGAGGCGAGGCCTCGCTTGTCACCTTACCGGTCGGGCCGTAGCGCTGTGTGCAACGCTAGCTCCTGCTGCCCACGGAAGCCAGGAGAGCCCCTGCCTCCTGCGGTGCCGTGCTGCGCACGCAGCCGTGGCCAGCTCTCTGTGCCAACCTTCCTTTGTGCCATTCAGAATCTGCCCACCTACCATTTGCCACGTCTCGGTCTGTTACCACCGCAGAGGATAAGGTTGCCGTTTGCCACTCTTCCTACTTTTCCTGTCTTACACTTTGTGAGCCCTCTTGATAGAATCGCACCCCCTCCACGTAATCTTATTTCTGATTGCAGAGTGATGACATTGCATGTATATGCATGTATGTGGTGGGGGAGCCAGTTTCCCAGCCTGGTTTTACGTGGTTATTCGTTAGATGTGTTTGACCGGATCCTGAGTGAAGAGGCTTTGTAATCCTGAACGTGAGCTTGACGCTCTGTGTTACTTGTAGAGACTGATGCAACACTTACAGAACGATATCTTTGAGATGTTTCATTTGGACCAAAGGTAGAAGAGCCAAGAGCAGTTAGGACAACGGAGGAGTCCCTGTCAGCAGTCCATTTGGTATGCCTCTTTCCCTCTTGCAGGAGAGCACTGCTCCTTTGTTTCTTTCCTGTTTTCTGTTGAATTCAGCTGTATCACACCCCACATCTTTCCTAGAACCCGTGATATGAATGTTTAATATTTGCTAACTGTTGCAAGGCAGTCAGAAGGTATTGGGAATAAATCACGGACAGTAGTGCAGCAAATCTGTTATTTCACTGATTCTAATATTATTGTACTGGTTTTCAAAATTGTGAGTATTGAATCAAGTTCACGGTGTAGTAAGTATTCAATAATAGCATTATGCATAAGGACACTACCAACAAGCAAGAGAGGTGATGGCACCATGTAGCTAAAAAGAAAATACATAAAATGAGACAGGAATTGAGGAATTGGAGAGTTAGAAATACAGGAAGACCCATGTGACAAAGGTGATCACATCAGTGTTTGTGATTCCTAAGCATGGATGGATATAAACAGATCTGGGAGATTTGTTTAGCAGAACACAAATATTGGATGGGATGGTGCAAAAAAGCCAGCTGGAGTTTGAGAATTTGACAATCAGGGTGATGTCGTCCTAGCATAAAGTGGATGTGAGTAGGTGTTTCCTTGACAAAAATGTCTGGCACACACAAGTAGTCCTTGCAAGTACTGGGTGAAAAGGAAAAAATAAGTTACCAAAGAAGAAGTGATTAGAGATGTTGTGTTTTTCTTCTCGCTCTGCCCTCAGTCTCGCTGCTTCTTTAGAGCATGGAACTTCTCTAGCATAGTTGTTTGGAGTAGTTTAGCAAGTCTATTTTTTAATCTGTAATACGATTAGTATCTATTGACTAATACATACTTGACTTTAGAAAACCTAGTCTTTATTTGCCTTCCTTTCCCCATCTAAGGAGTTTGCAGCTCCTCTGGCAGGATGGATACGCTGAAGAACCGGACGGTGGAGGAGCTCCAGGAGCTGCAAGACAATGCTGAGGAGATTGAGCGCCTGGCTTTGGAGTCGAGGGAGGTATGGATTAACTTTGCTGCAAGGGCAAGGAAGGGCTGGACTTGGTTAGGATGTGCGGCCCCTCACTGGCTCTTGGACCTCCTTTCTCAGGTTCAGGAGCTGCAGCTGGAAAGGGAGATGGCTCTTGCCGCTAACCGGAGCTTGGCCGAGCAGAACCTGAAGTTCCAGGTACCACTGGAAACTGGGCGCACTGACCTCTCCAACAAATATGAGGAGCTGCAGAAGCTAGCTGAGCGGTGTAAAGAGCAAAAGGCAAAACTGGGTGAGTGTTTCGAAACCTTGCGCTCTTTCCTGTGAAGGCATGTAGGCTATAGTTAGTGCAATGTCCTTCTTTCTTGTACTGAGCAGATTGAGAAGCTCTTTAGATAAGCAGGGTGGTGGCAGAAAGGACCCTATTGTATGTAAAATCTTTTTTCTCCCGTTTCCTAGTCAGACTCTGTTGGACAGATTAAGGATGCTGTCTCAGCATACAACTCTTCCAGCGCAGCTATGGTTAAAGTTCTTTCCTCTTCAGATTTTCTTCTCACATCAACATTTTCCAAGGTAGGAAGGCTTCTCCTGTGAGAGTGAGGAGGGGAACAGAGATGTGACAGAGAAGAAGATAGCTCCTACTGCTTTATCTGTTGTATGTCTCACATTGCAAAGCAGAGCTGTGGAACAGATGACTAGTGCAGGCTCTGCATGACAGGGATATGTGCTAATGATTTTGCCTCGTTTTATGCTTCACTTTTTGCTCTGCTCCTACCTCTCTTTCCGCAGAGAAATTTTCAGCAGCGTTGCATCCTCAGACCTTGTTGGATCTTCTGCAGGTGGAAAGTCAGAAAATTGAAGAAGAGTCTGAGGTGAGCTTTAGATTTAAATCCATCAGTAATTCAAGTGATTAGTCGTTGAAGATTTACAGTTATGCTCCCAAGCCTAATCCCTTAAATCAAGGATTATCTCTTTGTAGTTTGACATAGTTGCTGAAAAAAAATGGGTTGTCCTTTCTTTGCTCTTCTGTGGTACAGCAGTCCTCTACACGTCTCCGACAGAGACATAAATCCTAAACTAGGTTTGGGGAAGAAGCGTGGAGGGAAACAGCACTGACGCCAAAGCTGTTTTATGTTCCAGAATATGGCTGAGAAGTTCCTGGAGGGTGAGGTACCCCTGGAGACATTTCTCGAGCAGTTTTCCGTTATGAGGAAGTTATCCCACTTGCGCCGGGTTAGAGTTGAAAAGCTTCAGGAGATACTGAGGAAGTCAGAAGTGTCGCAGGAGCCCAGCAGAGACTCTCAGCAGCATCTACCTCCTCACGTACCTGGGCCTGCAGAGCAGCAGAAGCCACAGTCCTTCCCGTCTGGGGCACCTTCCTTCCCTTTGCCCTACAGTCCAGCTCCAAGCATGCCAGTGGGCCCCACAGCCCATGGAGCTCTCCCTCCTGCTCCTTTCTCTGGAGCCCCTGTCACCGTGGGACACGTCGCTTCCTCTCAGCCCAGCACACAGCCCACATTTCCCTATAACCCTCCTCCAGGTCCTGGATACCCACCAGCGCAGGCCAGTGACCCAACACCGGGGTATCCCAAGCCTCTGACCGGAGGCTCGTCTTCAGCACCAGGCTACTCTTGGTCTCCGTCCAGAGGCCCACCTCCTGCCCCATCCTTTCCTGGCTCACACCCTTCCTCTACTCCACCCCCGAGACCGGGGTACCCTCCATACTTCCCTCCTGGGGCAGGGAGGCCTCAGTGCCCGTACCCAACCCAGCCCCCCCTCCCTAGTTTCCCAGTCCCCCCACAGCCTCCCTATCCCTCTGGTCTACCCCCTCCCTTTGTGTACCCCCCGCCTCCAAACCCTCAGCGCCCTGCTTGGCCTGGCTACTAAATCAAGACTCCTGGGGAGTATGCTCTGCTGCTCCCTCCTTTTCGTGGACTGAGGAAGAAGAAAGAGCCGAGAGCATTGCTCTTAGGCCCGTCCATGTGTTAGTATTATATAGGAAAAGAGGCATGGCTCTGATGTGAGGCAGACAGCAGAGGCACCAGGGGTCAGTGAGGCTGATGCTATCTCCATGGGCTGCACCTTTTTAGGTTGGTTGTGATGATTGCTTGTTGGCTGAAGTGGCCACTTACAAGTCAGTTAGTCCCGTCTCTGAGATAAAATACAAGTAGTCAGCTAGATTCTCAACTGAGATACATGGGAATGACATGCACTGATCACATCAGCTGAGAACCTGACTCCTCTGTGTGTGTCTGCATGGGTGAGCGAGAGAGACTCTTCTTTGTATGCGTGTAGTTTTCTCTCTCTCTCTAACATATGTAGTATAATAATTCTAAGCTTTTTCACAGGTGTTCAAAAGACACAGTGGGAATCTTCTGACAGTATTTCTAATACTAAATGCTCATTGCTTCCCTAGGGCCTTCTTGGAAATGAGAAACAGAGCCAGCCAGACTGGCAATCGATTCATAATGTGTCTTTGCAGGGAGAAGCAGCTAGCTAGCCTGTTGGGATGGGCCAAGCCTTGAGGCGTGTCAGGGTTCTTTATGCTGGTGCAGAATAACTTGTAAACCAGCTCTGCTCAAGCCTTTCCCAGCTGACTGTGAGGTCAGGCTTTCCTCACAGCTGCCTCCATTTGCCCAGTGAGTACCATTCTAGTCCAAAGCAGAGGTGGTTCCCGACTCCACTGAGTTCAGGTATTCCCAGCTCACCAGTGAGGCTCTTTACCACTCCGTCTTGTCCAGCATAGGAGCTGTTCCCCACCTGTGCTGGTTGTGCACTATCTCACTGAAGCACCAAGGCTCTGGTAACTCCCTGGAGTTCAACACCTGAATATTACATGTGTTTTTGAAGTAAACTGGGTTGGCATGATGTCTTGGGAGCTGCTGTTACTTTAGGGGTAAGGAGGCATGTGTCTTGGAACACGGGAAGCTGGGGAAGAGTGGGGATCAGTACCTGCCATCCGGCTCTTCACAGCTGGCCTCCAGTACGGTTCTGTGAAACACAGGGGCCTCAACAGCCTACCACATCGTCTGCCTCTCTCCTCAAGTGCCCTGGGGGAAAGGAGGGTTTATTCTGGATGTTAAGGGCTCCAGCGTTCCTCACTGTCTCCCTTCGCTCCTCAGGAAACACTAGATAACAGAGTGAATGACAAGTTGTTAATGGAAATGGGATTAGCTTTGCTCAGCACTTTATGCTCCGAATTCTGCTTGTATCCCCCTAAGTTATTTATAAGGAAAGATAACTAATGGACTAGATCAGGATGAATGCCTTTGGGATTTGATGGAAACAATTCCATATCTGTGGTTAATTACAATAATAAAACTTGATGAATTGCATGCGGGGTCATGGCAGTGATTGTTTTGGGAAATGACGTGGCATCTGGTTGATATTGTCTATTGATCTTTTTATGCCCTTTTGGTGTCCTTAGACCAACTTCCTCTTGATGTTGTCAATAAAACCTTTCACCCTCTTGCAGGACTACCTTCTTTCTGAGCCATCTTGCTCTCTTGTTTTCATCTTTCCTAACAGGCCTGTTTGGGCAGTGCTCTTCTCCATCAGCCGATCTCTTCCCTCCTCTAGCACTATCTCTTATGCATCCCGTGGGCTGTCATTTTCTGTTCCCCGTTTTCCTTCACTAGTTGGGAAGTTGGTGCTCTAAGGAACGGCATTTGTAGTGTTGGAAGGAAGAGAACAAGACATAATTACTAGAAAAACAATTTTATTACAACAGTCATTGCTTATTAAATATCTCAGGTTTGTTTTCAGTATTTTTATCCTTCCCGTTCTCCTCGTGTGTCTGTGCTGTTTTATATGTCTGCACAAACCTCACACTCTCCCATATGCATTCACTCAAGCCCCACTCACATGTGCATGCAGGCAGTATCCCAAGCTAACCACTCTCCTTCAAACATCTAGACTTCTATCGAGTGGCAAACGCAGCCAAGCTTGCGTCTTCACAGCTCACTAAGTGACTCAGAGGACGAGGATATGGCAGTTCTTTTCATGGAGTTCATCCCCGTGGTATCTGAGAGCTCTGTAGGCAGCAGCAGATTTTGCTTTCAGCCTGGCCCCACCAGGGTGAGGAGTGTGGTTATCCTAGTTTAGAGCGACAGAGAAGCAGGCAACCCCGTCCCAAACTACTGTGAACGTTGTGGCTCTGTTCTCTGTGCAGACACAGGGCCTGCTGCTACCTGTGGGCCTTTAAGGCTCAGGTGAATAGCTTAAAAAAACCCCACCTTGTACACTCTCAGGTGGGAGACCTATAAAGAAGAGGGTAAGTGAGATGAAGCTTTCTCGGAAAGGTGCTCAGATACCAGGGTGATAGCAGAGCGCCAAAGCCAAGCTAGATTAGGTCAGAGCTGAGAGATTTGCAATCAGTGCTTGTCGCAAGCAGATACTGATCTTCGATGCCTCGAGTTTGGGCAGTCCAGAATGAAGCGCTCAGGTTTGACGTTCAGCTGCAAGGAGCACCAGCAGGTTTAGCTCTGACTTTAGTGGGGGCTCTGAGAACACCACACGGCTGGAAATCAGACCGGGGAGGTCTCCAGCTTGCAGAGGTATTCCCCAGTCTCCCTCCCTGGAAGCAGGATGAGAGCCATTACATCTCTGTAGGGGAACACAGAAAGGCTTTCTTCCAAGGTGATCAGTGCAGAATTCTCAGGTATTTGTCTTCTCTTTTGTCAGTTTTATTATTTTTTTTTTTTCCTGTATGTTGAATCCCACCTCTGTCTGCAGGTCAAGAAAATGACTGATGTAGAAAACAAGACTCATGTTTGCTAAAGTTTAAGAAGCCACAGACAGGCTAATTCAGCAGGTGCTCAATTTAGCTGTCATGCACATGAATGTCCTGTGATAGCTTTGAGTGAGGAGATAACAGGACAGGAGAAGATGGCTCAGGCCAGGAAGAAAAGGGAGCCCGAGATGGTCTTACCTCTTGCAGGGAAGTCACACTCTCCGGGCAGAGTGCAAGTCGTAGTCGCTATCGGAGGAATTGTCTGGAGGGTTGGAAGATCGGGACGCACCTTCCAGAGCTGTGAAGGGAATAAACTATGGCGTGCTCCATATCTCCCTGAGTCGGCAAGGAGAGGTGGAAGGGCTGGGAAGCAGTCTTCCAGCCCCAGAGCAGCCTATCACCCAGCATCAACAACAGCGACGACTGCATCTCACTATGACGTGGCTTTCCCTCAAACGCCACCAGTCTGGTTCTTCCCCGCTGACGTGGGCAGGAAGGGCGCACAGAGAAGTCATTCCCTTGCATTCTCCTCACGATGCCTTACCTGGATAAGCTGACAGGTAGGGGTTCTTCTTGGGAGGCTGTGCATAGTCATTGTCCTCCCCCTGTGCCCTCGGCCCCTCAGCCCGCGGCCTCAGGTTGACGGTGCTGCTGCGGTGGAACGAAACTGGAACGGACGGCAGGAGGGAGCGAGCGTTAAGGACTGAGGAGGTGGCTCTCGGTGCCAACTGCTTCAGCAGAAGGTTGAGTCCTCCCATCCTCTCTCCTGTGAGGCAGGGCACCAAGTGGCCCGTGGCCACGGTCTCTGCTTGCACCCAAGGAGGGAGGCCTCCAGGCAAGCTAGCGGTGCGGAGGGGCTGAGTAAGAGTGGGACAGGGTGCGCGTGAGGCTCAGCCCTCTCTGCTGAGTCACTAGGGCGCCGGTGAGTCAGAGCAGTGGTGGGCGGCAGGAAGCCAGAGCAGTGGATTGGCGCGGAGGCCCCTTGCACCACAGCCCTGCTGCCTGTGTTGTGGTCTGGGGGCAGCTCAGTGAGAGCGACCTCTGAGCGAGTCCCGAAACCCGAGTCCCATGGCTGGGAGCGGGGGCCGGCTTTCAGAGGATGCACGGGGATTAGGGAGAGGTGCAGGGAGGGACCGCTGCCACCCACCTCCCCTCCTTGCCCACCCACGTGTGCTCCTCACCGTTTTGGTTGAGTCCCGTGGGGCCAATCCACTGACGCTGCTTCTTCTTGGAGACTGGAAGGGAAAGAAGGGGAGGGCGGTGTGATAGGACCTATCGGATCTCCCCCAGGAACTGCCTGATCCCTCTGCCAGAAGTGGGCTGCGTCTCCTTTGACCGCTTTCTACCCCGTGGCTGCTGCCCGTGGGCCCCATATGCCATGCCAAATAATCTGCTGCACCCAGTAAGCCCTCTGCCACGCGGTGAGGTGGATGCTAGGCATGGCTTGTGAAACACAGTCCGCCTGCTCTTTTGTGTCTGCTCCGCATTTAATCCTCCCCCAGCGTGCAAAATGCACAGCACCATCTGATCCGAGAGGCTTTCTGTGTCAGCGCCGCACGGGTCAGACACAGGGAGACAATGGGAAAAAGGGATTTGTGCCCCCGAATACCAGGGCGGGGATGGTCCCACTGGAAGCACCCAGCCCCAGCTGCGGAGAGGCCGGCCAGAGCAAAGCACTTATGCATCTCCTCAGGTGTCAGGGTGGATGCAAGGTGGAGGTGCTGTGGAAACCAGCATGTCCAGCTTAGAGCTTGTCACTTACTTTTCTTCATCAGTCTCTTGTAGGCAGGGGGTCCGCAGATGAGCAGGAGGATGCCAAAGAGAATCAGGGCCAAGAAGATGCTCACAATGGTGCCGGCTCCCAGGCTGGCTGGACGCGGCTTGGAGTCCTGGCCTGGAGAGAAGATGGATGGATGTCATGAGCCGCCGGCATTGCTGTCTCCTGGACCTGTGGCAGCCCAGCCACCCCTTCTGGGACCGCAGCAGGCAATGGAGGCTGTCTGGGCAAGGATATTCCTGCGCTGTGCCTGCCAGTGCCATCCCTGATCTGCAGCCCCAGAGTCACCTCCTCCACCAGCCCACAGACATTTGCAAGGGTAAATCCTGGCTCCGCAAACATGACACGATCGCACTCTTGCTTACACACAATCCTGGTACGGGAGCAGGTCCGGAGCCCTCTGTGGCTGGCAGGGCAGAGGTGGAGGTCACGAGCGGTGCAGGTGATGCCCATCGTTGGGGGGTCCTCGAGCATGGTGCTGGAGGAGAGGTTCCCGCACCGCAGCTCCTGGCATACCTGCTTGCCCCGCTCGGCCCGCTGCCTGGGCTCGTCGCACAACACCTGCCACCGGTCCCCGTGAAACACCTCAATGTACCCCTCGCAGGTGGTCAGGCCTCCCACCAGCCTCCGCATGGCCCGGGGCTGGGAGCCTGCAGGACAGAGGCAGAGCAGGGTCAGGGCGGCTGCGCGGGACAGGAAAACGAAGCAGGGCACGGGCTCAGCGTCCCGCCTGCACGCACTCCCCAGGAGCGAGTACTTTGCTTTGCCCTTGCACAGCAAGGGTGCTGTGCTCTGCCGCTGCACCTCATATCCGCTGGCATGTGCCGAGTTTCAGGGTGCTAGCGCTGCATTTGCTCTGCACTCTGCTCTTTCCCATGCTTTCCTATTTGTGCACCGCAGCGCTGCTTTGTTTGAAACCCAGAGCTGCAATGGCATGGGGCTTCCAGGAACTGAGCGTGATATGGAGATTTCCTGTTTTGTCTTTGTACAAGAAAGAAAAAGTGCAGGAGTGGGTGGATGCCTGGGGCATGGGGCGAAGGGGGTGCGTGGGGCAGCCATGGGCACTCCTGCCCCATGGGCAGCACAGGTCCAGGAGGAGCCGCAGAGCCATGGGGGACCGTCGGGTGGAGGGGTCCGATAGGAGACGCGGGAAGGGATTATATCCCTACTTATGCAGGGCTTTGGCTGCCTGGCCTGCAGCCGGCTGGAAGCAGGGGGTCCAGTTTCGCAAGCACCTGGTCCTTCTGTCTCCACCAGATGCCCAAATTAGGACTGGCACTGCAGGAGAGGAATAACACCCTGAATGCTGACCCTGTGCTCCCCCAGCCCCTCACCATGCCTGCCTTCACCTCACACTGTCCAGCTCATGGGCATGGGACTAGTGAGCTGGTCCAAGGGAGGACACACAACCGGGGTGGCCCCGTGCCGGGGACAAGCTGTCTCACCGGAGCAGATGACGAAGGCAGGCACTTTCCCCCGACTGTCACTTGTTCGATTGAAGCAGTCCAGGACTGAGTAGCTCTCGCAGGGCCCCACCATCTCCCATTGTACCGGTAAGTGGCTCCCCGCCTCCGGCGCTGTGATGTAGTTGCCGATGAGGCTGCCGCAATGCACTTCCTCGCAGATTCGGGTGGCTAGGTCGGGCCAGGCGCCCGCGCTGACCCCCACGGCGCCCCACAGCCCCTGCATGTACAGCTCCACGAACCCTGAGCAGCTGAAGTTCCCATCCACCAGCCTAAGCCTAGCAGCACCTGGCAAGAGGACACAGAGAGCGCGGCTCGTTACCGACCAGGATGTCACTTATGAACCTTATTTGGCAAAAAGTTGCCAGATGCTGTATTGCACAGGGAGCAGATCCCTCCTTTGCCTATTAATTGAAGAGGTGATCTCTCCATCTGCGCGTGCAACTCTCCTTGTAGTATGAGGCACATCCCCAGGGTATCTCACTCTTTGTGTCTACCACCCGTCCCTCTGCTACGTGTGCAGCATCTGGGCCACCCCGCTTGCTGTGGCTGCCAAGCCATGGAGCCGCTGGCCCACATGCTGTCATGAAGCCGATAATCGTCCCCCGCACCTGCACGGTCCAGACCTGCCCTTCAGCACACCGGAGAGAGGGGACAACCCACCAACTGTCCCCTTGCCCCATATGCCTATCAAGGGGACAACACTGACATAGCAATCACCTCCTGATCCTGCTGTGCACTAGCGGGTGAGACTTAATTGCACCATTAACACTGCAAACACCATTAATGAGGCCCAGGGATCTCACTGAAATACTCATGTCTCGCGGGTTGCATTGGCATGTTTGCTTCCCGTTTCGCAGCGGGGCTCATTGCTGCACTGCGGCTGATGGACACCTTTCACTGTGCCATGGTCAGAGCAGCCAGTGGTGGAGCTGGGCAGGGACAGGCTCTTACCAGTAGGCTCTGGCGTGGTGGTCTCAGGTGCCGGCCGGGGCTCGGTGGTGGTTTCGGCCGGCTCTGAAACAACAAGGGAAGCACCAGTTGGGGCTGGCCAGGCCGGGGGGCTGCAGGGGTGGCTGGGACAGGGGCGGGTGGCCAGGCTCACCACTGCAGGCCAGGGTGACGTAGTCCGTGCAGTTGGCCAGTATCCAGGTGCACCCCACCAGCGGAGCTGCTTTCCCTCCACACTGGGACGGCTTCATGCAAGGCATCTTCGCGTGGGAGAAGATGAGCTGGAAGGCCTCAGCAGTGGGGGGCCCGCAGCCCAGCTGCTTGCAGACAGCAGCAGCAACTCTGTTCGCTCCGTCCCAGGACACTCTACTCCACTGGCCGTGCTTCTTCACCTCCAGCACCCCTGAGCACCGGCAGCCTGTGCCAGCAAGCTGCAAAACAGGCTCTGCGGGGAAAGCGTAGGGATTAGGGGCTTTCTTCCTCTCCCCGCAAGCTATCGGCATGTTTTCCACTGTGTGATGGTGCTGGGGTGCCCATCGGCACGCGGGAACCTGGCAGTACCATTGCAGCCGGCAGGACTAGCTTTTGGGAAGCCCTGGGCTGCTCATTCTCCTACTGCAAGGAGATATGCCCAGCTCCTGGGCACTGGCACGCTCTGAAACGGCAGTGAGGTCTGCTCATGAAATGGGGCAGGAAGGAAAAGGCACCAGTTGGGGAAGTGCACAGAGAGGTGCAGGTGTGAGCGCAGGTTGAGGTGCATGTGCTGTGCTGGTGAGCCCCCATCCACAGGACCTGCGCATGGGCTCCGGGCTCCAGGAGGGATGGCCCCCTGTCAACACTCACCTTCGAGGCTCGGGGCGACTTCTCCACAGCTAGAGAGGGCTGCAAAGGAGAGAGATGTGAGTTGTGTTCCTGCCCCCCGGCCGCGACGGGGGCCACGCAGCCTGATGGCACCTCTGTCATGGGAAGCGTCCCGTGCAAAGGGACACACAAATGCAAAGAAACTCCCCCAGACCATGCAGAGTGCCCTTAGCCTTTTGACAGTGTTACCCCCCTAGCGGCACTTACCTAAAGGGATTTGAGGGTCCTGCTCATATTAAATATACAGCCTTAAAGCCCTCCAAGTGCCTACTTGCTGGCTGGATCCTTGCTGAGATGAACAAAGCAGCCCCCAGAGCCAAGCTCCCAGTGAGCAACATGTGCTGGGGAGAGCAAGTTGGAGACCCCAGCGCACCCACGCAGGCTCCCCGTGGCCCAAAACCTGTGTTGGGAGCCGTCATGCTGGGCAGCCATGGCCAGAGCTGGTGCGCGGAGCCCCACCACATCTCCAGGGGTTGGGAGCACCAGTGTCTCCAGGCTCCTGGCTGTTACAGGCTATTTCTGCACAAGGTTTACCAATTCCTGCAAAATCTCCTTGGCGCTCTGCATGATGCTTGGGTGCCGCATCGGTCATCAGAGAAAACTGGCGTCTTTGCTGCTACCGTCAGCCCAGACCCCAAGTCTCTGATTCAGTTAACATGCTGGGGTTTCTGCATTATGCACCCCCCTTCTTCCCTCCTAATGCCATTTTCCTTGGTAATAAAAGAGTATTTTCTGGCTTTCATGGGGAATCTGCTCTCACCCCTCCTCCTCACACCTTTAATTAAAAAAATAAAAATGAACGACCTCATGCAGCCTGGCCATACTGCTTCCCGCCAGGCCAACTGCACAGAAGACCTGTCCTGCGGCACTAAGTGCCGCGGAGGCCCAGCTTCCAGTGCACGCCAGGCAGGACTGAGCACCCACAGATACCTTTGCCTGTGGCTATTGCTGCTTATTTCAGCCAGGCAGGTTTCAGCACCTGTGCTGGCAATCATTTTTGTTTTTAATTTGGGTTGCCTGCCTAGTGCTCTCCATCACTGCTTGGGGCTGGTGGCTCCGGAAAAGGAGGTGGGGTGGCCCCCGTGAGCAAAGACCCCCCCCAGGCTCTGGCGGTGAGTGATGCCAGCACAGGGGAACATTTGTGCTGGGAGAAATGCAGGATGGCTGGAGCAGCTCCGAGGAGGCGGCTGGGTGCCCCGTGCTGCCAGGCCCGTTACTCACTCAGGAGCTGCTCCAGGAGACATTGATGCACGAGCTGTGTCTGCAGACGGAGGGCTGAAGACCCCCCGATCGTCTGGGTGATAATGTAACGCTGGGGTGGTGACAACCGTCCTGGGGACCAGGAGACCCCAGGGGTTTTGGGGGGCAGCACCCACGTGGCCCTGGCCGCGGCATGCCTGCCTGGGCTCGTGCTTGCTTCGCTCCCCAGGCTGCAGCTGGGCAGCAGCCCCATGCCTTCATGCTGTTTTTTGATTCAAAGGCCCTTTGTCCTTGCCCTTCTTTCAAAAGCCATCCCAAACCTCTCGTGCTCAGAGGGGTTTTGCGGAGAGTGGGTGTGTGGAGTCTCTGCCCCCCCCCCCCCCAGCTTCCCTGGAAAAAGCACTTGGGCACAGACCAAGTACAGCCCTCAGTGCCAGAGCTGGACCTTGCCATGGCACTGAGCCCAAGCACTGCCTGCCCTGCAGGACCCTGGCACGACCCGCCAGCCCCCAAAGGGATGACCCCCCACCCAGGGTACTCACCCCATGTCCCCACAGCGAGCAACAACCCCAGCACGGGACGCTGGGCTGCCATCAGGACAGCTGGCTGCCTCCTCCACCCCGGCGCTGGCGGCTGAGCGGGCGGGTGCTTGGGGTGCTGACGCCTCTGCTACCCAGCTCGGGGAAGGGTGATGGGGGGGGGGGCCTGGGAGGAAAAAGCTGTTTTTCCTCCCTCTGTGGTTTTCTGCGTCACATCTTGCTCTTTTGAAGTCTGAACCCGTCAGCTTCCTTGCCAGATCCTGCAGAATATGTGAAAGAGTGATGAGGACAGAGAAACCTGGAGGCCATCCTGTTCCCATCCCCATCCCTAAGCCTCATCTCCATCCCATCCCATTTCCACCTCCATCCCCATTCCCATCTCCATCCTCATCTCCATCTCCATCTCCGTTTCCATCCCCGTCCCCGTCCCCGTCCCCATCCCCATCCCCATCCCCATCCCTATTCCCATCCCCATCCTCATCTCCATCCCCATCTCCATTTCCATCCCCGTCCCCATCCCCATTCCCATCCCCATTCCCATCTCCATCCTCATCCCCACCTCCATCCCCATCCCCACCTCCATCCCCATCCCCATGCCTATCCCTACCTCCATCCCCATTCCCATCTCCATCCTCATCCCCATCCCCATCTCCATCCGTGTCCTGTGACACTCTGCCTGTCTCGCTGGGTGAGACTGGCTGGGGGAACCTGGCACTGGGACCCTCCCGGACTGGGGTTGCACTGAGCCAGGGGGAACACTGGGGGGGGGGGTTCAGGATGGTCAGATTAGGCAGCAGGCTGCCTTCACTGGAAGGTAATCCCAAATCCAGCAGCAGGTCCCTCGGCTGTGGGTGTCGGTGAACTATTTCAGTGCAGGACCATGCTGCCAGCAGAGCCGACACTGGATTTCAGGGGGGAAAACCAGTGATTGCTACTAAACTCAATGCCCCTGGCCTTGAGGGTCTGTCTGGGCTGGGATCCCACCTGGAGATACGTGTAGTGGCTCTTACGTAACACCAGTAACACAGAAATAGCCTCCCTTACTTCAGCAACAACTTCCCCTTGCCCTCGCCAGCTTTCTTTTTCTCTCCCCTTCTATATTTACTCCCTTATCACCGCCTGCGGTCGCCAGTCGAGATGAGCAACTTTGCTGCTCTGGCGCAGGAAACCTGCAGCACCTGGCGCTGCAACAAACCTCCGGACCTGCACGCAGGCAGCCCGGGCTGGCTGGGCACAGGTGCGTGGCCCCCCCCAGCCACCAGCCCCGCTGGCAGCACCCAAAGCACCCCAACGCCAGCCCATTGCGTTTGCCCCTCAGCCAGTGACGGGTAGTCCTGCCCCTGTGATGTGCTGCGATGGGCTAGTGGGACATTCAACCCGGTCCCGCTTCTCCCTGCTAACCCCAGGAAGCTGCAGAGCCCTGCGAAGGCACATGGGGTGTGACAGGGATGGAGAGGCGAGGGAGAGGCGGCGATCGACTGTGCCCTAATTAATCCTTCCAAATCCAGGTCACGCATGCTAATGAAGGTGGCTGTTTTGCATTGACCTGGTGATGTTTCCACGAAGGGGAGAGTGTCTCATGTGTGAGCCTGGATGCCAGCCTGTGTTTGCTCTGCCTGAGGGGCTGGTCGATGTGCTTAGCAAGAGCAGTCCCGCTCCTCACACCCTCTCTGGTCCCTCACTGTAAGGCAAAGGATCTCTAAGCCTGAGGTTTTTTGGTGGTAGTTGGACCCCTCGCTGGCTGCCGGGTCTTTGCATTGACTGTTTTCAGCCCTGATGGGCAAATCCTGCTTGTGCAGCTTAGGGGGTGTTAGGAAGATGAGGCCAAAATCACAGCGGCTGAAAGCATCTTCCAGTCTTGGTTATCATTTCTAATATTATTCATGGGTGGAAGCGGGCAAAGGCCAGGTTTCTGAAAATTATTTTTTCTATTTTCTAGCTGGAAAGGAATTTAAAACAAGCGTGGAAGGAGCTTTTCCTCCCTGTTTCGCACCCCTCCTGTTTTTCTCCCCTCTGCTGCAGAATAATGGCAAAGGGGCAAACGCATGCTGCTATCCCACAGGGCTTTTTCCATGTTGACCACCGGCTTTTAACACCAGAGTAAAACAAACATTTTTTTGGCTTGATGAAAAATAACAATTCCTGCAAAATTTTCCCTCCAGAAAACACCGATCCTTTCCCCCCATGGCCTCTGTACTGGGAAATGCCCTGATGTCTGCCCCGGCTGCACTCCCGTGTGATTTTAGCCTTTCTGATCCCTGTTTTCAGTCAGCTTTTATCACCCGTGAAACACAGGCAGCCTCCTGGAAAGAGCCGGCACTGGTAGCGCTGCTGGCGGCTGAGCGGCGGGTCCGTAAGTCTCTGGGCTAAACACTTGCTCTTTTGTAAATATTCATGCTGGAGCGCTTCCCCGTTTACGCGTTTGGTTACACTTTGCAGCAAGGCACATGAATAGTTTATGGCAGCCCTGCTCAATTATTCATGGGTGTATCACAGCACGGAGGAGCGTGGGCTCCAGGGTGGTTAGCAGCATTTCATCCCTTGTTACCCAGAGGCTCGAAAGCAGCCCCGCCGCGAGCACGTTTGCACAGAAAGCGTGTTTTGATCTGCTGCATGGTGCCGGTTTGCTGCAGTTGCACTGTGCTGCAAAGCACGTGCTCGGGGCGTGTTTCAAGCGATACCACGAGCTTTACCCGGGGCGCTGGGTTTGTTGCAGGCTCACGCTGGAACGATTCGGGTTGGACGGCGCTGGACCCGCTGGATGAGCGGACGTGCATGGGACGCAGAGCTGGCGGGAGCAGCGGTGCCTCCTCTCACCTGGGCCGGCAGCCTCCAGCAGCTGCAGCCGGACTGGGAAATCCCTGCTGAGCCGAGCCTGTCACATGAGATGAACGTCCAGGCCAGTCACGCCAGTAACTCCGCCAGCCTGCAGCAGGGAGGGCCAACCCTGAGAATCCCAAACCTCACCCCAGTCACCCCCAGGGTGCCTAAATCCCATGGGATGCGCGCAGTGCAGGTGGCCAGGTCTCCCCTTGGAGAGGCGTTTGGACCCGGAGGCCGGAGCTGCTCCAAGACACCACAGGCAGCGCTCGCCTGGCGGCTCGGCTCGAGCACCCCTGCAAACTGCCTGTGATGCACGTCAACCCGGCCTTTACGCTAGGCGCGAGAGGAGGGCATCATCCATGCGTTGTGACAGGCGATGATGATTATAAAATCTTTCCAGAGGGGTCGGGGCAGGGGGGGAGTGGTTGGATTTACTAATGCACTCCCTGCCTGTGAGAAGCAGCCGTTTAATATGTAGGAGCTGCCTTCAGTGTAAATAGGAACCAGCTTATTAGCTGTTACCGCGACATTATTATCCTAATGATCACGGAGGTGATTTTTCTTAGCGCCTGCCACCGACCCAAGAGCAAGTTAATAATTCCGTCGCTGGCAGAAACAGCATTTTGCAGCAGCTGTCGAATAAATGTTTGGCCCTGATGTACCTCTCTCGCGGCTGGAGATGACACCTCTGCCCCTTTGCCCCGAAGCCCGGGTGGGACCCGGGGATCCCCAAGGTGAGCAGAGCTCCCCGATGCTCCGCGCCGAGGATGCCGTCGGTGGGACTGCGCTGGGGATGGGGGCAGCGCGTCCGCTCCTCAGACATGCTGGGGCCAACGTGGTGCCAAAAAAAACGCCCTTGGCAAACGCACGGGGGATTTCGACAACTTCTTCCCAGCCTCGGTGTCCCCCATTCCAGGGTCTCACGAGCTTGGTCGGGCTCCGATGCGTTAGCAACACGTCTGCCCCGCCAGCCCTGGCCAATGCCCCCGGCCCCTTTGCCCTCACAGCCAGCCAGCCATTTCCTCACGCTCGCCTCTTTTGTCTTCTCTCCCCTTTGTCTGGGAGCTGCGCGCTGCTTTGTTGCTATTTCTGTGCTTCCTCCATTCTTGCGGTGAGCAGCGCGGCCCTTTTGTTCTCGGGCTGCTGGGGCCGCTCGGCTCAGTAAACAGCTGAAGGATGTGGCAGGGGGCAAATTTTCCACTGAGGCAGGTTTGAACCTGTGGCTGCGAGGTAGGTCCCGGCAGCCCCCAGCCCGGGTGCCTGCGGGCCCACCAGCACCGCCTTGCGATGAGCAGGGGTTTGGCGGGAGGAAGTTGTCCTCTCAGGAGGGAAATGGAAACCCGCAGATGGGCTGATAGGAGCCAAGGCAGTGAGATACACATCGGGGTTAGGTTTTCCAGTGGAAAGAGCCACGTGGGGCACAACGGCGCCACGTGCTTTGCTGCGTGGCAAAGCGCTGCGGGCATCTAGATGTAGGAGGGGTCCACCAGCCACAACAGCTGGGCATGTGTGGTCCTCAGTCCCCACAGGTGATTGCTGGGTGCTGCATTCAGTGAGGGATTTGGGGCGGCTGGGCTGGATACGGTCACGGAGTCCACTAGTGACCCACTGCCCTCAGTTCTACCCAGCTTTGGGTGACATTGCTTCAGCCAGGCTTGGGCTCCTCCTCAGACTCAGCCCAGGACAGGGGCCACGGGGTTGGAGGAGACAGGACGGGATGGGATCCTGGGTCTGGAGCGACACAGCTATGCCATCGACTGGAACCCCCGGCACCAACATCCCTCAAACATCCTGGTGAGGGCTTATGGGCCCGTGTGTCCCCAGGAGTGGGGCCTGGGATGTGGAGAACTGTGGCCTGGCAGGGGACAGGAAAGCCCAGGGTGGGCTCTGGCTCCGCCACTGCAGAGCCACTGGGGTCAGGGATGGTTAGGGGACTGCCACCCCAATCCCTGCCACCCCACGTGCCTGTGAGCCAATATCCCTGCCATCCTGCATCCCTGCCACCCCACATCCCTGCCATCCCTCATCCCTGTGACCTGCATCCCCTCCCTGCTGCGGCAGGCTAGGGAACAGGAGGTCTAGCTCTTCCTACCATGCCCATGCCCAGCTTGGGGAGCTGCCTGCCTTGGGCACCTGGCCCTGGGCAGGGGAAACCACATCCTCCAGCAGCCATGCAGTGGTGCAGGGCAGGGAGAAAGCACCCTTCCCCCAAACTGCAGCCCTGACCTCATCACCTGCCTCCAAGAGCTCTTGGAGAAGATGCTGCTCAAGGAGGAGAAGGTGCCAGGTACCTGGCATGTGCCTGCAGCTGGGCTCCCTGCTGGGACTTGCAGCGCTCAGCCCTGGCTCAGGGCAGGCTGTGTGACCGGTGCATTGGTAATGCTGCTCTCTGGGTCCCATCCTCTGGGCATGGGACTGAAGGAAGGCGTCTAGAGAACCAGCCTTGCTGTGGGAATAGTGACTAACCATCCCAGCCACCCATGGCCACGGGACACTGTGACCTGCTTCAGCCACCCACTGGGAAAAGCTTTTAATTGCAGCATGGAAGCTGGCACAGCCCCCAGGGCTCGCCTGCTCCAAGCATCCCCGTCCTATCCAAGCATGCTGTTGGGCCTGGTGACCACACTGCCTCCCCTCCAACATGGAGGAGCCATCCGGAGAAGATACCCAGAGGAGATGGCCACAGCAAGATGCCAAGTGATCCCACCCAGGAGGCTGTGCCCTCCTTTGCCGTCCATGCAGCCGACTCAGCCCCCCACTGCAGTGCACCCCCACCCACTGCCCGGCTGCTCCACAGTACTGCCGGCATTTGCAAGCAGGTCAGGTCCAAGGGACTGGGGGATTTCTGGGGGATGTGCTAGTTCTTCCTGGGGCAAGTCAGTGGCTGTGTCTGTCTGTCCAGGCATTGGCCTGGACTAGGGCTTTCTTCTTCGGGTGCTGGGCCTGTGGTGTTGGAGCAGCCGAGACCACTTTCCTTGCGCTGGGCAGGCGGAGGGCAGCAGGCAGCCCAGAGATGGCCAGTTGCAAGTCTCAGTAGGCAGAGGCCTGGATGTCATCATAGTCACTGCCCTCGGAGGTATCAGAGTCTTGTTCATATACCCCTGCGGGGCAGGAAGGAGGTGGCCAGCCTGCAACGAAGAGCCAGTCAGGCAGGGAAAGGCAGAGAGTCAGGGCTGCAGGAGGAGCCTCTATGCCAGATGCTGCGGGACCAGAGGTGCCCTGCAGCCCTCCTCCTGTCTCCTCTGCCAGCACGGCATTCTCACCAGGGCACGCAGACGGGTCCCTGGCTGGCTCTGTACCCTGCACGTTCTCGTACCACTCCCCCGAGGAGGTGCTGGAGCTCTCAGCAGGATTAGGCTCTGCGGGAGACATGGGCACCCAGGGGTGGGAGAGCGTTGGGACAGGGACGGGCATGTGAGGTGTTCCTGGAGGAGCTGGGGAAATTAGAGTCTTTTACTGGCCTCTTCCATCCCTGTTCCCATCCCCTGTGGTCTTACCATTGCCTAGGGTCTCCCCACCCCTTTCCTCCTCCCTGGGGTGTCGCCATCCCTACTCCCATCCCCTGGGGTCTCACCATTCCCTTTCCCTTGGTTGAGGCTGTCCCCCTTCCTGCGCCCATCCCCTGATGTCTCACCATCCCCTGGGGTCTCACCATCCCGCTTCTCCTCCCTGGGGCTGTCCCCATCCCCATCCCCATCCCCAGGGCCTCGCAGCCCCTTTGCCTGTGTGTCGGTGTGGGCCGGCGCGTGGTTCACCTGCGCAGGGGTATTCGGTGCTGCCATGCACAGGGGTTGCTGCATGCAGGTGGGTGCTGTCAGCCGGGGGCTGCGGGCAGGCCCAGGGGTATGGGGGGACCACGTTGTCGTTGCAGTAGGGCTCCGCAGAGGCAGATGAGCTGGAGGAGCTGCTTGCCCTGTTGCAGGGCTGGGGGGGCAGCAGGGCTGTCTCTGCACGGCACAGGGATCGCGTCAGCCGCTGGGCCACCGCTTGCCCAGCACTGTGCCCGCTGTGCACGATGGGCAGGGGGACGGTGCTGCAAGACAGAGGAGCAGCCTCACCAAGCAGGCCCCCTCTCCCTAGGACAACTCCAGGGCCCTTCGTACCCTCTGCAGTGAACGTCCCGGCCTGGCTCGGTATCAGTGAGACTGACTGCTCCCCTGGCTGGCGTCGCAGGGAGTCTGGGGAAGAGAGGAGGAATGGCACATCAGCCCTGGCATGGGGGGCAGGTGGGCATTGCCCAAAGAAGGGCTGGATGGGGGCATCACCACGCCGTGGGGCCGGCAGCCTGGGGTCCCTGGGGTGCTGAGGGGGACGCTCACTGTAGAAGGTGGAGAGGGCCACAGGCGGCTTGCTGCTGAAGTCATAGTGTTCGTAGTCGGAGTCGGAGTCAGAGTCGGAGTCGGATTCCTTGGCTGCCTGAGTGGCTGTGACTGGCGGGTCTGTGGGGTGAGACCGGACCGGTCGGGCCATCACCAGACAGGCTGTCCTGCCCCATGGCCCTCGAGCCATGGGGCCAGCTCCCCACCGCTGCTGGGGGAGGATGCTCATCCAAGAGGAGCCCTGCAGCTCATGGCAGGGCTGTCCTGTGCCGGCCGCAAGGGCAAGGGACAGGCTGGGACTGGGCTCTGTCCTTGTGCCTCCTGGGGACAGGAGGCAGAGGGGCAACCTGTCAGACCTACCTTGTCCTTTGCGGAGGCTAGGGGGCATGTCCCTGTAGTCATTGGAGACTCCGGAGGGCACATCGAGTCCCTGGGCACTGTGAGTCACCAGGACTGGCCCAGCTAGTGAGGAAGAGGACACGGTGTGGGCTGCAAGGACAGAGAGGGGGTCCCTTCTCAACTGGCCTTGGCTCTCAGTCAGCCCATCTCCCACAGCTGAGGCGAGCCTGGGATGACCCTGACTAGGCCCACAGCATCACCTCCTTTGTGGGCAGACCCCCCTGTACACACCCCCGGGGGCTCCTTACCATTCATCTTCCTCATCCTCAGCAGTGTGATGATGAAAGCCAGAGTGGTAAGCAGGAGCAGTGCTCCCAGAACCAGGCACAGGATGAAGAGCGGCATGTGCAGCGGGATCTGGGCCCTCTCACTTGAGGAGTCCCCAGCTGGAACAGGGGTGCAGGTGGTGAGACAGAGAACAGACACAGCTCTTGACACCTGGAACTCCCCTTCCCCTCCCTGCCCTCCCCCAGGCTTAGCAGTGATGTGGACGAGCTGGATGCTTGCTGCCTGTGGGCTGGTGCCACTTCACTTCTCCAGGCAGAGATCGCCACGGCCCCCCCAGACCCAGGCCACGGCTGAGGCTCCGCAGCTGGGAAAGCAGGGACAGGGCTGCCTCTGCCCTGCATACTCACTGCTCAGGTATGTCGCGCTGCTTGGTTTTGGCGTTTCCACTGGGGCTGGCGTCTGCAAGCCCTGGGAGCCTGGAAGGGCCATGGAGAGGAGAGGAGGCAGGAATTAGCTGGGGCAGAAAAGGCAGGGTTGCAACTTAGTTGTATGGGGGATCCTCAACCAAAACATGTGCTCAGCCTCCAGGCTAGTGCTCGGCCTCGCGGCCAGCCAAGGCTGCCTTGGAACAGGGAGGTGGCCAGTCCTCAGGGGCAGTGTTGCCTGCCAGGCATAGCTGGAGCGGGGGGTAAGCTGGATGTGACTCCAGCTCCTGCCTATTTCCCCTCCCTGGGGCTGTCACATACCATTGCAGATCACACCGGCTGCCCGGGACTGGTGGCAGGGAGCTGACTTGTTGTAGGTCCACTTGCAGTGGGCCAGTGATGGCTGTGGGCTCGTGCACTCGTAGAGCATCTTGCCGGGCAGTGTGTGGTTGAAGGAGGGCCGCTCGACGGGAGGCCCGCAGCCCAGCATGTGGCACAGCACACTGGCCTCTGTCTCATACCATGTGCTGTCGCACACCGTGCTCCACGTGCCCCTGAAGAAGACCTCGACCCGGCCAGCACAGCCATCTCGGCCCCCAGAGAGCTGCCACTGCTGGTGCTCTGCAGGGGAGAGAGCAGAGCTCGGGGACCAGCAGGAACATGCCTGCCTGCATCCCACACAGATGAACACTGAGGGCCTCCTGCCAGGGGGATTTACCCCTTCTCAGAGGAGACCAAACCCTGCTGGGTCTCTCCTGGGCAGGGTGTTGTCCCTGCGGCACACAGAGATGCGGGAGAGGGGTGATCCAGCGGACAGACAGTGACCGGCACAAGGGACCCACCTGAGCACACCACGCCAGCATCCTCCTTGTGGCTGCAGTCGTGCTTCTGGGTGGCAGGGCAGTCCCACAGATGGTCTTCATGCCCCTCGCAGCTCACATCGTCCCGGAGGATGAGCCCGCTGCCCCGGCCAAAGGAGGCATTGTCCCGTGCGTGCAGGGCCCAGCCGCACCGCAGTTGCCGGCACACCACGTTGGCGTCGGTGAGGTCCCAGGCGTCATCGCACACTGTGCCCCATTCACCCGCCTGCTCCATCTCCACCCGGCCCTCGCAGCGGCTCCTCCCACCAGCCAGCTGCAGTCTGTGGGGACCTAGCAGGGATGTCCAGCTTGCACTAGTCCTGGGACCAACTCGCAGGAGAGGCTGGGCGGATGGGGCAGAGTCCCGCCTCTGGGGCACTGCTCTTACCTGTGCAGGTGACCTTAGCCAGCCCTGCTCTGCAGCAGTGGGGCATGGTGGCCAGCTTCAGTAGGCAGGGCCCCCTCTCCCAGCTGCTGCAGTTGGCCGTGACAGCCACACAGACGTTGCGAGCAGAAGGGATGTCTCCATCGCCAAAGGGAGCCAGCACCACAGTGGGAGCATCTGCTGCACCAGACTCCTCTGCATCTCCGCAATGCAGGCGCTTGCAGAGAGCATGAGATGCAGCGATGCTCCAGGACTCCCGGCACACTGGTGTCCACCGCCCATGGTGCAGGACCTGCACTGTTCCCCCACAGGGACTACTGCCATTTGCCAGGCGGAGTGCAGCCATGCCAAGGACACCTGCATGAACCATGGCCAAGTATGAGGATGCATGAAGGTTTTCTCCTCCACTACGTAGTGATGCCTCCAGCCCACCCATCTGCAAGGGGCTAGGGACCTGCAAGCCCTCCCACCTATATGCTTCCTTCCTTCTGCGCTAAAACATGGTCACACATGCTTGGACATCCCCCAGGCTGGCCTGTGAGAGGAGCCCCGGAAATGCAGGCTGCTCTGTTTTGTGGGCATTGACCTGCTCCCCCCAGGGGAGGCAGTCACTGAGCAGGGATTTTCCTTGCCCCTCCTGCTCTCACCTGGCTCCACAGAGGCATTTCCAGTGATGCTGCTCTCTGGGCTGGCAGGAGGCCCTGTTGGCTTCACTTGGGCTGGAACAAGAAAGGAGCAGTCATGGCATGAAGTGAGATTTTCCAGGGATGAGAGCCTGCCAGGAGCCTCTGTCCCCATCCTCTTGCTCGTTCTCCTCACCAGGATGTGCAACAAGGCACGAGGCAATCACCAAAACATTCAGTGGTGCTGTATTAGTGCCCAGGAGGAGTTGGATCAGAGGAAATCCCCCTCCTGCCTGCAGCTGAGGCAGAAGGTATGGTGCTATGATGGCTGCAGGATGAATGGATGCACTGATGGACATATGCATGTCTAGAGTGAAGCTGAGAGCTGGCAACTGGAGTGATGGAGGCAAAAACAGTAGCTAGGTCAGTGGATATCTGGAGCCAACGTGAGAGCTCGTGTAAGTGCTGGCCCCACAGAATTGCACCTGCTTGTCCCACATGGGAATTTGACCCTACACATGGGCCAAGCTTGCCCCCATCACAAGGCCAAGATCCAGTCTGACTTGTTTACTGACACAGACTGTCTCCCTTTGCTCACCCGGAGCTCCATCTGTGCAAAGTCCTTGCCAAGAGAAGAGCTGGATCCTTAGCTTTTGATACCCCGGCCAGCTATACTAGTTACACTGGTTCACCTCTGTTGAGAAACTAGCTTGGGAGGACCAATTAAGACATTTGTTGGAGGCGCCTGCAGTTTTCATTCCCTCTCACTCACTCCCGCACAGCCTTAGCCCTGTGGGCAGTGGGAGAAGATCCCCACTGAACCCCAGCTTCTATGTCTGCCAGATCTGGCTGCCAGCCCTGGGACCCAGCCGGGAACAGGGAGAGATTTGGGAGCAGAGAGTAGCCCAGCAGCAAAGCCCTCCTCTGTGCATGCAGTCAGGCCTCCGCAGGTGGCATCACGTGGACAGGAACCAAAGCGCATAGCTGAAAATCCCTCTCAGCAGTTATTCGCTATGTCTTCAGCCCTGCTGCACCACATTACCCCAAAGAGCACCACTACCCAACTTTGGTTATGTAAAAAACCTTCCACCATGCAACAACAGGGCTATCTTGCAGATTTCCACCACCACTTCCTTTTCCCTAGGGGGTCTGAGCGATCTCCTTGCCCCTCTCTGTTCCCTTTTTCTGCAGTGTTTCTTCCAGCCCTCTGAATTTGAAAAACTTGGAAAACAAAGCCAAAGGGAAGCATTTGGACTGCTGAATAGTTTTGGGAAGGCAAAGCACCTAAGGTTTTTGGAGGGAGAAAAGCAAAACCACCTTTTTGGCTCTGCTCTAGTTCTCACGGTAAGGCTCGGAGATGCTGCAAGCAGCAGACGGCATGGCTGCTGCAACTGCAGGAGGCAAAGCAGGTGGCTGTCTCACCGCTCCCATACGGGCTGCTGAGTTTGCTCTCTTGCTCGCAGATGGCAAGACAGAGGGACGCAGACCTGTCAGCATGCCGGTGTGCAAATAGCCCAACCGTGTCGGCGCCTTGCCACGGCCACTCACGCATGGGGGCTGCGGTGCAGGCAGGAGGAGAGACAGGATCTCACTTCCCGCCTGCTCTGGCACGTCATTCAGGAGTGTTGCTACAGCATGGCTGGAAACTCCCCCCCCACACACACACACTTGCAAACAAGCCTGACTTACTCAAAAACAGATTTTTAAATCGACAGCAGCAACAACCTGGCCCAACCAAACATTAAAAGCAGTGAGTCAGGCCTCACCTCAAATCATGAAACCAGGTTAAAAGAGGTTTTAGAAGATAGTTCTTTTGATTTGATTTCTGGTCTACAGCTCAAAAAGATGAATTCAGGGCCCTTCTCAAACTTTACTGAGAGCTGGGAGATTTTTTTCAACGAGGAGCCCATGAAATACCATGACTCCAGGGGCAGGTGCTTCCCAGTGAAGGAAGATGCCTCACCAGTTACCACCGCAGGGCAGTACCTGTGCCAGGCCAGTCTCCCTTCCTGCTCATGGAAATAGCTCATCCGAGGTGTCACTTAGGACCTGCTGCCTCGGGCACCTGCCTGGAGTTGCTGCCTACCCCAAGAGGCCAAGGCACCACAAAGGTGGAGGTCGCCCTGGCCAGGCTGGTGGGTCTCACGTGCTGCTCTGCTGCTTCTACTTGGTTCCTGCACACGCGGCCCTGCAGAGCCCAAAGTGCCTGCAAAAGGGAGCGCTGCCACTTTGCCAGGACAAGGCTAGCACCTGGAAAGAGGCTGCTGAAAGAAGGAAAGTCTGTCAGGAGACAGAGCTAGCTTGTGGAGGTGGCTCTTGATAAATGCTGGCCTGAGAAGGGAGAACTGTAGGGTAGGACAGCAGCTCCAGGGACCTAGGAAAGGGGAAAAGCCACCACCAACAGTGGGGTTAACCTGTTGCTCACGCTCATGTAATTTCCTGTCACCACAGAAACTCATCCCAGGAACTCATGATGCTCACAGAAATCCTCCATTAGCGGCTTCTGCTATGACTGCCACTGAGTCCAGGGCAGAAACCCAGCTCTGAGGAAAGGCACAGAAAAAGTCGCATCTCTGAACCTGGTCCCCCTGTGCCTCACACAGTGGGACATGCCCCTGCAGCTGCCAGCTTCATCCTCCATACACCCTCCGAGCCCCACGGATGCGCCCAGCTCCCATGCGGGGACAAGCGGACCCAGCGCTGGCAGCGACACGGTGCAGGCATGCGCATCGCAGCCCACAAGCCCAGCCGGAAGGCGACACTGAGCCAGGGAGATAGCACACAAAATGGCAAGCCCTGGGCTACCTCAAAATGGTGGCCCCGCAGCGAGCGCCACCGGGAAACACCGCGGCAAGCTCCTGAGCTGGTCTCCCAGGCCGTGCCACACGAGTCTTTTGCACCCCTAAATCTGAATCCCGGGGTTCGTGCATTGGCCCTTCGGGGGGCTAAAAAGGTCTCTAAACGCAGGATGGGGGAGACATGCTTGGAGGGCCAAGTCCTGGAGCAGAAAGACAGGTTTCAGCAGATCCGTTTGTAGGATGGAGGGAAGTGGAATCTCACTTTGAATGTAGAAATATTGGGAAACTGTTCACAGATGGGAAAATCCAGTAGCAAAGTAGCATCACGAGCCTCGGCTGTCTCCACTTGCCAGCACGCTGCGCTGCCAGCCTGAGCAGCACCCTCTCTGCCACCACAAATGGAAAGCATTTGGCATTCCCATCTCCCAAACCTGCCTGGTTTTCATGCCGAAGGCTCCTTTGCGGGGAGACGCTGTTAGCACCCGAAACATGGCCTCCCCGCTGCCAGGACGAGGCTCAGCGCTCTTCCCTGCTCTGCTCAACCCAGGGCTTAGCATAAGGCTCTTCCGCCTGTCCCCAGACCCCAGCGAGCTGATTCCACATCTGAATAGATGTCACTGTCACAGCGGTTTAGTTTTAGATGAAACACTTTCATCTCTCCCCGCTGGCAGGTTGCGCCCCAAGGGCACGGTATCATTTCAGTCGCGTCTCTCTGATTCTATCCTCCTTGTCTTGCTGTCCTTACTCTCTCCCTTCCCTTTAATTTAACCGACATCAACAGCCCATTTCAGCAAGGGCTTTAGCAGGGAGCTGACAGCCCTGCTGAGCTGCTCGCTGGGCTCTGATGTTTATCAGAGAAAACACAGAAAAATTACATGGCCTGAATCTGCTGTTCAGCTCCTCCTGGGCAGAGGATGCATGCTGAAGGATGAAGCTAGGTGTCTTTGCTGTGATTGCAGTTGAGATCATGTGATTATTTATTCCCCTAATAGCAAAGGGTGTGATGCAGGGTTCCTTACTCAGCCCCTGGAAATGGCTTCACTGGGGAGCGGGGACAGCTCTTCTTCCTACAGCCTCAGCCAGGCCAGCGCACCCAAAACAAATAGCTGGAGCAGAACTGGGACCGCAGATGGACCTGGGGCCAGAGACAGACCTGGCACTGTTCCCTTCCCTGCTGAAGGCCTCAGCTGGGGTTCACCTCACCTCACATGGCTGAGGTGCTCCACCACAGAGCTGCTCAAGGTGACCATGCTGTGGTGAGCTGGGTCCTGTCCTCACACCCCTTTCACCAGTGCAGCTGCAAACAGAGCTGAGCCCAACCAGCCAGGCAGGACCAGCCATTTCACGTTTGGCCACATGAATCATCTGCTTTGCCTCAATGGCTCCCCAGCGTACGGCGGAAACTGCTAGTGCTTGGCCGCCTCTGAGGGAGGCACATCAAGATGCATGAGGTCACTTAAAAAATTCCGTGGTAAACTGGTTGAATGAAGAGAAGTGTTGTGTATCCAGTGCCCTGTACTTCATATACCACTTGTCTTTCTGCTCTGCGCTCAGATTGTGCCAAATAGCTTTGAGCTACTGATCCATGAGAGGCTCCCGGCTGCAGTGCACAGTACAGTGCCAAGACTGGAGGTGCAGATCAAGGGGAAGAGGACTCCCTGCCGCTCTCAAACCCCTTGCTAGTCACTACCTGATGTCGACATGCAAGATCCCAGCAACCACACGCATCTCCTGTAGCACACGAAATCCTCCCCAAAGACACCACGCACCACGACACTGTTTGACCCTGAGTTAGCCCCTTACGTTTCAAAGTATGCCAGAGGCGATCCATCAAAATAAGCACTGCTACTGCAAAAACAAAGTTGCTGTTGTTGAGGCCATCACATGCATCTTAATGATGAAATTTATTTTCTCCTTGCTTTAAATAATAGCCAGCTAAAATGGACTGTATGGAAACAGAAGATGCTATGCACTATGGAGAAAATACCTGAAAGGGTCACGGGCTGTGGGGGTTAGCAGCCTCAGGCTACGCTCTACAGTGCTTATAAATCCTACTTGCACTTCTGTCCATCAATTACTACATGATATATCAATTCATTTAACCTACTTGTGTGGAGTTTGCATCAGGACGCCTTTGTTTGGGGCAGACATCCCAGGCTGCTGGGATAGAATAGGCTTCACAAAAAACAAATAAGGTCAGTACTTTTTCCTGTGAAATAAAATCTCATAAAAAATAAGATTGCCTGTAGACTATTGGGAAGGATCCTTTGCTGGTCATTTGGGTAAGACCCAACATCCACAGTTTGCTGATCAATTCACTGGAGAATTTATTGATGATATTTCAAGACCTGATTCTAGCAACGGTTCGTCTGGCTGCTACTTTTTCCCTGGCTGCTGCTTTTTCCCTGGCTGCTACTTTTTTGCCTGAATGGTCTCCGACTTCTTATTAAAAAAAAGATAAGAGACAGAGACGAAAAAATGGACCCCAAAAAGGCACCTGGGAAGCGTGATGGGCTTGCAAAGCAGTATGAGCACAGAATCAGGGCAGGCACAGCAGGAAAGAGTCACCTCATGAGGTCCTGCTGCTTGTGGGAGCCTCAGGGACTGGCCACAGATAGAGGGAAGACAGTAGGCTGGAGAAACCTTTACTCTCACCCAATATGGCCATTCTTCCATTCCTAAGCTGGGATTCTTTAGCACAGGCAAAAGGCAGTTATTTACAGCCCTGAACAGGTCCAGCCCTGCTGAGTGACTTGCCCCAGCCCCAGAAAAATGTTTGGTCTTGAGCACTGGGAGAAAAGATGGAGTGCTGGTCTCCCTCCTTGCAGATCCTGCCAATGGCAGGGGCATGAGGAGAGCCAGGGCTGAAGTCCTGGTGATTTCCTAGGATGCAGAAGCTTGTTCTCCTCGGAAAGCAGACTGAGACTGCACACAACACTCCCAAAGGCCACTTTGGCAGCCCTCCTCCCCTCCCCTGTTCCTCCCCGACCATTAAAGTGGTGCCAATAGAAGTCAAACTATTGTGCCTCAAATCACATCCAGGTCAGCGCGAGCAAGGAGGAAACCAGAAGAAGAACAACAAAGAAGCAAAGAGGAGCCATTATGCAGAAACAAGAGAGAGATGACAATAATTCATTAATTGATCAGTAACAACAGCAGCCACAGAGTTAGCAGTTGTTTCTGTCAGCCATTTTGGGTGTGAGAACACCTTGAACCCCACACATCCGAGAGGAGGAGATGGCACCGTCCCAAGAAAACTTTCTGCTCAGATGCAGTGACTGACAAAATGATCAGCTATGACGGGAGCTGGAGAAAAGGCACCAAAAGCCTAGTACCAGCAATGCACAACATGGTGGGAATGTGGGTCCCAGAGAAATTGGCTTGTCCATTCACTCGGCAGAAAGCAGCACTGGGAGGAGGTTTCTTCATGTGCTGGGGGCCCACCGGGTCGGGAGGTGTCAGGGACTGCCCTTGAGTCTGGTTATTAATAAGAGCAATAATCTACTTCTTGGGGCTAATTTCAGATCAGTGCTCAATACAGATGATGTGATCCATCTGCTGGGGACCTTCATTTCCCCCGCAGTGCAGACTTACAGAGGATTTAGGCTAGGTGCCTAAAATTCAGTGAGGGCCATATCTATGTTAAGTGCTTAAGTTAAGCTGGTCCCGGGCCAATAACAATAACAATACTGGGTGTCCAGGGCTGACATTAGCAAAGTGCTCTGCCTCACTTTGTGCCTGCAGGAGGGCTTGGCTGTTCACTATGGCCTCCCCTCGATCCAGAGGCTGTGTGTGAGGACATCGGTATGGGGGAAAAAGCAAGGAGAGCTTCCCCAAGCCCATTGATTCGGGGGCAAATTCCTGTTCCTTTGGCCTTGCGTAGCTGTCTACAGGAAGGCTCTGCTGCTCTGTCCAGATCTGCCACAGGGAAAAGGAAGGGCCACTCAAGGGGGAAATTTCCCTTGAAAGTTATCTTGGGGAGCAAATGAGCAGCTGTATGCTCTCTTCTTAGAGCAGGTCTCTGGCCATCTGTGCTCTGCTGTCACCCTTCTTCCCATACTGATCCCCTGCGACGTGGCTCTGCAGTTAGCCCCATCACCTCCCATCCTGTGTCCTGTGTCCTGCTGGGGATCCTTTCTCCATCCCAGCTCTGCCTCCAGGTTTGAGGCTGGGCTAGGAAGGAGAGCAAGGGGACTTCCTTTTGGGGACCAATTGCCTTCTTGGGTGGTGTTTTGGGGCATCTTGGCCTGGTCATCCCCTCAGGCGGTAAGGGAGATGGGTTCACACGCAGTAGGCAATGGTCAAAAGGGCTGCCTCTACGGAGTAGAGGGCTTGGTCTGTCCTCCACAAGGCAGGGAAGGTGTGAGAGCTGGTAGATGGGACAGTTCCTCTCGGGGACCTTCAGATTTGTCCCTTGTGCCCTTACCTCATGATGGCTGTTTGGAAGTATGCTTAAGAGGTATTTGGGGGAGACTGAGCGCATAGGAAAAGCCTCCATCTCCCACCTTGAGAATATGACCCTTAGTGCATAACCCATCCTGCGAGTCCTTTTATAATCCCCAAACTCAATAGTACCCAAACAGGTCCCTTTGCTTATTCCAATCAAGAGGTAAGAAGGCGAAAGAAGGCAGGGTGGAGGTCACCCCAGTCCCATGCCAGGTGGAAAAGAGGCTCGTTTCCAGAGCTGTCTACATGGCACTCTTGCTCACAACTGAATTTGAACAAATGCTAATAAGATCCACTCTGCCTGCACAAACAACTTCAAGACGGCTGCAAGCGCCTACCCCTGGGGAAGGACTGACCCAGAGCGGGGTGAGGTGGAAGGTGCCCATTTCCAAAGACAGAAGAGCCATTACCTTAGCCTGAATCTCACGGTATGAGTGTTTGCACCTGGCGGTCCTCTCATGAAGAAATGTGAGGGAAGCAAAGGAGGGCGAGAGGGAGTGATGAAGATGACATACCTTGTCCAGGCGCTGCCAAGGAGAGAGCCGCCAAGAGTGTGTAGAGCATCTCCATCCTTCTCACAGGCTGCTGAGTGGTCCCATCGTGGGCTTCAGACAGTCCTGTCCTCCCACCACCTTTCTCAGTTGCTTGGAGGCATGGTTTTGCTGCAGCCCTGTGCGCACTCTCTCTCTCTGCCTCTCTCTCCTTTTCCGTCTTGTGGTTGAGGTCTCCAGGAAGCCAGCTCAGCATCTTGGGGGTGGAGGGAGGGGAGAAAGTGAGCAGAACGGAGCAACTGCCAGAGTGGCTTCATCCTGCAAAGTGCAGCAAACAAATGAGCCATTTGTCAGGAGGAAATAGCACCCCTGAGCAGGGAAAGGGATTAGATCAAGGTGGGCTTCGCTCAGGTACCATGCCACACATCTGCTGCGTCCCTGCAAGTCACAGCACCGCCTTGGGGAGCCACGAGGACCTTGTGGTCCCACAGCTGGTGGTACCCAGCTGCAAGGGCATGTGCCTTGCTGGGGCCAGGATTTGTGTCTCCTGGTGTCCCACCATGTCCAGAACTGGGGCCTACCTGGGGGGTGGGGGGGGGGGGTCTCCCTGCAGCTCAGGGCCCTGCCTGAGCGTTGGGACCTTTACAGGGCGATGGAGGCAGCGGGTGTTGGCGCAGAGGGCCCCAGGGCAGCCCTGGCGGCTCCGCAGCCACCAGGGAAGGGAGCCCCCAGGGAGCCATCCCACTGCTCAGCTCCCTCCATCCCCTGCCACCTTCAGGGCAGTCGCCCGGCCCGGGGAGCATCCACATGGCGGGTGCCTGCCAGCGCAGCCCTGCTGCCCTCTGGAGGCCGGGCCCGCCCCAAGGCCGGGGTGCCCCTCTCTGCCCTAAGATGTGGGGGGTTCCCCCGGGGGGGGATCCCCGGCCATGGCGACCCAGGGTCTGAGTTTTGGGCTGTGGCGGGCTCTAATAGGGTGTCTCTGGCTCTTTCTCCCCCTCACTCCCTCCTTTCCTCAGCCAACCTTTTTCTTTGAAACCTATCATCTTCAAGCTCGCGGCCGAGCCTCATGGACGTCGCCAGAGAGCTGGAGGCAAACCCTGAGCGCGTGATCCCGCAGGCCCGCCTCCTTGGGAAAGGGGGCTGCCAAACACACGCGTGTCACCTCGCAAGCTGGGGGATTTGTGAGTGCGTGGTGGGAGGTCAGCGATGGTTCGGCGCAAGGTTCACACAGCCCAGCTTCGCTCAGCCCTGGCGGCTCCGGCCATCTCGGGCGGACACACGACAATGCCCCCTCCCCCCCCCCACGCCCCAGGACGGCACGAGCCCGCAGCCCGGGGCTCCGACTCTCCCACCGCCCAAGGAGAGCACAGCTCCGGAGAGGGGGTTTCGATGCCGCAGGTGCCCTGGATTGAGGGGGCCCGAATGCCCTGGCAGAGCCATGCGGGAAGGCCCTCCCGGGAGCGGTGGGGGAGAGCAAAGCCCCAGCCCCGGGCAGAGAGCCGGGGGTGGGGGGGGAAACTGAGGCTGGGAGGGCGACGGCCCTGTGAAAGGAGAAGCTGTGCCAGCTCACGGGGCTGAGGAGTTTCACTTCTGAGCCACTGGTCGTCATATGATGTCTCTATTCATCGGAGAAATGGGGAAGTGGGAGCCGGGGAGGGGAGGGGACAGGGGATGGAGAGGGAAGAGGCAGGAGAAAAACCCACCCAGCGAGGAGGAGAGCCTGGGGCAGAGACTGAGAGGGGAAAGCCGGGAGAGGAAGGGGCCCCCGGCAGAGGCACGAGCGGGAGACGCGGTCATCCTGCCCGGACGCGGCAGTGAAGAGGAGCGCAGCTGGCCCCAGGGGCTGGGGAGGGGACAGACGGCTGCCGCCACGGTGAGCGGAGGCAGGGCATGGCCCTGGCAGGAGGCCGCGGGGAGCGGAGACCCTTGCTGGTGGCCAGCAGGGCCCGGGACAGGCCACCCCTCAAGGGCCGCTGGGCAGCATGCGCAGCCGTGCTAGTGGTGGAGTGCCTGGAGCGGGCGGCCTTCTTCGGCATTGTCGCCAACTTGGTGCTCTACCTCAACAGCAGCACCTTCAACTGGGGCGGGACCCAGGCGTCCCGCGCCTCCCTGCTCTTCCTGGGGGCATCCTACCTGCTCTCGCCCATCGGCGGCTGGCTGGCGGATGTCTACCTGGGCCGCTACGGCACTGTGGCCCTGAGCTTCTTGCTGTACCTCCTGGCAGCTTGCCTGCTGCCCACCATGGCCTCACTTGATGGGCGCCTCTCCCTGTGTGGGCAGATGTCCTCCTACTCCATCCAAAATTGCTCCGTGAATGACACTGGGATGTGCCCAGGGCAGCCCCAGTACCAGTACTGTGCCCCCGTGGTCTACTCTGGCCTCCTGCTCTTGGCTCTGGGTGTCAGCTCTGTCAGGGCCAACCTCACCTCTTTCGGCGCTGACCAGGTAAGTGGGCCTTTCTGCCATGTCCTCCTCCCTCTGGCCTCCTCCCTCTGGCCATGCCTCTGGCCTCCAGCTCTGGGTACTTGTGCTGATGTGCAATGGACCTGCCAGTTTCTGTTTCTCTACTGCAAAGCCAAGGGGATAGTCTCCTCACAACCCAGGAAGAAAGGCTATGGGGAGGATCAGACATGCTGGTTCCCAGGATGGTTTTGTCCCCATAGATCACCTGCAAATTCTTCCAGGCCCTTTGTGGGAGCCCTGCTGGGGGAAGTGGGGCACTGGAAGGAGTGGAAAGCTGGAAGGTGAGGGGTGAAGAGAAGCAGGAGGTGGTGAGAGGGGGCTGTGGAGGAGGGTTGGGGCATGGCAGAGATGGGGGGGGGTGGTAGGACAGGGGATGAGATGGAAACCCTGGGTTCAGGGCTGAGGTTTGTCTCTGCTCAGGCACCGCCAGTGCTGAGCTGGTTTATGGGGCTCATTCCTCCACATTGCCTTCCCTTGCTCTGGCAGGTGACTGACCGGGGTGAGGACACCACACGGCGCTTCTTCAACTGGTTCTACTGGAGCATCAACATCGGGGCTGTCTTCTCCCTCCTGGTGGTGGCCTTCGTCCAGCAGAACATCAGCTTTCTGGCCGGCTACCTTATCCCTGTTGCCTGCCTGGCCTTGGCCCTCCTCATCTTCCTCCTGGCCACCCCCACCTTTGTTACCAAGCCCCCCACGGGCAGCCAAGTCTCTATCATGATCAAACTGGCCTTGCAAAGCTGCGGCTGCACCTGGCTGGGGGGCACCAGGACCAGGTGAGACAGGGTTGGGGGATCTGCTGAGAGCTGAGACATCCCATGCCTGGCCCTTCTTATGCTGTCCTTCTCTCCTAGGCTGAGCACTCGCTGGTCACAGGCTGGGGCCAGGGAGCCTTTCCCCAACAGCAGACCACAGCCCGGGGCTCCAACACATGAGGAGGACCTTGCCAACTTCCAGGTGATGGCCAAGATCCTGCCCATGATGCTGACTTTAATCCCTTACTGGATGGTCTACTTCCAGGTGAGGTGTGATGGGGGACCTCTATGCCAGGCAGTTGGGAAGGCTAGGCAAGGGCCAAGATGGGTCCAAAATCCTAGCCCTGGCCAGTCTCCTCTGCAGAGGGGCCTTCTGGAGACGCTGAGTTCCCCCAGACAAGTAGGGTGATAGCTATGAGAAGGATGGGCCCAGGGACAGGTTTAATAGCAGGACTGCTCTGCAGGCAGGACCTTGGTGGATAGGCAGTACTCAGCAATCACTCAAGGGAAACAGCCTGCAGGGAGTGGAGGGAGTGGAGGACCAGGGTGCTCATGGGTATCTTGGGGCACGAGGAACGTGGTAGTCCCAAGACACGAGTTTGGGCTGGGAGCCCATGCCACATGCCACCTAATGCCCGGAGCTGTACATTCAGCTCTGCTGGAGGCTTTTAGAGTTCCTGTTTTTTCAAGCAGCTTTGGAGCAGTTTAAGAAGAAGATGCTTCACACTGACTGGAGGAAAGACTGGGAGCAGACAGGATGGTGGGTCTGTTCAGGAGCTGGCTTTTCTCCCCTCGCCACTGAGTCAACAGAGCAAACTTCATTGTGTCTTTTAGATGCAGTCGACCTATTACCTGCAGGGCCTGCACCTCCACATCCCTAGCATCTTCCAGCATGGCCAGACCCATGCCAGCACCACCCACAACTACATGGTGAGGGATGGGGCTGGGAGCTTGCAGACACGCTGGGTGAGGGCCAGGTCAGGAGCCAGGGGCATCCCCAGGCATGCTGAGCTCCTTCCTGAGAACAACTGCTGGATCTCCACCTGTGTCTACCTGCAGTTCCCAGATGCCTGGCTCCTGCTGGCCAATGTAGTGGTCTTACTGGCTTTGGTGCCACTGAAAGACCGTGTCATTGACCCCTTCCTGGTGAGGCGGAAGCTGCTGCCATCAGCGCTCAAGCGGATGTCCCTGGGCATGTTCTTTGGCCTCGCCTCCATCCTCACAGCAGGTAAGGTCCCAGCCTGATCACCCTCGGGTGGAAGCCTGTAACAGGCAGGTGCTCCATCTGTCCTCACCACCTATCTCCCTCAGGTGTCCTGGAGAGGGAGCGGCTGCAGTATGTGCATCGCAACCAGACTGTCTCACAGCGCATTGGCAAGGACAGTTACCTGGCCGCCTCGCTGCCTATCTGGTGGCAGATCCCCCAGTACCTGCTCATCGGCATCAGTGAGCTGTTTGCCAGCATCCCGGGTAAGTGGTGCCCTCCCGTCCTTGCCCCGCACAGCCCCAGGGCACCCGTCTGTGTGCACCCCGCCAAGCAGCAACTTGCACTCTGCAGACTTCAGCAGCGGCAAGGTTGTTTGGTGGGCAGATGGCAGACCCCATCGAAGGATTCAAGGCCTTGCCCTGCCATCAGTACCATGTGCTCTGTCTGCTTTCTCGCAGGCCTTGAGTTTGCCTACTCTGAGGCCCCCAAGTCCATGAAAGGAGCCATCATGGGTCTCTTCTTCTTCATCTCTGGGGTGGGCTCGCTCCTGGGCTCTGGACTTTTGACCCTCCTCTCACTGCCTTCCCATGGGTGGATGCACTGCCCAGAGGACTATGGTGAGCACAGGCTGGGAGCCCTGCTGGCTAGCAGGAGGTGACATGGCCCCGTGAGCCAGGGGAACAGTGGCACCGGGGTGGGGGTTCTAGGTTGGGTCTCACGTTCTGCATACCCTTGTAAGGCCATTTTTCCTGTGCATTTAAGCCACCTTTGTGGCCAGCAGAGTGGGGATGGGGTGCAGAGCAGCACAGGGGTGTCCATAGGGCTCCCCTGGGCTCTGACTGTCCTCCTGCTCGCAGGGAATATTAACAACTGCCGCATGGACTATTACTTCTTCCTGCTGGCGGGCATCCAGTCAGTCACCTGCCTCCTCTTTGCTTGGATCTCCATGCACTATGAAAAACAGCCACGGCAGCCCAGCACTTGCCACCATTGCATGGAGCAGGAGGAAGACTGACACCATGAGAGGTGACCCAGGCCTTGTCCCCATTCCCACATCAATTCAGAGACAGGATGCTGGCCTCAGTCCCACCAGGACAGGTGGAACACGTCCTGGTGACAGCCAGAGCTGTGACAAAGACCCCTGCTCACTCCCTTTCTGCAGCCCTAGGACCCTACTCTCCCTGGGTTTCCGGGGAGCAGCAGGGATGGCTCACAGCCTGCTGTGAGAGGGAACCAGACGTACGGTTGGGATGATTTACTGCATCCCTGCTTGGTGATGCAGCCCTGAGCTGGTCCAGCCTGAGGAGAGCCTGCAAGGAACAGGGTGATGAGGAAGGCTGGGGCAGGGGAGCTTTCCCTTGTGTTCTCCTGGCATGATCCTGCTAGGGATATCTGTGGGAAACTGGGGATATCTCAGGACCACCGGAACAAGTTGGAAGGGGTCCGAGAGAGAGAGAAATCCATACGGCATCCCTGAATAAAGGGACTGGTGTGGACATGTACCCCTAAACCTGCTGGATTTCACCAGTAAACCTTCCTGCGGGACTATGTGGTAGGGGAGATGGTTCACCAGAGTTCAGGTAGGTGGAAGAGGGGTGTCTGAGGTGTTTGTGGGCCTGTTGCTCCAGCTGGAGGGGCCTGCCTGTGGCAGGCACCAGGCAAGACCAGGGATGTTCCTGGTCCTATGTGAGTTAGGTCTGGATGGGCCAAGGAAGAGGAAGGTAGGCGTCCATTCTGTATGGCATGATGGGGAGGGGAGGGACTCCCTTCCCCACATGGCCACAACCTCCTGGGGTGCCCATTTCCTCGCCAGGCAGAGCAGAGCAGAGCAGCGCAGCCAGACTTGTCCGTGTGCCAACCAGGCCATCGCGCCAAGGTCACCCTGGCTGTGCCAGAGCCAGGAACGGAGCCCAAAGCCCTTCCCGTGACCAGCTCTGCCTTCCTCTCCCTCCCACGCTAAGCCCAATGCAAACAGCCCACCCCAGGCCCCACAGCCCCTTCAATAGCCCCACAGAGCCTCAGCAGGCTGGGCTGTGCCTGGCAGAGCCAGCCCTCCCCTCGGAGCCTGTATCACTCCCGGTCGCAGCCCCTCCTTGCATCCTCTGCTGTCGGTTCAAGCCCTCCGAGAGCCACCTGCCTGCTCCTTCCTCCACCACGGACCCAGCATGGCTCTTGCAGGCACTCCCTGATGTACTTCCCTGCCATGGCTCTGCTCCTTCAGCTCGTCTGGGGCTTGTTTGGGCAGCTTCTCCATGGTGAAAAGGCCCTTTCAGGTGGAGGAATTGCATCTTTATCCCCCCCCCTCCACCCCCGCATGCCAGCCACGGCGAGATGGGGGCTGTGGCAGGAGGTGGCCTTGCAGACACCCAGCTCTCCGGTCCCCTTCCCTTCCCAGCAGGAACAGACACGCCATGGCACAGGGAGGAGGGGACGGGTCAGCTTTTTTAAATATTTTATTTTTGTAACAATGTCAGAATTAAAAATCTTCCATAAATAACAGACCCCTCGTGGCAGCCCCTTCCCACAATGCTACAGGTATAAAATGCCAATCATACAAAATGGATGCATGGCCAGGGTGAAGGTGGGGACGGGCTCGCACCCCCAACCCCCTCCTTGCTGCGGGGGGACAGGGCTGGGGATGAGGCAGGGGGACACAGGACGGTCCCCGGGATCAGATCACAGGACTCATCATCACTATGAACACGACATCGCAATGAGACCCAAAGCAGTAAGAGGACCGAGGCTTCCTCCGCGCAATTCCCCCTCCCGGGGCAGCTTCCAGTGACGACAATACCCTCCAAGGCCAAGGCGACCAGCAGGACACCTGGGTGCATGGCTGCGGTGGTGAACCTCCTGGCGAAGTGGGCCTGGGGAGCTGCCGTGGACCACAGGGAGAGGAGCAGACGCTCTGAGATGGGAGGCAACGGCTGTGCGAGCTGGTCCCTAATGGCGATGCCTCTCCCATAGAGCCGCAGGCATCTGGGGCCAGTCTCTCCAGCGACCCTGGTGGTGCAGGGCTTCAGCCACCATGCTGGCCGGGGAGCGGATGGGGATGGGTCCTCCAGAGCGGCACGGCCTGCCGCAAGCAGAGGAAGTGGGGCAGGTACACCTCCCCCTGGAGAGTGGCAGGGAGGTGTGGGGAGGAGGAGGTTGGTCCCTTACTGGTTTGCCCGGCTTGGCGCCGGCTGGGGGGCTGGGGACAGCCCCTCCAGGTCAGGAGCTGCCCCGGATCCTCTCCATGTAGCTCCTGAGCTCCTCGGGGTCCCGGAGCCCCATGTCCTCGCACACCCAGCGGATGTCGTCCTCGCTGGCCACCAGGATGGACTGGACGTTGGGGGCGGGCAGGGGGGGCTCCTCGGGCGCCCGTGGGGGCGCGAAGGTGACGAACTCCACGCGCTTCCTCCGGCCGCCCCCTGGCGCGCCCCCCTCCTTGCGGGGCAGGGCAGCCCCAGGCGTCGGGGTGCCCAGGAGCGGGCTGCCACCGGGCTCGCCTGCATCAGGACCAGGCGCTGGCGCGGCGTCCGGGGGCACCCCACAGCAGCACTGCCCGCCCTCGGCACCAGCCTGGGGACCTGCGGCTGGCTGGGCACCGGGCTCCGGCTGCCGGCGGTCCAGCTGCCGGCTCAGCTCCTCCTGGTCGGTGCCCAGCCAAACCCAGTTGTGGGGCTGCGGGGCGGAGGGGGCCGCGCCAGTATCCGGCGGCTCCTTGTGCTGGTACCGCAGGACGAAGAAGACGCAGTTGATGAGGAAGATGAAGATGGCCAGGCAGAAGACGCCGAGCAGGACGTACATGCCGATCTCCAGGTCGGTCACCCGCTCGGGGGCCTTTACCATCTCATCCTCTTCCTCTTCCTCCCTACCGGTGCGACTGTGACCATAGCCATCCTCCTCCTCCTCCTCCTCCGAGGAAGACCCCAGCCCCTGGAGCTTGGTGGAGGCTGGTCCCACGCCGGCAGGCTCCCTCCTCCGCGGCTCGCTCGCTGCAGCCGTCACCGCCTCCCCAGACATGGCGCCCTCGGCCCGTGGGAAGGGTGAGCTGGGCCGGGGGCGGCCGCCACGGTGTTTGGGGCTGCCGGGGGTGGGCGCGCGCCAGCCGGGGCCCACCTCAAGCCAGGCGGTGCCGGTAGCCAGTGGGGCAGCCCGGTGCCGGCTCTTGCGGCAGGCATCAGGGGCGTGCAGGCTGAGCTGGAGCAGCGCCCCGCGCCCCGGCCCCTCGGCCACCAGCAGTGGGCGCGAGGGGGTGGCCCTGGGTGGGCGCACCGAGGCCACGGCGGGGTCTAGTGAGGCCACGGCCAGCGCCGCCTCCTGCCACCCGTACAGCTCCAGCGGGGCCAGCGTGTGGTCGGAGAAGGCCAGCCAGACCGAGAGCGTCGCCTCCTGCCAGGGACACAAGGCGGGCTGGCACCGGGAAGCAAGGGGACCGTCCCCCCCAGCGTCCCAGCCAGGGTCCCCATGGGAGATGCTCGGTGCTGCCCCTCCCGTCCCCCTCACCTGTTTGGGGGAGCGCAGAGCAGCCGTCCCTTGGCACGTGGCCATGATGATGTCGGGGCGCCCCGGCTCAGCCGTCACCGTCAGGGACAGCCCTGACACCACCTGGGCCCGCAGCTCCGTCACCGTCACCTTCTCCTCTGACACCACCAGCATCTGCTCTCCCAGGATGGAGTCCGAGATGGGCGAGCGGACCTGCGGGCACAGGGACGCCAGGCTGAGGGACACGTCCCTTCCTGCCACTCCTCCTCGTGCCTCCCCCGGCCTGTCCTCCCTCTCCCCAGCCCCTCCAACTCCCAGATACCCTCCCACCCTGGTATCCCCCAACCTCCTCCTGCCCCCATCACCCTCTTCCCAGCCCCCCGATACCCTCCCACCCTGGTATCCCCCACACCTCCTCCTGCCCCCATCACCCTCTTCCCAGCCCCCAGATACTCCTCCTACCTTGGTATCCCCACACTTCCTCCCACCCCCCCCATTTCCCTCTTCCCAGCTCCTCCACCCCCAGCTTCCCTCCCACCTCCTCCCATCCCCCATCTCCCTCTCCCCAGCTCCTGCATTTCCCCCTCCCCAAACCCGAGCCCCACATCCCTACCTCCACGGAGGTCACTCCAGGCTCCCGACCGACCACCACAGCCCCCCCTTCCAGCGAGGCCACACGGGGGTCCAGCACCCTGGCATGGGCGGCCACCAGGTGGGAGACGTCGAGGAGCCATTCGGCACCCGGCAGGTAGGTGAGGTGGCGCCCGCCGTCGAGCGGGTGGGCCACGAAGTGCGCCAGGAACCGCACCGCCGTGCGCTGGTACTGGGGCCGGCAGCCCCGGGCGCGCCGCTCGGCCTCCTCCCCGGGCTCCTCCGCCTCGGCGTGGATGCTGGGGAGGGGGCAGCGGGGGACACACGCGTCACGAGCCTGGCAGGGCTCAGCAGGGAAGGGGTGCATCATGAGCACGGCGGGACTCAGCAGGGAAGGGGCGCGTGTCATGAGCGCAGCGGGGCTCAGCGGGGCAGCGGTGCCTGGCGTGAGTGCCACGGGGCTCAGCCAGGCAAACGCCCCGGGCTTAGCCCGCACCTCTTCCCATCTCAGAGGCCTCGTCGGCCGCCATGGCCGGCTCACCTGTCGGCAGAGCCGGCGGGCAGGCGCCAGCCCCGCACTTGCTCCAGCGTGGTGTCGCGCAGGTCGACGCGGAGGGGCAGCAGCGGCGCCCAGACGGTGAAGAGCAGCGAGGCGTGGAAACGCCGGAACCAGAAGTCCACCCGGGCCCCGCGGGCGCCCCGGCTCTCCTTGCCCGCCACGAACACGGCGTCACAGGCGTCGGCCACCTGGTGGGGGACACGGACAGGGGCAGGGGGCAGCGGCGGGCCGGCGGGGCGGGGGCCCCGGGGGCGCCCCGCTCACCTGCAGCACCTGCTTGTCGGCCGACTCGCAACCCAGCTGCTCGGTGACCTCGGCCACGCCACCCCCGGCCTCCACGGCCACCAGCTTCACCGGCACGGCCCGCGGGACGCCCGTCAGCGGCGCCGTGTTGACGATCTCCAGCTCCTGCGGGGCAGAGAGGGGCCGAGGTTGCGGCCGGGCGGGGGGCGGGCCGGGGGCCCGGGGCCGGCGGACACCCACCTGCGCCAGCGGGACGAGGGCGCGGACGTCCCGCTCCGACACCTGGATCTCCCACACCATCTTGTCCTTCTGAGCCTCGGGGTCCTGGCCGGGGTACTCCACCTGCCAGGTGACGGGCCGCGCCGCCGCCAGCCCCCCGGTGCCGTTCTCCACCGCCAGGTCCAGGTGCAGCAGCTCGGCCCCCTCGGCCACCCTGCGCCGCCGCGCGTGGGTGGGGGCCACCCCAGCCACCCTCCCGTTGGCCCCGCCGCCCCACCACCTCCCGGCCAACGGGACCTCGCCTCCGCCGCGATTGGCTGGCGCCCGGGGAGGGGGGGGCAGGGAATAGGGGGCGCCACCTCGCCTGGTGGTGTGCAACGTGATTGGCTGGTGGCTGGGTAAATTGGAGGGGGGGGGCGTGACTCTGCTGGCTTCCTCCCTCAATTCTGATTGGCCGAAACCTGGGCGATTTGGCGTGAGGGCTCTAGCACGTCGACGCGCCTTCCGATTGGCCCCGACCCGGCTTCTTGGCCAAGCCCCTCCCACGTGGGGCTGATTCTGATTGGAGGGGACGGGGCGCCACGCCCTCCTCTTCCCGCTCCCCGATTGGCGGGCGCCCGGGTGAATCCCCCACCCCCCTCCCGGCCCCGGGGTGGGGGGGGGTGGCCGGCGCGGTGCCCCACCTGGCGGGCGCGCGGCCCCCGGCGCCGCGGCGGCGGCAGGTCACCACGGCGGTGGAGTGCTTGGCGCCCCGGGCCCGCTCCAGCTGGGCGGCCCAGGCGGCGGGGGCCGCGGGCCGGGCCGCCACCACCTGCAGCCCCTTCTTCGCCTTCACCCTGCGAGCGCAGCCGGCCAGCGCCGCGCGTCACCCCGGGGGCGACGTGCGGCGCCCGCGTCCGTCCGTCCGTCCATCCTCCCCCAACCCAGTCGGGGTCTCACCGCAGCGTGAGCTGGTCGGCGGTGAAGTTGTGCCGCAGGACGAGGGTGGCGGTGAAGAGCTGCCCCGGGCGCAGGGCGGCCTCGGGCACGCGGAGCAGCACCTTGTCGTCCAGCCGCACCTCCTGCCGCCGCGCCGGCTCGGCTGCCCGCAGCTCCAGCCGGCCGGCGCGCCGCAGCCCCTCCAGCCGCCCCCCGGCCTCCTCGCACTCGCCCGGCCCCACCGCGCCGTAGTGGAGCTCCGCCGGCTCGGGGGGCTCGGAGAACCAGGGCCGGGGGATCTCCAGCTCCACCACGCAGACGCCCAGCGGTGCCTGCAAGGGCGAGCGGGGCTGAGCATCGCCCGCCGCGGCTCCTGGCCCCGGACGGCGGCTCCCGGCCCCCCGGCACCCACCTGCAAGCGGCAGGTCCCGTGGGTGGTCCGGCCCCGGTGCTGCGCCTGGAGGGCGACGCAGGGCAGCTCCCGCCCCCGCGGCAGCCAGTCGGGGCCTTGGAGATGGAAGAGGACGCGGGCGAAGGGCTGGGCGGGCGACGCCGCGCTCTCGACGGGCACGGCGCGGATGGACCAGCCCGCCACGACGTCCTGCCGGTGGGGGCTCTGCGCCGGCGCTGCCTGCGAGGACGTGGCGGGGGTTCTGCCTGGGGGTCCCGGCTCACCCCACGCCCTCGGGGTCCGGCCCGGCGTCGCGGTTACCTGGTGGGCGCCGAAGGGCGCGTAGGTGGCCCGGACGAGGGGCTGCGCCGCAGCGCCGCGCCGCAGCAGCAGGTAGGTCTCCGAGCGGGCCCGCAGCGAGGTGTTCGCCGGCAGGTCCCGGTCCGCCCGCTGCAGTCGGTAGTACTCGGGCACGTCAAGCACCTCCAGGTCCGCCGGCAGGTAGAGCGGGTCAGGGGGGTCTGAGTCGCTGCTTGCTGCGGGGACAGAGGAAGCATCCCTGCAGCACCCAGCTCTTTCTGGCAGGGTCTCCTTGCCCAGCTGCCCCCGTCCAGCTCACGTCCCCCCAGAGCCACATCCCCCCCCGCCAGAGGTGGGGCAATAGGAGGGCACCAAGAGGCTACATTTTTTTCCCCGCGTGGACCAGTTTTTCCTGCCAAGCCGCTAGGCAGCCCTGCGCACATGTAAAACACGCAGCTCCTGCCCTTGCTTGGCGATTTCTGGGGCTGGGGCAGGACCAGGCGCAAGGCAAGGCTGCAGGTTGCAGTCCACTGGGACGGGTGAGGGAAGGGACCTGCTGGCACCCATCGCTGGCATGCCCAGAGGAGGGAGAGGGATGGAGGGAACCAGGCCCTACAGGGTCGGGTCCAGGCACAGGGCAACCAGATCCCAATGGTTCCTGAGTGTACCAGGCAGATCCCATCCAGATCCCAGCGATTCCCATGGGCACAGGGCAGATCCCACGTGGACTGCAGGCAAAGGGCTTCCCCTGCGTACGGGGGCAAACCTGGTCTGAATCACGGGTTCCCTGTCTGTGGGAGGGGGCAGCTCCCCACCAGATCACAAAGGATCCTGTGTGCATGCAGAGGGAAGGAGGAGGTCCAAGCCAGATCACAGGGGATCCAGCGTGCATGGGGGGGGGGGAGGGGGGCAGATTCAAGCTGGATCACAAGTTCCTGTGTGCATGGGGAGAACAGATCCTACGCAGATCACAAAGGTTCCCATGCACACAGAGGCAGATCCCACACAGATCACGGGGGCTCCTGCGCACACCAGAAAGATCTCGTGCAGTCAGAGAGATTCCCATGCGCACTGAAGGGAGAGAACAGATCCTCTTTGGATCGCAGGAGATCCTGTGTGCATGGGGAGAAGCAGAGCAGATCCCCTCTGGGTCACAGGGGATCCCATGTGTATGGGAGGGAGGGTAGATCCCCCCCAGATATCAGGGGAAGCCATGTGCACAGGTGGGAGGGCAGAACCCCTCCAGATCACAAGGAAATCCATGTGCATGGTGTGGAGGAGAGCAGATCTCTTCCCGATCACAGGGGAAGAGATCTCTTGGGGACCCCTGAGATCTCACAGATCTCTTCCCGTCTGCATAGAGTGGCAGGGAGAACAGATCCCTCCAGGGCTGCAGGGGATCCCGTGCGCGTGGGAGAGGGGGCAGATCTCCCCCGGGATCGCGGGGGGGATCCCGTGCGCGTGGGAGAGGGGGACTCGACCCCCCCCCCGGATCGCGGCGGCTCCTCTGCGCAGGGGTGCGGATCCCCCGCGATCGCGGCGCTCCCGTGGCCTCGGGGGGCCCGGCCGCCCCCGCATCGCCGCGGAGCGCGGGGCTGCCGGCAGCGGCGGCGGTGCCGGTGCCGGCCCGCACTCACCTGCGGCGGCGAGGAGGGCGGCGGCCAGCAGCGCCAGGCGGGCCGCGGGGGCCGGGACCGGGGCCGGGGCGGGTGGCGGGGCCATGGCCGCGGCGGGCTCCGCGGCGCGTCCGTGCGAGCGGCGCCGCCGCCGCTCCGGGCCCTCCGCCTCCGCCTCCGCGCAGACAATGGGGCCGGGGCGGGACCGGCGCCGGCGCCGCCTCCGCTGCCGGGTCCTAAACACCCGCGGCCGGTGGCCGCTGCCCCGCGCCGAGCACCCTTCCCCGCGGTGCGCAGCGCCGGACACCCCTCCCCGGGGACGGGCAGCAGCGAGCACCCCTCCCCGGGATGTGCAGTGCCGGGCACCCCTCCCCGGGGACGGGCAGCGCCGAGCACCCCTCCCCGGGACGGGCAGCGCCGGGCACCCCTCCCCGGGATGTGCAGCGCCGAGCACCCCTCCCCGGGGACGGGCAGCGCCGAGCACCCCTCCCTGACACGGGCAGCGCCGGGCACCCCTCCCCGGGGACGGGCAGCGCCGAGCACCCCTCCCTGAGACGGGCAGCGCCGAGCACCCCTCCCTGGAACGGGCAGCGCCGAGCACCCCTCCCCGGGGACGGACAGAGCCGAGCACCCCTCCCCGGGGAGGGGCAGCACCGAGCACCCCTCCCTGGAACGGGCAGCGCCGGGCACCCCTCCCAGGGAACGGACAGAGCCGAGCACCCCTCCCCGGGGACGGGCAGCACCGAGCACCCTTCCCTGACACGGGCAGCGCCGGGCACCCCTCCCCGGGATGTGCAGCGCCGAGCACCCCTCCCCGGGGACGGGCAGCGCCGAGCACCCCTCCCTGAGACGGGCAGCGCCGAGCACCCCTCCCTGACACGGGCAGCGCCGGGCACCCCTCCCTGAGACGGGCAGCGCCGGACACCCCTCCCCGGGATGTGCAGCGCCGGGCACCCCTCCCTGACACGGGCAGCGCCGAGCACCCCTCCCCGGGGACGGGCAGCGCCGAGCACCCCTCCCTGAGACGGGCAGCGCCGAGCACCCCTCCCTGACACGGGCAGCGCCGGGCACCCCTCCCTGAGACGGGCAGCGCCGGACACCCCTCCCCGGGATGTGCAGCGCCGGGCACCCCTCCCTGACACGGGCAGCGCCGAGCACCCCTCCCCGGGGACGGGCAGCGCCGAGCACCCCTCCCTGAGACGGGCAGCGCCGAGCACCCCTCCCCGGGATGTGCAGCGCCGGGCACCCCTCCCTGAGACGGGCAGCGCCGAGCACCCCTCCCCGGGACGGGCAGAGCCGAGCACCCCTCCCTGAGACGGGCAGCCCCGGGCACCCCTCCCCGGGACGGGCAGCGCCGAGCACCCCTCCCTGAGACGGGCAGCCCCGGGCACCCCTCCCTGAGACGGGCAGCGCCGAGCACCCCTCCCCGGGGACGGGCAGAGCCGAGCACCCCTCCCCGGGGACGGGCAGCACCGAGCACCCCTCCCTGAGACGGGCAGCGCCGGGCACCCCTCCCCGGGATGTGCAGCGCCGGACACCCCTCCCCGGGATGTGCAGTGCCGGGCACCCCTCCCCGGGGACGGGCAGCGCCGAGCACCCCTCCCCGGGACGGGCAGCGCCGGGCACCCCTCCCCGGGACGGGCAGCGCCGAGCACCCCTCCCCGGGACGGGCAGCGCCGGATACCCCTCCCCGGGATGTGCAGCGCCGAGCACCCCTCCCCGGGGACGGGCAGCGCCGAGCACCCCTCCCTGAGACGGGCAGCGCCGAGCACCCCTCCCCGGGACGGGCAGCGCCGAGCACCCCTCCCCGGGGACGGGCAGCGCCGAGCACCCCTCCCTGGAACAGGCAGCGCCGAGCACCCCTCCCCAGGGACGGACAGAGCCGAGCACCCCTCCCCGGGGACGGGCAGCACCGAGCACCCCTCCCTGAGACGGGCAGCGCCGAGCACCCCTCCCCGGGATGTGCAGCGCCGAGCACCCCTCCCCGGGGACGGGCAGCGCCGAGCACCCCTCCCTGACACGGGCAGCGCCGGGCACCCCTCCCCGGGGACGGGCAGCGCCGGGCACCCCTCCCCGGGACGGGCAGCGCCGGGCACCCCTCCCCGGGATGTGCAGCGCCGGACACCCCTCCCCGGGGACGGGCAGCGCCGAGCACCCCTCCCCGGGATGTGCAGCGCTGAGCACCCCTCCCCGGGGACGGGCAGCGCCGAGCACCCCTCCCTGAGACGGGCAGCGCCGAGCACCCCTCCCCGGGATGTGCAGCGCCGAGCACCCCTCCCCAGGGACGGACAGAGCCGAGCACCCCTCCCTGGGGACGGGCAGCACCGAGCACCCCTCCCTGAGACGGGCAGCGCCGGGCACCCCTCCCTGACACGGGCAGCGCCGAGCACCCCTCCCTGGGGACGGGCAGCGCCGAGCACCCCTCCCTGAGACGGGCAGCGCCGAGCACCCCTCCCCGGGATGTGCAGCGCCGAGCACCCCTCCCCGGGGACGGGCAGCGCCGAGCACCCCTCCCTGACACGGGCAGCGCCGGGCACCCCTCCCCGGGGACGGGCAGCGCCGGGCACCCCTCCCCGGGACGGGCAGCGCCGGGCACCCCTCCCCGGGATGTGCAGCGCTGAGCACCCCTCCCCGGGGACGGGCAGCGCCGAGCACCCCTCCCTGAGACGGGCAGCGCCGAGCACCCCTCCCCGGGGACGGGCAGAGCCGAGCACCCCTCCCTGAGACGGGCAGCGCCGAGCACCCCTCCCCGGGGACGGGCAGCACCGAGCACCCCTCCCTGGGGACGGGCAGCACCGAGCACCCCTCCCTGGAACGGGCAGCGCCGAGCACCCCTCCCCGGGGACGGGCAGCACCGAGCACCCCTCCCCGGGGACGGGCAGCACCGAGCACCCCTCCCCGGGATGTGCAGCGCCGGACACCCCTCCCCGGGATGTGCAGCGCCGGACACCCCTCCCTGGGGACGGGCAGCGCCGAGCACCCCTCCCCGGGACGGGCAGCGCCGAGCACCCCTCCCTGAGACGGGCAGCGCCGGGCACCCCTCCCCGGGATGTGCAGCGCCGGACACCCCTCCCCGGGATGTGCAGTGCCGGGCACCCCTCCCCGGGGACGGGCAGCGCCGAGCACCCCTCCCCGGGACGGGCAGCGCCGGGCACCCCTCCCCGGGACGGGCAGCGCCGAGCACCCCTCCCCGGGATGTGCAGCGCCGAGCACCCCTCCCCGGGGACGGGCAGCGCCGAGCACCCCTCCCTGAGACGGGCAGCGCCGAGCACCCCTCCCCGGGACGGGCAGCGCCGAGCACCCCTCCCCGGGGACGGGCAGCGCCGAGCACCCCTCCCTGGAACAGGCAGCGCCGAGCACCCCTCCCCAGGGACGGACAGAGCCGAGCACCCCTCCCCGGGGACGGGCAGCACCGAGCACCCCTCCCTGAGACGGGCAGCGCCGGGCACCCCTCCCCGGGATGTGCAGCGCCGGACACCCCTCCCTGGGGACGGGCAGCGCCGAGCACCCCTCCCCGGGATGTGCAGCGCTGAGCACCCCTCCCCGGGGACGGGCAGCGCCGAGCACCCCTCCCTGAGACGGGCAGCGCCGAGCACCCCTCCCCGGGATGTGCAGCGCCGAGCACCCCTCCCCAGGGACGGACAGAGCCGAGCACCCCTCCCTGGGGACGGGCAGCACCGAGCACCCCTCCCTGAGACGGGCAGCGCCGGGCACCCCTCCCTGACACGGGCAGCGCCGAGCACCCCTCCCCGGGGACGGGCAGCGCCGAGCACCCCTCCCTGAGACGGGCAGCGCCGAGCACCCCTCCCCGGGATGTGCAGCGCCGAGCACCCCTCCCCGGGGACGGGCAGCGCCGAGCACCCCTCCCTGGAACAGGCAGCGCCGAGCACCCCTCCCCAGGGACGGACAGAGCCGAGCACCCCTCCCCGGGGACGGGCAGCACCGAGCACCCCTCCCTGAGACGGGCAGCGCCGGGCACCCCTCCCCGGGATGTGCAGCGCCGGACACCCCTCCCCGGGGACGGGCAGCGCCGAGCACCCCTCCCCGGGATGTGCAGCGCCGAGCACCCCTCCCTGGAACAGGCAGCGCCGAGCACCCCTCCCTGAGACGGGCAGCGCCGAGCACCCCTCCCCGGGACGGGCAGCGCCGAGCACCCCTCCCTGAGACGGGCAGCGCCGAGCACCCCTCCCCGGGATGTGCAGCGCCGAGCACCCCTCCCCGGGGACGGGCAGCGCCGAGCACCCCTCCCTGAGACGGGCAGCGCCGAGCACCCCTCCCCGGGGACGGGCAGCGCCGAGCACCCCTCCCTGGAACAGGCAGCGCCGAGCACCCCTCCCCAGGGACGGACAGAGCCGAGCACCCCTCCCCGGGGACGGGCAGCACCGAGCACCCCTCCCTGAGACGGGCAGCGCCGAGCACCCCTCCCTGGAACAGGCAGCGCCGAGCACCCCTCCCCAGGGACGGACAGAGCCGAGCACCCCTCCCTGGGGACGGGCAGCACCGAGCACCCCTCCCTGACACGGGCAGCGCCGGGCACCCCTCCCCGGGATGTTCAGCGCCGGACACCCCTCCCCGGGATGTGCAGCGCCGGGCACCCCTCCCCGGGACGGGCAGCACCGGACACCCCTCTCCGGGGACGGGCAACGCTGAGCACCCCTCCCTGAGACGGGCAGCGCTGAGCATATTGGAGACATCCGTCACCAGGGCTGGAGCTAGCATCCAGACCAGTGTCCATTCTTTGCCCTCCACCCTGATCCTGGTGCCACTGGGAGGGACTAGGAGGACACTGGGCGAGCCTGGGGGGATAGAGTCAGACAGAGTCAAGCAGCCAGCCAGACCAGCACCAGCCAGGTGCCGGTGGTGGGGAAGGCTGGAGGAGGATGGGAAGGGGGAAGGGGACAGATCCCGGCACGCCTAACCTCCCTCCTCTCCTCCAGCCTCAGCAAACAGATGGAGACAGACATGTGCGCGGCCCGGCGTGTTGCAGCCTGTTATGGGCCCCAGGCGCCCTTCGCCTGCCCCAGAAACACAAGACCCACACCCAGCACGCCTGCCCTGACCTGCGTCCCCCAACCAGGGGCAGAGCAGGTCTCAGGGATGCCACTGAAGCCCCACTTAGGTCTCCAAGGGTTTGGGGTCAGGAACAGACCGTCCCTTTGTGCGTGGTGGGGAAACAGCCTGGCGCAACGGGGACAGAGCCCAGCTGGCGTCCCCCACCCCACAGAGGGACCCACCAGACTGGGACACAGCACAGCCAGGGGCCCCAGGTGGCAAGCACAGAGCCGGCCACTTAGGAGATGTTAATCCCCTTTCCACGCTGCGCGGCAGCGCCAGGGCTCGCTGCCCCAAAAAAACCAGTCAGCCAGCGGGAGGGACAGCTGGGACAGCACCCCGGCTCGAGCCGCCGACTCAGAGCCCTGCTCCTGTGACATCCCAGCCCCGGGGCGGCCTCACAGGATGCCCACGCCGCTCCCCACGCAGGGCGGCCGGCCACAGTCTTTTCTTTGCCGCTTCTCTGCTGGCACAGGAAAATGAACTCCCCAGCCCAGCCAGGCGGTGATTAAATAGTGTTTATTTGGTACCACGTATCAAAACAGTTTAAAAAGCAGCTTAAAAAACAAGAACCGACAAAGTAGGGTTTTGGCAGCTGTCCCCTAGAAAAGGTGCACGGCAGCAGTTTGGCACCCACCACGCACAATCGCAAGCCCCACTTTTGGGGAAGGGAGAGAAATCGCTGCTGCTCTCCCCAAAGGGAGGTCCGTGGCTGGAGACCCCCCCTTCCGAGAGACACTCAGAGGAGCGGAGCAGGTTCCCAGCTGGCTAAGCCGGATCCTCTCCCTCCTGCCTAGCCACGTCCGTACCCGCACATGGGACAGATGGACACAACGGCTTTGTGCTTGGCATGGGCAGATGCATGGCACTGCTGCCAGGCCAGGCAAACGCACCACGGATTAAAACGCTTTCCCCTTGCTCTCCTCTTTGGTGGGGCTGGGTTTGGAGATGGGGAGCGAAGGGAGTCGCTAGAGCCAAGGCCCCCCATCTCCCTCCGTGGGTGCAGGCTGTGTAAGGCACCGCTGGCTAGAACTAAGGCACTGCAGCGCGTGTGCAGGGAACAGGTCCCCAGCGCCGTGGGTGCTGCATGGAGCAGGCGCCCTGTTCCCCTCGCTGGGACCCAGGGCTCTTGGGCTGGAGTTCCTCCTGGGCTGGCTTAAACATGCCTACCGGGAGAACTGGGGGGGAGCGGGTGGTGGAAACAGGAAGGGAGGTGCACCAAGTGGGGGGACCCGGTGGGGAGGGCAGAGGTGGGGTGCAGGGGTGCAGCAGGGGGGACGCATGCTGGGAGTGCCGGTACGGGGAGCGGGCCGGGGCCAGGCTGCCGGGGTGCACTGGAGACAGCGCACCAGGAGCAGACCATGCGCCGGGGTCTGCTGGCGCCGGCTCACTCCTCCTCCCGGTTCCGGGGGCCTCCCCACTTCTGCCGCCGCCGCAGCTCCTCCACCTTCCACTCGAGGCTGCGCACGGTGGCCTCCAGCTCGGCACCAGGGCCGCGTGCCCCCGCCAGGCGCCCCAGCAGGGCGTAGAGCACCCAGAGCCCCAGCAGCAGCCCCGCCTGCACCGTTGGGTTCTCCTGGGAGGCCACGATGTAGATGAAGGCCCGCAAGAAGCAGCACAGCTTCACCCACCACAGCGCGTACTCCAGGAGGTCCAGCACCAGCCCCAGCAGCCGTGACAGCAGCCAGCAGCTCACCAGCATGGCCAGGCCCCACAGCAGCAGCTTCTGCACCTCGCTGGGGCCCAGCCTCACAGTCTGGACCAGGAGGTCCCCTGGAAAGAAGAGCATCAGAGCTAGCTTGGCCATGACCCTCCCGGCAAGGGACGAGACTCTCCTTGCCCGCAAGAGGCTGGGAGGGGTGTCCCTGTCCCTCACCTAATTGTCCTCGGGAGCAAATCCAGGGCAGTGTTCCCTGGAGCCTCCACTTCTACCAGTGAAGGGAGGCCATGGGCTCCACCAAAGCAGCCCCACAGACTGTTCTCTCTGGGCCTCAGTTCCCCCTCCCATGCTTTGCCTGGCCTGCACTCAGGGCAGGGCTGGAGTCAGGGGACCCCAGGGAACGCAGCGGCAGCGCTGGCTCACCGTTCAGGCCAAAAACAGTCAGGATTTCTCCCAGGATCTTGCAGAGAGTAGTCAGAGCCATGGAGATGCCCGAGGACACGGTCCAGAGCACAGCGGAGAGGCTCTGTGAGGAACAGGGAGAGACAAAGCTGCTCAGCATCGTGGGCTGGGAGAGACAATGCACCAGGGGAAGGGAAAAAAGCTTTGCTGCCTCTCCCAGGAGGGACGAGCAGGTACCAGCAGGGCTCACTTCCCTGCTGCTTGAGGCCGGATGGCTCAGTGGGTGGATTGGCAAGGGACGGCTCCCACCACAGCTGTGACAGCTCTGGTGTCCAGGCAGAACAGATCTTCCTATAAGAAGATCTGAGCCCCCTGGGTTTCCCTGCCCCCCAGGGTGAAAGGTAGAGGGGCCCCCAAATCCCTCTCTGGGATGCAGGCTCCCACATCCTCTGCAGGGCTTTGCGGGAGCCAGCAGGAACGTGGGCACCCTGCTTGCCCCTGCCCCTGCCCCACTGGCGGCCGGACAGAGCGCCTCACCTCCGCCACCAGCTGCAGGGGCTCGCGGCCCACCAGGGTCTCCAGGGTCTCCCTCGCCGCTCGGCCCAGCCGCGAGAGGAAGTCTTCGGTGACTTCGGTGTCCTGCCTCCGAAAGCCTTCCTGCCCATCCTCCATCCTGCCCGCTGCCACCCCGAGAAAGGTGGCCCCCAGGATCAGAGCCAGCACAGCCCAGAGCAGGAGCCAGCGCCCCGGATCGCTCCCCATCTTCGGTCTTGTGTCCAGCCCAGGAACCTCTGTGGGGGAGAGAGAGAGCCCGAGTAGGCGCAAGGCTGGACAGGGCAGGGGCCCTGCTGCCCCCGCGCTGGCGCAGGCACTAACCAGCTGACACCTTCCCCGCAGTGCCAAGGCCACCTCGGCTGTCAGTCAAGCCTCAGCCCTGGCCTCAGCCCAGCAGCTTCCTCAGCACACCCAAATTGCTCCCAGCACCGGGGCTTGGCAGCGGCTGCCAGTGCCTGGCCAGCGGGGCCCCGCGCCAAGGCTGGAGGTGTCACTGCCCCCGGCCAGCGCGAGCGTCCCGCGGGGAGGCAGAGCCCTCGTCCCCAGAGCTGCCGAGGGGCTGGGTCGAGCGGGGCGCCGGGCGCCTGCTGCTGAGCGAACCCCGGCTCGGCCGGCTGGGGGGCTATCTTTAGCAAGCCGTCACTGGTGGGCCCCAGGCCACGTCAGCGGGATGCCAGGGCCGGCCGTGCCCAAGGGCAGCTGAGCCTTGGCGGGCAGCTGGGGGCTGTGCGGGGGGCCCTGCCGGGTGGCCGAGCCGGGCGCCCAACACCCATTCCCGCCCCCGGAGGGACAGCTGCGCCAGGGGCCAAGGGGCACTGTCTCCACGACCGCCAGCCCCTCCAGGACACCCTGCACCCCCAGCACCCAATTCTACCCCAGCTCTTTCCGCAGCCAGGTACCCTATCCTGCCCCGGCCCTTCCTGCCACGTCCACCTGGGCTTCCCAGTCCTCCTTGGCCCCCGAGGTACCTCATCGTTACGGGGTGCCCCATCTCTCCGCATCTACAGAGACCACACTTCCTGGGGTATCTCTGTCTGGCTCCTGGGTGCTTCCATTTCTCCCCATCCCCTAGGTGCCTCCAATCGCACAGGACCCTGGTTCCCAGGTTCTCCAGCTCGCCCACCCCCCAGCACCCCACCCTCGCCCCTTCCCGTCTCTCCCACCCCCAGCCCCCCACCCTCACCCCTTCCCATCTCTCCCACCCCCAGCACCCCACCCTCGCCCCTTCCCGTCTCTCCCACCCCCAGCACCCCATCCTCACCCCTTCCCGTCTCTCCCACCCCCAGCACCCCACCCTCACCCCTTCCCGTCTCTCCCACCCCCAGCACCCCACCCTCACCCCTTCCCGTCTCTCCCACCCCCCGCACCCCATCCTCACCCCTTCCCATCTCTCCCACCCCCCGCACCCCATCCTCACCCCTTCCCATCTCCCCCCCCCGTTCCCCCCCCGGTCCCTCCCGATCTCCCCCAGGGACCCACCTCCCGGGAACCCCACGCCCCTGCTATCCCCTATCTCCCCGGCCCCCCCACCCGCCTCGGTGCCGCCCCCCGGGGGGCCCCCCGCCCCCTCCCCTCCCCTCCCCTCCCCTCTCCCACCACCCGGCCGGCAGGGGGCGGCGCTCACCGCCGCCGCCGCGCGGGGGCGCCGCAGGGCCGCGCCGGGGCTCCGCGCGCGCGCCCAGCCTCGGTTCGGAGCCGCCCGCGACGCGGGGCACGCCGGGAGCCGTAGTCCAGGGGCCGTGCACCCCGCGGCATTCTGGGCGCTGGTCGCCATGGCAACGCAGCCCTCGCCGGCGCCTGTTGGGCGCGCCGTGGACGGGGGGGCGGGGGGGGGGAGCCGTCGCCGTGCCTGCCCCCGGTGCACGCCGGGAGGCGCCGTTCCCGCGCGGGAAGGGGCGGGCGGAAGCGGCGGGGCGGCCTTCGCCCCCCCGGCGCGAGGCACGCCGGGAGCAGTTCCGTTTCCGGCGGCGGGGCCCCGCGTGAGCGCCTCGGACCGTCGCTGCGGCCGCGCGCGCCGGACCCGGACCCGGAGGCGGCGGCGGGGCGGCCCCGGGGCCCGCCATGGCCCTCATCTGCTCCAGTGAGTGCGCGGCCGCGGGCCGGGCCGCAGGCGGCCGCGGGCCAGGCTCCGGGGCGGCGTTTCGTGCCCGTGCCCGTGCCCGGCCGGCCCCGCTTGGCGGGGCTTGTGTCGCCGTGAGGAGCCTCTTCTGCCCCCTCCGCCGCGCTCGCTGTCGCGGCCGGGGGGTGCGGAGCAGGGCGCGAAGGGCCTCGACTCTCCCCTCAGCTCTCACCTGCCGGCGGTGCTCCGCGAAAGCAGGGCCGTTACCCCAAGGATGCGGCAGCACGGAGAAAGGGTTCTATCAGCCGGTGCAGCTACCCGCAGCTAGCAGCTGCCTCTCCGATCCGCCAGCTGAGAGGAGAAACCTGCTGCTGACGCCTTGTCTGAGCAGGCAGCACAAGCAGGGAGCGCTGGGGGCCTGAGCCACACTCGCGTAGTAGTATAGAAAGATTTCGGAAAGCTTGCTAATAGCTGCCTTTTGAGGCGCTGACCTGGGTGCGCTTGGCCTCTGGGCCTTCACTGGCTTGGCTGATGGGGAGGGGAGCGATAGATGTTTTGCTAGTGTGGCATAGAGGTGGCAACATACGTCTTAGAAGGAGGTCTGGTCTGCCTCTCGTATCAAGGGCATGTTGCACAGTGTAGTTGTATTCTTGGGGAGGACTTCAGTTTTTTGGGTAGCCCTTTTTCTCGCTTGTGAGAGGCAACAGGCCAGCAGGGACTGCCAGCACTTGAGCCATGTCAGGACCTAATCTTATGCTATGCAGTGGTGCTGTAATTTGTGCAATCTTCCTTCCTTTCTTCATACAGTTTCTAACGAGGTGCCTGAGCACCCCTGCGTGTCACCAGTCTCCAACCATGTCTATGAGCGCAGGCTGATCGAGAAGTACATTGCAGAGAATGGGACCGACCCTGTAAACAACCAGCCTCTCTCGGAGGAGCAGCTCATAGATATCAAAGGTAAGAAGGGCATGTGCCAGGAGCAGAGGCGCCCAGAGCCTGAGTACCTGTGCTTTGCAATGCCTGTACTGCTTCTCTCTGGGGAAGCACAGGGGTCTCGGCTGCATCAAGATTGGGGGCACAGGACAGAGATGCACAAGCCATTTTAGGCATAGGCAGGTAGATTTATGAACGTGGATAATGCTGCCAGAGAAAGGACTTGGAGAAGCAGCAGCAGAGTAGAGTCAGTGCAGCAGTGATGTGCAACTGAAAAAATCTGTGATCTGCAGAGGTGGGATGTGCACAGCTGGGGTTTTAGGTATCTTGTGTTGCTGTGCTGTGGGCTGTGCCCAGGGCAGACTGCCAGATAAACTGGACCAGTGGCTGTATCTATTCTGGCAGCAGCTCTAAGTCATCAGGAGAAAGTGCTGGGACCCTGAGAAAAGATTTCCCAAGGGACTGGTCAGTCACTGATGCAGTCAGAAAGCTGAGCTGAAAGGATGGATTGCTAGAAGATGTAAACAGAAAGGAGTGTGTGTGTGTATGAAGGGACTGGCAGGAAACAGGTTTTTTAGGTGATGCTGAGGACACAGTTGACCCCAGAGACTGATATGTTCACACTATCTCCTTGACAGTCGCCCACCCAATCCGACCCAAGCCGCCATCTGCTACTAGCATACCAGCCATCCTGAAAGCCCTCCAGGATGAGTGGGTAAGTGCTGGCCCCTAGCTGGGTTGGGGCTGAGAATGGAGCGGAGTACCAGTGCTGGCCCCTTCGGGGAGAAAGGGCTATCTGCACTGGGGCTAATGTGTTCCCCTGCCTGTCTGGCTCTTCCTTGTCCTGCCAGGATGCTGTCATGCTGCATAGCTTCACCCTCCGTCAGCAGCTGCAGACTACACGCCAGGAGCTGTCCCACGCACTCTACCAGCACGATGCTGCCTGCCGTGTCATTGCTCGGCTCACCAAGGAGGTCACCGCGGCCAGAGAAGGTGACGTGGAGTTGTGTGGGGGCTATGTACCTCTGGATAATGTCCTGGGTCTCGGGGAGAGTGGGCTGGGGAGCAGAGGGCACTGTGTGGCCCTGGAGCAGGTGGGCTCAATAGAGATCGCTGGGCTGGACACCATCTCCTTTTGCCTTCAAGTGGCCTGTCTAACTTATAGGCTTTCTCTGCCTCTGCAGCCTTGGCAACTCTGAAACCCCAGGCTGGCCTCATCGTGCCCCAGACGGTGCCATCCTCCCAGCCAAATGTGGCAGTGAGTTGAGACTGCATATCTCTGCATGTTTGCCCTTTGTTTCCTTTCTGGATGTAACCAGCCCCCTTCTGTCTTGTACAGGGTGCTGGGGAGGCCATGGATCTGGGAGAGCTTGCGGGCATGACCCCCGAGATCATTCAGAAGGTAAAGGATCTTCCACTTGTGCTGCCATGGCCTTTGGCAGCTGCTGTTCTCCAGTTTCCCACTGTGAGAGCTGAGTCAGTGTGTTACCAACCTTCTCTTGTTTTGCAGCTTCAAGACAAGGCTACGGTGCTGACCACGGAGCGTAAGAAGGTGAGTGGCTGCATCTTGCTCTGGGGGATGGAGCTGAGTGGCTTTGGGTGATGTGAAACAAGGTGCTGTGGAAATCAGGATGTGAAATGCCCCTGAGGGAGGCCATTATTTGCCTCCATGCTATTTCTCTTCTGCAGAGAGGGAAGACGGTTCCAGAGGAGCTGGTGAAGCCAGAGGAGCTCAGCAAGTACCGGCAGGTGGCTTCGCACGTGGTGAGTGCCATGGCATGAGACAAGGGCTTGAAAACTTAGCCCTGCCAGCTGGGCATCCAGGCATCTCCTTTGCTGCTTTGCAGCTTAATGAGCAACAGATTTGCTGCTGGGCAACGCAGGGAGAGGGTCATGGCGTTCTGTGCCACAGCCGGTCAGGGGTAGGGGCGTGTGCTGGAATAGATGTGGCACAGATTCCCACTGTTGGAAGGAAACATTCTGGGTTCCCCTCAAGAGCCTCTCAATTCCCTTTGGGGCTTTTTCTTGCTTGTAGCATTAATCTGATGACCTTTTACTTTGTGCAGGGGCTGCACAGTGCCAGCATCCCAGGGATCCTTGCCCTGGACCTCTGTCCTTCCGACACCAACAAGATCCTCACTGGTAAGGGAGTCGTCCCCACTTGCGGGGGGCTGGCTGCTGTTAGCAAAGAGCTGCGGCTGCCTTGGTGCAGGTCCCTTTCTCTGTGCTTCCAGGGGGTGGGTGTGTGGCAAGGGGCATAAGAAATTCTCTCAACTCAGTGCAAAGCGTCTCAGGACAACGTGATCCTGAGGAAAGATGGGCGGACTTGGACTTGGCTAGCCACAGACTCCCGTCTCTTACAAGTCTCCACTTTATTTTGCAGGGGGGGCTGATAAAAACGTTATTGTCTTTGACAAGACTTCGGAGCAGATCCTTGCAACGCTCAAGGGACACTCTAAGAAGGTTACCAGTGTTGTGTTCCACCCATCTCAGGTGCGATCATGCCCATGTTTGGCCTCTTTCCTCATAGCCAAATGACTCCAGATCAGACATCCTGGACCCATCTCCTGGTGGTCTGTTCTAGGGGGTGAGGGGTCTTCATCTCAGGCAGACTGGTGATGGGCCAGTTCTTGTCCATAGGAAACTCTTAGGTGGAGAGGTGAAAGTCTTTTGACCGTATGCCTTTGGCATTAACCTCCCTGCCTCGTCCCTGTCTAGGACTTGGTGTTCTCAGCTTCTCCTGATGCTACTATCCGGATCTGGTCTGTGCCCAATGCTTCCTGTGTGCAAGTTGTCCGTGCCCATGAGGGCTCTGTGACAGGGCTGAGTCTCCATGCAACAGGTGACTACCTCCTCAGTTCTTCTGATGACCAGGTGAGACCGAGCACAGAGAGTACAGACACCCCCTCACCCCTCGTCTCTGGGTACTCAATGCCCTGTTTATCTCTTCCAGTACTGGGCTTTCTCGGATATCCAGACAGGCCGTATCCTCACCAAGGTGACGGATGAGAGCTCTGGCTGTGGTAAGGCTTGTGGCTGGGTATCTCTATCCCTAGGGGCTGTTGTGAGTTTTTGGAGAAGGGATTTTTCTGCCCACAGGTCCCTGGGTTTCCAGGACCCTGTAAAAGCTTGTGGGGGGGCCTGGTAACAAGGTGAGAAGGTGTTCCAGGATAGACTCTCCCCAGCGCTCTGAATTTCTCCCTGTGTTTCTGCAGCTCTCACTTGTGCCCAATTCCATCCAGACGGGCTCATTTTTGGAACAGGGACAATGGACTCCCAGATCAAGATCTGGGATCTGAAGGTAAGGGTAGCTCCGGGCAGGCAAGAGGGTTTGGGGAGGTGCAAGGGGACACAGCTGGTGTATTGGTCTGTTCAGTTCAGTGCCCAGCATAGTGCTCAGTCGAAGGCACGAAGCCTATGTCTGCTGAAGCGAGAGTCTGGGGGGAGGCTTTGGGGATCTCTTCTGCCATTTTCTCCAAAAACATAACACTTCAGCTCAAGAGTTGCCTCTTTTCTGGTGCTTTAGCTGGCAATCGTGATCTTGTGACGAGGTGTTTGCTGTGTCCCTAAGAGAGCTACTGGGGAGCAGGAGTGTTTGCAGGCAGGCTGTCTGGCTCTGCTGTGGGATGAGTAACTCTGAAGCAGATTGATAACAGATTGGCATAGACTGTCTGCTTGGCTGAGCTATATGGACAGAGCTCAGCAGTTACCGGGTTCTGCTCTGTCATGTCCCTGGAGCTGATGTGAAGAGTAGGAGTTCGGGTGCTGCATGGGGTGACGGTGCCCCATGGCTTTCCTCACCCCCACTTCTCTGGGCACATGCAGATTTTTGCCATCCCGCCCGTTTGGGGGCTGTTGTGCTTACCTGCACTTTGTCTGCCAAACTGCTGCCCAGACCCCAACCCAAGGTGCCCTGGGAGGGCTGAGGATGCTGGATTCAGCATTTCCCTATGAGCCACCAGCGTTTGATTGTCTTGTTCCCAGGAACGTACCAATGTGGCCAACTTCCCAGGGCACTCGGGCCCCATCACTAGCATTGCCTTCTCCGAGAATGGCTACTATCTTGCCACGGCTGCAGACGACTCCTCTGTCAAGCTCTGGGACTTGCGTAAGCTCAAGAACTTCAAGACATTGCAGCTGGACAATAACTTTGAGGTGTGTGACCCTTCCCTGTGATCACCTGCCTGGGCAGGCTCGCAGGTTCCTGTCTCCATATCCACTTTCCCAGCCCTGTGCTGACTGTGCTCCTCCGCTCTGGGGGAGCCTGATGCAGAGGTGCCAGTTGTGGTGGGTTCCCTCTATGGGTGTTGGCACTGAGAGGAGTTGCTGCCTCCCTGGCACCCAATGGCCAGTTTGGAGCCTCTTCTCCCTCTCCTCTGCAGGTGAAGTCTCTCATTTTTGACCAGAGCGGTACCTACCTGGCCCTGGGAGGGACAGATGTTCAGATCTACATCTGCAAGCAGTGGACAGAAATCCTCCACTTCACAGGTGAGGGGTTCTAGCTGGTAGAGGCTTTGGGAGGAGGCAGACTGGGGGAAGGTTGGAGGGGAGGCATTCAGGTGCCCTCCTTGGGGAGAGGAATTCTTCTGATTCTGATGTACATGGCGCTGCAGACATACCTGTGGGGTGCAAAGTGATAGCATCTCCATCAGTGTCTCTGCCAGTGGTTACCCTGGGTGCAGGGGAGAATGTGCGGGCACTCCCTTGGCTGTGCAGTGTGAACTCTCAGGATCTTGAGAACGGGCCAAGTTTGGAGATGATCTTTTTCTGCCCTTAGTGCTGCGAGTCAGTGACCCTCAGCATAGAAAGAGCATGTAGCAGAGGCTAATTCCTTTAAAGCCCAATGCTTTGCTCTGTCCAAGCTCCTCTAGTCATGCCATAACCACATGCTGCTTTCCTTCCCCAGAACACAGCGGCCTCACCACAGGAGTGGCTTTTGGCCACCACGCCAAGTTCATCGCCTCAACGGGCATGGACCGGAGCCTGAAGTTCTACAGTCTGTAACCCCAGATGTGGGGTCAAGGGGGTCTCATGCTGCAGTGTTGGGGTTTGGGGAGGGATGGAGGGAGTATTGGGGTGGGGGGGGGCTATGTGGGAGGGGAGGGAGGCAAGCGTGTTTCATTGCTTCTCTAGGCTTCCTTGCTCTAGCTGTTGGCAGAAGGGAAGCTACCAGGATGTCGCCTTCTCTGTGCTTTATGGATTTGTTTTGTTTTTCTCCTTTTCTGGTTTCGTGTTTGTCTTTCTGGCTTTAGATTCTTTTCTGTGATTGTCACTGAGTCAACAAAAGGCTCCAACCCTTTGCTGGTGGGTGTTAGTGACTGAGAGACCTTAGTGGGAATGTGCGTAAGAAGGGAGGGGGGGGAGGGAGAACGTGCAGGTTTTGTAAGCAGTTATCTAGTTTCATTATGGAAATAAAGAACTATTCATCTTACCTGGTATGTGCACAACTTGCTGTCATCCAGGTGCCCAGGAGGGGGTTGAAAGGACCAGCCAGCTGCATCTGCAGTGCTCCTGGCACTGGGTAACACTGTTGGCAGTCAGAGCGCCCTGTTTGCCCTGGGATGTGCTCCCCACCACTGGTGCATAGAAGCCATTAATGGGGATGTGTCTTCCCTGCTTTGGTGGAACAGCTGCTCTTATCCTGACCTGCTGTAGCTTTGACTGTGAGCATAAAGATGTGTTTCTTTCTCAGGACCCTCCTCTGGTGAGCTAGGCAATGCTCACAGCCCTGTTCCCTCGTGACTTTTCACATCCAGGCCGTGGAGGTATCTAGTCCTGTGTGATAAGGAAGGGTCCGGTGAAAATCTGGGTATATTGGAGCAGGGGCAAACCTGGGGCTGCCTGGAGCCAGGCAAGGCCCGATGTTTTCAAAGGACCCCTATCAAACAGCTGCTCCTCTCCCTGCAGTTTTTGTAGCAGATCCTGGGGCATAATTTGGCCTTGTTTTTTCCACCAGATACTGGAGGAGCAGAAGGGGTAGATCTATTTTGCCTTACTTTAGACACCCTGGCTCTTGCTTTGTGATTGCTTGAGGAAAAAGGACTTCTCCAGGTGCAGTTCCCCCATTCTTGTGGATGTCTGTTTGAAGGTGAGATAGGCTGTGCCCTCATGGGGGTCTCTTGCACCCACCTCTGTACATGTCTCTGTTGGATGAGCGCCACTGAAGAGCTGAGATGCTGGACTGGCGCTTTCCATCCTCCACAGACGCTTATGTCTGAGGCAGCCAGAGAGGTAAGAGAAACAAGTTAATATACTGCACTGAGTTCTGTGGGAGTGAAACCTTTAATGGGGTCTCCACAAGCTGGGCAGGCTAGGCTCTGTCCCTGGCCTCCTCCCTTCCAGCTAGAAATGGCTGTGATCCATCTCCCACCTCTGGGATGGAGACAGGAGGGGATCACTGTAGATCTCTGCTCCACTGTCAATGCAACGAGGCTCAAGGTCCAGCCCTGCAGCAGCCACCAGCTCTCCCTGGTTACCTAGGAAGTCCAGGAGATTGGCAGAAGCGGGGTGTGCAGTCTCTGATTTGACTTCCAGCATTATGAGGCCACAGAATTTCTGCCAGGAACCTTTGTGAGGGGCTAAAGCATCTTTCTGCAATCCCTTTTAATTCTGCCATGATGACCCCTGGGGGACTGAATGTACAGTGGGAAGGGATGCAGGGAAGCTCACCCAGCTCTTAAAGCTCACCTTCACTTCCTGGCACTGGGCCATCCACACTATCAGTGTGAACTGATCCGTCTGTCCCTGCATTCCCTTCCCTCCTTCTGGCACCCCCAGGCGTGCTATTTGCTGTCCAAGAGGGCCGAGGGCTCTGTATTGATGAGCAGCGGCTTGGCAGGAGGGCAGAGCGCTGCCGGATCCCAGATGCATGGCCATGGCAAGTTAGGGCTGGCGGGGATCGCTGCCCTGCCTGCAGCAGATGTTTGGGCAGGCTAGAGACTGGGGGCAGGCCAGAGACTGAGAGCAGGCCAGGCAGAGGCACTGCCTGAGCAGCAGAGCCAGGGTACCAGGGATTTCTGCAGCATCTTGAGGGCTGAGGTGGACAGGGACAGAGGAGACTGGATTTAGCCCTTTGCAGTCTAGCCAAGGCTTGGGTGAGGGTTTAGAGAAGGGAAAGGTGCTATGTTTGCTGTCCCGTTGCCCATGGCTTTGATAAGTGGCTGGTGCAGGCAGGACAGGTACCAGTAAGAGTAAATTTGTGCCTGGTTCTTGGGGCCGGGCAGGAGGAGAATATCCCATGTGGGTCCTGTGCCAGGAGCTGGCCTGGGCTTACAGATGCTTCAGTTTTTCCCTTTTCTAAGTTAGCCCACCCTTAGCATGGCTAAACATTGAGCCTGGTCCCATGCATCCTGCTGCCCTTGCATGGGGAGAAACCAGGGCTTCTAGACCACCCCGTGGCACTTGTGTATGCTCTAACTTCAAACAGCCCCTCTTTATTCCGTGCCTTGAGGTATGCAGATGTTTCCTTTGGGCATGCATGGGAGGAGCTACATGGACAGCAAACACACACTGATTAGATGCATTTCTCCTTTAAATCAACATGAGGGCTTATGTGACGGAGGCAGTGGAAAAGACAAGAATGTGATGGACCAGAGAGAAGTGCTAGATGGAGAGGGAGACATCACAGCCACCAGCCAGAGGGGTAAAAGAAGATTGTGTGATTGTCTGTAACACGTAAGGGAAGCTCAGAGGAGGATGTGGGTGCCACCCACAGACAAAACGCCACCAAAGCCTCTAGCCTGAGCCACAATATTTACTGTTTTTTTTTTTTTTTCCCTCCTTCCTGTCCTGCACGTTTGCCATGAAGGAGAGTAGAGCCAGATGTCCGATCAGGTCCATCCTGGAAGCAAGGGCTGTGGAGGAGGAAGATGTGAACCAATGCTACCTGGGGCAAAGGGGCAGGTGGTAGGGAGGGCAGTAAGAGCAGAGATGAAAATTGTACATTTTCAGCTCTCGCCTGAGGTCTGCTTGACCATAGCAGGAAAACTCACCCTACACCCTTGAACTCAGCCTTTCTGCACCTTGGGGTTCTCTTGGAAGACTATGCGTCCTTGAGAAATGACTGTGTCAACAGGATCTGGTGTCATCTTGTCACCCAGAGACCGGCGGGCTCCTGTGGAGGGACACCAGGGGTTGGCATGGAAGAGGGTTGCTGGTTATTAGCAGAACATGGAGGTGTGCAGCAGGTAGCCAGAGGTCCCACAACGGCTAGCATGCCATTACCAAACAGGCTGTCAAACCCTCTCATCAAACCTGTGACAGCCAAACAGGCTGTCAAACCTGTGATGGGCCAGCCTGTGGGCATGCGCTGAGGTCATGCAGGAGCACATGTTGTACATTGCTGGCAGGGCAGCATCTATCTTGGCAGCTGGGTGCTACTAAGAAAGCCCTCCCAGTGTATTTGGTTGAATGCATGCAGACTTACTTGATGGCACTCCCAGCTGGCAGGAGGGCCGGCAGGGCTCTGGCTGCGAGAGGTGACACACAGAGGCACTGCAGAAGATGTACACCTGAAAGCCATGCATTTGCACAGTATTAGCATCTGGCATGCTGGTGGGACGAGGAGCCAGCAGACAGGAAGCCCAGCCCTTTGGCCTCATGAGAAACAGCTCCTGGCCCTTCACCTAAAGGAAACCCTATAATACAATGTAGATTCTTTGCTTGCTTTGTAGGGCCACGGTCAGAGAGCAGAGGAGAGACTACTTAGCACATGGCAAAGATGCCTGTGCCAGCACATCATAAGCCAGGGATCTTTTACTGGGTGGGAAACCACAGGATTTGCTCAGCAGAAGTACCAGGGGTGTGTTTAGGATGTTGAGAGGGGAATGGCTGATATTAGAAGTTGGATGGTGGATGCTCCCAAAACTTTGAAGGACAAACCCTGGGGAGCTGTATTCACCAAGTGTCCTGGAAGGAGCCTATTTCTTGGGTGTTGAGCCACTCTAGACGTGGCAGAGCACGTGTGGTTTTGCAGGTATCTTGCCATGGGCAGGCAGGGAGGAGCCCAGCACTCAGGTGGGACTGCTGGAGAGCTCCGAGGTCTGTGGCCAAGTCACAGGGCTAATGCTGCAGGGCAAAAGTCACAGGGCCTTGTGCACTGCATCTGAGTGCTTGTAGCTGAGTCTCTCTGAGAGCTGAGACCAAACCATGTTTCACTCTGCAGGGCTGAATGGAGAAGTCCCCCTGCCATGGCATACGTCCACCCCCTCCTCACCTCTCCTTCAAGCACAACCATGGAGGGAGAATCCACAAAGGTGAATGTAGAGACGACAAAGCGTTGGTAGTGGCTCGGAAAGGGCAGCTGCGGTGAGGCTGGTCCCACGGGCACAAGCTGGGTCCTGTAGTTGTCCCCCACGAATGGACACCTGAGTGCACAAGAGGGACCCTTGGTCACTGCTGATGGTGCCCCTCCACCTTGCCGTCCTTCCGTTCCCAGCCTGCCTCCTGCTCACCCATCCACCAGGATGGGCCACTGGGGCTCTGCCGTGGCGCTGGTGCTGGGGGCTGCCCAGCACTGGTGTAGGACCAGGACGAGGTTGGGATCTGTCTTCTGCAGGAGGCGAACCTCCACGTAGATGGGGTCCCTCAGTACCTTCACAAGGGGGTAGTCACTGTCCTCATGGTAGGTGCTGTAGCTCTCATCTGCGGGTGAAGAGGGAGAAGCTGAGCTAGCTGTGGCCCTGTGGGGGCATCGTGGGGCTGGCAGGTGGGCTGCTCACCAGTAGCAATGCGTAGCTGGAGCCGGAGAGGCCCTGGCTCAGTCAGGGGTGCAGCTGTGGGGGGCACGGCAACCTCAACGCGAACTAGCAGGAGGTCGCTGGCATTGTAGATGCAGCGAGCATGGAGGCTGTGTGGGAAAGAGCAGGGTGAAAACATGAAAGCCCATTTTAGAGGAGTCACAGGCTATATCTAGACAGCTCTGTGACTTAGAGCCAGCAACTTTATTAGTTCTCTCCCTAAGCAGGGGCCAGCTCTTGTTGCGAAAGGAGAGCTGGGCACCACCAGAGCACAACCGTATTCTCAGCCCTTGGTATTTACATCAATGCCCAGTTCTGGCACCCAAACGCTTGACAGGAGCCAGGAAGAGGGGGAGCTGTTTGGACTCCTCATGTCAGGAAGAGGCTAAGCAGGATAGGTTTTGCTAAGGGGGAAATGCAAGCTCCCAGGTCCCTTTGGCAGGGAGAGCTGATGTCCTTCACAGCCAGAAGGCAGCTCAGCCCCCCCTTTCCCTCCCTTTACATGTAAACGCTGTCCCGTGTGATGGAGCCATGTGGTCCTGACTGCACATCGATGGTAGAGATCAGTTGGTTCTCGTAAATCAGCCGGTCCTCGATCACCTGGGGTGAATACACATCCAGGGCCAGCTTTCCCTCTTGAGGCCCATGGGCAGAGCTGCTAGGGGAACCAGGGGGCCATGTCCTTACCTGGACGGTGGTACCGCACTGAGTGACGGGGAAGCGGAACATCACGAATGCCTCTGTCACCTTGATGGGGTCACAGTTGGCCTCGGCATTGGCCAGCCGCACGCTGTCCAGGTTGTAGGGCTGGGTGGAGAGGCCCCGGGGCACCACGATGATGAAGTGCCCATCCAGCAGGCACTGGACAGTGGCTGCAACACAAGGAAATGGGTGCTCAGCAAACACAAGTTTTAAAAAGAGTCCAGGTCCTGACAGGCTAAAAGCATAGCTCCTGTGTTGTGACAGGTTTAGGGCTATGGGAGCAGTGCTTTTTACAATGCCCCCTGCCTTTAGCTGGCTCTCCAAGAAGGTGCAGGCCTCCCATAGATCCCAGTTGGCTGACTCTCTCTCTGGAGCCCTGGGCTGGAGGCTCTGGCAAACAGCACCAGTTCCAGCCGCCATAGGGACCTTCAGGCCTCCTTCTCCACACCAGTGGGTAGTGGTGAAGCCCATCCGAGATGGAGACATCTCCACAGACCACGTTGAGCCCTGTGAGCCTCTTACCTGTGTTGCCGTAATAACAGGGAGCGATGCGGTCCATGTCATCGTAGCAGCATCCTGCCTGCAGACAGGCCTCGCGGCCCTGTGGGGCCACACAGGGGATCTTCCCCGCAGCCACGTGGCACTGCTCCCGTGTTAGCTGGGCACCTGGGGCAGCAGAGGGGTGAGGACAGGTGCTTCAACGAGCATCCCGGCAGCCTCCCTGAGCATTCTCTCAGGGCCGCGACCGCTGGCCCTGCTCCAGGGGCAGAGAAGACCCTGCACCATGCCGCTCCCCTCCTCCCCTTCCTGTTGGCAGGGCTGTGAATACCTGCCCCTGCAGAGGGGTAGAAGAGAGCCGTGGGGCGCAGAAGGCCGGGCTGGGGGTGAAGCCCAGGGCGCAGCAAACCAGGCTGGGCTTGGGGCTGAAATCCTGGGCGCACTAGACCTGGCTGGGTTTGAGGCTGAAGTGCAGGCCGTGCTAGACCTGGTCGGGATTGGGGGTGAAGCCCAGGGCGCACTAGACTCGGTCGGGGTTGGCCAGGACGTACTAGTCCAGCTTGGGCCTGGACACCTGAGTGCACCAGACCTGGCTGGGACTGGGGCTGAAAGCCAGGATGAGCTAGACCAGTTTGGGTCTGGACACCAGAGTGTATTAAACCAGCTTGAGAGTGGGTCTGAAGGCCAGGGCGAACTAAGCCTGATTGGGTTTGGGGCTGAATGCCAGGGCGAACTAAGCCTGTCAGAGTCTGAGCACCAGGGTGTATTAGGCCAGGTTGGGTCTGGGGCTGTAGTGCAGGGTGAACAAGGCCAGGCTGGGACTGGGGCTGTAGTCCAGGGTGAACGAGGCCAGGTTGGGATTGGGGCTGAAATCCTGGGCGAACAAGGCCAGGTTGGGTCTGAACCCCAGGGCGAACAAGGCCCGCTTGGGTCTGAGCCCCAGGATGCAGCAGGCCAGGCTGGGCTGGAGGCTGGATGCCAGGGCGTATTAAGCCTGGCTGGGGCTGAGCAAGGGGGCGAACCAGGCCTGGCTGGGACTGGGGCTGAAGCCCAGGACGAGCCTGTCCATGCTGAGTCTGAATGCCGGGGTGCACTAGGCCAGGCTGGGCTTGGGGTTGAACTCCTGGGCGTACTATCCCTGACTGGGTCTGAACTCCTGGGCGAACCAGGCTGGGTTGGGGTTGGCGCTGAAGTCCAGGATGTACCAGGCCCGGCTGGGGCTGAGCCACGGAGTGGACCTGGTCCGAATGGGTTTGGAGTGGGAGCTGGTGCCCAGGAAGAGCTAAAGCGGACTGAGACACATGGTGCAGGAGGCCAGGCTGGGGCTGGGGTAAGGGGACAAGAACGCCAGCCTGGGTCTGGCGAATGCCGTTCCCTCGGTGCTCAGTGCGCATGTTCCCGTCCATGAGGACATCGTAGTCAGCCGGCTGCGGGCAGGTCATGTTGACTTCATAGGAGGCAGCAATGACCCCGCTGATCAGCACTTCCTCCATCCGGACCCTCAGGACATAGCGGTCTTCCTGCAACAAGGCAAAAGGGATGGTCACCTCCAGCACCTGCTGGCAGCTGGGCATAAGACATATGGGACGGGACCCTCACCTTTACCAGGACGTGGCAGCCCTCATAGCCGGAGGAGAAGATCACCCCTCCATCTGCTCCAGTGTTGAGCCAGTGGAGGCAGATGGAGCAGTTGGCCACTTCGAAGAGGGTGCCGAACTCGTCTGCAGAGACGGCGTGCATGCACCAAGTGAGGCAGGGGTGTGGTGATGCAGGATGTGTAGGCAAAGTGCTCTGGGGTGCAAGCAGCAGCTGCATGCCATCAGCCCCGTGGTGCACCAGGCAGGGCTGGCCCCCATCAGTGGCTCTTGCCTGCCCGCATGGTGTGCAGTAGACCCAAACTCAGTCCCGGCAGCCTGGCATTGTGTCAAGATGTTTCCCAGGGATGTAGCTGCAAGATATCCACCCCCTCCACACACCCACTTTCAGCAGCACAATCCCAGAGAGGTCCCATGCCAGAAACTCATTCAAGCAGTTGCCTCACCCCAGTGGCGCTGAGGGTCTCCCTGGGCACAGGTGCTGCAGGGGATGAAACCTCAGCTCGGGGCGTGAAGGCACTCAGGTTTCAGGGTAACAGCCAGGTGATCATCATACAGTAACCTGGAGGGATCCCCTGGAGGAGAGCCAGGTGAGCGCACACTCATGTCCCCACCACTTACCCAAGACTTTGAAGCGGACGGTCCGGCCCCGGGTAGGATACACCAGGAGCTGCATGCTATAGTCCCCACAGTCGTAGCGGTACTGCAGGAGTGAGAAAGCGATGCCTGGCCCCAGGGACAAGAGGAGCAGCAGGGCCACAAGGTAGCAGCTCCATCTCCAGCCCATGGCAGCAGTGACAGGCTCTCTCAGTGGGACAGCAATTTATACCTGCTGGGCCGGGAAGTGGGGGGTGATCAGATGACCTGAGGGACCGTGCTTGGGACAGTTCCTCCTGCCCTGCAGAGGCAGGACAAGCAGAGCAAAATGCTCCTCGTGTCAGAGATCATGGCTCCTGCACCATGAACGACCTCACTGCCCCAGCCCCGTTCCCCACGGTAGCCGTCTCCCACCCGTGTCAGAGTTACAGGGGAGGAAGCGAAAGCTGTTCAAAGACACAGTTTGCCCTGAGGTGGTGGTGAGGCGAGAGAAACTGTTCCTGCAAATGGGGAATTGAGACTGCTTGCCTGCTCTCCTGGCCAACTGAGCTGGACCAAGCAAATTAACTAATGTGGCCACACGCAGACAGAAAGGAGACCTTGGGGCGGGGAGGAGGCAAGTGGGAGGAGAGGGCTGGTGGGCTCCCAGGTCTCGCTTTCCGCACAGCACCAGCGCTTCGGCATAAGCCGGGGTGGGGGGGAGAGCAGCGATGTCTCCTGGCTCCCCGTCAGATGCACCATAGCTGGCTCACCCACAGGATCAGGAGCCTAATTAGGGCACAGCAGGTGCAGTCTAGGGGTGCAGCTGGTCGTAATGTCGAGATCGCTGCCAGCCTGTAGCAGCACAGCACACGCAGCGCCCAAGGTTCAGCGGAAAGGGAGTTGGGCAGGTGGCTCCAAATCACCTTGCAAGCAAACTTGGGTCCCTGCATGCCCTCCTGCCCCATGCCTGCGGCTCTGCCTCTGCCCTGCTTACAGCCGCCCTGGAGGGAAGCGAAAGTCATTCGAAGAAACAGTTTGTCCTGCAGCAGCAAGGAGTCGGGAAAAACTGTTCTTGCAACTGGGGAAGTGAGATTGCTGCTCTGAGCATGGCTCAGGGCCAGGGCTTCCCAGGCGCCTTGGCTGTGGCCTTGCCTTTTTCTGTCCTGTGCTGCTCCCCCGTAGTGCCCTCTGCAGAACTCTCAGCCTAAGGGTGCTTGCTGCAGGACTGCTACAAGAGCTAGGGCTGCTTCAGGTGTCCTGTGTAGGGGCCAGGATCGGATGCCTGCACTAATGGTAACAACATCATTAAGCTCTCATTTGCTCAGAGAAGGTACAAAAAAATTGAGGCTTGGAATTCCTAAAGAAAGGAAAATTGGAGGTAAGTAAGTAAGTGATGGATAAGCCAAAAAAGCAGAGCCAGAGATACGTTTACCCTGAGCTCTGGAGCTGACATCCTGCTGTGTGATATGAGCACGGTCAAGGGCAGAGCCCCCACAGACCAAATTCATGCCGACTCACACCGTGATGAAGAGGAAGAACCTTGGTCATCTCAAATTGCTGCTGACTGCAGCATTTTGTGGGTTCCCGCTGCCTTTTTTTTTTCCTCGGCCTCAGTCCAAGTTTCCCTTCTGGGTCTCATCTTGCCACAGATCAAACTGACTCAGCTCTCCCCCCCCCCCCCCCAAACCTCACACCTCCCAAAAGAAAATATTTGGAGGCATTTAAAATCTTGCCTTGGAGGGGCTGCTGTCCTTCAACCTAAGCAGCCAACAGAGCTGGTGCAGCCATACAACAACCCCTATTTCCTCACCAGCAGGAAGAGCTAAGAATAGTTGAGGCCAAGAGGATGTTAGAAGTTGACCAGAAAGGGTAATAGAAGCTATCCCCTGCACTAGCCTGATTTGCGGAGTCTTTGCGTTCCCCTGGAGACACTATGGGAGCAGGCAGGTCACTCCTCTGTACCTAAAGGTAGATGCCTAGTGCATCAGAGACATTCCCACAGGGCTGGAAACTATGACATGGCCTGCAGATCTGGAGACCAGCTGGGGCGTGATGCATAAGCTTAGACCTTCTCCTGCACAGAAGATTAGGCAGAAATCAAACATTTTTAGGACTTGATAAACAGCTCAAGGCATCTCTGAGAGGACTCATGCCCATCTCCACGGCAACAGAGGCCAGCAAGGCTCTTTAGGAAGTTCCTCAGGAGATGACAAGGTCATGCTGAGGCCAGTGCTGGCTGCGCAATACATGGGAATGAATAATCTTGTGAAGCCCAAGAGCAAAAGATGATCAGCAGAGACAAGGCAGTAATGTGGAGAACACAGGAACCATGAGGACCAACATATTGCCCAGCTGAGAGCTCCTGCAGGGTGAGACCTGAATGCTCAGGCTCAGCTGTCAGACTGGGGCGGGCTCAGGCTGCCCATTCCTGGGCTTTGCCAGCCTCAGCTTTGGTGCAGGGGAGGATCCTGCCCACCCAAACGCAGACGGACACTTGCACAAGAGGTCGTGCTGTCCAAGCATCCCACCTCTGTGCCTGGCTTAGCTGGACTCCAGGTCTTCCCCCGTATTTTGAGAGATGCTGCTTTCCTCCACACACTCAACAGGCTGTGACTGGCTGTCAGCAGGGTCTGAGATGGAGATAGACAAGCACATTGCTTTGCTAGGAGCTGGGCAGGACGTGGTTGTGATCCAGGCTGCAGGACATGCTTCAGAGCAGCACCGAGCTATCACCCTTCCCTTCCCCCCAGTATCCCTTTGCTGTTGTAGTGTGCTCTCAGTGCAATCCAGAGCTTATTTTCCTGTTTTACAGCTACCTGCCTTGCAGGGCTTGCAAGGCAGGTGAACAGGATCTTCCACAAAGCAGACTCAGAGCAAAGAGGAAGACCACCATCAGCAGGCACAGCATAGCTTGAAGCACAGGAGACAGGTCTAGCCCGACAACATGGTCTGGTGAGGAGAAGGCCAGCAAGTTAAGGCTGGTTTCTGGATGGCCCAAATGCAAGCAGACAGCAGTGATTCAGGCCTGCCTTACTTTGAAATAACTTTCTTACTCAGGAGTTGGGCAGAGCAGCAATATCTCTGGTTATACACACTGAGAAAATGCTGCTCTGAGCAGCATGCAACATTTTAGTACCCTGCAGAATTTCAGAGATGCCACTGCTTCACTCTTGCCCTTCTCCAACCAGCTCTGCAGCATCCACTAAGCTCTGTAGAGATGTGGTTTTGTTTAAGAGCCAACATATATGTGGCATGAATTGAGTGCAAGAGGAGCCTGTGTCATGCAGATTAGAGGTGCTGGTGAAACCCTCCCTGCCAAGCAGCCTCCCAAATTCACTTCCAGAAGTCAGTTGGCACAGAGACCAGCAGGACTCCAGCAGGGACAAGTGACAGATGTACATGTTGCAGAAGATGGATACGTGAAACCCAAGTGCAAGGACAACATCAGTGACTGGCCCGTAACGGTCAAGCCCACCTTGACCTGCAGGCTTACTGTCCACGTACTTCTGGCCCATCAGCTTCTACCATTTCTCCTGCAGCAATAGGATGGACATGGCCTTCTCTTTGCTTCCCTCGCTCCATTCCAGTTGGTGGGAGGGAGCGGGGAGCCAACAGTCCTCACAACTCAGGGAAGGAGGTAGACTCCAAGCAACACATTTTGGAGCCCTAAGCTACAGTACCTTGAGACTGACCCTGGAATCCAGAGGTAGAAGCATCTCCAGCTCCTTGGCTTGCTGGAAGTTGTGTTGCTCACTGAGGTTTCTGCTCGTGCACCCAGGAGGACCAGGGCTCCATTCAGGCGAGCAGAGCAGCCACGACCTCTTGATCCACTCTCTCCTAGTGGGAGGGGACAAGGACAAGGGTGGCCAGATGTGGCTGCAGATGAAGAAATTCCTGTGCTCCTTACAGCATCTACCCCAGCTCCTGTGAGGTTTGACAGCTTAAGAACAACTCCTCGCAAGCCAGGTTGCCTGCAGGTCACTGCCAGGCAGGAGGGACATTAGCCTCCTCATGTCCCCTTCTTCCTGGGAAGTTTTGGCCGTTTCTTACTGCTCTGCCAAGGACACCCTCTGGAGGCAGACTCCAGAAAGACAAAGGTGGAAATGATGGGGGAATGGCAGCTTGGGCTAGGCCAGGCTAAAGGGCACCAGCTGGGTTCTTTATTTGTCACCTGAGAAGGGACATCTGAGGATAAAGACAAGAGACAAAGGAAAAGCTGTCCACCTGCCCACTGGAGAGAGGGAATGGGAGCACTGTTCTCCCTGTCTTCCTCACCCATCCACCAAGATGGGCCCCTGGGGCTCTGCAAAGGGCAGGCCCAGCACTGGTGCAGGACTAGAGCCAGGCTGAGGCATGGGAACCTCCATGTAAACTGGGTCCCTGAGTACCTTCACCAGGCAGTATTCACCATCCCCATAGTAGCGCTTGCCTGTGGGACACAGGGAAAAGCTGCAGTGACGATGGCTGTGTCAGAGATAGGTCCATGCAGAGATCCTCCTACCCTTAGCAAGGATCGACTCAAGTCAGAGGGGTCCAACACAGGCAACCGGAGCCGATATGGGATTCAGGAGAACCTGAGCATGGAGGTGCAGACATTGCTGGGGCTGTAATTGCAGCAGGCACAGAGGCTGTGCAGGATGGAGGGTCTAGGAACAAGACTCCGTTGATTTGAATATGAGCGTGCAACCATCCTGCTCCTGGTCACAAGCTCATCAGCTCTGAGAGCAGCCAGACTGGTCTTGACTAGCCCTTGGATTCAGGGCTTCCCTGTCCCTACCAAATGCATTTTGGCCTCTCCACTGATGGGAACCTCCTGCCAGCCCACGGCAAGCTGGATTGTTAATAGCTCAAAGATTTAAGGGAAAAGCACCATGGAAAAGGATAAAATCCTACAGTAAAAAAAAAAAACAAAAAACAGAGTATTAACAAAAGAAGGCATCTCAGCAGCACTCTGCTCCAGGGAGCCCTGGAGGCCGGCCCTTCCCACCCAACCAGCTGTTGGAGGCTCATGAGGTTCCTAATCAGGATGGCAACCAGACTTGTCCTGGTAGCTCATTAACTTCTGCTATCTTTTGTGCCCTAGCAATGATTGCTTTGTACTTGTCAGCTGCAAATATCCTGCTTGCAGAGCCTGTGCACACCTGAAGAAACCAGCAGTACCAACTCCCAGCCCTACCTGTGTAGTAGCAAAAGGCTGGAAGCGCAGGATTTTACCAGGTTCCCAGAGGGATGCAGGAAGGCAAGTGCCCAATTTAGGGTTGTCTCCGATGCTCATGGGGACATTTACTGCTGGGTAGGGTAGAAAAACAGCTCCCGCACCTGGAAAGCCACTCACCAAGGTGAACGTTTTACCCTAGAGAACAAAGACGTTTGTCTCAAAGCCCTAGCTCCTGGGATCAGGCAGTCATTTGGGATCATTTGCTCTCTTAGTGGGGAAAAGGGTTATTTCTTAACCTCTCTGATGGCAAGGAGCATGTGGAAAGCAGGAACTCGGAGACACCAAACCCTGCAGACTAGCAGAGAGACTGTGCAATTCAAGGAAAAGAACCATGTTTTTTTTTTTAAGCTAGTCTGTGTTTTTTGAGGGGCACCTTTCTATTTTGCAGGATTGGGGTTGGTTATTTAGACTGAGGATTTGCCACGGGATTCAGGACCTGGTGGCCTCTTCAGGATCTACTAGACTTGCCTCAGCACCAGGTCCGGAGATCATCCCGGAGAAGCAGGATGGTAGTAAAACCTGGAGTGAGCAAAAAGCAGCACCTTCGCTTTGCCTTTTGCTCTTTTTATTTCCTTTCTGCCTATATGGGAAGTCCCATTATGCAGCTGCAGGTGGGGAGGTAATGGATCCTTGTTCCAGGCTGTCATGGGGCATTGGGCTGTAAATAGGGAGTGCTGGCATTAGTAGATGTTTTTTTTCTCACTCTGAATCAGGCATCGCTGTGCCAGTTTTTCCTCTGCCAGGCTGAAAAGGAGTTTGTAACCAGAGCACACACAGCTGGGGGCTGCTTTTGCTAAAGTAACTGGGATTTTGAGCTTTTTCCAGGGGGGGGGGGGGGGGGGAACTGAAAAAAAAAGTCACATTAAATCCAGGTGTGGGGCCTGCAAACCCAGAGAGGGCAGGAAAGAAAGGAGAGCTCACCAAAGCCTCCCCAGAGCCAGAGGTCCAGAGGGTGCCAGCCCCCCCCCCCCCACTGAAAATAGGACCTCAGGAGACACATAGGGCTGGAGATGATGGCATCAGGGAGGAGGAAAAAGTCTAGGATTTCTCATTAGCCTGATTAAAATCTTCACATGGTCACCAAAGCATTGTTATCAGCACAGTTACCATGATCCTAGCGCTATATGCTCAGCCTATATTCACTATATACAACGTGCATACACAAGCTATTGCATTGTCCAGGGGTGGCCATCCTCAGGTCAGGGACACACGGATGCAGTCGTGGGGCTGCTTGTACCGGGGTGTATCCTGGAGTGTGTTTAAATACAAGCAGGAAAGGGGCTTTGCTTGCTTCCCAGCCCCTTTGTAAACTGCTGGGCCAGATCAGGGACCACTCTCATTCCAGTTAGGATTTGCTACCAGATTTCTGGTTTTCCAGAGAGCCCTGCTTGCCACAAAACCAGGCCACACAGTAAGGACCAGCCTGCCCAGGGTCCAGGAAGCCCAGGTGGGGTCACAGCACAGCCTGAGTGGGGACAGGGACAGCTCAGGAGAGGGTAGTGGGGCTGGAGGAGGTGGCTGAGGGTGCTGGGTGGGGATGCACCCCCTTCAGGACACCCCAGCTGTGGCAGAGGCAGGGTGACAGACAGTACCTGGGGCACCGTGACAGGTGCTGCAGCAATGGGGACATCAGGGCGCAGCCTGCAAAAAACCATGTTCCTGCCTGGGTGCTTTCCAGTCCTCCAGCTCCTCAGCGCCCAGACCCTGCCCACGAGGCTGGTGCCTCCCCTCCCGGGAACACAGGCTAAACCCACACCGGCACTGGCCGTGGTCTCGCACTTTATTGGCACCCACTCCTCCTGGTCCCCTTCTCCCCCATGGACCCCCTGCTGCTGTCACAGCTGACAGCTGGCCATAGGGCCCAGGTGCAGCTCCAGAAAGCTGATGATCTCCTGCCAGGAGTGCTCCTGGGCCCTGGCGTGGGGCTGGGGCTCACCCCCCCACATCACTGGCATGGGGCTGCCTCGGATGGCTGAGATGCTGCAGAGCGGCGAGCCGGGTGGCTCGATGAGGTGTCCAGCCCCAGGGTAGGAGAGCAGGCGGTAGCTGTCCTTCTGCATCCGCGCCATGGCCAGTTCGGCAAAGAGCTTGCTGTTGAAGTTGCGGTCGGCCTCCCCCACTACAAAGAGCACCTTGCCCTGGACCTTCTCCACGGGGATGGCAGAGCCACTGTGAGCGGGGTCCCGGGGGTCCCCGAAGACGCTAGCATTGTCCAAGGCCCCCAGCTCAGTAAGCACCAGGCGCTCAGGGTAGTAGGGGATGGGGGGGATGCGGAGGCCCTTGTAGAGCAGTGGGGTTCCATGGAGGGAGGCTGTGCCGTTGATCCACACTGTGGCCACCACTTGCGGGAGGAAGCTGGCCATTGCCAGGGCCACCTCTGCCCCTTTAGAGACGCCGATGACACCCAGGCTAGGGCCTCGCACCTGCAGTGGGCACCAGAGCCAGATGACCCTGCTCACCAGGACTCCCCACACACCAGGACCTCCCCACTCAGTGGGACCTTCCTGGACCAGGGTGCTGGGGTCCCCCATGGCACAGCAGTACTCACCTTGGGGTGCCGGAGGAGCAGGTCAGCTGCCTCCTCGAAGTACTCCAGGTCCAGCTCAGCCAGCATGCGGGGCAGGTCATCATAGGCAAAGAAGGCCAGGGCCAGCACCACAAAGCCCCGGCTGGCCAGCAGCCCAGCTCGAAACTCAATGAGGCCCCCCGCACCCCCAAACATGTCGATCACTCCTGGGAAGGGCCCGGGTCCTGTGGGCAGTGAGAGACATCTGTTGCCACCAGGGATACCGGTCCCAGCCCAGAAACCCTCATTGCCATCCCAGCGGCCAAAACTCAGCCCCGGGGTCTTGAGGATTTTCCTGGGGAGGGGACCCATGGAAAACCATCAAACCTCAGATATGCTCAAACCCATTTCCAGGCTGTAAAACATGGAGTGGGATGGTGGAGACCCATGGATCCCACTGGGTGCAACGGTGGCTCCTGGGGAAGCACAGCTGGGGATGGGGAGCCCCCCAACTCCTGGTGCTCACCTGGTGGCAGGAAGAGGGCCCCACGGACCCTGCCCTCACGGATGGGGACACGCTGCACACCCGGGCCCACATACCACCGCTCGGCAGTGCAGGTGGCCAGCGGCTGGTCCTCGGGCCCCGTCACCAGGTGGAAGGCATCGAAGACCTCAAGGCAGACGCGGAAAGGGCTGCCCACCACATCCCGCTTGACCAGGCGCTGGAAGAGGGTGTCAGGACGCAGGAACCAGAAGAGCCCCATGGGCCAGACGCCAGTGAAGTCACCTCCCAGGGCGGCGTGGCGTTCAGCATCCACCTCGCCATCCCTGTCAGCACGGTAGAAGGCACGCGCCTGGAAGCGGACACCACGCTCGTCTGTCAGCGAGGCCAGCAGAGTGACCAGCTGGGAGGGGGCCAGCCCCCGCACGTGCACCCGCACCGGCCGGTCAGCCAGCGAGGACAGGGGCGTCACCGTCAGCTCCACCATGGCTGGCCTAGGGGACGGAGGTGCTGTGCGTCACACTGCTGCGCCGGCCCTGGGGCAGTTGCAGGCGGTGCTGGTTGCGCCCACGCAGCCCCAGCCTGGCTTCTGCAGCCCTGACGCCACGGGAAGAGACTGCAAGCCCCCCCCCCCCTTACCTGGCCTGGATGAAGGCTGGTCTGCGGCTCTCGGCTTCGGAGGGAGTAGGCAGGAGGCAGGGCTCGTCCTCCCCCACCCTCGCCCTTTATCCAGGCCTCCTCCGCCAAGGCAATCATTAATCAGGGAAGCAATGGGAGCCAAGCATGCAACCTCCCGCCCGCACGGTTGATGACCTGGGCCAGGCCCAGGGCTGCCCCATGGCTGCACCCCACAGCTCCCAGCAGACCATTCCACCCCTTCCAACCACCTTGCTCCCATCCATGACACGGCAGAAAAATAAATCAAGGGCCCAGGGCTGCCCTGGGCCCAGGAAATCCCCTAATCCCCATCCAACCGGTAGCTTTGCCCAGCCCATTGGGGTCCCCTGCACCCCACGATGCTGCTGGCAGCCCAGGAGAGCAGGCAGCCGTTCAGTAATCCACCCCCAGCTCCGCTCCGTCTCAGAACGGCACGCAGCTATCTTACCGGGCCTGGCTGGCTGACAGCTCCAGGAAGAAGCTCCCAGCCCTGGGCACCACCCTCTTTGCCTTCTGTGCCAGGGAGCCTTACAGCAATCAAGGTGTTGCCTCCCTCTCCAGCCTCATGTTTATCCCCACCACCCTTCTGCTCCTTGGAAGCCAGCTATGCCCCAGCCCAGGGCTCTCCTGTGGCCCCTGCCACCGCACAGGTCTGGCTCACACTAGGCTGAAGACAGAGCTGTTAATGTCCAGCTGCCATCAACAAAACAAGGCATTTATGGGGGGGTGGGGGGGAGGGAAGAAACCCACAAACGTGCAAGAGATGCGTGGATTTCCAACCCCAAGCCCCTTTCTTTCACCTGTCTCCTACCCACCATCTCCCAACCCAAGCTCCAACCCCCATCCTGCCCTGCAGAGATGCTCCAGCTCCCCCCAGCACTCCCAGGAGAAATACAACAGGAGTCTGATGTGAACTGTACTTTCCCCTTCCATGAGGTCTGTACCACAGCAAGGATAAACCCACTTCCCACTTCCACCCCACACAACCAGCTCCAGCAGGGCAAGACTCCTCCTTAACAAAGGCCTTGGTGCTCGGCATCCCCAGGAAGATCTCCAGTCCAGAGATCACTCAGTCCCCAGCAGAGTGAAGGCCCTGAGCAGCAGCTTGTCCTGGAGATGCCAGACTCCCCCCACCCCAAGCCCTTAGAGGCGAGTTCAAATCCCTTCACACGCCCTTTTTAAAAGGCAAGACAGATTTGGGCAGCAGAAGCAGTTCTCATTCCAGTGAGAGACAAGATCCGGCCCTGTCCCAGGCTGTCAGCAACACCCCGACTTTGCAGGGAAGGAAGGATCCGGCAGCCTGTTCTGATGGTCACTCCACTGTGTAACCCAGCTCTCCATCTGATGCCGAGGGCCCGGGCAGCATCTCCTGCCCACAGAGCCAAGGAAACATCCCTGGAGCTCCAGAGAGGAGCAAGATTTGCAGAAACCCCAGCTGCCTGGGCCTGGCAGAGCAGCAGGCTGGCTGAAGCCAGGACAGTGTGTCGGTCCTGCAGCCCAGCACCCTCTCCCCAGCCCAGCACCCTCTCCTCAGGCATCAGTCTCATTCTGCTGCCGCTTTGCGCTGCACGGGCGCCTTTTGGAGCAGAGTCAGCGTGTCCCGCTTCTCTACCCGCCGCAGCTGTTTCTTTTTCGCCCGCTTGAGCTTCAGCGGGTTCCGGATCTGGTGGGGGGAAAAAAAAAAGGCAGCTTTCAGGCCCGACACAGAGACCACACTGGGGAGAGCCAGGCCAGGCAGGCCCAACAGGGCTTCCACCCTCACGTTACCCACCCCAGCAGCACGGCCAGCACAACCCAAGCCGAGCTGGAGATATCCAGCAGGAACTAGGCCCCTCTGTACAGGGCTGCAGGACAGCAGCCTACCAACCAGCCAAGCAGCTGCAAGAGGGTTTTCTTCCTCCCATGGCCAAAGACAGGACCTAGCAAAGACCAAAGCCTGTGCACAGAACCATCTGGGTTTGTCCTTTCCCCATCCTTCCCAATGCTGCTCAAAGCATGTCAAAGCCCCCAGGAAAAGGGGACAAAGCGAGGAGAAGGCAGCTTGGAATAAACCAAAGCCCAATGCTTGGATCTCAAGGCAGCCAGGTCTGCAATGGTGTTAATGCCCTGGGCGCCTAGGAGGTGCTCGAGAGTGCAACTCACCACTTGGACGATCTCTGCTTTTCGTTCGTTCTCCAGGCGCCGTTTCAGGTTCTCCTCCCGCCTCCGCTTCTTTTCCTGCGGGAACAGCATGAAACGTTTGCTGTAAGTCTTCTCCTTTGGGCTGGGGACACGGCAGAGGAGGAAGGGCAAATCCAGGCAAAGGGAGGGAGACACCCCACCACCCACATCAGTTGGGAGAGCTATCAGCAAACTCTGCCACCTTCCCTCAGACTCAAGAGCTCCATCTTTCTGACCTACGGATAAACAGGGATCAAGAGCAAGGGAACAACTTCACAACATCCATCTCCGCTGACCTGGCCAGGACAGTCTCCGCTTACTATTTTACTCCTGCCTGTAGCGCAGCTACTGGAGAGGACAACAGACACCACCTAAACCAGCACTGACTTGTGATGCAGAGCCACAACCCCTTTACACCAACCTCAGGACCATGGTGCTGATGAAGGGCTCCACCCTCCTCTCCTCCTGCCATTTCCCTTGTGCCAGCCATGTCCGTGCCATGGGACAAGTCAGATCTGCTCACTACAAGCCCGAGGAGATGAGTTTCCAGCCAGAAGCAACTCCCTCATGGCCACATGACTGTTCAAGCCAAGATGACTAACAAAGCAGGGACACCAGCACGGCAAAGGCTGGACCCTTCCTTTTGGCAGCAAACGTGTAGACTCTCTTGGATACACCAGTCCGAGGGCTGCAGGGCTAGAACAGCACCTGCCACGCACAAAATCTGCCAGCACAAAATCAAGCTATCAGCACTTTTCCACATGACACTTGAACTGGCCCATATGAGCTTATTTCAAGTCAGTGACATGCAGCATGTGACCGCCTGGATGTGGCATAACAACAGGGAATTCACTCTTGCCTGGCCACAGTCCAGGAGAACGGCTGCTGGAAAGAGCTGGGTTTGTGCAAGCTGCCGGGAGCACGCTCTGCACATGGAGCATGCTCTGCCACTATAAGCCCATGGCCCCAAAGCCTTGGGTGTGGGCAAAGGTACGCAGTTAGGTAATGGGGAGAGGTGAGAAATCTCTAGTCATGGCCTGGCTCTGCAAAACGGCACAAACCTCCTGCTGGCAAAGAGACCAAGCAGCTCTGTCTGAGGTCTGGGACAGCAAAGGCCCCAGCAAACCCTCCCCATAGGGTGCCAGGATCCCCACAGCCCCAGAGAGAGAGCTGGGCACAGGCAGAGCTGCTGCCCTGCACAAGTGGCTGGGTGATGCTGCCTCAGTTGCCCACAGGGTCCTGTGCCCTGAGAGCTTGGCTCCTGCGCTCCCTAGCAGGCACTAAGGCCCAGATGCCTGTTACCTCTCGCTCCCTCTGCTTTCCCTCCTGCAGCTGCCGCGCCAGGTCCTTGACAAGCTTCCTCTCGTGCCGCTCCTTCATCTTCTGCTCCCAGGAGGTGCGAAGGGGCTTGTCCTGGATCATGTGCGAGAACCTAGGCAGAGAGAGAGAGGCCGTGTCAGCCACTGAGGAAGTGACCACTTCACTCCCCGCAGCTGAGAGAGACCCACAGCAGCCTTGCTCCCTCCAAAAATTCCTTGGGTCAGGATCTCTGCAAGACTTCACCCAGCTCAGGGCATCCCCCAGCAGCTTTCCCTCCCCTCCAGATCCTCCCAAAGCCTCTGCCCAGCTCAGGAGTCCCCCTCAGCCACCCCCACGGCTAAACCCTTCCCCCCTCCAACAAGCAGCCCCATCCCACCCAAGCCTCTCCCCAGCTCAGGACCTCACTGTACCCCAGAGCCCCCCCGGGTCAACTCACCCCCAAACCAGCCTCTACCCCCTCAAACCAGCCCCTCCCCAAGCCTCCTCCCAACTGACGATGCCCCCCAGAGCCTCCCCGAGACGATGCACCCCCAAACTGACCCCCACCCCCTCAACCCAGCTCTCCCTCCAGCCTCCCCCCAACTCGGTGACCCCCACAGCAGCCTAGGTCCCCCCCCCCAGCCCCACCTCTTCTTCCCGGGGTCCTTCCACACCCGCCCCGACTTGGGCCTGCCCCGGGGGATCGCCGTCGCCTCCTTCCGCCCCTTGGCTGCTCTCCGCGCCGGCCGGGCCGGGGCCGGGGCCGCGGCCGCCCCCGGTGCCTCCCCGGGGCCGGGCCCCCCCTCAGCAACCCCGGGGCCCGGTGGCTGCTCCCCGGCTGCTCCCGGCCCCGTCTTCGGTCCCGCCGCCGCCATCATCGCCCCCCGCCGCCGCCCCATGGCCGTGTAGCCGGCGCCCGCCGATGACGTCCCCAGGGCGCCGCACATGCTCAGAGCTCAACCCGACCGCCATATTTATGCCGGGCGGAGCGGGCGCCATGTTTGTGCCGGGCCCGGTGACCTTTGACCCGTTGCCATGGCGCCCCGCGGCCGCCGCGAAGCCCTCGGTGGCCTCCCGCCGCCTCCCGGTGCCGCGGAGCCGGCGGGGCCCGGGAGCCCCCAGAGACGCCCACGAGGCCAGCTGCGGGGAGCTGTTTATTGCGGACACTGTGTGGGACAAGAGCTGAGAGCCACGGTGTCCCCTCTGCCCCCCGGCCCCCAGCCGCCTCCCGGTGCCGCTGCAGCCGCTTCTGTGGCCCCAAGATGCTGGCGTGGCGGGGGGACGATGGGGGTGGGTAGCCACGTCCCTGTTGGCCTGGCGGGGAAGGACACCGGCTCTGCCGTCCTTACAACACCTGGAAAATAAGGGGAAGCAGAAATGGCACTTTGGGACTCGTTGGGATCACGCAGAAGAGTCCCCATGAGCATGTCAGCTTCCATTGACCTTGTCGATGGTATCTTCTCAGAGTAGGAAAGGGGGGAAGATATCTGGCCCTGCTTCCACTGAAGTGCCCTAGCCGACTTCTCCCTTACTGCAGAGGGAGCTGGGCTGGGGACTCTGCTGCCAGGGCAATGGGGTTGTTACCAGTCCCAGGGAAGCCTCACAACCACGTGCACTCCTCGACGAGGGTCCATCCTTACCACGCGCCTGTAGTTGTGCTGCTTGATGGCACCATAACCAAACGTCAGGGCTGCTACCGCTGTGCAGAACTCCAGGAGGCAAAAGATGACGAACACCAAGTTCAAGCCATTGCTCAGGGTCTGCAGGGAGGAAAGCAAAATGGCCCTGCAGGCCTCACTTGCTGGCCACTGGAGTCATCTGCATCCCTTGTGCAGCAGCAACCCCATCCCCCTGTCCTTCTGCCTATGCAACCACGGGAGGCTGAGACCCATGGGGCATTTTGACAGCAGTTCCTTTGCTGTCCTGGGCTAGGCAAGTGACGGCAAAAAGACCGCAGGTGGTGGCTGGCTTGAGGGGGAACTGGGAACCTGTACCTTTCTGTCAATGTTGAAGCACCTTTCTTCTCTCAGCTGGTGAGGCCAGTTGTGCTCGCACCCGGGAAGGCTTGCAGTAATAGTCTTGGCATGGACAATGGTGGCCACCAGGGTGCTCAGAATGATCCCAGCGCTGAAGATGCAGCAGATCTTCACCTGTTGTGGTCGCCTCACGTCAGCCGTCAGCAGCACTCCATCCCTACTGCTCCCGCCAAGAGCGAAGCAGCAGTACAGATCACAGCAAGAAGCCCTAGCTGCTTACAGAGAGCTCAGAAACCCCGGTGATACAGTGACACAGAGCTAGGATGAGGACACTTGGTGCTTTTTATTTGAGCTGTCTGAGCAGGGGGGCCTCAGAGAGGTTGGGTGATTTGACTAAGGTTGAGAAGAGGGGATTTACTCCAGAGCTGCCAAGCTGCATGGAGCCAATAAAGCTCCTTATGGCAGGGTTAGATCTGATCTGCAGTCAGGGTGGAGCCACTTAGCCTCCTGGGGAAGCCACCTAGGGGCAGATGGTCTCTGTGACATTTTTTCTCCCCATCATCTGCTAGTGACTCCACTGGGTTCTAAACGTTTCATAGAGGCCCTGAAGCTTGAGGTGTTGGCCACCCTCAGTTGTCAATGGGAAGAGAACTGGGCACCTCCAGAGAGCAAGCCTGGTCTTAGGTGCTTCATGCTAGGCCCGGAAGAGACATAGGATGAATCCAGGCTGCAGAGAGGTCCCATGAGCCACCAGGAGGGGCAGAAGCCACAGAAGCATGCCATGAGCTCTCTGTTCCTCCCCCTGCCTGGCCTTGACTGAACCTGCTCAGCAACCCTCTTACCAGCAGGATGTTCTCTCTTTTTCCACTTTCCACCAGCAGAGACCCTGTGACCAGGAGCTGCTCCAAAAACAGAGATGGGAGAGTCAGCAGCAGGATTCCTCCTGCTCCCTGTTACATGTCGCGCACATCCTATAGCCCCTTGAATGACACACCAGGAGCGTTTGGGTCTGCAATCACAAACTCCCCCAGTCCCAGAAGAGGAGACAGCCAGAAGATATGGGCATAAAAGGAGATCCTAGTAATGAGGGAATTTAATGCGAGCAGTAGATCCACTGAGATCACCCTGTTCTCGACTGGCAGTAGGGAGGTGGAGCCCAGGCATGTCCCTGCTTACCAGGAGCCCAAGCCAGAAGAGGACCCCACTGGCCACAGTGATGGAAGGGATCTCATGCTCTACCACGGTCAGAATGATCCCACAGCAGAAGTGTATGATTCCAGTGACAATGTGGATGGCCTGGGGAGGGAGAGATGGGAGAGAGGTTCCCAGTCACTCTTGGCCCAAAGCACTGCATGCCAAGTTACCATGGCCATTAACAAAATCACACCCCATCCTTGCTGTTGCTAGCATCACAACATGTCCTTGCCGCACGCAGTGGTGCTGAGAAAGAAGCCCAGGCTAGCTGAGTGCTCAGCTGGCACTCAGCATGACTATATGAGCTGACCATGCAGACAAAGAAACGCAGTCAAATTCAAACACCACCTCCCCCAGGCAGAGCAAGTCCTTGCTCGTACAACCCTGCCAGCGCATCCCTGCCTTGTGACACTCGGGGCCAGTCCCATCTTTCCCCGCAGCTTGTCCCAGGCAGGGAGGCCTGCAGCAACCCGTATCCTCTGTGCGCTCGCCTGGGGCGCTGCACTCTCACCCCCAGTGCCTTGGGCTGAGCCCTTCTGAAGCTGTGGACTTGGAAGGACGAGGTGGCAGGTGCAGTTGGCCTGGAGCTGGAGGCCTGCTGGGCTGCTGGGGAGTCTGTGGCTGGGATGACCTCCGTGATGATCCTCACACTACCAGAGTCCGTCACTGTGGCTGCCATCGCCTGTGGGCAGAGCGGGGCTGGGGAAGAGGAGCACGCGAAGAGCAGGCCGTGGGGAGAGCACCCGGAGCACCCACTGTGCCAGGGAGGCAACAGAGGAGCTGAAGGTCAGCGAGGACGGGACTAGGCCAGCTCCCACCCTCCTCTTTGGAGCAGCACATGGGACATTGCCATGGGAGGCATTGACATCCTCTTGCACTGACACAAGGATGTCACACATGCCATTCTGCTCCCCACACCTTGCCCCTGGCCTGGGTACCTCCTTCAGCCTTGGCTTGCCCTCGTCTTCCTGCACACTGCCAGGCGTTAGCGGGTCCTTGTGGTCCCTTCACTGCCCGTCTCCCCCTTGGAAGAAGTGGTCAGGGTCCAATCGGCTGGAACGGCCCAGACCTGCCGGGAACATGGTCCTGCTGCCCTTTGCTCCCCGCAGGAAGTTTATTCATGGAAATCTCAGCAGGTCCCTCTTGCTCAACAAGCATGATCCTGGCTGCTTTGCCAACAGAGGGGAGAGATGCTGGCAAAAACCACGCATGTTTTCATCTGTGTTTGCATGAAGGAGAGGTTAAACCCTGGGGCACATGCATGGGGTGGGAGAACAGGACAGGGAGAGGGGCTAGCTTTGCAAGCTGGCGGTGGGCACCCTCTCCAAGGCCTTTGCTGCAGCCTGGGGAAGGAGCTGGACACTTGTCCCTTGGGATGCTCTGAGGAGGAGATCCCCCTGCCCAGGCTTGGGCCCATCCTGCCTTCCACCCCCAGCTGCGAGCATTTGGTTTCATGTCGGCCATGGGGGCCACCCTAGATCCTCCCCTCAGCTGCTCCAAGAGCACCAATGGAGGGGAGAGCTCCAGGCTCCCCTTGCCTACTCTTACTTCAGCCCCCAGGGATGACTGGGAGGCGACAGTTGTGCCGGTAAAAACTTGGGAGAAAAAGGCAGTTCAGGTTTGCACATGGGATCTGAGATGCCAGATGGCTAGTTGAGGAGGCTTTGTGGCTCCCGAGCCCAGAGTGTAGCCCCTGCGCTGGCAACAGGCCCAGGAGACAGGGTTTTCCTGCACTACCTCTGGCCTGGTAGGACCTGGACTAGCATCAGATGGGATCAGCTTGTGTGGAGCAGCTCTCATTCAAACTATCAAACCATCTTCACTGTCAGCACAGGCTGACTGCATCCAAACTGCCACCTGGGCAAGGTCCTCAAGTCGTGCTGGTGCTTGGACTCTGCATGGGAATTGCTTGCAACGCCACTAAACAACATCATGGGCTGGGCAGTCGTGTTTGAACAGTGAGGCATTCATGTATCACCTGGAAAGGGGAGGTGTAAACCTCTGTATCTCCAAGCACTGTGTATCTCAGCCCAGGTCCCTTCAGAGCCTTGCACCTCCCTTTCCAAGCCGGCTCAGGATGGGGACCTTGGCTCAAAAACAAATGGGAGAGGAAGCTTTGTGGTGCTCCCAGGTGTCTTTGGGGTTGACAGAGCCACGTGCAATAGCAGCACAGGGAGGAGTCAGAGATGTGCTGAGAGCATCTTTGAGGTGGTATAGGGCAGAGTGGACTGCCGGAAACGAGGGAGTCACTAAGTGCTCAGAGAAGGGTGCTCAACAGTTAGCTTTGCAATTAACCAAGCGCCAGCCCTGGCAGAGTCCTAACAAGGCACTTGGAGACTCATTTGCCCACTCTGGGATTGCAGAAATATGTAACACTGGCAGTTGCCCATCCCAAGCATCTGGCTTGCAGAGCCCTGAGCAGCTTCTTACAACAATTAAGAGCCTCCCAGTCCTGGCAGAGTTTCTCTTACAGGAAAGAGAGTAGTGAAATGAGGTTTAGCACAAAGCTTATAAGCATTGTCAGTCTATAAAGTTCCTAACAAAGCTCCTTTGTTGCCTTTTAATTTTAGTCAGGTTTCTCCTTCCTGACAAAGTCCAATGCTCAATACTGTGGATCCATCTCTGCTGATGACAGCTAACCGCCCCACAAATGAGCCTGAGGTGTGGGCGGCCGAGCAGTGGTGATGCAGACACTGCCAGACAGTTCCCAGCGTGGGACCCAGCGGGAGCCTGCTGGTGCAGGGGTCTCTGACCACTCGTCCTCCCAAAGCGAAAAGAGATGCGATTCTTTCCAATAGGAAATTAGAGTTCAGCCTGGGAACGGAGCCACCACACATGGTGAAAAGCTCACGAGACACAAACTTTGAGGCCCTCTTCCTCCCTCCTCAGACCACTGTCTTCCAGGTCTGCCAGAAAACAGCTATTTCCTTTGGGGCCATCATCCCCATCTGCTCGCTAGGACGGCTGGGATCCTTCGTGCTGGCCTGCGAGGACCTCCCAGGTTTCTTTGACAAGCGCTGGCAAATCACTGCTTGTTTGACAGGCCCAGGATAGACGTGAGCAGCAGATGGGCCCAGTGGTGCTGCTGGGGTGTCTGTCTGTACAAAGCCTGCTGGATGCTGGCCCCAGTCCCATCCTGTCCTCGGCTCCTCTTGTGCTTAGAAGGTAAAACCCAGCCACAGCACCTCCACTGGGTCAGCTCCCCAGCACCAAGGCACTGTAGAGGGCTTCGGCTTTAGGACTGCGCAGAGCAACAAAGCTTCCCGTGCCCAAGGTGGCTGCTATGCTGGAGAAGCAATGGGATGAGGTTTGACTTGATCTCTACCTGGGAGACCTGAGGTGGAAGTTGGTTTGAGGAACAGATGGGAGGGAGCAGGGTGTTGGCAGACATGGCTCTGGGACCCTGCTTGGATTTTTTCTTCTTTAGAGGCTGGCAGTTTCTGACCACATCCACAAGAGCTATTTCCATGGTAAGGCAGGAATATTTAAACACAATGCTCTGATATCTCTGAGTGGAGTTGCTAGCTTGTCTCAGGGAGCTTAAGGCTGGCTTCACATCACATGAGCATCATGAGTGTTGAACATGAGCATGAACACGAGCATCAGCAGTGTTAAGGGTCTCAGCACATCTCCCTTAAATATCACCATCTCTATCTACACTTGTCATCGCAAACCCACCACGAGACAGGACCCTTCACAGGGCAGTTCCTCCTAATGATTTTAGGAGCAGCTGAAGCAACTGTCAGAAGTGCCTTTTTCTTTCTTTTGACCCTAGAGGGAGCTGAGACAGCTGGTTTAGACTAGACACCACTTTTAGAGCACAACATAGGTGAGCTGAATCCAGCTGATGAGGTATAAACTCAAGCAAGGAATAAGCAGCAGTCCAAGGCTGCCCAACCCAGGAATGCAAAATAATAACGATACCAAAATTAGATACATATATAGATCATATATAGTTGCCATATCTTTGTTTTTCCACTGGTAAATGGAGGGATCAGCAACACTTCTGTTTCCTGCCTTGTTCATTTTGTTTGCAGAGACCAGGGTGTGAAGCTGTTCTTTCATATATGCATGCAGATCAGCTGGCTCTTATGTTTCTTCTGAGGACTTTCCTGAAGGCTTTCTTCACAGCCCTGTTGTGCTGACTGTAAACCATGGGAACTGACCAGTGGGTGGACCGCTGTGTGGACCAGGGTGGCCACCTTGTCCCCCTGGGCACTGGGCCACAAGCCCCTGAGCAGAATAGAGCCACAGAAAAGGACACCAAGTAAGCAGCGCAGGTAGAGACAGCCTTGCACTGACCAGTGGATGAGAGGATGCACAAGCTGGCCACGACAGTGGCGGCTTAGGAGCCAAGGATGAGGCCACGGTGGCTCCCATGTTGCAGCATGGATGAGCTTGTGTACCCCAAGGTTGGACAGGAGTTGGTCTCCTCACTGCCACGTACTGCAGGTCTCACATGAACTTGCCTGGCCTTAGCCACTGAGCTTCGATTTGAGACCTCATCAGTGTCCCATTTTTTTGTCCTTGTAGTCAGACCATTTCCTGAGATCCTCATCTGTCGGCTAGTGAGATGGAGCACCTTCGGTCTCCCATCATGAGAGCAAGCCCAGTTCCTATGCCCTCCTGCGTGTTCCCACACACTGGGAAATGGGGCCAGTAGCTGGAGGGATGACAAATGAAGAGGTTCTCACCAAACCAATCTAAATCATTCCTTTAAAAAGAGCTGGGAAGACCTGTCAGGGCAAACCCAGTCAGCAAGGAGCAGTGAGCAACCGGTTCCCCACCACCCTGGCTCCTGGCTGGGCTCCTGCTGCCTTCATGTCTCCAGGCAAACCGCACTGTCCTGCATGTGGCCAGAGAGCAGGGTTGAGACTGCAGCGGGCTCACCCAACTCCACAGCCCACCCAAATCCACCGTTCAGTGGCAGCTGCCAGGCAGAAAACTGCAGGCAACTAAAGCCTGCTGAAAGCAAAATGCTCTAGCAGTGCATAGCATTGCTCCGCGTGTGAGCTCTGGAAGAGCCACTGGGTGGCATTCCTCTATCGCGCAGCCTCTTGTGAGAGAACGGAGTGTTTGGACTTGTACAAGGCTGCAACTGGAGACACAGTTTTCCAGCAAAAACACGGAGATGGATGAGTTTCAACTGTTAATCACACTCCTGATGGCTCTTAATGTTTAATTTTTGCTGGTAACTTGACAACATCTCTCTCCGGAGGGAGACCTTTTTTTTGACATCCTGACGCTAACTATTTTCTCATTCGAGCTCTGATCTTGTTTCATTCTCTGTAGCTACACATGGGGTAAGCCCATGAAAATGATGGGAGCTGACATGTAGCCTTTGTACAGGCATGGTGCCTGCCCACATGAGTGATAATAAGTAATATAAGTTGTGCTTCCAGCTGAAACCACCTCGCTACAGTGGATTTCCTCACAAATCCATGTTTTCGGGTTCCTAAAGCATTCCTGAATGTTCAGCCTTTCAGCCAGAAACATCCTTGACTGGTCTTATCCCTGCAGCAGGGTTTTGTTAAGTGTCTGAGCAAAACCCATTTCTGAATGAGGTATCTGTGGAGAAAGTGCTCTTCCTTTTTTAAATAAAGCCGGGGTCCAGCTGGGGATGGCAGGAGCCCAAGGTAGGATGTTACAATTTACTTTGGAAACAGATGCCAGAGGAGGTGAAGGTTTTTTAGCATCTGGCTGAGCAGATACTGGGAAGTGGCAAGTCCTGGACGATGTAGCCTTCCTGTCCTTTACTTGCAGGCATTTCTGACTTTGCTGATATATACAGTGAGTTGCTAAGATTTTTTAAAGTAGAATTTTGCTCTCCTGGCAGATGCAAATCTTCCCTTGATGCTTATTCTTTATTTTACATCACCAGGAGGAAACTCAGCAAATTAAACACATGCATACAGAGCAAATGTGTATATCCAGCACAGACTGAGGGCGGGTGTTAGCTGAGATGTTCGATATTGGCAAAAACTGTATGTGTGAGCATAGCTTTCAGTGTGGGGGTGTAAGTATAAACATACATTATCTGTAGGTTATGAACTCACAAGTTCAATGAATTTAATACAGTGCTCTTGCATCCAAGTTAGGATGTCACGATCTGGATGGGTGGACTGCTGGATGGGTAAAAACCTGGTTGGATGGTGGGGCTCAGAGGGTAGAGGTTATTCAGCCTGGAGGGAGAGGGCTTCAGGGAGACCTAATGGCAGCCCCCGCAGAGCCTACCAGGAGGTGATGGAGAAGACAGAGGGAGGCCCTTCCTGGCGCTGCATGGCAGGAGAATGAGAGCCAACGGGCATATGCTGAAACGGGAGAGGCTCAGGCTGGATACAAGGAGAAACTTTTTCCCCATGAGGACAGTCAAAGCAGTGGAGCAAGGCCCAGCAAGGCTGTGCAGTCTCTATCCCTGGAGGTGTTCAAGACCCAACTAGCAAAAGCCCTGAACAACCTGGTCTGACCCCAGGATTAACCCCGCTCTGAGCAGGAGCTGGACTAGAGACCTCCTGAGGTCCCTTCCAACTAGAGTTATCCTGTGGTTCAATGACACTGAGTCAGCCAGCACTGAATAAGTTTATGAGCCTAGTGGAACTGAAAATCTTTTTCCAACCAATAAGCCCTGCTTTTTTTTTCCAAAGAAAATAGATTCTGATGGATAAATGCTTTTCACAGAAAGTTTCTGCTTCCTGTGAAAAACTTTATATTCCCCATAAAAATACCAAAAGTCAACATCTTGCTTTTCTTCCAAATGTTTCTGTTTCTAGCAAGACTGTTATGATATTGGTTCCATAATGAGAAATCCACATTTTCTGGGGCAAGTGTCAGTTAGGAAAAGAGATGGCTTTTATCTCTGCCCTTTTCCCTGGGAAGGCATAACGATTTCTGGGTGGTCATGATGCCAAACCCTTCTCTCTTCTCTGCAGACAAATATGCTGGTCTGTAATCCCAGGCTCCTGGTCCATGTTGTCCCCTCTTTGTGTCCGAACCATACCTGGACAAAGCCACGGAGGGGACCTCCACTGAGGGTGTTAAACACCAAGGTGTCTCCCCTGGCTTGGGAAATCCCTGAGCCACAAATTGCCAGAGGTGCAGAGAGAGTTGGGGGAAGCGTTGCTGCATGCTGGTTCAGTCCTTGCCCTCTTTTGCTGTCAGAACCAGCACAGGACTGGCTGTGGTGACTGAACATGGCTGCTCAAACACTGGTGAGAACTGCCTGGGATGTTTCTGCTCTTTGGCACCTTCAAGCACTTTGACTGCCCCAAAGAGGTGCAGCGGAGAGGAAAATGCATTGCAAGGCGGGAATGCAACCATGACCAAAGACAACTTTTTGGAGCAGGGAATGTACCACGGAAAACCCCTTGAACAAGAGGCCGTAACAGCTGGTGCACACAAAGCCAGTATCAGGCAGGCGTCTGTGCCACCTCTCCAGAAGTCCCCACTGAACCATTCTAAAGGCTTTTAAAATTACTGTAAAACCCTGAAACCCACCCAAAGGGTAACGTGTCCTCCACCTTCTACCTGCCCCATCTAGAGTGGCCAGAAAGCTCTGTGATGCCAGGAGCAGGATTCAGCTGGTGTTCAGAAACACATCAGGTGGGGTTTTTTTGTTATTTGATACTGGGTTGCATTGGCATCATTCCTAAAGCCTATCCCAAATGTGTCCATCATCATCTTCCTGCTATATGCAAGCCTTTGATCAGTTGCTCCCAGTAAAACTTCTGATGCTGTAGAAAACCTGTCCTGAGTCTCCAAGGCTTCAGTGAAATATCACACAGGTTCTGCATGGCAAAGATGCTTTTAGCTGGGGGATTAGGGAGGGGGATGAAGATGGGAAAAGAATGAAGATGGCTGGGAATGAAGATGCCAAGCTAATTGCTTACTTCTTGTCTTCTTGCCAGACATGGGTTTTTTTGATACCTCCTTATTTTCCTCTCTGCCTCCTCGTTCTTCCCCTTTGGCCTTCAGCTTTAGTGGTTTTCTGCAAGGTCTCTGCCCTATCCTGATGAGGCAAAGGCAGGGAGAAGACAGCAGAAGCAGCGTCACTGTCAGGAGACCTCCAACACCTCGCTTGTAACACTCGCACAGTAGCCAGAGCTGAGTGAGAAGGAAATATCTCACCAATGGAGAGATGGACAGGGCCCCTGACACAGATCGGGGACCAGCAAGAGGTGGGAGACTGGAAAATGATGGGCTAAAAGGCACGCTTGGGAAATTAGCTCTGCCTGCTGGACACAAGCAATGAGAGACAAGCCCATTTGGCCATCCTTAAACTGATAAAAGAGCAGGGAGGTGGGAGGCTGCAGGGAAAATGAGACAGGAGACATCCATGTCGTGTTTCTCATTTCTACTACCACTTCCCACACCCCTGGATCTACGAGGGTGTCCCTGGGCCTTCAACTTCCTGATCCCATGGCTGACCCAGCTATAGTGCATTGAACAGCAAGCCAGAAGACATCACTGTTCCCCTGGCTTGTGCCAAAGCCTCAGCGCCATGCAGAAAGGGAGATGTGGGAGCCCACCAGCCCTTTCCTCCCACTCATCTCCTTCCCACCTTGAGGTCTCTTTTCTGTCTGTATATCACTCTCCACTCTCTTATCCAGTTTTTTTTGGTCAGAGCACTGCTCAGCTCCAGCCGGAGGACCAAGGCTGTGGGGTGGGAGGCCAGCAGGGCAAGGCTTGATGTGGACAGCAGTCCCTGACATGCAGGATTCCCCTCCAAGCCCCCTGTGCCTGTTCCCGTTCATTTCCACCCCAAGCGTTTTGTCCATGTCTCTGGGATAGCGAGGATGGGGAAAAGGCGGAGGCAACAGGGATTGCCTGGTGGCAGCAATGCACCCTGGGCACAGTCCAGGGACTCCTTTCTATGCTGTTCCTCTCCCGGAGCACAGAGCCCATTCATGGGGCAGACTGGCATCCATCCACCTCCAGTTTATTTATTGTGGGCACTATGAAGAGAAGCAACTGAGCTGGGGTCTTGCCAGAGCTGGACGTTCCTCCAGTTTAACTCCACCATTTGACTCCATGCACAGAGTCAGGCTGTGGCATGGAGCCCATGGGATGAAAGCAGGGTCTTTCTGGCTCCGTGCAAGCTCTGGACAGCATCCATAGAAAGGGAAGAGCCCACTCACACCAGCACAGCTGGGATCACATCTCTGCTGCTGCCCAGGCCAGGCTCCTATGATGCCATGCTGGGCCCTCATTAAGGAGGATAGTCGTCGTTGCAGTAGGCTGAAGGAGCCAACGGGATTACGGGCAGACCTGCAGGGTTGCTGCTTACAGTGTGGGCCACAAAAGGCAGGGCCTGCAAAGCAGAACTGTTAGCCCCCACCCTGATCCCCAACCCTTGGCACTCTCCCATCCTCGCCTTGCTCGTCACCTTGATCAGCGCCATGGAGCTAGGAGATAGCCTGGGGCTGCACAATGTCCTGGGGACCCCACAGGCACTTCTGCCAGCACAGCAGGGACATTGCAGATGCCTCCACTGATGCAGCCCAAGCTCACACCGAGTCCCGACCCGAGCTCATGCCTGTCCCCAGCACCTTTCATGCATGTGGATCCAGCCAGGGTTACTCATGGGTTGGGGCAGGTGGCAGGTAGCCTGGCACCCCTGGTAGGACAGCAGGATGGCAATGGAGAGCTCCAGGAGACTGATGAAGAGCATCATGCCTGCAGTCTATCATGCGTGCATTGCCAGCTTTCTGCAGATGACACAGCCCTGCAGAGCATCACAACATGCGTGTGGTAGCCCAATTCATATGGTCAGGAACCCACCTCTGGCCCCAGCAGCTCACTGATGCCCCAAGCAGCACTGCCAGAGCAGTGTAACAGCGCTCAGTCCAAGTAGGAACTGCTACTCCCTCAGTGCCCACCCCTGTGTGTGGCCATTCGCTCCCCAGACCAAGCCTTGGGAGCTCTTCTTTTGTCAGGGTGCTGCTACAACCCTCTATAAGTGTGAATGGAAATCACATCATGGGCTAACATCCAACTGGTGACTTGAAAAAAAAAAAAAGGCTTTCACCAGCCATTTTCCCAAAGCTAAAGGAAGATATAGAAGAAAACCATTGCATCCTTCCTTCCCAGCAAAGCCCAGTGATTTTTGACCAGTCCATCTTTCTCTGGCCTCCTCACTTATGTCAGTCACAGCAAACTTTCTTGAGCCAATTCAACTCAGTGAACTGTCAGAAAATAAATCCAGCAAAAACTTGTAGTAATGAGGGGTTTCTAATGTTATAAATGCCATTTATTTTTAATGGCAGTCCCAGTTAATGAGTCAAGCTGGGGCTGGCACCTATCACAGCTCACGTGGGGTACACAAGCGGATAGCCCTTGAGATGACAGCCTGGCTCTTTGTGGGTGCATTAGCCTGGGCAACGGCAAAAACTTCTGCTGCGTTCACTTGGTGGCCGCTTTTGGCTCTGAATGGGGAATGCAAACTGAGTAGGGAAAGAAAACCCACCCTCATGGCTGGCTGCACTGAATAGAGATGGCTCGTAGAGTCACTTACTGAGAGATGCAATGATGAGAAGTCATACACCCCATTTCCAGCCAGCTCTACTATTAAGAGGATGAATCCAGTTCCTGCAAATACAGCACTAATTATATTTGTTCCCAGGCTGCCCTTCACCTGCAAGAGAGGTGCACAGGCCTGGCTTACCAACAGCACAAGACCGTGCCCGATCTTCGTGTCCACCCCCAGCATTTGACCTCGGCTCCGTCTTGTTCTCGGCATGCAAACCCAAGCCCAGAGGCTCAAGTCCTGCCTGCCCTCAAAAGTGGGCTTTGCAGAGCTCTTCCCATGCCCACCCCTCCCTAGGTGCTGGGAATAGCTGCACTGCATGGAGGGATGGATGGGGAAGCACTGGAGGGGGATATGCTCACCAGAATGGGCTTGTGAACATACTCGGTGGCCACTGAGAGGGATCCCAAAGTGACAAACTGCATCAGAAGGAGAAAGCAGGGCTGTTCATACGGATGATGGCTTGCTTTGGTACAGCTACCACTGTCTCCTCAGAATGGGAAACGGCACAGAACAAAACCTATCCCCCAAGCCAGACCATGGCAGGGACTGCAGCACTTGTGTCCAGTACCTCGCACGACCCCGTGGCTCATCTGCTCTTCCTGGCACGTGGGTTGGATGCGCAGAGGTGGGAATAATGAGGGATCGCTGTGGGGCAGGCAACTGCCTAGAGAGCCTCCAGGTTTGGAGGATCTGGCTTTCCTTTCCCTGCAGGGAGGGTAAAACATGTCCCCAGCCACAAGGGGAAAGTATAAGAGATGTGGCATCCTCAGCCCCCTCCCTGACTGCAGGTCCCACTTTCATACCCAGCAGCCTGCCCCACTGTTCAGAAGATGCCCTGTCACCTGTATGAACCGTGAGGTCGCCCCAGAATCGGTACCCGGTAGTCACAGTCAAAGCCCAGTAGGTCAAGGATGGCTCAGAGATAATGGAGGCCACCCCACTGAAACTGAGATGAGCCACACCGATGAGGATCTGGAGGGCATGCTGGGATGGAAGGAGGCAAGATGGTTTGCTGTGGTCCTCCCACCTTGGAGAGGGGCTGTGGGGATCCCAGTGCAGCCCCCCACTGCAACAGTGCAACAGCTCCCCAGTAGGGGAGAAGAGCTTGGACTTTGCCCAGGAAAAGGTCTCAGCCATCGTCCCTGTCTGTCGGAGAGCACCTGCTGAAGCCAGTCCCCTGGGCTCAGAGTGCCGGACCACAGGGTGTCCCCATGGGGTTATCCCAGACGGCTGGAAACTGCACCGAGACCCTTCATGCTGGGGCTGCAGCATGGCGGGGTGAACACAGATGGGCGGCTCCAGGGCTGCCACAGGTTGGGGACCCTAGGGAGAGAGTGAGCTGTCTCGGTTACCCCAATGGGATCCCATGGCTTGGTCCCCAAGCAGAGGGAGAACAGCAGTCCGGAAAGCTCTTAGTGGCACAGAAGGTCTTCCCTGGGACTAAAATCACATCTGGGAACCCAGGGGCAGCCTGACAGGGAGAAAAAGGCATCCCAGAGCTGGCACTTTGTAATTTTGGCCAGCTCGGTGGGAAGTGCCCTTCAAGGAGTGCTAATTTGATGAGCCAAAGAGGAAGAAGGGGGCCAGCATCTCCGCTAGATTCAGCAAGAGCCAATGTGCAGCACAGCAGTCTTGCCCCACTGTCCTAATTGCCCTTCACTTCCTTCCTCTACCTCTCCTCCCTATTTTTCTTCCTTCCCTTCCCGTCCCAGGGCTGGGATGCACACCCTCACCCAGGTGCAGGGAGGAGAAATGGCTCTGGGGCCAGGGACATGGACAGACCCCCTTCTCTGAGAGCCAGGGCCACCTCTCTCTTGCTGCCCATCACCAGTCCTTGGCTCTGATATTTTCTGATGGAAGGCCCCCACCCCTCCCACCATCCCCCGTGCTATCATTCCCGAGAGACCTGCCAAAGTCCTGTTCTCCCGCTGGCACTCCCAGCTGCTGCGGCAGTGGCACCCAGCAAGGACCCGCTGCCAGCAGCTTGTTCTCTCTGGCAGCCCAGGAGCAGGGCACTGGCCCTGGGGCCAGCCCAGGCCTGCCAGCATGGACAGAGGACAAACCCAAAATCCCCATGGCAAGGCTCCTTGCATGGCAAGGTGTTGTGAACCGAACACCTTTTGCAGGAAGGCCCTGGTTTTCCCATTGCATTTTCAGTAGTCCCAGAAAACCTAGCACCCCACCACACCCTGCTGTGTCATCTAAGGCCTGAACAAGCCCCCAGAGAAAAAGGGTTCCCTTTTACGGGGCATTCCATTACAATTTTCGAAGAAAACCTCTCATTTTCTGCAATTATACCTGATCATTTTGACAGGAGGTCTCCACAGGAGGAGGAGCACTTTCAGGCAGATGGCTCTGAGAACACTGGGACAGGAGCAAGAGAGGTGTAGGATCTCCATCCCTGGAGATATTGAAAAACACAACCAGACACTGAGCAACCTGCTCTAGCCCGCTGGGGACTGGAGTTTGACCAGAGCCCCCCAGTGTCCCAGCCAACCTAAACCCTTCGGCAATTAGGCTCTCCTTAAGCATCTCTCCCACCTCAAACCTTGCCTAGCCTTCACACCCCAGGGCACTCGCATGTCCAGCTGTCAGGGTTTTACTGAGGATGCCATTCCTGGTGGGAGGATGCAGGGGCAGTAGTGTCAGCCCTGCAGATAGGGCTGGAGATGCAGCCTGCTGGGCTCGGCTGGGCTCGCCATCCAGTGCTTAGAAAGCCTCCGTGTGGCCAACGTGCTCGGTGGAGCCAGGCGGGAGAGATGGGGCCCTCGAAGAAGAGGAGAGCGAAAGAGCTGGAGGGAGCAGGGGACCATCACGGGGACGAGCTATCTTCAAATCCCCCCCTCCGTGCAGCCTGTCTGTCCACTTTCATAAATATCTCGTTGTAAGCTGGTGGAGGTGGCAGCACCACCGTGGGTGGAGGCACATAGTTGGGGATGAAATCTGCAGCCTGCAGAGTGAGGAAACCCATCAACCCTTGCCCTGGCTGCCAGCCTACAGCACCAGGACCCGCTAGATCAGATCTGCTCCTTAGGTAGCTGTCGATGCTGTGCTGTCCCACACAGTGCCTTCATGGCCATTTGGGAAGGCCCATGCAGGTGGACACATCCCCTATGGGGCCTTGTCACCCTCCCTGGAGCCCCTCTTCCTCTGGCATTGCCAGTGGCAGGAATCCTCCCACCTCCCCCTCCTCAACTGCCTGCCTCGGGACTCACCAATGTGGAGGCAGCCAGCTGGATTTGCCACCTGAAGTAGGTGCAGACAAGGGTGATGCAGGTCTCCAGCACCATGAACATCAGCAGGATGCCCAGGAGCCCCCTTGCCACACACTGGCAAGAAAAGAGACTGCATGAGACCGAGTGGCAAGCATCGCCTTGCTCCAGGGCTTTACCAAGATGTTACAGCCTCAACCACAGCAGGGAGGGAGCAAATAGCACCTTTTCCCTCTTGCATAAACTTTGCATGTCTCAAAAAGCATGGAGTAATGCTATAAACATAGTAATATCCTCAAGAAGCAGTGATGAGCTGCTGCACCTGTAGAAAGAGGTCATCCTTCAGCAGCAGCATGTCCTCCATGCACATCCCAACCTGCCCTGGGGAATGGGCACCCATCTCTGCCTCCCCCGCATGACCACCAGGACATCTGATCACCATGAACCTGGTCCTGAGCCGACAGCACTCACCAGCTCCTGATGCAACACAGGCTCGTAGCAAAGCTCGTCGCAGAGGTTGAGGTCCCAGAGCACCAGGGTGATGCCCATCACTGTTGCAAGGACACTGGTGACGTTGAGGGCCATGCGGCCCTCACCTGAATGGGACAGGGCCAGGCAGGCACCCTCCTTGGGGCAGGCTCCCTCCAAGCCCCTTCCAAGCCACCACAGGCATTTTTCCCTTTGGCTCTTTTCCTCGGTGGGGTTTTCTCAGCCACAGAGTCCTCGTGTCTCCACTTACCACATAGGTGCCCTGGTTCTTCTCTGCCACCATGGAGCAGGAGCCAGAGGAGATGAAATGTTTGGAAAGGAGGATGTGGGCATGACAGAGCAGGCACTATCCTGAAAGCAAGGGGACATGTCTGTCCCCTGCTGGGTTAGGGGTGGCTGGGGGCTTTACCCCCTCTGCAAGGCATGGTCCCAGGGAAGCTGCGCATGGTCAGGGTCATCGCACGTGTCCTGGGACACCCAGAGCTTGCTGCATGCCCTGTTGCCCTTCCCACCTGGGGCATCATCCCCTTCTCCCTGCTCCAGCCCTGGCCGACAGGGTCCTCACCTAGAGTTCCCCCCCGAGAAGAGGTATCAGGAGTCCATGGTCAGCATCTCCACCAGCTCACTGGTGAAGGAGATGAGGACACCGCCAGCACCGCCGTGAGCAAAGCCGAGGAGGAGCTGGGGGCCCTTGGGAGGAGAAGGGACATGGGAATGCCTGGAAGTGGCTGCAAGCCCGGCAGGGGGGCAAGGGCTGGCAGGCACTCTCACTTACCCCCAGCACGCTGAGCTCTGCTTTTGGGATGCACTCGGCACCAGCCTGCAGTGGCTGCCCCACAGCACTGCCCCCTGCCCCACCAGCATGGGCTCCTGAGTGGTGTAGGGAGGGAAGGCAGCAAAGGGCTCTCTGGACATGGTCCCCAGCACCGCCACCCAGGTGCTGCAACAAAGAGGACATGCAGCCAGCTGCTCAGCACCATCCCCTTCACCCAGCGCCAGCAGCAGGGCGAACGGGGGACGTGTTGCAGCTTTGAACCAGCTCTTGGTAGCCCTCAGTGGGTTTTATTCTCCCCTTCCATGCCAAATTGCTTGGCTGATCTCTGAGCCTTTTCAGCTCTGTGTCGCCCATTTCACTGATTGTGGGGTGCAGAAACCCCTCCTGCAGCCCCTTCCCAGCCAGCTCGCTTCACTTGACGTTCCCTGCATATCAAATAAAGATAGGGAACCAGCATTTCCTTTTCATCTTTGGCTGCCTCACATGCTCTCCTAGACCTCTTTTCCAGCTGTCTTTTCCACCCCAAAGAGCACAAGCCTGCTCATCTGCCAGCTGCCCTGTCTTTACTTTTCTTACCCTCTAAGAGGGGACCTACTCGGGACCGCCAGGATGAGCCAAGCAGTCCTTTGGCCCTCAGGCATGTCTGAGGGCCGCAGCACATGTTCAGAGGGGTGAGCAGATACGTACGGGAGGTCGATCCTAGGTCTGCTTGTGGGAGCCGGTGTAGGGATGTGGTCCCTGGGGAACATTGACAGCTCCCAGATGTGGTTTCAGCCCCCAACCCAAGGAGGAGAAAGCCAGACCTTTCTGAGCAAACCCAGCTGACACAGAGGGAGAGACACTGGTCCTGTCTTCAGGGTCGGCTTGCAGCTGCAGCAGCTGTTGCGAATGCCATAAATAAATGCTTTAACATGCTTCGAGGGCTGCGCTGGGACAAGCCCAAAGCATTTTTCGGGGCAGTGCAGGGCAGGGCAGGGCAGGGGACGCAGGGACCAGTGTGCTGGGCATCTCTCCGGCTCCCCCAGCCCACAGAGGTGCTGCCAGAGGCAGGGGGAGTCCCACCAGTGGCACCAGGGCTCAGGGCAGAACAGCTGCTCCGCCAAGCAGAGCTCTCCTGGGAGTGAGCCCCAAGCCCTGTGGGCCCCCCGGGTTTCCCATGGGCCCTGAGCACAGAGGAGCAAATCCCCCATCCTTCTGCCATCCTCGCTATCATCTTGCCAGCCACCATGCCTGTGGCGAAGGCATCTCCCTGTTTCTCCGCCCGGCATGGGGCACTCACCGCGCTCCCAGCAAGCCCCGCTCTCACCGGCACGGGGCGCATCGGCTGCCAGCCTTTGCCCTGCTGCCTCACCAGTCACTACCCCCTGCCTGCCTCTCCACCCTTTTTATGGCCCTCGCAGTGCCACCACCCTGCTGGCTCGCCAGCACCGCGCTTGGGCCGAGCATGCCCCCCTCATTGCCCTGCCGGGTTCTGACCCGTGCCATGTGCTGTCCCTGGCCCCGGCATGCCGCGTTGTGGGTGACTCGCTCCCAGGAGATGCCCCTTCCTCCCCCTAGGCAGCAAAACATAGATGTGCGCATGCAGAAAATACATACATTTCCATGCATGCATATTTCTGCATGTAAGGGAGCAAGTTGCACTGAAACACAGCAAAGCAGTGGAAAACTTTGAAAGCCGGTAGAAACAAGCCCTGGGTATAGAGATCCCCAAGTTACCGTGTGGGCTTTTGGTTATTATGGTGTTAACATCTGATTTCACAGAAATGCATGTTGAGCACAAAGCTGTGGACACAAGTCCAAGCCAGAAATGGATGCAGGAGTGGCTGGAGAGATGCTCTGGCCCCTGCCTTGCTCCTTATCCTCAGCGTCAGCCCGCCGGGGAGGAGCTGGGGCCTGGACAGACTCTGGGCTGTCTGGGGAGGCTGGCCTGACCTGACTGTAATTTCACTGAAAGTCTACAAATCCCACTCTATCGATCAGCATTAGAAGCAGCTTTACAGACAGACCTGACTGACCCTGGTGCTGCCGGCTCCTGGGCTCCAAACCTGCTTCTCGGAGCCCCGCGACGCTGCGGGTGCCTCCCTGCCAGCCACCCCAGAGCAGGAGGCTCTGGAGGCACCACTGAGGATCAGGAGTCATAATGGGCCGTAAATCAGATCCGAGACAGCCTGTTTGTCCATATTCCCTGAATCTCTGGGGCTTCTTCCACTGAACCCGGCTCATTATTTTTTCAGAGCTGAGAACAGAAATAACTGACAATGAGTGAATAATCCATGAGATTTCGGCTGAGCACTGTGTGTGTGTGCGTGCATGCGTGTGGTTGTTTGAAATGAGAAAGAAAACATTTAACTCCACCCCAAATGTCTTTTGGAGGATTCCAGGGCTCTCCAGGCACCGTGCAGACATGTGGGGGCTTGGCACCTCTGTCACCCTTCGTTGGCCTCGAGCACCCCAGCTGCTGTGGGAGGAAGGTGCCTGTGTCCCAGTCAGTAACAAGCTCATCGGGAGCTGACAAACCTCGGTGCTTGTTAAAAACGGGCTGAGAGCCATCTCAAAACCTGCCGGATCAGTGACTTTCTGGGGATCACTGGCGCTCTTTTAGGTTCAGGGGATCACCCAGCCCATTCACAGCCTTCCAGGGAGGGGAAGCATGTGCCATGGCTGTTCGCAGAGGGCTGGCAGGTCCCCTCGGTGCCCTCCTCCGGGGAGCTGCCAAGGGGCTTGAGGGTACCGCACGCCACAGACAGCCGGCTGCCGGCATGGAGGTTGCATCAGGGGAGCAGGACGGGAACTGTTTCTGGCAGCCTGAGCCCCACCGTCAGCCTGGAAAGGGCCTTACGCCAGCAGCAATACCAGACCCCAGCCATGTCCTGGGCCGGCAGGCAGCCCCGGGGGCACCTCCGACACCAGGAGCTGTTCCCACTAGCCGCCGTCTCCCTGGCTGCTTGTGCAAGGCTCCCTTCGCTCTCACAGCCACCAACTCTTTGCTCGGTCGCTTTGCAGCGTGCTTTGCCCCAGGGCCAGCGCCAGTCTGCCACGCTGGCTTGCTTCGCATTAGCGCTGAGTTAACAGCAGCCTCATGCTGCGGCTCTTTGCCTGAGCCCGGCGCTTGGTGCCCTTCTGCTGAGAGCAGCCCGGAGGCAGCTCCTCAGCCTGTGCAAGGCAACGCGGCACCGTGAAATCGAAGGAGCTGCTGTCATCTCTGCAAGCAGAGCAGCTGCTCCGGGAGCACTATATATAGCCAGCTGCTCTCAGAGACATCCTTGAACTTTCCCGTCTTCCTTTAACCTTTCCAGCTCAGTCTGAGGCGCCGTCGCTTGAGAGGTGCTGGCTCTCAGGCTCACCATAGCCCCCAAAGTGGCCGAAGCCAGAAGGGAGATGACCATAGGGCATTGTTCCTGGAAAGGAGCAGGGTGGCAGATTTTGGTGTGCAGATTTGGTTGCTGTAGGGAGCAGGACATAGGAACGGAGACACAGGAGTGTGTTGGTGTCCCAACATTTCCAGCGGGCCGGTCCCCACTGAAATCACTGCTATCCTCTGCTGCCCAGGTCTGAAGTACCCTCCAAGGATGCCCATCTCCATCCTTTGGCAGCCTGGCTCCTAAAGGAGCTTTAAAGCTGAATGAGACGAACCCCTCACCCTGACCAGGTGCAGCACGGACCTCGGCACATGGATGGCCAGCTCCGGAGGAGGGCTGGCCGGAGAGTTTTGGCCCGAGGGAGGATTTTGCAGCTCCCACTTCACGAAAGACCTGGCAAAGGAGAACACCAAGGTCCGACCAGAGCATTTATTTCAAAGATAAAATAAAGCCAACAGGGTACAACCCGAGGTAGAAGACCGAGTCAGATACAGGCTATCCACACAGCTCCTGGCGTACATCGGATCAGGGGTTTCTCTAAGCTACCTGTTACGTTGCTACCAGACCTCTGGAAGGTCACTTCATATTAATGAACCCCAGTAGCCAGTCAGGTATTTAATGGCTGGCAGAAACATCCCGTGAGGTCCCAAGATACCCTCCCCCCCCCAAGTAAGACCCTTCTCAAAAGCAGCCAGTGGGCAAAAAAAAGCCCCTCCTTGAGGCAACATGGGACGTGGGAGCAGGGGAGGAAGATGAGTAAAAAGCTGCCCCGCCACCACAGGGGATGTCCACAGGAGGGTCGCCAACTCAGGGCCGGCTGGGTCACGGGCACGGCCACGCGTTGGGAGGAGGATGCGCACAGCCTTCGGCCCTCGCCCCGGGGCAGGGCGCTGCGCCTGCGGCAGCCGGACCGCTCCAGCAGCAGCAGCCGGTTGGGGGCAGCGGGTTGGGGAGCGCAGAGGCAGGATCCAGCGCGAGGAGGCAACCCAGCGCTGCTCTTCGGCTCTGTGCCACGCGCCCAGGCGCACGGGACATCCTCGAGACGCGTCACCTGGCTAGACATCCGGGGCAACCAGCTGCAAGAAGAAGAAGGAAATGGTGGCTGCTGCTTCTGGGAGCTGCCTGCCCCGTGGCCCCCTGCACCCCAGCTCCGCTCCCAGCTGACCCACTCCTTGGGCTCATAGCTCACCTCAGTGTAGCTGGGCGGCTGGGGCAGGTCCGTCGGGGGCACCGCCAGGTCCGCCCGGGTGGTGCTGGGCACGATCAGCATGGCCTGCGAGGGAGGAGGAGATGGAGCTCGCTGTCGGGACCTGCGTGGCCAGAAGCTTCTGCTCAGGCTCGCTTCACCACCTCTACCTACCTCGTTGGAGCTGAGGCGAGTGGCCCGGCACCAGAAATTCGCAGTGGCAACAGCAATGCAGAACTCCAGGATGGTGAAGATGAGCAGCACGATGGAGATCCCGTTCCCTGCGAGCTCCAGGCCGGGGGAAAGCGCCCGTGAGCATCGCCGGCATGCACGCTCGCCAACCCTCAGCCCCTTTGGCTCTGCTCCCGGCAGCGCCCAGCCAGGAGGGTGAGGATCTGCAGCGCTGCCAAGCCCCAGTGGAAGTGCAGCACAGATCCCACCCCACATCTTGGGGGTGAGTGTTTCACAGCTCCACCTCCAGTCAGTCCTAAACAGCAGAGCCAGCTGTGCTACTGCTTACCATGATGAGATAGCTGTAGTAGTCAAAGCCGGAGCGGTAAAGCCCGTTCAGGTTCAGGTCTATGATGAAAGCAACAATGCCCAGCAGTGCGAAGATGGCACTGATGACGTTCATGGTCTGGCTGCCCTTCACCTGTGGCCACGGGGAGACGGGCAGGGGTTTTGGCGCAGGGGTAAAAGCCCTTTCCCCATGCTTGGCGGGGACGCCCGGCTCCCAGCCGGACCGGGCAAGCCACCCTGTCGCTGTGACAGGCCGTGGACACTCACCGCACACTCTGTGGGGCTCTTCTCCGCTCCAATGGACAGGCAGCCCGAGATGATGAACTGCACCGAGGGAGAAAGGCGGGCGGTCGGCCACAGCGCTGCCCCTCCACCCCACTCTCAGCTGTACATCCCCTTGGGCATGGTGGCGTTAAACAGCCGCCCACCACCGCAGCCTCGTGGCTGAGCACTGGCTTTCCCGTGGCTCTTCCAGGGACGGGGACCCCCCCCGCCTTGCAGGCAGAAGGGCCGGATGCTTTCATAGACTGCTAGTCCTTACATTTTGCTGCAATTCACTGTACTGAGCCACTGAACTTGAGCCCCCCACGTGCCCGGTCCCCAGCAGGCTAGGGAATCCTGGGAGCCCTAGGGGTCCCGGGGAGCATCCCCCCCACCAGCCCTGCTGTCACGCACAGACACGCCGCCCAGGAAGGGGATCTCGCCGATGACGAAGACGGAGGTGTAGACGTTGGTGAGCGTCGTTAGGACGATCCCGAAGCCGATGTGCATGAAGCCGGTCATGATCTGAATGGTCTGAGGGAGGAGGCAGGGAGAGAAAGTGGGGCACGTTCACACACCCCCCAGCACGGAGACAGGGGTGCTTGGCCGGACATCCCTTCACCTCACTGGTCTCCCCCCGCATCCCCCAGCTGAGCTGCCCTGGAGCAGCCCCCACTTGGCAGTGCTGCAGTGACGGGGGAGCCCAGGCTGGAGGGGATGTCGCTGCAGCCCCATTCCCAGGGGCTCATCTCAGCCCCCCTCCCTTGCAGCTCTCCAGAAAGGACAGGGGATCCCTCGGGTGCAGCCCCCCCCATTGCATCCCCCCCATCTCTTGCCAGCCCTCCAGGATGAGGTCCTCCATGACCAGCTCCAGCCTCGACAACGGGGGTGGAGGGGCTGAGCATCACCTCCTAGCAGCCCCCAGACGGGCCAGGAAAGCGCGTCCTGTCCCCGCCAAGGAGTTGGGGGCACCAGCCGGCAGCTCTCTGACCCCCGCCCCAGCCCCCTTCCCCGACTCACCCCCATCACTCGGTTCTTGCCCTTGGGCAGCGTCTCAGCCGTGTACATCACCGAGCGGCTGCCCAGCCGCAAGGTCCCCATGCCTTGCATGGGCGCAGCTGGCCGGCCTGCGGCGGCCCCCCCGGCACAGCCCCCGTCCCCGCTGGCTCGGGAGCAGCGGGGCTGCCCTACATCCCGCTCCGGCGAGCGCCGATTGGCGCAGCCCGGTGTGTCGTCAGAGGCAGCGAGATTGCAGCATCCCCGGGCTGACCCACGCGTGGCCGGCCGGCTCACTTGCCGGACGGGGGTCCGTGCTGCCCCGGGGCCCCTCGCTGCCTGGAAGGGGATGCTGCAGGGATGCACGAGCCTTGCCGAAACAGGAGACCCCCCCCGCGCTTGCTGCCTGCCTCCGATGGAGCTGGGAGGCTGGACATGGAGCGGTGGTCCCCAGAGCATCCCTGCAAACCCATCCAGACCCCCAAAAGAGTGGACATAACACTGGGGAGGGGGAACAAGGGACACGACGTACCACAGTCCCACTGCTCCCAGCCACAGGTGGTCTCAGAGACCGGCCGAAAAGGGGAACGCAGCTCAGACCTCACCCCCCAGCACACCTGGGGCTGCCTGGGGGCAGGCAGCAGGCCAGGGCGATGAGGGAACCAGGGGAGCAGGACAGCACAGAAAGCCCCACTAAGCCCCTCCCCCCCCCACTGGGGACCTCACGGCTGGGCAGCCGCTCAGTGATGTACACAGCTGAGATGCTGCCTAAGGGCAAGAACCGAGCGATGGGGGCAAGCTGGGGAAGGGGGCTGGGGCAGGGGTCAGAGAGCTGCCGGCTGGTGCCCCTTGACCCCCATCCGGCCCCACTGCTCAGGTGCTCTGAGAAATACCCCCTGCCCCAGGGCTCTCCACCTCCCCTGTGAAACGCCCTGGGGAGCGGAGAAGGCAGCGACCCACAGCCCTAGGGATGGGGGGCACCTCCCTTGGCTGAGCTAAGTCTAGCCGAGAACTGTCCCCACCTCCCCTTGAAACTGGCCCAGCAAGATAAAATGTTTACAGGGGCTCAAAAGAAGCAGGGGCGGGAGAGCAAAGCACCACAGCAAGTTCCTGGAAGAAAGATCCATCAAAGCCATTAGGCACAGAAATAAGTCTTCCCTGAGGAGCTCGCAGCACTTGGTGAGGCAGGGGGAGGCTGCAGAGAGCAGCTCCAGCCACTCAGCTCCTTCGCCAGCCCGGCGGGCAGCATTTGGGGCTGGGGGAGGGTGCAGCTTCCCCTTGGATCCTAGGATTTGGGGCTTTTTGGCCAGGGAGAGGGTCCAAATTTCCCTGGTGGTGCCACAGAGCTGTCTTACAGCTTTATCAGTCCTGCTACCCAGCACACTCAAGTGCTACTGGCAGCAACCCTGCTCCTTACCCTGGCATAGGCAAGCTGGGAAGAGGCTACTGGGGCAAAGCTGGGGAAGCTCCCACATGGGAGTCAGAGCAGATCCTGCCCAGCCCCAGGGACTAGTGCCAGGAGCCCACAGCAGCACCGATGCCCACCCACCTCTCCTCCTTTAACTTCTCTTTATCTTATCAGGTCTCTGCAGCTTGGAGGGCAAGGGGAGGGATTGGGAACCAGACCAAATGAGTCTAGCAGTCACATTGCACCAGCCGAGCTCAAGCTCCAGCCCAAGGCTGCCAGGCCTGCTGTTGGGGAGCCAGCCCAGGGGAGCTATTTCTTTGAGGGCGTTCCTGCCCAGCCAGGCAAGGACACATCTACTCAAGAGAGCACCACAGTTTAAGATAGGGGGGGAAAAAAAATTTCCACACTCTCAGGTGTTCCACAGAGTTCATGCAGAGATAGCAGTAGGACCAAGCTCAGAAAATTTGCAGCCCAAGAGGAAAACTATGCAAGTAGTGGGAACAGCATCAGGCAGGCAAGAAGGGCGCTACATCCAGCACGATTGTGCTCCATCCTCTGGCTCATGAGCGTGGTACCTCCCTTTCAATTCACTGCCTCCTATCCCAGTGGCTTCCAGGACTCAGGACACACGTGAGAAAACCCTGTGTTTTCAGGTCCCTTCTTCCCCCATTGGCTCAGGTTTGCAACCCCCCAGAGAAGAGGCTAACGCAAAAGCAGGTGGTGGGTCACCAATGCCCACCCGATCTCTATCCTTGAGAGCCAGGAGGAGCCACATTCATCCTCATCAGGTGTTGCAGGTATTGAGGTGAGCAGAAAGGGTTCATCTGCATTCCAGCATGCTCCTGAAAACACCGGGGAAATCAAACGTCCTGGTGCTCTGAGGGGAAGTTTTCTTTGGTGTATGGTGGCGGGAGCCCATAGGACAGCTGAAAGGGACTGGTCCCAGCCACATCTTGCTGAGGCCAAGCTTCCAGCAATGGGAAAGCCTGCTGCGTGGGCTGATGGTCCAAGCTTCTGTCTTTCTGCATCGAGAGCCAGGAGGATGTTAGTCCCTGCTGCCCCCCTTGCCGCCACACACACACACACACACAGCCCTCCTCTCCCCCCGATGGGTGCTGCCTCTAGCTGCTAGGGACAGAGCAGGCATCCTTACCAGGCTGTAGCTGAACATGATGGAAGAGATAGTCATCTCAAAAACAGTGAAGATAATCATCAGCAACAGCAACCCCTGTGCAAAGACGACAGGAAGGAGACAGTCACAGAACAGTTGAGCTTGGCAGGGACCTCTGGAGTTCCTCTAGTCCAACCCCCTGCTCAAGCTGGGTCACCTACAGCAGGTCACCCAGGACCACATCCAGATGGCTTTTGATCATCTCCAAGGATGGAGATGCCACAACCTTTCTGGGCAACCTGCTCCAGTGCTCAGTCACCCTCACAGGAAAAAATTTTTCATTATGTTCAGACAGACCTTCCTGTGTTTCAGTTTGCGCCCGTTGCCTCTCATCCTATCACTGAACACTGCTGAAGAGTCTGGCCCCATCCTCTTGACGCCCTTCCCTCAGATACTTATACACTTATACTCAGATACTTATCAGATCCTCTCTCTGTCTTCTCTCCAGGCTGAACAGGCCCAGCTCTCCCAGCCTTTCCTCAGATGAGAGATGCCCCAGTCCCTTCATCATCTTAGGAGCCCTTTGCTGGACTCACTCCAGGAGCTCCGTGTCTCTCTTGTATTAGGGAGTCCAGAACAGCACACAGCACCCCAGACATGGCCTTACCAGGGCTGAGTAGAAGGGCAGGATCACCTCCCTGACAATGCCTTGCCTAATGCAGCCCAGGATGCCATTGGCCTTCTTGGCCACAAGGGCACATTGCTGACTCATGGTCAACTTGTTAACTCCCAGGTCCTTCTCTGCAGAGCTGCTCTCAGCAGGTCAGCCCCCAGCCTGTCCCGGGGTAGGGGGTTAAGCAATCCTGGGGAGCCCAAATGCTGCCAGCCCCGCTCTCAGTGGGGACAACAGGGGACTGCATCACTAGCTTGGCCCCAGTGTTGTCTGCACCTGCACACTGGCTCCCCTGCCCATCCTGCCAGCACGCGCCAGCTCACCAGCTCATAGGTCAGGAACCTGCGACAGTGCTCAGCCGGGAGGTGGCTCCTCTCGCAGTACAGGAACACCGTAGAGCTGCCTGGGAGCGGGTAGAGGAAGGAAACCTTCACCAGGTCCCGGGCCAGAAGCACAGTTCCTATCAGTGAGGCAAAGAAGCTGAGGCAGCTGGAAACAGCACTGCAGGACACCTAGAGGGGCAGAGGCAGGGTTAGCCATGCCAACACTAGCAGTTTGGTTGAGACCGAGCCGGAGTTAGTCTAGGCTCTGGCCTTGTCATGCAGCTCTAACCTCTTCCCACCTCTGAGGGGCCCCAGCTGGGACTCAGAGGGGCCCTTTGGGGAGGGGAACAGCCACTGCCCTGGGGTTACTGGAGCAGGCAGAGACCTCCACCCCTCTCCCACTCACCAGACATCTTGAAGAATCTGTAGCAATGGAAGAGTTGTAATAGCCAGAGATGACATACTGGAAGGAAGAGAAGAATATGTGCCAAAGTCTTGCCTCCCCAGTTCCTCCAGCAAAGCCTTCCCAGTTTCCTACTTACCAGCGCAGCCCCCCAGAGCGGGTACCAGTAGGCAATGCATAAGTTGTAGTTGCTGGAAGCAAAGAACAAGGTGCCACCAAGCCCGAGGAGCACGAGCCCGATGAAGAACTGTACCACCTGCATGGAAGGAAACACCCAAAGGGGATGAGCACAACCACAACAGCCATAAGCCTCAGGCCTGGCCAAAGCCTTCCATGCTGGGCTAAGAGGCACATGAGCAGCCCCTTAAAGGATATGGGTTGCCTACAGGGGCTAGCAATGCCGGGGGAAGGCAACTGGCCCGCCATGACTTACCCCCATTACCCAGCACTTGGCCGACGCGGTGCGCCCAGCCTGGGCTGGCTGTGGGCCACTCCAAGGGGTGACTGGGTAGGTGGTGAGCGGCATCCAAGCTGCAAACAGGCTGTCTCACCCTCACCTCTGCTCTGGGGCCTGCAAAAGCAGGGCGCGTGGTGGGAGCCAAGCTGCCAGAACAGGGACTGATCCAGGGGATGGGACCAAAAAGGGGCTGGGAGCAAGCGCAGGGAGATCCCCCCACTGCCAGCCGGGGCTGTGCTGGGAGGTAGGTCACGTGTTTTCTGAGAAAAGCAGAAATGAAAGCTTTGCTTCGTAGAATCAAATAAGGAGCAAGCAAAGGAGCCTGGCAGGGGGTAAACAAGCAGGTACTCTGCCTGCACAGGAGCTGCTCCCTCTGTGGCAGAGGGGACCCAGCAAACCAGGAGACAGACATGCCGCTAGCAAGTCCAAGCACAGCTGTGCACAGGAGCCCCCTCACCCCTCTTGTCCCACGTGCAGAAACACCCTTGTGCAAAAATAGCTGGGGAGAGAAACCCTGCAAGCAGCAGGGTGCGCGTCCCAGTGCCACAGCAGTGCCACCTGCCTTTCAGCAGAGAGCTCTAACTCCTAGGCAGTTGCTTGCACGTCCTCAATAGTAAGTGGGAAGAAATGGATACGGGCTGAGGGGATTCACTGCCATCACCAAACACTGGCTGAATCGCACCCCAGGGAGACAAATAGGTCTGCTAGGTACAGAGGGAAGCGATTTCCAGCTGGGCCATGGGAAGCTAGCAGAGATGAACCCCACCTTGGTCTCTGCTATTTCCTCCTCATTATGGTTAAACAGAAAAAGGAGCTGAGCCAGAAACGGGTGCTGAATTATTAACTCTGGTTTGAGCAGCTGCAGTGTTTGCCAAGGCCAGCTGGGGTGGCTAAAGGATGTGGCCTTGGAGAAAAGGCACTTCCTTGGGATGCTTCTGGTCTTGTCTGTCTTTTTTGCCATTAAAAGCCAACCTTTTCCCTCTGTTAAAAAGCAAACCTTTCCTTGGAGGTCCTTGGTCCAGCCCAGGACCCTTCCTTTGGCAGGGGGAGATACAAAACCTCTGAAATACAAGAGGAAGAAAAACGTTCCCCCCTCCGATGTCGCACTGCACCAGTGTGTTTATAGGCAATGACCTGTTCTCCTCTCAGCCAAGCTCCCTTGGGCGAAGCAGGCTCCCGGCAGCTGTTCCCCAGCTGCTGCCACTGGGGCAGCTCCACTGCCCTCACCCAGGCTCTGCTCTTGGCCCCGTAGCACTTGGTGCATTATCTGGGTTTGGTGTTATCAAGTCAAGTGCTCCAGCCAGGGAGAAAACAAATAAAAGAAGTGAACAATTAAACAGCAGCACACCAACCAGGGCCAGGCGATATTGCCCCAGAGGCAACACTGCACCCACAGCCCTGCAGCAAGATGCTGATAAAGCAAGGCAACACGTGGCACCAGCAGCAGAGCCGCCCTTGCAGCTGGTGGCCCAGCCCCGAGGAGAAGGGGAGGGAGGAAAGAGGTTTTTTATGAATAGCCCCAGGACCGCGTTGGAGGCATCCGACAGAGCCACATGCCAAGACAACCCAGGAGCTCCCACACCAGACATCAGCCCTCTCCAGCTGCTCCGCTTGTCCCCCTCTTGCAGCTTCCCAGCCCACCTGCAGCCCTGCAAGCAGCTCCCAGCACTCCCTCCATCCTTCCCTGGGCCTCTTCCCCAGCCACCCTTCCCTTCAGGATGAGGGGCTGCAGCCATGCACGGCGTTCGGGAAGGGGTGGTGTTGCAAATAACCCAGACAGAGCGGCATTAAGACAGGTACAAACCAGCTTAGTTCCCACCCATGCGCAGGGACACTGGGAACCAGGGAAGCCCCTTGGGATCATGCTTCACCCCCCTCCCTTCCTCCCTGCTCGCCCACCACCCCTTCATGCACACAGCCGGACACGTCCTTCGTTCCACTGGTTTATTGCTAAAACGGGAGGCTCACACCATGCTGGGGTTTCCGGGAGCAGCAGGCGCCCCCGGCTCAGCGTTCCCAGGGCCAGATGTGGTGGGTGCCATGGCCATGCCATGGAGCTCATCGGGAGCACCCTCCTGGCGCCCGCGCCTCACGGAGCAGTAGCAGCCCAGCATGCCCACGGCAGCCAGGATGGAGCCCATGGCCACCATGGCCAGCGTGGGGCCGGGCGCCGGGAGAGCCAGCCCTGCAGGAGACATAGCAGTGCGGGGCCGTGAGGGCGACCAGAAAACAGCGTCTCCCCCATGCCAGGGGGGCTGTGCAGGGGGGCTCAGGGCATCCCCTGGTTCAGGGCAGCGGGTGCCCCAGGGGGTGCTCGCACTCACCCGAGTCCCTCCTCTCCCCTCTGACCACGGGGGCCGAGGGGCGGCGCAGCAGTGGCGTGCCCGGCTCCGGCGACGTGCTTGGCTCTGGTGACGAACTGGGCCAAGCCAGGAGCAGCCGCAGGGGGCCGAGGTGGGCGCTGGTTTCCCCCAGGAGCCCTGCAAGGGGAAACCCGCCAGATGCTGCAGCGTGGGCCAGGCTGGCCATGCCCCCCCCCCATGGGGCCTAGGCATGCCCACAGAAGGGCTCCTGGCCCCAGGCACGGCTCTCACCTCTGCCACCAGCCCCCCGGCGCTGCCGCCGGCCCCCGCAGCCGGCTGGAGCGCCGCAACACGAGCAGTTGGCCCCATCCGGGGAGTGCCAGGTGGCTGTGTCGCGGTCATACGAGCAGGCTCTGCTGGACTCGCCGCCAGCCTTGTGTGCTACGGCCTTCAGGTGACAGCGGAGGTAGATCTGCAGGGACAGGCATCCTCCTGGACCACTGCTGGGACCAGGAAAGGCCCCAATGCACCTCAGCAAGAGGCCACCCCACATCTCTCCTCTGGGGACAGGGCATCCCGTCCCCGTGCTGGCAAGCGGACATCACCCTGCGGCACCGACCTGGCTGCTGGAGGCGTTCGGGAAGACAAAGGTGTCCAGCTGGAAGCGCAGGGAGCGGCCGCGCCGTGGGGAGAGGAAGCGGGAGCGCCCGAGCTGCCCATCCACCAAGCACCTGGAGGGACGGGGAGGCAGGGGGTGAGCCCAGCTCTGCAGCGATGTGGGGGCAGCAGAGACCCCCCTGGAGCCACGGCCGCGCTACCCAGCCCCGGCCCTCACCCGTTGTCTGCGATGATCGGGTACATGACCGGCGAGGCCACGCTGGGGCTGGCCACACACTCGTCCACGAAGACGCGCAAGGGCAGGCGGGGGCCGGCGCGCACCGAGGCCTCAACGTGGATCAGGTCACCCCGGGAATACGTGGGCTGGCGCAGGCGGGAGGACCAGGCACCTGGGGGGCAGGCGGCGGTGGCTGCCCCACGTGCTGCCCACCCACAGGACCATCCTGCCCTGGTTCCCGCACTGCTGCGGGGCGAGGGGGAGGTCTTGGCCACTCACTGTCATACAACTCCAGGGCGAAGCGCAGGCGTCTGTGCTTGGACACAGTGGAGACCAAGGGCACCCAGGTGGGCTGGCTGGTCCCAGAAGACACATCCCTCCTGCAACACAGAGCACCCTTGAGCATCCACTGCGGGGCTCCCGGGTGCCGATCGGATGCACCCTCCCTGTGCAGGCCAGCAGGCTTGGCACCCAGGGTCCCGGGCGTCCCCTCACCTGGGGTAGGGGCAGTCCACAGGGAGGGAGACAGGGCTGGCGCGGGCGTCACGGTCCGGGAAGAGCTAGGGAGAGCAAGCGGACGAGAGCCCCTGCAGGGATGCTGCCCCAGCAGCGAGCAGGTCCCCAGGCCACCCATCTCCCCAGCCCCAGGAGGTCCCCAGCAACCCCATCAGGAGCAGCATCACCTGCCTGAGAGCCCAAAAGCTCCAGGCCAGTGCCAGATCTCAGGGGAATCGATAACAGCACCCCTGCTCACCACCCAGTTATGAGGAAAGCTAGCATTTCCGCTCAGGCTAATCAGCAAATGCTTTTTCGGGTATGTGCAGAGGGGAAGGTAATCCCACCGGGTGCTTGGAACAGCTGGCACCAGCAGCCCAGCTGTCAGGGACCCAAAAGGGCCAGTCCCACAGTTTCCTTCCCTGCTTCCAACCCAGGGTGCCCCGAGCCTATTCCCCCTGTTTATCCTCTTAAACATAGCCCCGTGCCCACCCCACACCAGCTCTGCAGGGACACCCTCCCCAGGCATCTCACCTCCATGGCAGGGTGCTCCAGTGGGTGCCGGTCTCCATTGATGGCAGTCACCAGGCAGCCAGCCCCCAGCCTCAGCTCGCTGCTGCCCAGGAGGGCAGGCAGCACCGTGCCACTGAGCTGTGAGCCACCACGTGCCATTGTGACTGCCGCAGGGCCAGGAGTGGGGCTCGGGGAGGCTGAAACAGGCAGGATGGGCACTGCTGGACTCAGCACCACCAGCCCAGGACAGGGAGAGTCAGTGCTCAGCCTCCCCAGCACCACATCCCACACCTGCAGCCCTGCTGCAAACAGCCCTGCCCAGGGCAGAGGGACCCAGCCAGCTGGTCAGCCAGCACAGGACTGCTGCCCCAGCACCCCCCTCTCACCCCCAACGATCAGCCCCTCCCCAGCCCCTTACCCAGGGCATTTTGGGCCCAAGCACTAGCAAGAAGGAGGAGCAGCCACCTCCTCCCCAGAACCTTCATCGTGAGCAAAGAGGAAGATGAGCAGCCCTCCCCCAACTGCTTTTACACCTGGGGCCGCAGTCAGGTGGCCACAGCTCTCCCAATGGGAGCCCCTGCAAGCCTGCACCCAGCTGGGACCCATCCCGCAGAGCCCTGCTCCTCCCGGGGGGGTAAGTCAGGGCCCTGCCCTGGGGAGGGGGGGGATGCTGCATGCATGTGCGTGCATGCACAAACATGCACTGGTGGCTTTCTGCACCAACCCTGCATTTCTGTCCCCCTGCCAAACCTGCCTCTACAACAGCAGGCCACTTTTCCTTACAGAGGGGATCCTCAAGGGAAATGCAAAGAGCCCACGGGAGAAGATCCTTGCTCACAGTGACAAAGGGTTCCTTGGCAATGCCTGCAGCACAGGACTGGCCATGCAGGTAAGCCTCAGGTGGAGTGCTCAAAGTCACCCTTGAGCGCCCGTGCCAGGCACGTAGATAAGCAGCTGGTGCTGGGCGGCACGGGGACAGCGGCTTCGGGGCAGGCGGACGGAGACGGGCACGGCCACCGTCCTGTCAGCGACTCAGAGCAGGGAGGACGCCCGGAGAGGCCAGGACCCCCCCCCCCCGGACCAGAGGATGCTCTGCGCGGCCCTCGGTGTCGTTGCCCTGCTGGGGCTGGCGGGCAGCTGGGTGCCGCCCGCCGCCGCGGACGGTTGCGGTGAGTGTCAGTCCCGCCGCGGGACCTGCCGGGGCAGCCCGCGGGGCTCTGCCGGTGACGTCCTGTGGGGTGTCCGACCGTGCTCCTTCCAGCTGCGCCGCACGACGCCGTCTCCCGGATGCTGCAGCGCCTGGAGGGCTCTGCCGGCGTGGACGAGCCACCCGACCCCAGCGTCCTGCTGGCGCTGAACCTGGCCGGGGCCGCTGACAGCAGCAGCTGCAAGCTGCTGCTCCAGCAGCTAAAGGAGGCAGCGGTGGAGAGGGCCCCAAAGGGTAGGTGGGGGCCCGGGGGTGCCCACCTCGGCCGCGTCCCTGGGGCCCGCACTGCCGGCTGCTCTCTGTCCCCGCAGATATGACGTCGGGGGAGCTGGCGCTGTACACGCTCGCCTTCCTCTCCTCCTGCCAGAGCCCCCGGCAGGTCCAGGCCCTGGGGCACACCGTCGACCTGCTCCGCCTGCTGCAGGAGAAGACGGACAAGGAGGTGGCCTACCTCGGTACGGCAGGGAGGGGATGGCCATGAGCCCTCCTGGGGCGCTGCGTCCCCCTTGCCGCTGGCTCACGGCGCCCCGCTGCTTTGCAGAGGTCGAGGACACGCCGCAGACCACGTTTTACCAGGTCAGCCTGGATGTCCTGGCACTGTGCCTGGAGGGGACGGGTAGCTACGAGGTGGCTGCCGTCATCCTGGCCAAGGAGGTGCTGAGCCCCCAGAGCGGGCTCTCCGTGGGTAAGACGCTTCGCCAGCCCCACGACCTCCTCCGTCCCCCGGCCGTGGGGCAGCCGGCTGATGCCAGGGCCTTGCAGACACCCGCGCTGTGGCAGCGCTGGCGCTGACTTGCGCCTACGGCCAGGCGGCCGCGGCGGGCCTCAGCGAGGTGCGGGACCTTCTCCGGGACGCGGTGACGGAGGTGGCCAACACCTTCCTGGATGAGCAGGAGCAGGGGAACGGCTTGATCGGGAACATCTACAGCATGGGGCTAGCCCTGCAGGTAGGGGGGAGCTGGCCGCGCCAGGGGCGGCCCAGCCACCCGCGCCCCCGCAGCCCCTCACGCTTGCCCCCCGCAGGCACTCACCGCCACGGCAGCATTTTATGCCCCCCGGGAGTGGGACTGCGCCCAGGCCTTCTCGGTGGTGCTCCAGCACCAATTCCAGCAGCCCGTGGCCATCGCCCAGGTGCTGCCCGCCCTGCTGGGCAGGACGTACCTGGATGCCGCCGGCCTGGACTGCGCCGCTGCTGCTGCCGCCGCCACCACCGCCACCGCTGCCGCCACCGCCGCCACGAGCACCACGCGGTCCCCAGCTCGAGGGCGCACGGCCAGGGCTGACCGAGGTTGGGTGTTCCCCGCCCCCCGTGATGTCCACCATGGTGTCCCCACCAAGGGGTGGGGGTGACAACCCTCGGCCCCATCCCTGCCACGCTCCACGCCGACAGGCTCTTCCCGAACTAACGAGGCGCCCAACCCACCCCTCGCAGCCTCCCTCATCACGGTGTATTACTCCGTCGTCAACGAGCTGCGGGGAGCCCACTTCAACTACACCACCCGGGTGCAGGTCCCCGCCGGCTCCGTGCTGCTGGCCGTGCTGCGGGCGGCCCAGGAGCAGGACCCCGCTCGCTTCAGGTGAGGCCCCGCGGCCGGAGGGGGCAGCCGGCGGCAGTTGGGGGGGGGACACCCCCTCCGAGCCGCCCTCCCTCCGCTGCCTCTCCGCGGCAGCTTCCAGACCGAGGCGACGTCCTGGGGCGCCATGGTGGTCTCCATCCACGGCCTGGCCGCCAGCGCCGCCGACAAGACCTACTGGCGGCTGCTGAGCGGCAAGGACGCCCTGGACCAAGGTGGGGGGCTGGGGCCGGGGCCGGGGCGGGGGGCCCGCCGTGCCGCCGCCTCACGCCGTGCCCTTGCCCAGGCGTCGACGCCTACGAGCCGCGGGACGGGGAGCACATCCAGGCCGTCTTCAGCACCTACTGAGGCGCCGAGGGACCCGCCACCGCCACCACGCGCAATAAACAGTTCTGGCACGCAGCCCAGCCTGTCTCCTTGCTGCCCCTGGGGTGGGACGGGACAGGGGGGCCCAGCTGGCCGCCCCCTACGGGCCTGCTGGGGCCGGGGTTGGGGGGGGGAGGGGGGAGACGTCGCCCCGCGGGGCGGACCCGTCGGTTCCGCCTCGGAACCAAGCTGCCGTGGCTCCGCGCCCCGCCGGGCGCCTCGGGCGGGAGCACCTCGGCCCCGTTTCCCCCCCCTCCTTTTGGGGCTGCCGGAAGTGTTTCCGGCCGGGCGGGTTAAGGGGGCGGTCCAAGATGGCGGCGCCCAAGGGCGAGTTCCGGCCTGGTGGCAGCGGGGATGTGGCAGCGGCTGGGGCGGCCGCTGGCGGCCGGCGGAGGTCAGGGGCGGGGGCGAGCCGGGGGCGAGCGGGACGCCGGGGTCCTCACTGCCCTTTGCGGGGCGGGGGGTGCTGCTCAGAGGCGGGGGGAGGCTGGACGGGGAGGGGGCCCGAGCCCTGTCTGAGTGCTCTCCTCCTGCCCGCCAGGTCCCGGCGGCACCCTGGTCCCCCGGGCCGGCCTCAAGAAGTACGTGCTGCCCCCGGACTACAGCGGTAAGCGGGGCGCGGGCCCCTCCGCCGGGCTGGCGTCGCTTCCCCGAGCTCGGCGGCGTCGCCGGCGCGGCCGGGGCCGGCCGAGCCTGCGGTGACCTTGGCGCGTCTCTCCCCTGCCAGATGTCACCTTGCCGGAGAGGCCCAAGCTGAAGTTCATGGACAAGGTCCCCGCGGTGCCCAAAGTGAGGCGGGAGCCCCGGAGGCTGCGTGACATCCGCGGCCCGTCCAGCGAGGCCACCGAGTTCAGCCAGGGGCAGTACGGCATCCTGGTGAGCGCGGCGGCCTGGTGCCTCCGAGGGGGGCAAGGCGCAGGCGTGGGGAGGGCACAGCCCGAGGCAGGTCACGGGGCTGCCCCAGGGTGGCTTGCACCCTCCCAAAACCAGCAGAGCTGGCTCCGTGCAAGCTCTGGACCCCAGGGGCAGGATTCGGCTGTGGCTGCAGCCAGAGCAAGTGGCAAGAGGTCCTGCTCCACAGGCTCCAACGGGCTCTGCGTGGGAATATCTTGCTTGCCCACCCGACTGCGACCGAGGTTGGGGCTGGAGAAGCGGTCGCAGGTCCGCAGGTTTACTCCGGCCACTTGTCCTGCAGCCTGTTCTGGTGCCAGCAGGTCCCGGGCTGGAGATCCCCCATGTGGCGCTGAGCCCTCCTGCAGGCAGCAAAACGGCCAGCGCTCTTTGAAGAAACGAGCCAAGGGAGGGAGCCAGTACCAGATCAGCCCTTCTCAGAGCCAGAACTAGGCTCTGAAAAGCTGAATTTCCCAAGTTATCTGGCCTCCCTCTGCCAGCAGGGACCTGCAGTTCCTCTCTGGTGACAGGGTAAGGAACGTACTGCCTAAATCAGATTTGAAAGGCAACTCTGAAACCTCTTAAATGAGGCTGCTCCCACCCAAAAGCAAAAGGGAGAAGAGACAGCTACTAACGTGGCAGAAGCAGGTCATGTATTTGCACCCCTCATGCCCCTGTGAGTGTTTTGGTCCCTGATGTGCCTCCTCCTTTTCCTCCCGCAGGCCTTGGGGGGTGGTTATCTCCACTGGGGCCACTTTGAGATGATCCGCCTGACCATCGGCCGCTGCATGGACCCCAAGACCATGTTTGCTGTGTGGCGCGTGCCAGCCCCCTACAAGCCCATCACCCGGAAGAGCCTGGGGCACCGCATGGGGGGCGGCAAAGGACCCATCGACCACTACGTGACAGCAGTGAAGAGCGGGCGCCTGGTCGTCGAGGTGGGTGGGCGCTGCGAGTTTGGGGAGGTGAAACACTTCCTCACGCAGGTGGCCAGGAAGCTGCCCTTCCCTGCGGTGGCCGTCAGCCGCGACACGCTCCAGCGCATGCAGAAGGAGGAGGAGGAGAAGCAGCTCAACAACCAGAACCCCTGGACCTTCGAGCGCATCATCACAGCCAACATGCTGGGGATGCGCAAGTACCTCAGCCCCTACGACCTGAGGTTCAAGGGACGCTACTGGGGCAAGTTCTTCCTGAAACACAGGGTGTAACGCGCGGGGGGGGCTGGGCTGCCTTAATAAATCTCCCCCCATAACTTCTTGTACTTGCTGCTGTGTTGTTTGGAGACCCCAAATTCAGAAGAGGAGGCCAGGGACATCCTTGGTGTTGACTCCCTAAATCAGGGCCCCCGCTGTTGGCACCCCTGTGGTGGACTCAGCACCTCCGAGCAGCAATGTAGCTGATCTCTTTATTGCGAAGGAGGGCTCCGGTGCGGGTGGCCATACATCCGGACAGCTGGCTATACAGAGACATCACCGCAGACAAACTCCAACCGAGGGGAGAGGTTTCTCCCCTCAGCCACTCTCCAGGACAGGTGACAGGAGACGCATCACCTCGGAGGCTGGGAGGAGCGGGGTGTCCTGCGCCCCCGGGGCACCCAGCGGCTCCACCCGACTTTCCCAGCTGCTGGGTTCCCTCTGCCTCCAGCGATCGACAGCAGTCCTGGTGGGCAGCGTGACCGGGAGAGGAATCGGCTCCTCCAGCGTGAGCGAGGAGATGCAGCGACGGCTGCAGCCGAGGAAGGTCCTATGGTGGCAGGGGCCTCTCCGCGAGCTGGAGGAGATGAGCACAGGCAGGATCATCCGGATGGCAGGGCAGGAGAGGGAAAGGCCATCTGCAAACCAGAGGAGGAGGAAGAGGAACCGCTGAGGACGGAGACGTGGCTCCCACCACTGCAGGGGTCCCCATCCCCCTCCTCCCTGACAGCCCAGGTCTGTGCCAGCTCCTTAGGGACCCGCTGGCAAGTCCGAGGGGGACAAATTCTGCCAGCCCAAGCCCTGCTAAACCCCAGAAAGGAGAGGCCCAAGCCCAAGGAGGGTTCAGGGGACCCCGACCACCACCATCCCCTGAGGCGCCAGGTCACCTGGAGGGCAGGTGGGGTCTCAGGCGAAGATGCTCCCAATGCTGGCAGCCAGGATGATGGCGAGAATAATGCAGCAGATCATGATCATGATCTTCTTCTACTTTGCAAGAGAGGAGAGAGGGTTCAGGCAGGGACGTGTTGGATGCAGGGACGGGGAGGTGGGTACAGGAGGCTGGGCAGGCGGTGGGGCAGGCATGAGCTGGTCTCATGCAGCGCCAGGACACGGCTGGTGTTGGTGACTCCCCTACAACCCAGCAACTTACCCGAAACCATAGGGGAGGACAGTCTGGGCCGGTCCGGCAGGGTCCAGGCAGCGTGCGGCTGTCTGCGGCCGTCCGCTCACCCACAGCACCGGGCTCCCCTGCCCAGCCTGCTTTGGCCACCCTTCTGAGGGGGCACTTTGCTGCATCGTGGCAAAAACGAAGGCCAAAGCCGCTAGCTGGGCTTTAACACAACGGCGGCCACGAGCAGCGCTGAGGCGCGAAGGCTCTGTGGGGTGAGCTGAGCTGAAGACGTTCTCAGCCCAAGGGCATGCAGGGGTGCTGCTGCCATCCCCTAGCCCAGGGAGGGCTCCCTGCTTGTCCCCCGCAGCCTCAGGGCTGTGCAGGGCTGGCCCCCAGCAGTCACTTCACATCAGGAGAGGCAGGGGTCAGCATCGATATTTATTGTAGCCGGGAATTAAATAACAGCAGCCACCGCTTCCCCACCCCACCCCAGGGTGGCCAGCGGCTCCATCTGCCCTGGCACGGGGAAGAGCCAGCAAGGGGTGGCGGCGAAGCCTAGCCAGACCCGCCGGGAGCTGTCGGTGCCAGCCCAAACACACCCCGTCCTGACGATCATCCCTGTCGCCTAGCTCCCAGCCACACCTTTGCAGGGTAAGGATCCCGCCCGCAGTGGTCCCTGCTCCCTGCAGCTGCAACTGGCATTGCTACGGCCGGGAAAGGGGTCCTGAGCTGGCAGGCGGCCGCGCGCGCAGCCAGCCCACGCCGGGAATGCCGAGGCCAAGAGCCGAGTGCTGCCGTTTCCCGTCAGGGACGCGGGGGGATGCGGGGTCGGCGGGCAGGAGGTGCCAGGGGAAGAGCAGGAGTCGCAGGGGACCATCAGGTGGGGGGAGCGCTTCCAGGAGGGACGAGGCAGGTAGTGCCGAGCTGGGGGCAGGTCCGGGAGGAGCAGGGAGAGGAGGGGATGGGGCCGCAGCACCCGGGAGGATCCTGCAGGGAGGCTTCCCCGCTGGGACGGTCGGGAGCGTCTGCAGGAGGGAAAGGGGGAGACATCAGCTCTGGCAGGAAGCACCAGCGGGGAAAAGGGGACACGGGGTTCCAGGAGGGACCTATGGACACCCACAGCCCAGCACCCACAGCCTAGTGGCAGCGCGTGTCCTTGGCCCAGCACCCACAGCCTAGTGCCAGCACCTGGCCCAGCACCCACGGCCCAGCACCCACGGTGGGTCCCTGCCTGCCTGCCCCATGCTACTTACTTACGTCTTCGGGGACTTATTTAACCCCACAGCGAGTCCAATGATGAGGGCAACTATGCCCAGCAAAACTGCCACCACCACTGCCAAAATCAGCATTTTCTGGAGGGGACAAGAAGTGGAGGGGGGGGACGCAGGGCCCAGTTACACATGTCCCACGCATGGGGACAGCAGAGATGGGTGCAGAGGAGCCCTGAGACACCGTGGTGGGACAGCCCTGGGGGGGTCATGGGAAACTGAGACTGAGCCCTCACCAGCTCATCACACCTGTGGGGTAGGAGTGGGGACGGGAAAGGGATGCACTGGGGAGGGGAGAGCAGAGCTGTGCGCCACACGGAGGTTGCCAAGGGAGTGGGCAGGGTAGCAGGGACCATTGGGGGCGGCTGGGGGGATGCACGGGGGGCTCAGGGCGCTGGGGTGGTGGGGATGCAGGGAGCTAGGCCGCTGCTGGGGACAGCTGGGGGACATTGGGGCCAGCAGGGGCACTGGTCCTTCTCACCCTCCTGGCCTCGCTTTGGTACTTCACAGCCTTTTTGGTGTCGGCCACGGCCCGCTCCACGAAGCCCACGGACTGGTCCATGTTGTTCTCTATGCGGTCGATCATGGCTCCCTGTCGGGGCGCGGGCAGAGAGAGAGGGGTGCTGAGCACCCCCGCAGGCACCAGCACCCCCAGACCTTGCGGGCCTGGCCCTGGTACCGGAGCGCCTTCCTGGCGTGCTCAGCCGCGTGCGTCCTGCTCAGCTCCGCGGTATCCACCAGCCCGCCCTGCAGATACGGGGGCAGGAGGGGCTCAGCAGGGGCCCCGGCACGGCCCCCGGCCCCCCGGCACGGCCCCGTGCTGCGGTACTCACCCTGCCCTGGTGCGTGCGGCCGGTCCTCACGTGGCGTGGGGATGACAGAGAGGGGCTGAGAGGGGGGCCGGGACCACCATGCACAGCGCGCGCCCTCCCCAGCGTGCTGCACACCCTCCCCACGTGGCCCTGTGCTTGGGTCCTGGCCAGGGGTCCCTGGGCAGGTTCCTGAGCAGCCCCATGCGGCACCAGGCACCGGTCCCCATGCACAGGTCCCCAGGTGGCCCCATGCACAGGTCCCCATGCACAGGCCCCCAGGTGGCCCCATGCACCGGTCCCCATGCAGCTCCATGCACAGGTCCCCATGCACAGGCCCCCGGGTGGCCCCATGCACCGGTCCCCATGCAGCTCCATGCACAGGTCCCCACGCACAGGCCCCCAGGTGGCCCCATGCACCGGTCCCCATGCAGCTCCATGCACAGGTCCCCATATGGCCTCATGCACAGGTCCCCATGCACATGTTTCCAGGTGGCCCCATGCACAGGTCCCCATGCAGCTCCAGGCACAGGTCTCCATATGGCCCCATGCACAGGTCCCCATGTGCATGTTCCCGGGTGGCCCCTGGCACAGGTCCCCATATGGCCTCATGCACAGGTCCCCATGCACATGTTTCCAGATGGCCCCATGCACAGGTCCCAGGCAGCTCCAGGCACAGGTCCCCATGCGCAGGTCCCTATACAGCCTCATGCACAGGTCCCCGGGTGGCCTTGTGCACAGGTCCCCATGCACAGGTCCCCATACGGCCTCATGCACAGGTCCCCATGCAGAGGTCTCCAGGTGGCCCCATGCACAGGTCCCCAGGCAGCCCGCGTGCGGGGCCCCGCACCACGGCCCACACCTGGTTCTCCACCAGCATGGCGATGTCGACGAACATATCGTGCAGCTCCTTGATGCTGCTCTCCAGCCGCACGATGTCCTTGTGCCGCCCCTCGATCTCGCTCAGTGCCTGCTTCGAGATCTGCGAGTCCATGATCTGCGACAGAGCCGGGGCCGGGGCGGGGGGGACATCAGCGGGGGGGTCCCTGCTGCCGGCGGGACACTGCGCCCTCTCCCCCCCCCCCCCCGCGGCACCCCCTGCGCCCTCACCCCCGAGGTGAAGATGGAGGGGTTCCCGCTCTCCAGCATCTCCTCCAGCTCCTCATCCGTCGTGTTCTTGCCGGCTGTGGGGCACCGAGGGTCATGGCGGGGGGGCCCCCCGGGGGGAGGGGCCTACTGGAGAAGCCCCGCCTCAGCCAACAGGGGAGGGGCCTGAATGGCTCTGGCTCCACCCATCTGGTGAAGCCCTGCCCACTCCATGAAAGGGGCGGGGCCTGCAGGGGTCCAGCGGGCAGGGGGCTGGGTGGGGGGACGCACTGATCTCCAGCTGGCGCTGGATCCGGCCCTTGCTGCGCTCCCGGAAGTCGACCTGCGCCTCGTTGTACTTGGTCATGACGTCGACGAACTTCCGGGACAGGACCGAGTGCTGGGGAAGGGGACGGGGGCGTGAGCGGCGGGGACGCCCCGGACGCGGTGGGGGGGGCTGCCCCCCACCCCCCGCCCGGGCAGCGGGGTCCTGGGGCCGCATCCCGGAGCCTCACCTGGGACTTGCGTATGCGGAGGTCGGCCGACGAGCGCGCCTCGTCCTGCTCGATGTTCCTCTCCATGCCTGGCCAGAGCGGAGACCCCAGCCTGTCAGGGCGCCCTGCGCCACCCCGGCACCCGCGGGACCCCCGGCCACCCTGCTCGGCCCCGCGGCACGGCGGCAGGCACGTCGCCACTCACTCTTCAGCTTGTTCCGGACGCTGTTGGCCATTTTCTTGATCTCGGCCGTGAGCTGCTCCAGGTCGTCTTTGGTCTCTGCGGGGGGCACGGGCAGCTGAGCCGGGGCGGCCCGCGAAGGGGACCCCCGCGCCCGTCCCCGCCAAGGGGACCCACAGCCCCGGGACGGGGCACCTTACTCTGCTCGGGGATGGGGGCTGAGAGGATGATGCTGTAGAGCTTCTTGGCCTCCTCCACGTTCTCCGCGATCTTGTCGATGTTTTGCCGGGTCTCCTCGATCTGGCCAAGCCGGGTGGGCGTTAGGCCGGAGCCGGCGGCCCCCTGCCGGCCCCCCGGCCTGGCCGCCCCGCTCACCTCGGAGAAGAACTCGTCCATGAAGGCCGTGTTGTCGATGGCGATCTCCAGCTCCTCGGCGTCATCGTCGGCGTCCTGCTTCTGCGGGAGGCGGCGAGGCGGCGCTCAGCCTGCACCCACCCGGGGCTCAGCGCCGTGCTGGCGCCGGTCCCCTCTGGAGGCCGAGCGCCCCGGCGTGGGGGCGGCCACCCAAGGCAGGCGGGAAGGGGGCTACGGGCGCCGCGCCAGCCCCTGTCCCCTCCGGCCCCGGCGGGGACGGGCGCCGCAGGGCCAGCCAGGGCCCGGAGGGGACCCCCCGGCCAGGAGCGCCGCAGGGTTTTGGGGCCGGGGCTGGCGGGGCAGGGGTTAAGCCGGGCAGAGGCTGCTGTGCCATCTGCGCAGGGAGGAGCGGGGCTAATCTCACAGCTGGCCGGCGGCAGCGTATTAAGGGCTCGCTGGATGGGGATGGGACGGGGACAGGCACCGGCGGGCGGCAGCTGCCTCTCGCGTGCCCACACAGCCCTGCCGGGCCGCCGCTCGGGCCCCCGCCGGACCCTCCGGCCCAGCTGCCCGTCCCATGGCCGGCGGCGGCTCGGCTCGGCAGCCTCCCCGGGACCGCCAGGAGCGGCTGTCACCCTGGCGTTGCGCCTCCGGCTCGCGCAGGGGAGCCGGCTCGCACGGCCGCCGCGGCTCGGCTCGGTGCCCCCCGGGCCGGGGGCTCACGGCCGGGCCCGGCCCCTGAGCTGGCGCCTCGGCCCCGCGCGCGGCTGGGAGCCCCGAGCCGGGGGCCGCCTGGCTGCGCCCTGCCCTCCATCCCCCACCCCTGCTCCTCCCACGGGAATAAAAATAAAATTAATCCCTTCTCTCCCTCCCGAGCGTTTTATCCCCTCTCCCCGCGGCTGACGGCTCTGTAATCCCCGCTAAGTCCCTGCCAAGGCTCCCGGCTGCCCCCGGCCCCGCGCTGCACCCCGGGCTCGGCACCCTGCAGTGGGGCCGCTGAGGAAGAGCGCAGAGGAGGAGGAAGTAACCGCCGGAGACGCGGGGCTGCGTGGCCCCGGCTGACCCACATCCGCTCCTAGCCCCTCACGTGCCCCACAGCTGCACGGCCTCTCGGGGGGAAGGCACCCAGCCCGGAAACCCCCAGCCCCACACGTCCCAGGTGGGGTCCCACCACCGCACCCCATGTCCCAGGGGACAAGGTGCAGCAGGGCACCCCCCAGCCCCACACATCCCGCGTGGGGGGTCCTGCCGCAGCACCCCATGTCCTGGGTGATGTGGGGCAATGCGCTGCTGGTCACCATTCCCAGGACTCCCCAGTGCCCCGTGGGGCCAGTCCCAGGGATCTCCCCATGACACCCCGGTGGCCCGTGGGGCTGGTCCCAGCTATCCCCCCCATGACACCCCAGTGTCCCCTGGGGCCGGTCTCGGCGATCCTCCCGTGACCCCCCGGTACCCCGTGGGGCCGATCCCAGCGATCCCCCCCGTGACACCCCGGTGCCCCGTGGGGCCTGTCTCGGCGATCCTCCCGTGACCCCCCGGTACCCCGTGGGGCTGGTCCCGGCGATCCTCCCGTGACCCCCCGGTGTCCCCTGGGGCCGATCCCGGCGATCCCCCCCATGACCCCCCGATGTCCCCTGGGGCCGGTCTCGGCGATCCTCCCGTGACCCCCCGGTACCCCGTGGGGCCGATCCTGGCAATCCCCCCCGACCCCCTGATGTCCCCTGGGGCCGATCCCGGCGATCCCCCCCGTGACCCCCCAATGTCCCCTGGGGCCGGTCCCAGCTATCCCCCCGTGACCCCCCGGTACCCCGTGGGGCCGATCCCGGCGATCCCCCCCGTGACCCTCCGGTGTCCCCTGGGGCCGGTCCCGGCGATCCCCCCCATGACCCCCCGGTGTCCCCGTGGGGCCGGTCCCAGCAATCCCCCCGTGACCCCCCGGTGCCCCGTGGGGCCGATCCCGGCGATCCCCCCGTGACCCCCCGGTGCCCCGTGGGGGCGATCCCGGCGATCCCCCCCGTGACCCCCCGGTGTCCCCTGGGGCCGGTCCCGGCGATCCCCCCGTGACCCCCCGGTACCCCGTGGGGGCGATCCCGGCGATCCCCCCCGTGACCCCCCGGTGTCCCCTGGGGCCGGTCCCGGCGATCCCCCCCATGACCTCCCGGTGTCCCCGTGGGGCCGGTCCCAGCAATCCCCCCGTGACCCCCCGGTGCCCCGTGGGGCCGGTCCCGGCGATCCCCCCCGTGACGCCCCGGTGGCCCCGTGGGTCCCCCGGGGCCGCCGCGGGGCCGCTCACCGCCTTGAGCTGCTCCAGCCGGTCCTTCATGGTGCCGGGGCCGGGGGGCCCGGGGGGGCCGGGGGCAGCGGGGCTGCTCCTCGGCCGCCTACATGCAGGCGAGGCGCGGGTGGCCCGGCGCCGTCCCCGCCCGGGCGGTCCCTCCGCTAATCCCCGGCCACGGGAGGGAGGCAGGAGGCGCCGGGGGAGGGACGAGGTGGAGCCACCCGCGGCCACGGCTGCCAGGACAGGCGACGGGGCGGCCACCGCCGAGCCCCGACGGGGCGGGCGCCCTCCCGGCGCCCATGGCGGGGGGGGACACGGCTGGGGGGGAGGCGGCTGGCACCAGGCCGGGGCCCAGGAGCCGGCGCTGCCCCAGGGCCGGCGGGCACAGCCCTGTCCCAACGCCACGGGGATGGGAGCGCACGCGTGTGGCCGTCTGTGCACGCATGTACACGCGTGTGCACGCGCGCGCGCGCGCGGCTGCGTGCGAGGGGGTGCCCACGGGCGTGTGCCCGCTGCTCTGCTCGGCCCCTCTGGGAGGGGGGAAAGCTCGGGCTCCGCGGAGACCCCCAGGCGCAGAGCAGCCCCCGCGGAGAAAAGGGGCCGCTGGCCCTTTAAGAAGAACCCATCGCGACTCTGCTACTTTAAGGCGGGGAGGGGGCGGGGCTCACGCACCCGGGTGCTCCGCCCCCCGCCTGGCGCTCGGCCCCCTGCCGGATCCTCCGCGCCCTACCCATTGCGCATGAGCACGGCGCGCTTCCCCCCCCCCCCCCGTCGGCACCCCGGCGGCCGGTGGAGGGCGGGGGTGACGTCATGCGCGTGCGCCCGCGGCGGCGCATGCGCGGCGGGGCGCGGGGCCGGAGCGGGCCGCGCGGAGCCTGCGGGGCGGGGGGCGCCGCCGCCGCCGCCATGTTCCGGTACCAGGTGAGGGGGGGGCGGCGGGGGCTGGGGCAGGGAGAGGCCGGGGGGGTAACGGGGCCTGTGGGAGCGCCTGGGGGAGACGGGGCCTGTGGGGGCGCCTGGCGGGGGGCGCTGGGGAGAGACGGGGCCTGCGGGGCACGTGGCGGGGGGCTCAGGGAACATGGGGCCTGTGGGGGCGCCTGGCGGGGGGCTCTGGGGGAGAGGGAGCCCGTGGGGGCGCCTGGCGGGGGGCTCTGGGGGAGAGGGATCCTGTGGGGGCACGTGGCGGGGGCCCAGGGAGGAGAGGGGGCCTGTGGGGCGCCTGGCGGGGGGCTTTGGGGGAGAGGGGTCCTGTGGGGGCATGTTGTGGAGGGCTTGAGGGGAGACGGGGCCTGTGGGGCACCAGACAGGGGACCCGGGGGAGATGGCAGCCGGGGCGGGCTGCAGGCTCCCGTGGGGCAGGTCTCTGCGCACCCCGTGCATGTGCGGCCGCGGGGCACAAGGAGGATTGTGGCAGGGGGCAGGGGGCTCTCTCTGTGGAGGCAGAGCAGGGATCCCCTGCCCCGGCTGGGGGAGACGGTCGGCAGGGAGCGCTCCTCTGGGGCTGTGTGGTGGCACCTGCTTGCGTGAGGTCTGGCGTGGACAAGGATGAGTTCTGCTCTGCGCTGCCAGCTCTGGTCTCCTGGCGGCCGCCCCCTCTGCTAGTCAGAGAGGGTTAGAGCCGCTCGGGGGGAAGGTGAGGGACCGAGGCAGAGCAGGAAACTTAGGGCAGGGGGCGAAGATGCTGGAAGTCTTTTGGTGGGGCTGAGGCGGGGTTAGGGGGCTCCTAAAGAGGGGTAAAGGATGACAGCAGGAATGAGGGATGCGAGATGAATAAGGGAAGAGGAGGTCTGGCAAAGTGTGTTAGCAGCCAGCAAGCGGCCCTGAGTCGCGTGCTCATCCCCTGCTCTCCTCAGTCCCTGGAGGACTGCCCACTGGATGAAGATGAAGACGCCTTCCAGGCCCTGGGCGAGGAAGATGAAGATATCGACCAGTTCAACGATGACACGTTTGGAGCTGGGGCTGTTGGTGAGTGCTCGCTTTCCCCCTTATTCCCTCACCACTGCGGTGCCTGGTGTGAAATCTCCGCAGCCCCTGCTGCCCCCCCACCCTCAGGGCTGGGCCCTCCATCCTTGCCCATCCTGTCTCTGCCCTGGTGAGCGCATCGCTCGCGGCTCAGCCTGCGGTGGGGGAGCTACGATGCCGGCATGCGGAGCAGGCTTGCCCTCCTCACTGCCTCACTGCGAATCCCACGCAGACGACGACTGGCAGGAGGCGCACGAGCGGCTGGCAGAGCTGGAAGACAAGCCCGCGGCGGCTGGGGAGCAGGATGGACCGGGTGGTGATGACGCAGACCTGCTGGGCGACCATGAGGACACCCTGGCGGAGAGGCTGACTAGGCTGGTCATCGACAGTGAGCTGGAAGACCCCGCCATCATGCAGGCAGTGCAAACCAGGGCCCCTGCCCAGGTGGGAGCAGGCTGGAGGGCTGGGCTGGGGGCAGGCCTGGCGGCCTCCATGGTGCTGACTCCCACGTCTGCTTTCCAGCAGCCAGGAGGGCTGAACTCCAGCATCTGGGATGGCTCGGCTGTCCTGCGGCGTATCCGAGGGCCGCTTCTCACTCAGGTACGATGCTGCGGTGCTGATGTGCCAGCGCTCAACTGTGACCTCTCTGGGGGAGGAGGGGAGATGCTCTCCCTATCCTAGCTCACCCTACCCAGAGCAGAAATGGTGTGGATGCGCTTGGGCACTTGCGGTTTGCCCGTCCTAGATCTCGTGCTGAGTCGCTGGTCCATCCCACTGAGCTGGAGCCTCTCCTGAAAGAGGAAGCAGAGACTTCCCTAACATCCCTTGTGATTTCTCCCTGAGCCCTGTGTCAGGCAGCTGGGCCCTAAAGGGTGAGACTTGCTATACTGCAAAAGGTTTGTCAGTGCTGGGAAGCACCTCCAGAACAGCCTAGCAAAGCAGTGCACTTTGCTTGCTTCTTGCTGGGTCCAGATCAAGGTGTTTCAGTTCATTTATAGATGCCTCTCAGAAATCTCCCCTGCCCTCCTGATTCCCTCTGCGGCTGGAGAGCCACGCTAGGGTGGTTTATTGCCAGTATGTTATCCCAAGTAACTGTTCTGTCTGAGAGATGTCAGTGCTCCTGTGAGGTCTGGGAATATTGGCGCCTCAAGGCAGAGGGTTTTGTTTGTTGCGGCTTAATTAATAATCAGGCTTTAAAGCGCAAGTGGAGTGCGCTGCGCATCCAGCCTGTCTCCCAGCTCTGCAGGGTGAGTGAGGGTGGAAACCCAGCCTGTATGTGCATGCACGAGGGCTGTGCAGCGGCAATATGGAGCATTCACGCGCTGTGCCCAGGCAGCGCTGTCACTGCAGACAGGCATCCTGGCAGTGATGTGAGATCTGCTGGACAGGCCCGGGGATTTCCCAGGGATCCCTGGCCGTCATGTGGGGCTGCCGAGTGCCCAGGGAAATGGAGTGGGGTGTGGAAGAGACTGCGTAGGAGGACTGATGGGGCAGTGACTGGCTCTGCGGGTGGGCAGTTCAGAGCATTGCTTTGTGCTGCGAGTGCCATATCTCCGTGGAGGCTGAGGGCCTCTAGCTGTTGTCTCCCTCACTGCTTAGCCAGGCAGGAATATCTCTGGGACGTGTGGTGGTCGTCTGCCCAGTCCCAGTAAGTGACTGCTATCCTGGGGGGAGGTTTCTCTCCCCTTCTGCTTGCAGGAGATGCCTTCGGTGTCCGTGCTGGACTATGCTCTGCCTCAGAGACCCCCACAGGCCCGAGAGGAAGAGCGGGACCCCTCAGAGCGGGCGCTGCCCCGGCGTTCGTCATCCCCGGTCATCGGGAGTCCCCCAGTCCGGGCCATCCCCATTGGCACCCCTCCCAAGCAGGCTGCTGTGCCCAACTTCAACCAGCAGGTACTTGCTTTCAGCTCCACTCTCCAGGCTGGTGGCTCAGATGGTTTCAGCAGCGGACTGACTGCTGAATTGTATTGCTTTCCTGCCCTCAGATTCTATGTCCAAAGCCTGTTCACATCCGGGCCACCATGCAGCAGCGTTACCCTGCTCCCTACGGCGAGAGGATGTCCCCCAATCAGCTCTGCAACGTGCCGGTACCAAGTCTCCTCTTGACCCCTTTCCGTGGGTGCTGCCTTCAAGGCCCACATCGCTCTGAGGTCCTCCAACCTCCCGTGAAATCGTGACCACCCTGTTCCCCTGTTCCTTTTCGGCTCCCACGTGTAAATCCAGGCCCTGTTGTGCAGATAAGCTGCTTTCTCAGATCACTGGACTCTGCATGTGTGCAGACAGCAAACTGCTTTGTCTTGTCTTCCCTAGCTTGGCCCGTCTGCCCCAACGTGCCGTGCCCTGGGCAGAGTTAACTCTGCTCTTTGGAGCCTGGCCTGGCTCCCAGCCTGCCTGGGGCACTCTCACGGGGCTTGGTCTTGTGCCCTCCTCCATTCCACGTCTGTCCGCTGGGTTGTCCTGCCTGGGAGGGCTGTGACCAGAGTCCTCTTTCTGTTCTCTTTCACCAGAATTCCTCCCTTTTGGGCCACCCGTTCCCCCACAGTGTCTCTCCTGTCCTCACCCACCTGCAGAGAGCACAGCTGCTTGGAGGAGCCCAGGTAAAGCCCCACTTCCTACCCCTTCAGCTGTCCCTTCCTGCAATTCCCTGGGCAGGGCTTGGGGGCCCTACATTTCTCTTCAGCCCTTGGCATGGCCATCAGGGCTGGCTTTACAGCTGTCCTTCGTGGCTGTCCCAGGCAGAAGTGGCCACCCTGGCTGGACCCTTTTCCTTGGCCCTGAATTTCTCCCTAGCTGACTCTGAGGTATTCTTTCTGCCCCTCCAGGCTGGCCGAATGTCTCCCAGCCAGTTTGCCCGGGTCTCCAGCCTTGTTGGGAGTCCCCTTCCCTCTGTGAATCCCAAGCTGCTCCAGGGCAGAGTTGGGCAGATGATGTCTCCGGCCAGCGGGTTTCGTGCCTTCTTCGGGGCTCCCCCTGCTCCACCTCCATCCCAGCCACAGCACCCACCGGGCCCTGGATCCCACCTGCAGAGCCTGAGGTAGGTCCTGTGCCTTTTCTGGCCGTGTGTTTAGCTGAGGCTGGGCTCTCCAGGGGTCCCTGCCGCCTCTGCAACCTCTCGCTCTCCTCAGGCCGCAGCCGCAGATGTTCCGGCCAGACACGACCCACCTTCACCCCCAGCATCGCCGCCTCCTGCACCAGCGGCAGCAGCAGAACCGGAAGTGAGTGTTTGCCCCACGCAAGGAGCAGGGAGGGATGGCCGGGGGAAGGGACCGGCTGGCACTGGGGAGGGTTTGCATGACCCTCTTCTGGGGGGGTTTGTGCTGCCGGGGCTAGCCTGTGCACTGCTCTCTGTCCCTTCCTGTAGCTCCTGTGTGCTCACGGGTGCCCTTCTTGCCTCCTGCCAGCCAGCACCGGAGCCTCAACGGCTCAGTAGGGGACCGAGGGGGCCACCGGAGCAGCCACCAGGAGCAGATGCGCAAAGACCCCTACGCCAACCTCATGCTGCAGCGGGAGAAGGACTGGGTGTCCAAGATCCAGATGATGCAGCTGCAGAGCACTGATCCCTACCTGGATGACTATTACTACCAGGTACTGGGGAGACTAGTGTTCAGCCCACTGCACTGCGCGTCTCACCCACCTGTGATTGCTTGCAGGGCAGCACTTTAATGCTCCCACCACACCCGCATCTTGCCAGTGCATGCCCAGGGTCACTCAGTGCCCACCACGTGGGGACTGTAATGGGCGTTGGGGACGCTGCAAGTGACTCTCGCCGTTGTGCTGAGAGTCTGAAATGAGCCATGGAACAAACAATGGCAGAAGAACCATTTCTAGATCCAATTGCAGGGAATAGGCTGTGAACGCGAAAGGGGATGGGGCGAGCTTTCCCCTACGAGAGAAGTGAGGGGCAACTGCAAGAGGTAACCTGCCTCCTTGCAGTCTGCAGTGAGCACTGGAAGCTGGTGAGCAGGATCTCCAGGGGTGAGGAGAGGCTGGGGAATGCTAGCAGCACCAATTTGGAGGGTGCAGTGGAAGGCCCGAGAGCGGAGCAGGAAATCAACTTGTCTAAACCAGCAGCTGTGCCTGGCATGGCAGCGGAAGAGTAAAACACCCACAAGAGGAGACTGGGAGGCTACTAAAGGGGACTGACTGAATGTACGAGGTGGCCCTGGACAGGGAATGGCTGAGTAAGGGAGGGCTCTTTAGTCTGAAAGGAGGGATGGTGATGAAGCCTATGGAGTCCGAAGAGCAAGTTGCAGACAGTGGATGGGGAGTGACTGCTCGCTCTCTCTTCCGGTTCAAGAATAGGGAGCACCAGACGGGGCCAGGAGGAGCCAGATTTGGAGCCGACAAAGCAAGGTGACGGTTGGGCTCTTGCCAAAGGTGGTGGATGCTCAAGGTTTAGCTGGGTTTGAGGGTAGACAGGGCAACTGTGTTGGCGGGAGGGAATCCACAGAGGGCTTTTAGCTACGCAGCATGGACATGCGGCGTGGGAGCACCTTGAGCTGGGCTTGCAGGGTGCATGGGAGAGTATCTGGGGCGATCATCACCTGTGACCACCTGGTTATATACCCCTTAGGTGTCTTCTTCGGGGCACTTTGGGAGACAGGCTCCGTGGCCTGGTGGACCTGTGGGCCTGGCCCAGCAGAGCTGCCCTTAACAGGCAGGAAAACCTCGCACGTAGGGGTCAAATGGCAAGGGCTGGCGCACAAACTGAGCGGGAGGCAGCAAGAGGCAGAAGCCTATGAGGGTTGTTGGAGAAATGTGGGTTTGCAGCTTAACAGGCAGGAAAGGCTACAGCAGGCGCCACAGAGAAGTACAAAGGATGCCTTTTTTAGCCCTGATCTTCGCTAAAGATGGTTAGCAAGGCTTTTGCTGGGTGATAGGGAGGAAGGTCAGGATTAGGGAAAGAACAACCTAGAAAGTACTGAAATGTTTCTGGGGTGTTTGCACCTGACAAGTTTTGCCTTGAGATGTGTGAAGAGCCCTGGAAGTTCTCTTGGAGCTGCTAGTAGTGATTTCTAAGTGCTTGTGGAGGGGCCAGAAGACTGGAGAGGGGCAGACATAGCACCTGTCTTCATAAAAGGGGTCGAAAGGAGCCAGCCACGGTTCCGAGAAAAGTCCCGGAGCAGCCATGTGGTCATGAGTGTGGGGCAGGAGCAGGGAAGGCAGTCACCCAGCTTGGCCTTGGGATGGTGAACCACATCAAAGTAGTCCAGTCTCCTCCTCCAGCAGGTGGAGGGCTCAGCAGGAGGGGAGACAAGCAGTTGGTGCGGTTTGTCTTGGCTTTGAGTCTGGCTGCTCGGTTGTATTGGCAGTCGGAGGGGCTCACTGGGGAAACGCAGTCTGGATAGAGCTATTTAAGGTGGGCGCAGGTGGCTGCAGACAGCAGATCTCGGTGTTTGCTCTCAGGCTGGAGGGGAGGCACTGTGCAGAGCACTGTGGCAGCTTGTGCTACCTGGGGTTTTCACTGGAGATATGGGTGAGTTGATCCCCAGCAGAGGACGGGAACTGATGTGGCTGCAGCCAGGACATGCGTCAACAAAGTCCTGCTGTTGTGAAAGAGGCAAACATTGTCTGGGGTGGATAGGAGGAGCTCGTGACCACACGGCACAGGTGCTGGTGTGGGAGGCCTCGGCCAGATGCAGCGTGCAGCCTGGGCACGACGCTAATGGAGCAATGCAGGCTAACTGGACTATGCTGGGAAAGACTGGGAATCAGAAACCTTGGAGAGAGAAAGAGAACAAAGGAATCGTTGTTTGCATCGAGAAAAAGAAGGCTGAGGAGAGGCTTCCGAACAGACCTCTGCGATCCCAAGGGATGCTAGAGAGGAGAACATAACTATCTCTTTATGTACTGGGGGAAGGAGGGGGGTGTAAACTGCTGTGAGGAGGCTTATGCTGGATGTTGGAAAGACCAGTAAGTGATGGGGTGAGGGATGGAGCCATATGCGGGGTGGGGAAAGGCATGTGTGTTGCATCAGTCCTTGCCAGCCATTTTTCTGAGGTCGCAGTTTCTCCTCTCTCCCTGCCTCAGAACTACTTCCAGAAGCTGGAGAAGTTGTCAGCAGCTGAGGAAGTCCAGGGTGATGGTCCCAAAAAGGAACGCACTAAACTCATCACGCCTCAGGTGGCAAAGCTCGAGCACACCTACAAGCCAGGTAAGTGCTGGTTGTGGACTGGACTGGCTCGGGGGCAGGGCAGGCAGGTCAGGAGATGCAGCCCAGACCACTGTGGGTGGAGGATGGTGGTTCATTCTGGGCTGAGGATGGGATTTCCAGTGTGGGCTTGAGTTTGGGGACAGCCATGAGGCTACCCTGGGATGCAGATAAACCGGGGTGATATGGGGTTGGGCCCAGACTGACTCCTTCTGCCTCCCTTCTCCTCCCTTCCTGTAGTGCAGTTTGAGGGCTCACTAGGGAAGCTCACAGTCTCCAGCGTGAATAACCCCCGGAAGATGATAGATGCGGTCGTGACCTCCCGCAGTGAGGATGATGTGAGTTCTGGCCCTTCCTCCCCTCCGATACAGCTCTGCGGCCTCACGCGCTCAGCCAGCGCGGGAGCCAGCCACGCCTCTGATTTGCTGTCCCTTCCCGCAGGAGACGAAGGAGAAGCAGGTTCGAGACAAGAGGCGCCAGACCCTTGTTACGATTGAGAAGGTGAGCTTGAGAGGGGCTATCACAGCCTTCAAAGATCTGCTGTGTGGCAAAGGAGGGGCCAGCAAGACCACTGTGCAGTAGGGAGGAACCCGTGGAGGCCACTGAAAGGAGTCGTAGGTGCCTTGGTTTTAAAGACCAGAAGACTCAGTCTCATCCTTGCTGGATTCAGAGCAGGTTCATGCTGTATTTCAATGACATGCTGAGAGATTATTGGGTGTCCTGTTGGCTATGCTGGTGATTGGAGCCCCTGTGCCTGTATAGCTGGGGGCAACACTGGCTGAGGTCCTCCTTGCAGGAGAGTGGGGATCCTGAAGCAGAAAGGCTGGAGCCTGGTACCAGCCGTGCCTTTGTTCTGTCCCGGAACAGCCCAGGCAGACTTTGCGGGGTCAGTTAGCAGTTCACAATGGGGAGACAGTAACTCTCGCCCCTCTGCAGCTGCCGTGGGAGGGGGTACCTGTCTGCTGGTCCCCAAGTCCCTGCTCAGTCACCTTTCACAGCCTTTTGGGACTCAAGGAGACTGATGTGTTCTGGGTGGGGATGCAGCTGCTGTAGCGGCAAAGGAGACAGGAGGGCCCTGGCTGGGGCCGAGTGTGTTCCAGGTCTGTGGGGCAGGGCTAGACCAGACCTGAAATTTAGAGACCACCACCAGTACTTGTCGATTTCCTTGGCAAGGCAGAGAGAGGGCGAACAGGTATTTCTGCAGGGGAGGGCTCAGAAATTGGTTTCTGGTCTGAACCCCCTCGAGGAGGGCACAGATCCCCATGCCCTGCTGTGATCACTGTCTCTCCGGCAGACGTACAGCCTTCTCCTAGACGTGGAAGACTACGAGAGACGCTACCTCCTGAGCCTGGAAGGCGAGCGGCCGGCCCTCATGGGCGAGAGGAAGCAGAAGATATGTGACATGTATGACAATCTGAGGGGGAAGGCACCCGGGCAGGAGAGGTGAGGAGAGATGTGGTATCTGCAGCTCAGTTGCTGCCTGGGGCTCAAGACAGTCTATCGCTACTTGCAGCTGTTGTTTCTGGCTTTCCAGTGACCTATTTCCCAACTAAGAGTCAGTAGTTTCCCAAATAAGAGCAAGTTAGTTAAACTTGCTGCCTGGGGGCTTGGACAGGGGTGAAATAACCTTTTTTTCCTTTCTTTCTTTTGCCATTTTCCTCCATCGAAATGCCCACTGTGATTACAAACCCTTAACAACATCCACCCCGGCAACTTGGGTGCTGCTAACGGTGCTTGCCTGCATGTTTGTGAGCGTGTGTCAGGTGCTCAGCACCATGGCACAGCTCTCACTGCCTGTTTTTAAGTCTGTCACCTCTTGCCTAACCTGTAGCTGCAGCTGCACAGATGAGCATGGGAGGATGCAGGGCCTCAGTGGCTCCTTCTCTACTGTCCTGTAAGAAACCGGGCCTTGTCCTCCTACCTGGCCTGTCGGATGGGCAGAGGCACACAGCTGCTGTCTGCCAGCCTGGTCCTTTCCATAGTTAATTCAGGGTGTCCTTTTTGGCATTACCAGCTTCTGAAGTGGCTGGAAGCTGGGGAATGCTGTTGGTGTTGCAGGAACAAAAGGATAGAGGTGGTTTAGGCTATATCCTTATTGAGGCAGGGAGAGCTCATGCTGCAGTTCTGGCTTGCGGTATCCAAGCCCAGCGTGACAGCCAGGACAAGGCAGCTGAAGGGCCTGTCCTGGAGGAGAGTTTGGCCACATGATGAGAGCATCCATCATTCCCTGCATTGCTTCTCCCCAGCGATGTTTTTTGGTGGAGGCGTATTCCATGCCTGGTGCCAGCGCAGGGCTGGACTTTGGACTTTGCCACGGGGACACCCCAGGTACTCTGGGATGTTTCCAGCTGATGGTCGGCGCTTTTCTCCTCTGCAGGCCGAGCGATGACCATTTCATCCAAATCATGTGCATCCGGAAAGGAAAACGCCTCGTGGCCCGGATCCTCCCCTTCTTGTCACCAGAACAAGCAGCTGATGTACTCATGGCAACAGCCAGGAACCTGCCCTTCCTCATCAAGAAGGATGCTCAGGACGAGGTGACCACAAGGGGGTGTGAGGGCTCTCCTTGTCAGCAGGGGTTGTCTCTGCAAGGTGGGGGGCAGCATGGGGTGGCACAGCAAGGCCCAGCTCTGGCGGGAAGGAAGTGGGGAGGGTTTCTGATAAATGGTGCCTTTGTTTAATGATCCCAGCTCTTTGCCAAGCATTGGCAAAGAGAGAACTTGGCTAAAGGTCTGCTTCTCTGACTCGTCGGATGGCAATGAGAGACTCCATCTTCCAAGGGCAGAAAGCAGAGAGCAGTATCTTGGAGCTTCAGAGGGATGTGTTATAAGAGGTTCTTTGCAGTGTTTTTTCTCTATGAAACAAAAATTAAGGCATCTGTGAAATAAATCCCAGCTTGCTTTCACAAAGGGGATCATTTAAAAAGGAAAAAGCCTAAATTTAAAGTGGAGAGTTTCCCCTTTGGCCTATGCTGCTCTAGGGATGCCCAGCAGGAAAGGCCACTAAAAAGAGTTCAGCCTCACCCTGAATGTGAGGGGCACTCAAGGCAGAGGCAGTGATGCCCTTCTGCAGAGGCCGCGTTCTTGTCTGCTGGGCTGTGAGGTCCTGGGGCAGCCAGCCAGGTATGAGGAAACCTAGCTGAAAGCAGCAACTGCAAGCCCATGCTGGCTGGCAAGGAGGTGCAGTGCAAAGGCTGGGGGTCAGTGTAGCCACGGGGGTGGAGTACTTGCATCCCGAGCTGTTAAATCCCGTCTCAGGAACAGTACCCACAAGGCTGGGATGCCCAGGAAAGGCTGGCTCCCCTTGTCCTGCCTTTTGTAGCCACAAGTCAAGACGTGGTTCTTGCTCTTCTCTCCTTAGGTGCTGCCCTGCCTGCTGAGGCCCTTCTCTCATGTTCTCTATCACCTTCCCTTGGGGACGGTCACCAGCCTTGTGCAGCAGCTAACGAACCTACCTCAGAGCGCGACTGCGCCAGCACCCACCAACCTGCACCTCACTGCTGTGCTCCAAAACAAGGTGTGCCCCTCTCCCTCACGCTTCTGTGCTCCCTTGGCCAGGGAGCACTTGTCTGAGAGGCAGTTTGTACCTGTCTCTTCCCTCCTGCTGCAGCCACAGCGAGGTCCTGACTTGTCTCCAGCTGCCTGAACAGCTCGCCTGTTGGCAAGCATGTCAGAGCCAGGACCGTGCCAGGGTGGGCTGGATGGGGTGTCCAGCTGTCTCGTGGCAATGGCACCCAGGATGTCAGCCTGGGCAGTCCCTCTTCCCGTAGTTGGGAAATCCAGTTTCCCAGCAGCTTCTGGTGCTCGATGGTGGATAAGGGGATGCAGCCATTGTGTAGAAGCCGTGCTGGGACAGCTCAGGAGCCACAGGCTGCCTGCCCTGCTGTAAGAGAGCCTCCTGGCTCCCTTCCCTTCCCTTGGTGATTAATGAGAACGTCTTTCACAATAATCAGCTGTCTGAGTGGCCTGGGTCTCCTCTGCAGTCTGACAGCCAGGTCCCTTTTTTATCCCGCTGGGTTGCAGACTGCTTCCCTAAAATACCAGTACAGGCCTGCCCAGAGGTGCTCCCAGAGCTGGACATCTGTTTTTCTCTGCTGCAGGAGCTGGGAAATGCAAATGTGTCCCTCCAAGCTAGGCTCCCTTTACAGGCTGGGCAGGGATGGGCACTTCCAGGGTGCAGCCCATCGCTCCATGTCACTTCTCACAATGGACGTCTAAAATAAGTGAGGTGACTCAGGCCTGTGAACCGGCCTCCTCCCCAGGGGCTGTAAAGGGAGCCAAGGATCTTCCTGCGTGTGCTTGTGGGAAGTGCCAGGAGGATTAGGAGATGGAGGTTATTCCCAGAGGCACCTTAAAAATGCTCGGACAGAGGACCGATAGTACAAAAGCTCTTCCTGTCATGCCCATCCCCTGCTGCGGGGATTTCTTTGTGAGGTGCGACAAAGCCCCTGAAATGCCAGCAATGGCTTGTTTACCCTGTTTGTCATTCTCTTCTCTGCTGGGTGTAAATACAGTCCAAGTCCAGGACCTCTGTAAGGCCAACACTTCCAAAAACCCAGACAGTCAGCATATGCGACAGTGAGCCAGCTAGGGGAGTGAACAGGCAGCCTGGAGTGTCTGTGCTCTGAGCTTGGGCTGCTACATGTGTTTCAGAGGAGCAGGAGCTGTTTGACTGTGGTGCTGGGGACTTGTGAGAGAAGGAAGGCTGTCTAGGTTGGGAGGCTTGGGTAGGTTGTCCCTGAGCTAAGCCAGCCCAGGTCACTCCTGTAGGTCCATGCTTCGACATTTTCCTCCTTTGCTCCACATCCTGGACAAACCTCATCCTAGCTTGCAAGTGAGGGAGTGGTTCATCCTTGAGGGAAGGAGGAAGGATGATCTGACCTTGGAGAAGCTGTGGGAAGAGTCTGGGGTCTGGCCAGGAGCGTTCCCTGCGTGCTGCTAGAGCTTTGGCCGCTCTCGCTAGGCCTAGGGAAGCCGGGAGCAGCCGTGGCAAAGGGGAAGTGAGAGTTAGTCGCACGAGGGGGACGTGCACCTCTGTCGGCACCAGCAAGACGTTTCCATGCTGGCAATCGTAAAGCCCAGCCTGCTCCCAGTGTCCTTCCTTCACGAGCCTCTCTCCCCCTGCCAGTTCGGCCTGTCCCTGCTGTACTTGGTCCTGAGCCGTGGGGAGGAACTGCAGAGCTCGGATGCGAACACGGAGCTAATGCAGGACAACCAGTGGTGAGTGCCCGCCCGCTTGCTGTGCCTTGGGCATCGCACTGCCTAGCCAACACAAGGAGCAGGGTGCAGGGGAGGGAGGCAGCGATGCCGCTGGGGATACAGCACGGTATCTCTGTGCCACCATCTCCTGCTTGGTTCCAGTGCCAAAACACTGCTAGGCACGTTTACCCGGGGTGCCCCTGTCCCCAGCAGGGAACTGGGAAGCATCCAGGCCACCTAGCTCCCGGAGTGGTAACGTCTCTCACTTGTCCCTTCTCCCTGTGCCCCTCTCTGGCAGGACGGAGCTGATGCTCATGGCAACCCGGGAGCTGCTGCGGATCCCCCAGGTGGCCTTGGCGAAGCCAGTGTCCACCCCCTCGAACCTGATCTCCCTCTTCTCTCGCTACGTTGACCAGCAGAAGCTGAACTTGCTGGAGACAAAATTGCAGTAAGTGTTAGCCTGGGCTCCCGCTGACCCTTCCTGCCCCTCTGCTCACGCGTGAGCAAGGCACCGTTGCAGAAGGGGAGAAAGCTCGCGTGGCTGCTGTCTGACCCCCTTCGTCATTGTTCCCTGGTACCAGCTTAGTGCACGGGATCCGGTAGGAGGTCTCTGCGGCCCCTCGCCACTGCCGTTGGCACCAGAGCGTTTCAGTGGATGGAGGGCAGGCGATTCCCCGCAAAGTGGAGCCTCACAAGACGTGTTTCCCTGGGACACCTGGTGCAGGAGACATGTCTCGCTCTGTGAACCTGGCTGGGTGTGTGTTTGGTCTCTCCCCCTGCCCTCCCTCCCCTGCCCTCTCCTCCCTCGCCGCTAGGTTGCCAAGTGCTGCGTGTCCTTGCTGCCTCTCACCCCCCTGGTGCCCTCCCTGTGTCCTCACGACGGCTGCTGTTTCTCCCCATGTAGACACGCACACACTACTGAGGGATGTGGGCAGCCCTCGGTCCCGGGAAGGAGGGGGGTTGTGGGACTGCGCGATGCCTGCGTTCCCTGTGTCTGGGGGTGGGCATGGCGCTCCCCCCTCTCTCCCCGGCCCCGGGGGAAGGTGTGAGACCCTCTCCCAGCCCTCACCTGAGCACTGAGACCTGGTCCCCATCGCAGTCCCTCCCACACTGCACCCGGTGGCTCCCCGCCCCCTCCAGCGTGCTGAACAGGCCCGTGAACACACCTCTTTTGCACACTTGCCTTGTCTTCCCGAGAGCCCGTTTGTTCATTCGCCCTTTGCTCACCTGCACCTAGGTTCAGTCCCAGCAGCTCCAGGGCCGGGCTAGGCTCGGCCGGGTCCCTGGCGTCCTCGCGGCGCCGGGGCGGCCGGCCCTGTTGACCACCTCCGTCTCCTCTGCGGTTGGATCCTGCTGTTCTGCTCCTCGGGAAGGTGGTGGGGTTTTAATTTTACTTTGCTTTTAAAAAAAAAGAAAGACAAAGAGATTTGCACATGTAGGTATTTTACGACCTGTAACTCCTCCCTGGTATTAACCGGCTCCCTCCCCCCCGGCTGCCTACCACCCTCCCAGCCCCCTCCAGGCCCCCCCCCCCCCCGCCTGATCAAGTGGAAAGTTCCTTTATTATATATATTTTTTTCTTTGTGCTTTTTTTTCCTTCCCTGTTTTTGGTTCTGGTTAATGAGAATAAAGTTTCTAAAATTTACATTTTTATAGGGTATTGTAAATAAAGATGAATTGTATACTTCTGGGAGCGTGGCGTGTCCTTCGCCGCAGCCGCCGGGGGCGGGAGGACCCGGCCCGGCCCGCCGCGGCCGCCGCCCGGGGTCAAAGGTCGGAGGTCGCTCCCCCGCCCCGGGCAGGCGCTGCCCCGCTGCCAGGTCGGCCGCCTCCTCGGCCAATCGCAGCCCGCGCCGCCCTAAGGCCCGCCCCCGGCGGCGGCACGCCCAATCCGCGGCGGGATGAGTCACCCCCTCCGCTCGGCCAGTACCCCTCCCCGCTCCTCGGTGACGTCACGGTTCCCCCTTCCCCCCCCGCAAGGAGGCCTCTGTGATTGGCCCGCCCAGGTGACAGACGGGCGGGAGGGCTGCTGAGGAGGGGGAAGGAGGGCGCAGCCCTAGAGCCGCAGGCCAATAGGCGTGCGGGCACCGCCCAGCGCGGCCGGGCGAGCCAATAGAGCGGGCGGGGCGGGGCGGGGCGGCCGGCGGCGGTCCAATGGGGTGCGGCAGGGGGCGGGGCTGGTGACGGAGCAGCGCGCGCGGAGGGGCGGGCGGAGGCGCTGGGCTCCGGCGGCTCCTCGGGCGATGGCGGAGCTGCGCGCGGCGGCCCCGGGCCCCGGCGCGGCGGCGGCGGCGGCGCTGCCCGGCCCCATGGCGCTGCCGGCGGCGGCGGCGGCGGCGGGAGGCCCCGGGCCGGGCGCCGCCCCCGCGCTGCCTTCGCCGGCCGGCGCCGCCGCCAGCGGGGCGGGCCCGGGCGGGGTGACGGCGGCTCCCGGAGCGGGCTCCGCTTCCGGGGCGGGCGGCTCTGCTTCCGGGTCGGCGCGGGAGGGATGGCTCTTCAAGTGGACCAATTACATCAAGGGCTACCAGCGCCGCTGGTTCGTCCTCAGCAACGGGCTCCTCAGCTACTACCGGTAGGCCCCGCCCCGGCCCTCCTCCCGCGGCGGGCTGGGCCCCCCGAGCGCCGTCGGCCCCCGGTGTGTCCTTCCCCCCCCCCCCGTCGGCCCCCGGTGTCCTCCTCCCATCCCCGTCGGCCCCCGGTGCCCCCCCCCATCCCCTGGTGTCCCCCCCAATCCCCCGTTGGCCCCTGGTGTGTCCTCCCCCCCCCCATCTCCTGGTGTCTCCCCCAACCCCCCGTTGGCCCCCCTTGTGTCCTCCCCCCGTTGGCCCCCAGTGTGCCCCCCCCCATCCCTGTTAGCCCTGGTGTCCTTCCCCCCCCCCCAACCCCCACTGGGTCCCACTGTCCTCCTCCCCCTGCCCTGTTCCCTCCTTCCCCTCCTGGCCATCTAGTAGCTCCTGGTTTCACCCCCCCTCCCACGCTACCACCAACCCCCGCTGGCCCCGGTGTCTTTCCCCCCTCCCCCCTGTTAGGCCCCGGTGTCATCCTTTCACCCCTGCCCTCACCCCACTAGACCCCGTGTCCCCCATCCCCACCTGCCGTTAGGTTCTGGTGGTCTCCTCCTCCCCTCCCGTCTTAGTGTCCCCGGTCTGGCTGGAGGGCAGTTTGCGGGGCTCCCTGGTGACCTTGGCCAAGCTGTGCTGTCCCGTGGCCGTGCTCCCGCGGGACCCGTCGGCTGGCAGGGCGCAGCTGGCGTCGCGCAGGCCTCGCGGCCCCACCTGGAGAAGGTGGACAAGGGCTGCCACGTCCTGTCCCTGCCAGGCTCTGCTGCCTGTCCTCGCCTAGGCGGCTGAACCGGGATGGTGTCGGGGCAGCCTGAACGGAGGGAGAGGTGGGCAGCCATCCTGGAGGCTGCTGGTTGCGAGGAGAGGGGCTGTGTGAGAGGGGGTCCCGAGCTATCTTGGGAGCACCTGCCAGGACCACCGGCCTGGTAGCGTGTCTGGGAGCAGATGAGTTTGAACGTGCCGTGCCTCGTTTTCCCCAGCCCGCTTGTGGGCGCCAGCGGGGCCGGTGCGGGGACACCTGCCCTCACTGCCTGTGCGGTGCGAGTCCCCTGCGCCTTTGGGACCAGCAGGGGTTCGAGGCAGGGCCCAGCGCGTGGCCTTCAGGCGGACTGAGCAACCCCGCAGCAGAGCAACACCGTGTGAGAGAAAGCCCCTGTCGGTTACTAGCTAGCAGCGCCAAGGCCGTTCACCTCCTGGCAGCGGGTTTGGGGCACTCTCTGGTGTGGGCACCCTGAGGGCAGGGCCTGAGCCATTCGGAGGTCCTGCCCTGTCCGCCTCCAGCCCTCCATTATTCATGGGGCAGCCGGAGCCGCTGGCTCGAGTTACAGGTCCTCAGAGAGCCGCGGGCTGGGGGAGGCGCTGGCTGTGGTGGCCCCTTGGCCAGGCACAGCTGCGCGGGTGTCCCCTGCATCGGCACGGTTCCCTGGGGCTGGTGGCACCTTCAGCCCGGCGGGGCACAGTGACGTGGAAGGTGGTAGCGGGAGATGTGCCAGCCTGGTACAGCCTCACACTGTGCCAGGAACTTCGCCCTCTTCCTGGGCTGCAGGGAGATGTGCAGCCGCGCTCTGCGGGGAGCGTGGGACTGGGGCTGAGCACAGCAGTGAGGGGACAAGTGCTCGCTATCTCTGCTCCGTGAAGGCACGTTTATAGCCAAGTGACGTGGCTGCTCGGGGACTTTTGAGCTGTCACTTTGTGTTTGCTTTGGGAGTGGGGAGCCCCGCTGGGAGCCGCACACCCCTTCCCGGTGTCTTTTCCCAAAGTGGTGCTGCCGGTCCGGGCCCCGTTGCAGCGTTAGCACACAAAATCCCCCACCACTGGGTGTGCGGCCGCCCGGCCAGCTTGGCAAAATTGCCCAATTTGGAGCCGTCACCCTATTAATAGCCTTGCCTGCGGACTGGGGAATGCTGGGCTCCCTTTCCATGGCCTCCGAACAGCTCAGCCCCGGCCCAGAGAGGGGAGAGACCAGGACAGCCTGCCCAGGGCAGCGAGGGGCTGTCCCTCTCCAGTCCTTGTCACTGCTGTGCGCGAAGGTTGGCCCCCGTCTCTGGCTTGTCTCGTTCCCCTGGTACCGAGGAGAGCTGGGCACTTCCTGGGGCCTTGGCCACAGGGGCAGCGGGTCGCTGGGCTTGTGTGTGATCCCAGCCCTCGCAGCCAGCTCCGCTTTTCCCAGCTGCATCCACTCCCATGGCAGGGCTGCAGGGGGTCCTGTGCCCCCTGCAGTGCCCCCTGGCACTGCCCGTCCTGCTCACTGTGCCCCTGGTCTGCCTCCCCTCGCAGGTCCAAAGCAGAGATGCGGCACACTTGCCGCGGCACCATCAACCTGGCCACGGCCAACATCACCGTGGAGGACTCCTGCAACTTCATCATCTCCAATGGCGGTGCCCAGACCTACCATCTTAAGGCCAGCTCGGAGGTGGAGCGGCAACGCTGGGTCACTGCCCTAGAGCTGGCCAAGGCCAAAGCTGTCAAGATGCTGGAAGAGTCAGGTATGGCCTGCGCGCTGCGAGGACTTGGACGCCTCTGCCAGGGCTTCACAACCCTCTTGAGAGCCACCGCGCGTCCTTCCTGGCGCTGCCACAGCCCCCAGAGCTTGCCAGCTCCTTGCCGCATGTACCCATCTCTTGCTATGCCTGTGCGGGCCCTGCTCCCAGAGCTTTTGGGGCAGTTTTTTCCCTCTGCAGAACGTGAGCCCATTACGTATCACATTATGTTTCCCAAGCCACCTTGTTTGCTGCCAGCCAGAAATGCAGCCTGGTTTTTCGGTTCATTTGTTTGTTTTGGGTCTCCCCCTCCCCCATTCATCTCCTGTGTCTGCTCAGGGATCCTGCTGGGCTGTTTTGCAGAGATGGAGTCACTGCACGCTGTGCAGGGGCATCTCAGACCTGGGCTGCTGGGCGGTTGCTCCCAAAGCAGGGTTTGGAAGGTACAGCCCTGTCCGTGCTGTGGGGAAACTGAGACACCGAGCGGGCAGGTTAGCTGAGCCACCAGGGTACTCTTGTGCTCTCGGCTCGTGCTTTGCTCTCTGGGCCACGGGGCCCTGCTCTGAATGGGCACTCGGAGAAGCCAGGACTCCTAGACAGCACTGACAGCCCTGGGGGGTTTCCAGTTTTCTCGTTCTGCTCTTGCGGGTGAGCTCGGCCAAGCGCAAGCTCAGCAGTGCTGTCCTGCCAGCTCGGAGCCGGCTCCCCTGCTGCCTGGCTCTGGCCTGGAGAGCTGCCAGCAGCCTGGCACTGCCTGGCACTGGCTTCCTTGTTAACGTAATTTCTCATGTGCCCAGAAATTCAGCCACCTGCTCTGACCTGCCTCTCCCTGGCGTTTTCCCGCCTTGCTCTGTGGCCGTGGCCCCTCAGTCTAGGACGCCGTGGTGGTTGCAGTGGTATGCTACCCCGTGGGTGCCGCTCCTGCCAGCAGCGTGCTGCGCTGCACTGCATCCCAGCAGCCCTGTGGTCTGAGGCTGGCATGGCCCTCCAAGAGGAGGCAGTCTTGTTGTTCCCTGCGCACAGCTATCCCTTCTTCCTCCTCCTCCACAGGAAGGAGAGAGGTCTTGTGCCCTGCCCTGGTGGGCACACCTACCTCGTTGCACAGTCGCTCCTGAGCACATGAGAGCTGGGGGGTTCGTAGGTGGTTTCAGTGTGAGGCTGGAGCTAAGGAGCTCTAGGCTGCGCGCTCTGACAGACACCGGCGCGGTCCTGCCACGCTGCGGAGCTTGACAGGCAATGGGGCTGGCCTGGCATCTCTGCAGCCGAGCGGCACCATACTAATGACCCTCCCTGCTGGCAGATGACTCTGGCGATGAGTCGGTATCGCAGACAGACAAGACAGAGCTGCAGAGCACGCTGCGCACCCTGTCCAGCAAGGTGGAGGATCTGAGCACCTGCAACGACCTCATTGCCAAGCACGGCACGGCCCTGCAGCGTTCCCTCAGTGAGCTGGAGACCCTCCGGCTGCCAGCCGAGAGCACCGAGAAGATCAAGCAGGTGAACGAGCGAGCCACCCTCTTCCGTATCACTTCCAACGCCATGATCAACGTGAGTCTGTACCCTGCCCCATGGGGGGAATAAATCTAGCGCCTCTCCTGCGCTGTGCGAGGAGGCTGTGCTGGAGATAGTGGGGTGAACAGTGCACCGACTGGGCGTCTTGACCCTTCAGGCCTGCCGGGATTTTCTGGTGCTGGCCCAGACCCACAGCAAGAAGTGGCAGAAGTCGCTGCAGCATGAGCGGGACCAGCGCATCCGCCTGGAGGAGACACTAGAGCAGCTTGCTAAGCAGCACAACCACCTGGAGAGGGCTTTCCGTGGCGCCACTGTCCTGTCTGCTAATGCGCCTGGCACTGGGGGCTCAGTCAAAGGTACTGCGGGGCCCCTGTGTGGGGTGCTGGGTGCTAGTCAGAGGGATGCAAGCAGCTGCAGTGCTGATGCCAGGGTGATGCTAAGGGGGCAGTGGAATATGGAAAGCCAACAGTAATATTCTCTAGATAATCCCCAGCTGTTTCCCAGGCCATTTCCTGAGCCAGACTTGGTTTCTTCATGTCACTAACCCCGAGTGAGGAATTTATCCGATCTCCCTCCTGTGTAACTGAGCGTCCACAGCATGCTGCAGCAGAGCGCTTCCCCACGATGCAAGAAACTCCCCCATCTGCTGTGACCCTGACTCCTACTAGCCTTGCCTGCTGCCTCTTAGCGTTGGGGTGGGCAGAGATGGCGTACAACTGACTGCCGGCCCCCTCCCTGGCCGATGGTGATGGGAGACAGCTCCAGTGCCCCTCTTGGGGACCTTGGACTCGCTGTCCGTCCCCCCTCTGGGCCAAGGAGAGCCCAAACATAGAGCCCATCCTTCTCCCCCTGCCCAGATCCATGCTGTCCTGCGAAAGGAGACATGAGCGACGAGGATGATGACAACGAGTTCTTTGATGCCCCAGAGATCATCACCATGCCAGAGAGCATGGGTCACAAGTGAGTGCTGGGGCCAGCAGCCCAGGGCTGCCCTCCCGTGCCTGGCCTAGCCTCGCACTGCCCGGAGCCCTGTGGGGAGGGCAGGGGCAGGCCAGACCCTGACTCTGCTCCTTTCCTCCCCCCAGACGCACTGGCAGCAACATCAGTGGCACCAGCAGCGACATCAGCCTGGACGACCAGGTGGGCCGTGGGGCGGAGTGGTCCTGCAGACCGCGGGATGCCCCAGGTGGCCACCAGCCACCCTCTCCCTCTGGAGAGGCCTGAGCTGAGCAGGTGGCGGGTCACGGAGCTAAGGAGCAACCCAGCAGTCCTGCCACCTGCCCTGCACCCTTCCCAACCCGAAACAGTGGCTTTCTGCTGGCTTTGTCAGCTGACCTGGCTCAAAGCAGGACTGAGTGAGAGCTGGGACAGCAGGGCTGGCAGGGGGGCTGCTGCCTCTGAGCTTGCGAGGCAGGGCCGGGCTCAAGGACTTCTGGGTTCCCGTGTAGCCGTTGTTGTGGTGAAGCAGGCCGGGGGCGGGAGGGGAGTGATCACAGCAGCTTTGCGATGGCCCTTGTCTCGCCCCTGCCTCCCCAGTACAAGCACCAGCTAGAGGACACCAAGAAGGAGAAGAGAACCCGCATCCCCTACAAACCCAACTACAGCCTCAACCTCTGGAGCATCATGAAAAACTGCATTGGGAAGGAGCTATCCAAGATCCCCATGCCGGTGAGCTGCGGGTGCTGCCGGTGGGACGGTCTGGCAGGCACTGTGCACCCCATGGGCTCTCCCTCACTTCTCACTCTTAACCCAGGTGAACTTCAACGAGCCGCTGTCCATGCTGCAGCGCCTCACAGAAGACCTGGAGTACCATGAGCTGCTCGACCGGGCAGCCAAGTGCGAGAGCTCTCTGGAGCAGCTGTGCTACGTGGCCGCCTTTACTGTCTCGTCCTATTCCACCACTGTCTTCCGCACCAGCAAGCCCTTCAACCCACTCCTGGGGGAGACCTTTGAGCTGGACCGCCTGGAGGAGAATGGCTACCGCTCCCTCTGCGAGCAGGTACCGCCAGCCCCTCTCCCCTGGGCTTGCTGGCCAACCCTGCGCCACCAGTGCTAACTTGTCCCCTCTCCCTGCCAGGTGTGTCACCACCCACCAGCGGCTGCCCATCACGTCGACTCCAAGCATGGCTGGACACTTCGCCAGGAGATTAAAATCACCAGCAAGTTTCGGGGCAAATACCTCTCCATCATGCCTCTGGGTAAGCGCCATGGCTCCATGCGCACACATCGCACAGGGAGGCACTTCAGGGAGGGAGAATGTCTCTATGGGACATTAGAGACATGCTTAAGTGGGAGCATGGCAGGGGCAGGACTGTGGCTTGTCCAACCAAGTGTCTGTGGTCCCAGGGCTATGCAGGCACTCCTGGCATGCTGGTTTGGCCCAGCTTAAGGGGCTGTGGCTGACAAATTCATGCAAAATCCAGCATCAGAAAGACCTGTGTTTGGCCGTGCCCATCAGTTCCTTCTCCAGCCTCATCTCCTCCTGGATCCAGGCTGTCCCCCTGAGCAGAGGAGGACCCAAACCTGCCCAAGTGGCCACGGGCACCCTTTGTGGTCAGCCTTGGTCTCATTGGCCCCAGGTAGCCAAGAACACTGTGCTAAGGGGAGTGACTGGGAGGTGCAGGATGGGATAAGCCCCAAGGAAGGGTTTAGAGAGCCGACTACGTGACCAGCAGGCAGCTCCTCATCCTGGCCCGTGGCAGTTTGCCCTTCACTGGGACAGGCAGTCTCAAGGGGACCGTTCCCAGCACAGCCCTCCTCTCCGCAGGTACCATCCACTGCGTCTTCCACTCCACCGGCAATCACTACACATGGAAAAAGGTCACAACCACCGTGCACAACATCATTGTGGGCAAGCTCTGGATAGACCAGGTAGGACAACGCCCGAGCAACACGGAGCCAGGACTGCCCCAGGGCTTGTCTCTGCTGGCCCCTGGGGAGGCATCGATGCTCCGTGCCTCAGTTTCCCCACACTACTGGAGGAGAGAGGGGCCATGGGCCAGGTCTAATCTTGTCCTCCCTTCTGCAGTCAGGTGAAATTGAGATCGTCAATCACAAGACGGGTGACAAGTGCATCCTCAAGTTCGTCCCTTACAGCTACTTCTCCCGGGATGTGGCGAGGAAGGTAGGGGCCATGCGGCTGCAGTGCAGTGTTACTGTGTAGTCTGGCAACTGTGCACTGCTGTGGGGTGCCGGGGGAGCAATCCGGGCGTGGAGGCTCCCTGGTGTGAAAGAGGTTCGTCTGCCCTAGATGAGGATGGGGATGGCCCAGATGTGATGCTCCTGGCTGCAAGCACTCTGGGGGTTGTAGATCAAGGGCAAACTCAGGGCTCCTGGATGTCATGATTCAGGGTCTAATAACCTTCAGGCAGAGCTCTGTCTTTTCTTCTGCCAGTTGCCTTTTAAACCATGTAAATTTAGTGGGTCTGCAGTGTGCTGCAGCAGGGTTTCCCTGGGTTAATAGTTCTGACTCGGCTCCAGGGTAGGAGAGGAGGGCAGAAGGTTTGGGTGTCTCTGGCTGTTCATTCCTCCCAGTGCAGAGTGCTCCATGTCCCCTGTCCTGGCAGGTCACTGGGGAGGTGACAGACCCTGCCGGGAAGGTGCATTTTGTCTTGCTGGGCACCTGGGATGAGAAGATGGACTGCTACAAGGTGATACCAGGTGTCGGGGACAACGGTGCGGAGGGACGTCAGAGGGTCCACGAGGCTGAGGAAAGCCGAGTGCTGCTGTGGAAAAGGAACCCCCTCCCGTGAGTAGGGTGGCCGGGGGCATGGGCCTGCAGCGGGCAGGACAAGGCGACGTCCTGAGAGCCAGGGCTCGCTCTTTCAAGGGCAGGAGCTGGGCTTTGAGGCTGCCATGGGCTAGGGCTTGCTCCTCTCTCATACCCCACTGCCCAGCTGTGGGGGAGAGGGGCCAGGACATGAAACCTACTGGCAGGGGTGCCACTGGCTGAGGTCTCCCTCCCTCCACATGCAGGAAGTACGCGGAGAACATGTATTACTTCTCGGAGCTGGCGCTGACGCTCAACGCCCCAGAGAGCGGCACAGCACCCACAGACAGCCGCCGGCGCCCCGACCAGCGCCTCATGGAGAACGGGCGCTGGGATGAGGCCAATGCTGAGAAGCAGCGGCTGGAGGAGAAGCAGCGCATCTCCCGCAAGAGGCGCGAGGCTGAGGCTGCGAGGGCCACAGAGGACGGTAAGGAGGGTGCAGGTGGGCCCCCACCCCACATCCTGCTGCCTGCTTGGCCACGTGTCCCTAACCCACTCGCCGCCCCCAGGCACCCCCTATGACCCCTACAAGCCGCTGTGGTTCGAGCGCAAGAAGGACCCCATCACCCAGGAGCTGACGCACGTCTACAAGGGTGGCTACTGGGAGAGCAAAGAGAAGCAGGACTGGACCTTGTGCCCGGACATTTTCTGAGCTGGCAGTGGGAGGAACAGCAGGGTGAAGGCGAGCTGACTGCGAGGGGAGCAGCTGCGCTGGGCCAGCATCGCGTGGCGCTTTCCGCAGCACGCATCTGTCTGTCCGTCTGTCTTAACTGCCTGTCCGTCCTCATGTGTCGCTGCGAGCACCAGCTGCGCTCGCCTGCCGGGGTTGCCTTAGCCGATCCAAACTGACCTTGATGCCGGGGTGGGCAGCAGGAGCCAGCCCAGCCCTGTGTTTGCTCCCTCGGGGGTTTTCCCCCTCCATCCCCCACGTCCGCACTTGTGCACAGCCCGGCCCCAGCGCCCCTCCCCAGCAGGGGGTAAATCACACCCTGTGCATTTCCCTGGGGTGCCAGGACATGGCCCCTCAACATGCACACCCAGGAGCGGGAGGCAAGCGTGACTCCCAGGGAGGACAGGGTGCCACCTCTGCCTGGGGCGGGAGGCACCGCGGGGGAGAGCCTGAGGCTGGCCTTGGTCTCTGCCCACCCTCTCATTTCCTTCCCTGTTTCCCCTGCCCCCAGGTGGCCAGGTGCTCTCTTCCGCTCAGGGTGCCTGGGCTCCTGGGCGCCCCTTGCCCTGCCCTGCAGCCTGGTCTATAGGTGTATATGATAAGATATATAGAGAGCTACTGGGGCCCCTGGTCCCGTTCTTCCCCTGCAGCTCTGCGGCACTTGAGGGGAGCGGGCACCTGGCCTACCCCTGCCTCAGGGCCTGGAGTGCCCTGTCCCCCAGCCTTCCTGGCCACACCGCTCCTCCCAGGCTGGGGCTTCCTTCTCGAGGTGCCTTCCTCGTAGGTTATGTAGGGGAAAGGGAGATCCTCGGTTGTGTGTGGGCAGCCCTGGGCATCAGCGGGCTGTGCTAGGCTGTTCTGTGCCCACTACCCTCCCCTGGTAGAGGCAGCGTGGCACGGTGGCCCATGTCCGTCTCCCCTTACCCATCCCCTTCCTGCCCTCCAGGTGGGAGTTCTCTGTGGAGCAGGTGAGCAGGGGTCCCTGCATCCCCAAACACTACAGTCGGGTGGAGACACTCAGCCAGGGGTGGGAGGGAGGGGATTGCTGGTGAGCAGGGGGCCTCTGCACCTCCAAACACAATGTGGGAGCAGTGCTGCCCTTCTAGGGGGCATCTCTGTGGGCAGGGGCTCACTGCATCCCCCAAAATGACAGAAAAACAGGGGCGTATGATGCCTTTTTTTTTCTTTCTTTTTTTTCCTTCCACGAGAACTAAATTAAAACCTGTGAATGCCCCAACCTGGTTGCGTGTGTTGTGTGAGGTGAGGGTGCCTTGCCCCAGGGGGCCTGTGGGGTGCAGCGGCACGGGCTCTTCTCTGGGCACCTACCCAAGTCCAGGGTTTGTCCCCATGCTGCCACGATCACGCTGACCCTAACGTGGCTTTGGGGCTGGGGGGGGGGGGTCTTCTCCTGGCCCCTGAGGCAGCACTGCCTGCCAGCCCCTGTGTCCCCAGCAGCCCTGTGCCAGGTCCCCCTACCCAGGTGCCTCTGCAGGGCCATGACCACCTTGGTGCCGGGGGCCCCCTGCACAGCCCCTGCCTGGGGCGATGGGGCCATGCCTAGCCAAACAAAAACACAAGCAGAAGGTACAAAAGGGGAACCTCACCCGCCCGAACAGGGACTTGAACCCTGGACCCTCAGATTAAAAGTCTGATGCTCTACCGACTGAGCTATCCGGGCAGCTTCTGGTAGGGAGGGGGCATGGCTGGGAGCCACATGGTTCCCCAGGCCTTCCTCCTCCTCCTCCTCCTCCTCCTCTTCCTCCTCCTCTTTTTCTTGTCTCATAGCTGTGCCCCCCAGGGACCATCACTCAGGGCAGGTGTCACCATGCCCAAGGGCTCTGGAGGAGAAGGGTCACCCGCTCCTGGCATCCATGCCCTGGCCACAGTGGGGCTCATGTGGTGTCTGAAGAGATGAGCATGGGCCCTGCTGCACCTGCAGCTGCTGTGATGACCCCAACCCAGGCCAGTCCTGGCCAGGCCTGGACACCTGGGTCCCTGGCAGAGCAGGGTGGCCATGGTGTCGCTCTGTGCATGCCAGAATGGCCGAGAGGTGAAGGCGTTGGACTTAAGATCCAATGGACATGTGTCCGCGTGGGTTCGATCCCCACTTCTGGTAGCCGGGCCTGCAGCCACCACTTTTGGAGGGGCGGAGGGTGGCCAGGCCCCTTCCCAAGGGCTTGGCATGCTGGGACATGGGGATTGGGCTGGCCACGTGGCTGCTGCATGGGCGACAGCAATGGGACCAAAGTGTCCCTGTCTGCTGGGGTCTCCAGGGCCCAAGGCACAATGCCACACACAGGACCCTGTACTGCCTGGGGGAAACCATGTCCCACAGGGTGCCCTGATGTCACCCCCTGCCCCTCATGCCCCCAGTGGCCCACAGGCTGCCCAGGTGTCACCGTGGGCACACCAAGCTCCCCAGCTCTCATTGCAGGCACCCTATGTCCCACAAAGTCCCCAGGTGTCACATAGGCACCTGGTGCCCCCCCCCCCCAGCTGCGGGGGTGCAGGACCGTGTTAAGGATAGGTTGCCTAAGGAGGGTGCCCACCGCTGGGGTGCCCCCAAAAGGGGGCATGACCCTGGTGGGACTCAAACTGTTGATTGTCTTATGATTGGCTAAAAGCCCAATGCGCTCTCCATTGCACCCTAGAGCCAGGTGCCAGCACCCATGGGTGCCAGGGGTGCACCCACTGCTCCCCAGGGAGGGAGGTGGTCCATGAGGAAGCCCTTGTAAGGTGGGGACACAAGCACCCAGCCTCCTTCACCCAGGTGCCACTGCCCAGGGGCAGTTGGGTCTCTGGTGCGCTGCAGGGTCCTGGTGCAGTTTGTGGTCCCCAGTAGGGATGGGGGACCCAGGACAGGACTGGGCGCCCGGCTGCTTCAGCACACACGGCCAGGCAGGAAAACAGAGCTGCTGGCTACCAGAAGTGGGGTTCGAACCCACGCGGACACATGTCCATTGGATCTTAAGTCCAACGCCTTCACCACTCGGCCATTCTGGTGCTGCCCTGGGGCCGTTTCACCCCCAGGGGCTCTCCTGCCCCTGTGGGGAGCCTGGGGCCACCTGCCTGCCTCCATCCTGCAGCAGCCTGGGGCTGACCCTGCATCCCTTGGGGACAACTCCATGTCCCCCACAGCCGACCTGGCATTTCCTTCCCATGGTGGTCTGGGGCTGACCCTGCATCCCTTGGGGAGGACCCCATGTCCCGCACGGCCGACCCGGCATCTCCTTCCCATGGTGGTCTGGGGCTGACCCTGCATCCCTTGGGGAGGACCCCATGTCCCCCACAGCTGACCTGGCATCTCCTTCCCATGGTGGTCTGGGGCTGACCCCGCATCCCTTGGGGAGGACCCCATGTCCCGCACGGCCGACCCGGCATGTCCTTCCCATGGTGGTCTGGGGCTGACCCTGCACATCCCTTGGGGAGGACCCCATGTCCCGCACGGCCGACCCGGCATCTCCTTCCCATGGTGGTCTGGGGCTGACCCCGCATCCCTTGGGGAGGACCCCATGTCCCCCACGGCCGACCCGGCATCTCCTTCCCATGGTGGTCTGGGGCTGACCCCGCATCCCTTGGGGACGACCCTGCTGTCCCATTCCTTGCCCAGCAAAAGCAGCGACTCTGGTGGGACTCGAACCCACAACCTTTGAATGCCGCCTGCTGCTGCTAGAAGTCCAACGCGCTCTCCGTTGCGCCACAGAGCCACCCACGGCCCCTTGTGTCCCCTTCTCCCAGCCGGGACCCCCCCCTCCCGGGACACCCTGTCCCCCTCCAGGGGCTCAGCACCCAAGGGTGGCCACGGTGCCACGGTGCACCAGGATGCCCGCTGTCGTCAGGATGGGAACATGATGCAGTGGAGACTGGGTGGGGGGGGGGAGGGGATGTCCCTCATGACCCCCCCGGGGTGACTTCCCGGACCAGGGGGCACCCACCCAGCTGGCTCCATGGTGTAGGGGTCATCACGTCTGCTTTACACGCAGAAGGGCCTGGGTTCAAGCCCCAGTGGAGCCACCACAGCTCAGGGCTTTTGCCCCTCCCAGGGTCTCTTTTTTTGCCCCAGGGTGTCCCCAGTGGGATGCAAGTGGGGACGGTCACAGGGCAGCTGGCCCTGTCCCTCCCCAGGCAGGCCCAAAGCAGAGCCCCCAGGGGTGCCTGCCTCAGGGACTATCCCCATCCCCCTGCAAGAAAAAGCCTCCTGTTCTCCTGTTCCCAAAGTGTCCCTGCAGGCAGCACTGCCCCATGGGCACCCGTTGCCTTTGCCCCTTGGGGGGCTGCTGGCACCCAGAGGTGCCCCAGCTCCTCCACCTCCCCAAACACAGGCCAGCAGAGCCCTGCAGAAGGGGAAAAGGAGAGCACTGGCTCCACTGGGGCTCGAACCCAGGCCCTTCTGCGTGTAAAGCAGACGTGATGACCCCTACACCATGGAGCCAGCAGGGGGACAGGGACCCTGAGCCCTCTGGGACCCCCATCCTGGGGCTGCCCCGTGGGCACCATGGCTCCCATCTCTGCCCCTCCCACAAGAGGGGTAAGACCCCTCCCACACACACACTGTCACCACCAGGTGGGCACCCTTCCTGGGACGCTCTGGGTCCTTGTCCTGCCCCCAGGGCCATGCCCTAGGACCCTGCCAGGGGACGTGTCCTGTCCCCCTGGGGCCCATCCTAGTACATCCCAGACTTCTGCCTTACCCCCTTAGGGATGCACCAGATCCCTCCCAGCTGCCGGCCCCAGCATTCCCGGGGACCTGCCAACACCCTGCCTGCAACCTACCGGCACCCTGCACGCACCCCGCACGCACCCTGCACACACCGTCTGCACCCTGCCTGCAATCTACCTGCAACCTGCATGCAACCTGCCCACATCCTGCACGCACCCTGCCTGCACCCTGCACACACCCTGCCCGAACCCTGCCTGCACCCCATCTGCAACCTACCTGCATCCTGCATGCACCCTGCATGCACCCTGCCTACAACCTACCTGCACGCACCCTGTCTGCAACCTGCCTGCACCCTGCCAAGGACATGGGGCCATACAGGGCAGCTGGAGAGACCCCCCTTTTCCCCTCTGCAGGTGCTGACCTACCCAAACCCCACCCTGCCACACAACCAGCAGGCAATTTTCTCCACGTCTGCACAAGGAGCTTTATTGGGTTTCACCTAGCCCACCCTGGCCCTGCTACCCCCCGGGGGTTTTGGGGTGGGGGGTGGTGTCTCGTGTCTGCCCTGCCTCATGCTGGCTCCTAGATGTGGGCTCAGCTCCAACTGTTCACTCTGAACCCTAATGCTGGCCAGAGAGGCTAGGATGATCAATGCTCACCAGGCAGGGAGTATCTGGGGGGATGGGGACGTGCCTGGATCTGCTGACAAGGGCCGTGTAGGGGGGAGTGGCGCGGCTCAGCCCTGTATGCCCTCCTGCCCCACGACTTCGTTATCGGGAAGACAGCATCATGACGAACTCTGTGGGATGAGAGAGGAGAGAGTTGGGCGGATGCAGGGCTGAGCCACCCCTGCAGTCCCCAGCCCCCCTCATGACACTTGGGGACCACCCCTGGAGCCATCAGGCCAGGGGACCCTGGGGCCGTGAGGTGCCCCCTCACCGTCAAAGTCCACGTGACCGTCCCCGTTGAGGTCCACGTCCTGCAGAATCTCATCCACCTCCTGTGCCTTGAGCTGCTCCCCCAGCAGCGCTGCGATGGCCTCCCGCATCTCCGCACTGCTGATCTCCCCATCCCCGTTCACATCGAACTGTGGCACCAGCAGGTTGGGGGGGCAGCCCAAGCCCCACAGCCTCCCCACACATGGCCCCTCAGCCTCCTTGCCTGGCCCCTGCGATCCTCTCTCTGTGGCCGTGGTCACCCTTATGGTCATGGTCCCCCCCAAACGTGGTCCCCTCATGACCATGGTCACCCTCATGGTCCTAGTCTACCCATAGTTGTGGTCCCTCCATGGTTTTCCTGTGGTTCTTGTCCTCTCTATGCCTGTGATCACCCCCCTAGACATGCTCCCTTTGTGGCCATGGTCTGCTCTGCAGCTGTTGTCCCCCCCTACAGTCTTCTTGTAGCTTTGGACCTCCCTGAGTGTGGCGCACTTCCATGACCATGTCCTCCTCTGTGGCCATGGTCACCCTCATGGTCCTGGTTCTCCCACAGTTGTGGTTCCCCCATAGTTTTCCCATAGTTGTGGTCCCTTCCATGCCTGTGGTCACCCTCCTGGACATGGTCACAACGTGTCCATGGTCCTCTTTGTGGCCCTGGTTTCTCTATAGTCTTCTTGTGGCTGTGGACCTCCCTGACTGTGGTCCACTCCCATGGCTGTGGTCGTCCTGTGGTCTTGCTATGGCCAGGGTCTCCCCACGTCTACAGTCCCCCCGTGGCCTCCCCATGGCCATGGCCTCCCTGTGGTGGCTGTACCTCACGGAAGGCAATCTTGAGCTCCCGCACGCCCACCATGTGGGCTGTCTCCTCCCGCAGCTTTGGGCCCATCATCTGCACAAAGTCCTCGAAGTCCACGCGGCCACCCACTGCACCATGGGAGAGGCATGGGCTCAGCACTGCCCCGGGGGGTCTCTGTCCCCAGCCCTGTGCCCTCCATGTTCCAACCCCCCACGGCCCTGTCCCAATGGCCCACCTGTGACTTTGTCTCACTATCCCCATGCCCCAGCCCCCTGTGGTGCTGTCCCCATGTCTCAGCCCCACCATGCCCTGTCCCCATCCTCGTGTCCCAGCCACATGTCCCCACGGAAGCCAGTCCTCTGCTCACTCCTCATCTTGATGTGCTGCGAGATCTCAATGAGCTCCATCTCGGTGGGCATGTACCCCAGGGTGCGCATGCAGGCGCCCAGGTCCTTGTAGCTGATGAAGCCGTCCTGGTCCGTGTCAAACTCCTTGAAGGCATCCAGCAGCTCTGCCGCGCACGCACACGCGTGCATGCGGACCCCCATCAGCCACGGGCACCACTGTGGATGCCTCCCCGTGGCACGCATCCCCATGGGATGTGTCTCCCTGGCTCTGCGCTCCACGGCAGACGAGGCACCCCCTATGCCCATGGGCCAGCCCCATAGATAGCCGTGGGCATCCTTCGCACCCCCATACTCACCGTCCAGCTCCTCCGGAGACAGCTCCCGCTCCTCAGCACGGGCACGCAAGGCATGAGGGCAAAGTGAGACCCCCAAACCCCGTCCCCCCCCAAGCCAACAGCAGTGTCACCTTCATTAAGCGCAGACCAAAATTAACTCCCACAAGAGGGATTAGAGGGATTGGAGACAAAGCTCTGTCCGGCCCCCGCCATGCCCACAGCTACACGCCTGCACCCCGAGCCCGACCTCAGCCCAGCCCTGGTGCCCCTCATCTCCCCCATACCCACGGACCAGAGTGTCCCCATCCCTCCCTGGTGCCCCTCATCTCCCCCATACCCACGGACCGGAGTGTCCCCATCCCTCCCTGGTGCCCCTCATCTCCCCCATACCCACGGACCGGAGTGTCCCCATCCCTCCCTGGTGCCCCTCATCTCCCCCATACCCAGGGACCAGAGTGTCCCCATCCCTCCCTGGTGCCCCACATCTCCCCCATACCCAGGGATCGGCATGTCCTCATCCCTCCCTGGTGCCCCCATCCCCTACACCCTGGGACCAGAGTGTCCCCAACCCTCTCTGGTGGCCCCCATCTCCCCTTACACCTGGGGATTGTATCATCCCCATCCCTCCCCAGTGCCCCTCGCCCCTCTCCCCCCTCGGGACACGAGGACCAGAGCATTCCCCATCCCTCCTCAGTGCTCCCCATCTCCCCCCATACCCGGGGACCAGAGCGTCTCAGACCTCCCCCTTGCCCGCGGGACGCCTGGGCCCCATGCCCTGCACCTTGCCGAAGACAGTGTTGAGGAAGGGCGAATAGGCCTTGACGGCGGCGGCGTGAGGGTCGCTGGGGCCCTTCTTGCTGTTCTTCCGCCCGTGGCCGCTGTGGCGCGACTCAGAGCCGGGGCTCTTGGTGCCGGAGGGGACGGTCTCCTCGGGGGCTCGGGGGCTTCTCTCGCCCACCTCCCCACCCTTGCCCTTGCCTTGGGCCTCTACCTCCTTGGGGACCCCCGCGTCTGCCGGGGCCTGGGTGCGTGGCATGGGGCCGGCGCCGGGGGCAGGCGGGCACGGAGCGGGAGCCGGGGCGGCCGGGCCTTAAGAAGGAGGCAGGGAAATCCTCTTAGGGGGCCCCCGGCCTCGGCCGCGCCGGGGCCCCGGCGAAGGCCAAGCCAATTAGCAGGGATTAGCAGCAGGCCCGTCCGCGCCCTCAGGGCTGGGGGGCGCCTGGGGTCCGGCCGCCGCGGCCGCCTGGCTCTGCGGAAACGGGGGAGTGGGGCCGCGGCGGCGGGCGGGCAGCCGTGGCGTTGGGCCGGCCCAGCACATGCCGCCCGGGGCGGCGAGGGCTGCAGCAGGAAATGGCGGCCCGCTCCCACCAGCCGGCCTGCCGGGCACCAGCGGCTATCGGCATCGCTCCTTCCGCTCGGCGTTTCCTGCCTGTCCCTGCCCCCTCCTTCTGCCATCGCCTCCCTCCGCGCTGCTCCGCGGCTGGCTCCGGGCCGGGGGAAACTGAGGCAGGGCCCGCTCCCGCCTAGAGGGCTAGCCCGCCGCCGCTCGGGGTCTCGCCTCCATCGAGGTAGGTCCTACCGCGCTGGCCGCCCCGGGGCGGGGGCCGGCCAGGCTCGGTGGGCGCAGCGGGTCCCCTTGGGCACAGCCAGGGCAGGGCGCCCCCGAAACGGAGGCGGCAGGAGGCAGCGGCGGAGCAGCCAGGGGTGAAGGGCGCCCTGGGCAGGGACGTCGGGCCCTTGTTGAAGGCAGTTCCCGGGGCCGGAGGAGCCGCCGGGCGCGCCGGGGCCAGGTGCTGCAGGAGGCCTGCCGGCCCCGTGGCCAGCTGGGCTGCTCCACCAAGGGCCCCCGGCCGCGCGCCTGAGCCTGTCCACCCGCTTTGCAGCACCGGCCGGGCCGGGCAATGGAGCCGGACACCACCATGCCGGCCTTCAGCCTGCCGCCCAACAAGGAGCTGCCGTGGGATGGGCAGCTGCTGGTGGCCTGCGCGGCGCTGGGCCTGCCGGCCAACGCCGTCACCATCTGGCTGACGGGCTGGCGCCTTCAGTGCCGGAGGTTGGCTGTCTTCACCTTCAGCCTGGCTGCCTCCGACTTCCTCTTCCTCGCCAACTCGGGGCTGCAGATCTGGACGGTGGTCAACAGCGACATGTGGACGCTGGGCACGCCGCTGTGCCGCCTCCACATCTTCCTCTACAACGTGGGCTACTACAGCGGGCTCTTCCTGCTGGTCGCCATCAGCCTGGACCGGTGTCTGCTGGTGCGGGCGCCGCTGTGGTACCGGTGCCGGCGGCCGGCGAGCTTGAGGGCGGTGCTGTGTGCCGGCTCGTGGCTGGTGGCGTGCGGCTGCAGCGCGCCCAACATGGCGCTGGCCGAGGTGGTGGAGCTAGAGCTCGGCATGGTGGCGTGCCACAGCGAGCAGGGCAGCTGGGAGGCCCCGCTGCGCGGGCTGGAGATGCTGCTGGAGGGGCTGCTGCCCTTCAGCCTCATCGTCACCTGCCACAGGGCCATCCTGGCCCGAATCCTGTGGCGCCGCCTGGCCCAGCCACCCACCCGCTTCCAGCAGATGGTGGTGGCCACGCTGAGCGCCTACGTGCTGCTCAATCTGCCCTTCCAGTTGGTGCAGCTGGTGCAGCTGGCAGTGCCCCACCTCAACAGCCAGCTCATCTACTTCATGGGGCTGACCTTCAACCTCAACAGCTGCCTCAACCCCTTCCTCTACCTTCTGCTGGGCTCCACCGGCGGCACCCGCCTCGTGCGGGGGCTGCGCACCGCCCTCACCTGCCTGCGACCCACTGCCCTCGCCCAAGGGCCCCCTGCTGCCCTCGCCAACGTGCCACCCGCTGACTTCGCCAACATGCCACCCGCTGACCTCACCATGCCACCCGCTGACCTCGCCAACGTGCCACCCACTGACCTCGCCAACGTGCCACCCGCCGCTCTCACCTGCAGACCACCTGCTGCCCTTGCCCATGGGCCACCCACTGCCCTCGCCAGCATGCCACCTGTTGCCCTTGCCCATGGGCCACGCACCGCTCTCTGCTGCCCACCAGCCCCTGGGCCCGTGGGCGGCCCAGTGGCACCCCTCTGAGGTGCCCCACGCCGCGTCCCTGGGGCGTGTGGGCCCGGCGTGTGCCACAGCCCCCCGCGTGTCCTGGCGCCGCCCCCCCCCCCGTGTGCCCCGGTGCTGCAGTGGGTCCTGCAGCGCTGATGCCCCGGGGTGTCCCGAAGCCCCCATGTGCCCTCGGTGCCCCTACTGTCCCGTGCCGCACTGCGCACGCGCGGGCGGCGCCCCCCACCCCCGGCAGCGCCCCCGGAGGCGCAGGGCCGCAGTGCGCAGGCGCCGGCAGCACCCCCCACCTCCCCACCCCCCAGCAGCGCCCCGGCAGCGCGGAGCGCGGGCCCGCAGTGCGCAGGCGCTGGCCGTGCTGGGCGGGGCGGCCCCGCTCACTTCCTGCCCGGCCGTACCGGCAGCGGCAGCGGCAGCGGCCCCGCTCCGTCCGGCCCAGCCCGGTTCGGGCCCGGCCCGGCCTGGCTTTTGGCCCGCTGGTGAGTGCGGGGCTGGGGCTGCCGTGCTGAGGTGCCGCGGCCCGGGGATGCCGGGCGTCCCGTCGCGCCCGGCGGCGCGGGTCCCTGCCGGCCCGGGGGAGGCGGCCCCGAGATCCCTCCCGGCCCGTCGAGGCCAGCCCCGGCCCTGACTCTAGGGGGCCGCCCCGCTCCCCGGCCCCTTCCGCGGGGGCGATGCCCTCCCCGTCCCCGGGCCTGGTGCGGCCATCCCCGTCGTGACCCGTGGGGCGATCCCGTCCCCTCCCTGAGGGGGCGATCGCTTCCCCGTCCCCTTCCCTGAGGGGGAGACCCCTATCCCCGTCTGCCACGGGGGGGCACCTTCCCTGGGGGGGTGGGTGATCCCCTCAATGTCCTCTCCTGGGGGGGGGGGGTGATCCCCATCCCCCAGGGAAAAATCCCATCCCCTCCCTGCCGGGGCAGTCCCTATCCCCATCCCTCGTGGGGTGATCCCCATCCCTGAAGAAGTGATCTCTCCCTGGGGGGGGGGGGTGATCCCTATTCCCCATGGAGTAATCCTATTCCTCCCCGGGGGAGTGATCCCCATCCCCGGGGGGGTGATCCCCATCCCCAGGGGGGTGATCCCCTCAGTGTCCTCTTCCTGGGAGGGGGGGGTGATCCCCATCCCCCAGGGAGCAACCCCATCCCCTCCCTGGCAGGGCAGTCCCTATCCCCATCCCCTGGGGGGTGATCCCATCATCTCCCTGGGGGGGTGATCCCCATCCCCTGGGGGGTGGTCCCCTCCCCTCCCTGGGGAGGCCGTCCCCATCCCTGTCCCCCATGGGGTGATCCCTGTCCCCTGTCAGGCAATTCCATCCCTTTCCATGGGGGGGCCAGCCCCATCCCCCTGTGGGACAATCCCCTCCCCAGGGGGGCGACCCCCATCCCCTGTGGGACGATCCCCGTCCCCTTCCCTTCCATGGAGGAGCCATCCCCTCCCAGGGAGCTGATCCCAGTCCCCATCCCCCATGGGACGGTCCCACCCCGTCCTGGAGGGCCATCCCTGTACCCCTCAGAGTCCCTGTCTCCTGCCCCCCCCCCCCCAGCAGGGCCTGTTGGCTGGGCCCACCAGTTGCCACCAGGCAGGGCAGGGAGGAGTTTGTTTGCCCCACCAGGCATGAGGGCAGGTACCAGCCCAGCTTCCCGCTCCTGCAGGGAGCAACGAGCAGGCACCCTTTACCCTGGGGTGTGAGACAGGATAGAGTCCCCCTCCATGGCGATGCCCTGACCACCCCCTGCACCTGGACATGCTCCCACGCAGGGGCATTTGGGAGCCCGTTTGGGGAAGGGGGCACATCCCTCTTCCTTAGCCCCAGGGCTGGGTGCCCCACGTCGCCTTCCCTGCAGCTCACCCTTGCTGAGCGCATCCCGACCAAGGGACCCGACTGCCCTTGCTGGCCGACTCCTTGGCCCCATGTCCACACCCTGGCTGCGCTGGGCCTGCCCCTGGCGCTGTTGGGTGACCAGGACTTGCCCCCTCCTGGCCGTGCTCTGGTTTATCTGACCCCGCGGCCATGCCATGCTCATGCCACGTCTAACCCTGCCTTGCGGCTGTGGCCGTGGCCACGCCGGTGGCCGTGGCATGTCTGATCCCCGTGCCGGGGTGCGCCCCAGCCATGTCGTTCCGCAAGGTGGTGCGCCAGAGCAAGTTCCGGCACGTCTTTGGGCAGCCGGTGAAGACAGAGCAGTGCTACGATGACATCCGCGTGTCCCGGGTCACCTGGGACAGCACCTTCTGTGCCGTCAACCCTGCCTTTGTGGCCATCATCGTGGAGGCCAGTGGTGGGGGCGCCTTCCTTGTCCTGCCCCTGCACAAGGTACCAGGGCTGAGAATGAGAATGACGCCAGCGTAGGGCGGTGTGGGCAGAGGGAGCGGGGTTTGTTCTGAGCAGCGACTCCATGTCTCTCTGTCTCCAGACTGGGCGCATCGACAAGTCGTACCCTACGGTGTGCGGGCACACGGGCCCTGTACTCGACATTGACTGGTGCCCCCACAATGACCACGTCATTGCCAGTGGCTCGGAGGACTGCACCGTCATGGTGAGGCGCTTGGGGGAGGCTCGGGGGATGTGGGCACAGCTGGGTGCCCTGCCTGCACCTGCGCCCACCGCCCCCTGTTGCCCTGGCAGGTCTGGCAGATTCCCGAGAACGGGCTCACCCAGCCCCTGACAGAGCCCGTGGTGGTGCTGGAAGGGCACTCGAAGCGCGTGGGCATCATCACGTGGCACCCCACCGCCCGCAACGTCCTGCTCAGCGCAGGTACTGCGGGGAGTGGGAAGGCGATGGGTGCAGGCGGCATGGGCTGCCCGCGGCCGAGCTGTGCCCATGCCTGTGCCCCTACCCAGGGTGCGATAACGTGGTGCTGATCTGGAACGTGGGCACGGCGGAGGAGCTGTACCGCCTCGACGGGCTGCACCCTGACCTCATCTACAGCGTCAGCTGGAGCCGCGACGGCGCCCGCTTCTGCACTGCCTGCAAGGACAAGAGCGTGCGGGTCATCGATCCCCGCCGGGGCACTGTCGTGGCGGTGAGAGCCTGTGGCGCTGGCCTGCCCGGGCCCTGCCCCGTCTCCAGGGTGCCATCCTGCCTTGGCCCTGCCCGTATCCTCCGGTGCTTGTCCTGCCCTGGCACTGCCCATGTCTCCAGTGTGACTATCCTAACTTGGCCCTGCCTGTGTCCCCAGGGGAGTTCCCATGCCCTCCCCACTGTCCTGTGTCCCTGGGGTGCTCCCTGGCCCTCCCTGCTGTCCCATGTCCCCAGGGTGCCCGCTGACCCCGTGTCTTGTGCCCAGGAGAAGGAGCGGGCGCATGAGGGGGCACGGCCCATGCGGGCCATCTTCCTGGCCGACGGCAAGATCTTCACCACTGGCTTCAGCCGCATGAGTGAGCGGCAGCTGGCGCTGTGGGACCCGGTGAGGGCTGCGCACATGGGGCACCTGTGGGGCCGGGTTGGGGGGGATGAGGGCAGAGGGTGCCCACAGGGCCAGGCTAGACGGGATGAGGGCAAGGGGTGCCTGTGGGGCTGGGCTGGGGAGAACACGGTGCCTGTGGGGGCGAGGGCAAGGGGTGCCCATGGGGCTGGGGTAGGGGCTTGGGGTGCCCACAGGGCTTGGCACCCGCATGGGGACTCATGCCAGACATCAAATGGGTGTGTCGTCCAATGGGTGGGGTTTGGAAGAGGGTGGAGTCTCCTGTGGTCGTAGTCTCCAGTTGGCTGAGTGTCCTGGGGGTGGGGTCTTGGGAGGGTGTGGGAGGAGCTTCCACCAGGTAGAGCTTCCACCATTCATGGGCAGGGCTCCTTAATTGGCTGCATCCGTGAAATGGGCGGAACAGAGGGGATGGGCATGTCCCTGTGTGGGGGTGAGGCCTGGACTGGGTCCTGCCCCTGGGGGACAGGGCAGGGGACAGGGCTGGGGACAGGGCTCTGTGAGGCTCACCCCTGGCCCTGGCAGGAGAACCTGGAGGAGCCCATGGGGCTGCAGGAGCTGGACTCGAGCAACGGGGCCCTGCTGCCCTTCTACGATCCCGACACCAACGTGGTCTACGTGTGCGGCAAGGTAGGGCCCCTGCCATGCCCACTGTACCCCCACCTGCCCCCTCTGTCCCCCTCTAACGGCCCTGCCCCCAGGGCGACTCGAGCATCCGGTACTTCGAGATCACGGAGGAGCCTCCGTACATCCACTTCCTCAACACCTTCACCAGCAAGGAGCCGCAGCGGGGCATGGGCTGGATGCCCAAGCGTGGGCTGGACGTCAACAAGTGCGAGATCGCCAGGTGGGCCTGGGGTGGCAGTGTGAGTCGGGGGCCCGGGGTGGGAGCAGGGAAGGGCCCATCAGCCCCCACTGACCCCCCCCCCACCACCGTCCCTGCACCGTCATGCAGGTTCTACAAGCTGCATGAGCGCAAGTGTGAGCCCATCATCATGACGGTGCCAAGAAAGGTGAGCAAGGCTTGGGGGTGGGGGGCCCTGGGGTCTCTTCTCGATGGCAGCAGCAGGCCCCAGGCTACCGTGCCCTGGGAGCTCTGCTTCATAGAGGAGAGAGCTGGGTGCTGGGAGGGGGCTGGTGACCGCCAGGAGGATGCACCAGTGGGCTGGTGATGACTCGGGGTACCCAGGCAGGGCAGGGTGGTGGGGGGCACCCAGGTGGGATAGACAGGAGGGGGGTACCCAGGAGGACAGAGCGGGGGTACCTGGATAGGGTTACCAGTAGGATGGGGGTACCCAGACGGGCTAGGTAGTAGGCTGGGGGCACCTGGGCAGCGCCCCCCATGACGGGCGCGGCGGGGCGCAGTCGGATCTCTTCCAGGATGACCTGTACCCCGACACGGCGGGCCCCGAGGCGGCCATGGAGGCGGAGGAGTGGGTGGCGGGGCAGACGGCGGGGCCGGTGCTCGTCTCCCTGCGCCAGGCCTACGTGCCCAGCAAGCAGCGGGACCTCAAGGTGAGCCGCAGGAACGTGCTCAACGAGGGACGCCCCGCCGTGGCCCCCACCCCGCCGCCCGCCGCCGCGGCCCCTGCCGCCACCGCGCCCACCCGCCTCAGCGCCCCCCCGGCCCTGGGCGCCACCACCGCCGGCTCCACGGTATGCGGGGGGCGGGGCTCGGTGAAAGTGGGCGGGGCTGGTGCGACTGGTGGGCGGGGCTATAGTGGGGTGGGGCTGATGAGCAGGGCGGGGCAGGTGGGCGGGGCTACGGTGGGGTGGGACAAAGGAGGACAGAGGCGATGGGTGGGGCTATAGTGGGGCGGGCCTGATGGGAGGGGTCATGGCGATGGGTGGGGATTGTGGGCGGGGCCACGTGGAGGTGGGGCGGTGGTGGGCGGGGCGGGGGCGGGGCTGAGTGCGGTGTCCCCGCAGGCGGGGGGGCGGCTGGAGGAGGTGCTGCAGGAGGTGGCCGCCCTGCGCCTGCTGGTGACGGAGCAGGGCCAGCGCATCTCCCGCCTCGAGGAGCAGCTGAGCCGCCTCGAGAACGGCCACGTCTAGGGGGCGCTGGGGCCCGCGGCCCAGGCCCCCCACTCTGATAGCCCCCTGCCCCCTTCGGGGACCCCAGCATCCCCCAGGGAGCACGGCCGGGACCACGGCTCTGCCCCGCGGCCCCCACTTCTGTCCAGACCTCCTAGGGACCCCAGCTCTGTCCCCTAGTCCCCTGACCAACTGGTACCACCCCGGGGGCTCCCTCCTGCTGCTGGCGCTCCCTCGTTTTGTATGGCTGACCAAATCCCCCCTCCCCTTCTCCCGTGGCAGCTTCCTCCATCACCCCCATTGCCTTACTGGGTGCTGCCCTTGGCTGTGCCCCCCCAAATCATGGACCATCTCCCCCCACCCACCCACCCCCTCAGGATGGGGGGGGTCATTCTAGGGTCAAAAACTATATGCCCTGCACCCCTTCACCTCCCATGTCCCTGTGGGGTTGTGGGGTCTTCCACCCCTCCTATGGGGCATGGCATCATCTGCTCCATGCCTATGGGAGCGTATCCCTCCCCGTATTTTGGGGGCTTCTTCCCCTCCCTTCATCTCATCTCCCTCCTCCCCCACCGTGCAGGGTCAAAAACTATATTTTCACTCCAAATAAAGGTCTTTATAAGAAAGACGTTTGCTGACTAGGAGGGCTGGGGGCAGCTCAGGTGCATTAGGCACCGCAAGAGCTATGGGGCCAGAGCTCCCTAGGGGCGGTTGGGGGGGGCGGTCTCAGGCCTGTGGGTGGCAGGGTGTGCGTGAGCATCCTCATCCTGCAGTGGGAGCGGGGTAGGGGGCCAGTTCCTCTGTGCCCCCCCATGCGAAGCGGGCAGGAAGGCACAGTGGTCACGAGTGCTGCGCTCTCGCCTCAGGCAGGAAACAACGCAGATGGTGGGGCTGGCGGGGGGGGGCTCACACCCGGGGAGGGGGCTGCTGGTCTCCCCCACCGGAGGCAGGCCTAGGACAGCGTGAGCTGGGGATGCAGGACCCCCCAACCCCAGGACCCAATTGCAGGCCGTCATAGCTCTAGTGCATTGCCTTGCACCCCTGGGTTCACTGGGTGCATTTTGGGTAGGCAGGCAGCACCCATCCTCCCCCCCCCCCTCCCTGATACATCCGCTGCCGGAAATGCCGGGGAGGCCCCCCCAGTGCAGCTCCCACGGCACCAGGACCTGCTCTGGCAGCACCCGGTGATGGTGAGCTTCCTAAAAGTGGGCTGATGGGAGGGGGTCCAGGGTGCTTGGGGGGGGGGGGGAATGAGGGCCCATGGGACCGGGCTGGGGTTGGTCTCTGAGAATGGGATGTGGGGGCTTCTAACACACCTCCTGCCCCCTAAGGAGCCCCTGCCCCATGCGTGGCTCCAGCCTCGGTTTCCCCAGCTCAACTCAGGTGGTTTTTTTTTTTTTTTTTTTCCGGGGGGGGGGAAGGAGTTTCCATTGTTCATCCAAATTCAGCCCCCTCTCTGCCCCCCCCCCCCCCCCAGCAGGACTCTGGGGAAGGTGCTATGGGGTGTGGGGCTGTGCTGCTGCTGTAGGGTTGCAGGGCTGTGCAGGTGCTATGGCACTGTAGGGGTGGTGCAGGCAGGGGCTAGGAGCTTGGGGGGGGGGGGATGCAGGTGCCATTGGGCTCCATGGGGCCAGGCAGAGCGATGAGACCAGGGCAGCTGCTATGGGGCTGTGTGGGGCCGGGGGGGAGGGGAGGGCACAGGGTTATGGGTTGAGCCAATGCTTCTGGAGCTGCTGGGGTGGGGATGGAGGGGGAGAGGGGTAGGCACTGTGCAGCTGTGGGGGATGTTGCTGCATCATGGCCTTGCAGGTGCTGTGGGGCAGGGTGATGGGGTGTGCAGGGCTGTGAGGAGCTATGGGGCTGCGCAGGGGAGGCCGCTCGCAGGGCCGTGAGGCTGTGAGGAGCTATGGGGCTGCACAGGGGAGGATGCTCGCAGGGCCGTGGGGCTGTGCAGAGCCGTGGGGCTGTGCAGGGGAGGAGGCTCGCAGGGCTGTGCAGAGCTGTGGGGCTGCACAGGGGAGGAGGCTCGCAGAGCCGTGGGGCTGTGCAGAGCCATGGGGCTGCGCAGGGGAGGATGCTCGCAGAGCTGTGGGGCTGTGCAGAGCCGTGGGGCTGCACAGGGGAGGATGCTCGCAGGGCTGGGGGCTGTGAGGAGCTATGGGGCTGCGCAGGGGAGGATGCTCGCAGGGCTGTGGGGCTGTGCAGAGCTATGGGCTGCACAGGGGAGGCTGCTTGCAGGGCTGTGCAGAGCCATGGGGCTGCACAGGGGAGGATGCTCGCAGGGCTGTGCAGAGCCATGGGGCTGCACAGGGGAGGATGCTCGCAGGGCCGTGGGGCTGTGCAGAGCCGTGGGGCTGCACAGGGGAGGATGCTCGCAGGGCCGTGGGGCTGTGCAGAGCCGTGGGGCTGCGCAGGAGAGGAGGCTCGCAGGGCTGTGGGGCTGTGCAGAGCCATGGGGCTGTGCGGGGGGGGATGCTCGCAGGGCTGTGCAGAGCCGTGGGGCTGCGCAGGGGAGGAGGCTCGCAGGGCCGTGGGGCTGTGCAGAGCCGTGGGGCTGCGCAGGGGAGGAGGCTCGCAGGGCTGGGGGCTGTGAGGAGCTATGGGGCTGTGCAGGGGAGGAGGCTCGCAGGGCTGTGGGGCTGTGCAGAGCTGTGGGGCTGTGCGGGGGTGGCAGGCCCAGCCCCCCCTCCCCGCTGCGGCTGCAGGTGCTGCAGCCACCCGACGACCGCAGCTTCCCGTCACGGGGGCTGGCGTGGGCACCTGCCCAGGGGAGACGCTGGGGGTGGCGGCAGGGGGATGGGGGGGGGGGCACCTTGCGTGATGCTGCAGCCCCATCCCCCCGCCTCGGTCCCACTGCCCTTTACCCCGGGCCCGGCCTGCCCCTTTCCGGGATGGGGACGGGAGCGGGACGGCATTGCCGTGCGGGGAAACCCCACGGCAGCGGGTGGCAGGGAAGAGGCACGGCGCCCGCCGGGTCGCCTGACCCAGCGCCGCCCTCCCACAGGCTGCGGCGCGGGGCTACCCGCGGCCCCCGGAGCTGGTGCTGCTGACGCTGCCCGGGCTGGTGGCTGCCTCCGAGCCGGCGGCCAGCCGCAGCGACCGGGCCGTGGGGGTCCTGCTGGGCGTCCTGCTCTGCCTGGCCGTGGGGCTGGCCCTGGCCTGGCACCACCTCTGCCGCCTCTCGGCCGGGCGATACCACCCCCGGCCCCTGGGCCGCCGGGCGCTGGCAGTGCTGCGGGGCCACTGGAGCCGCCTGCAGGGACGCGGTGGCCTGGGGGCGCGGGACGGGGACGGGGAGCAGGACGTGGCGGGGGCCCCTCGCGATGAGGAGGAGGAGCTGATGCCGCCGCCCCAGGATCAGCACCGGGCGGATGAGGTGGCCGGACAGGAGGAGGAGAAGGAGGAGGAAGAGGAGGAGGAGGAGGTCACGGCCACCTTGGACACAGAGGCAGATGGCGCCCAGGGTGCAGAGCCCGCAGACCTGGATGGGAGCCCCCCACCCGCGGGGCAGGCGGCGGGCGGCAGTGCCGAGGCCCTGCTCAGCGACCTCCATGCCTTCTCGGGGACGGCAGCTTGGGGGGACACGCGGCCCCATGTCACCGTCCTCTGAGGCCACGCGCAGCATGGCCTGCGCGGTCCCCCTGCCCAGGGGGACGCCCTGTCCTGGGGGGGGTGGCACCCTGCCTGAGGGGTCCCCCAGCCCAGGAGGACGCCTTACCCTTGGCGACACCCTGCCGGGGGGGAACACCCTCCCCAGGGGGACGCTTGGCTGTGGGGCCAGCCCGCCGGCCGCCATGCTCTGCCCTGAGCCCCAGCCGCCGCCTCCCCAACCCCGGACCCCACTGCGCCCCCTCCCCAGGGCCCGGCAGCCTGTGGGCGCCCGCCCCCCGCGGAGGCTCCTCATTGGCTGTGCAGCTGCAGTGGCCGACCAATAAAAGAGCAGATCTGCCCTTCCGTGCCCTGCCCCATCTGTGGGCTTGACGGGGGTGTGGCTTAGGGGAAGGGGGCGTGGCTTGACGAAGGGGGTGTGGCCTGGAGATGAGGGCGGAGCCTGGGGAGGGGACGGAGCCTACACGTGGGGGCCCAGCCCCTCGCCCCCCCCCAACCCCAGCACCCTCCCGCAGCAGGCGGGGGGCTGCCCCACACCTCCACCCCAGCACAGGGGCCACCCACGACTGATCAAAGTCCTTTAATTGGCACAGATCCAGCAGCAGGGCAGGGGCACCCCCAGCCCGCGCCCGCCCCGGCGGGGGGGCACGGTGCCACGGGGCCTTGCCCGCACCGCACGGAGGGGGGGCCGCGACCCCCGCCCTCCAAAAAGACCATGATTGGCAGCAGTGAGAGTGGGGTACGTTACCAGCCCCCTGGGGAGCGCCCTCCCCCCGCACCCCATGCCAGCGCAAGCAGCTCTGTGGGGCGCCTGCTCAGCCCCACAGCGGGCACCCGGGCCCTCTGCCGTGGGGCAGGACCCCCTTCGAGGGCTAAGCCGGACCCTGGCCAGAGGATCCCCCTCCTTCACCTGGGTCGCCCGCCCCCACCCCGTCCCCAGCCTCCCCCCCACCGCCCCTACCTGGGCACCCGCCCCCGGCCCCCCTTCTGCTTCTTGGCACCGGCGGCGGTCTTGATGGGCAGCGGGGCCGTGCCCTCAGGCGGGGGGGGCAGGCTGGGCCCCAGCTCCATGGGCTCTGCCGCAGCGCCCGCCTTGAAGGGCTCGAAGGGCGAGAACTTCACGGGGCTGCGGGGGGGACAGGGGGTGAGGAAGGTCCACCATTGCCCCACTAACCGGAGGGGCAGGGGGGGCAGCTGGCGCCCACAGAGCAGGGCCAAGAGCCGGGGAGGGGGGGGTCCCTGCACGGCTCCAGCAGTGGCTTCAGTCCCCCTGGCGCCTACCCCAACGCCCTGCACCCCACCACCCCGAGTGCCCCCATCCCTCCCAGCCTGAAAGGCCCTCCGGCCGCCCACCACGCCGTGCCTGCCCCAGCTGCCCCCCATGGCACCCCCCTGGGTACCTGACGGGCGTGCGGGGGCTGCTGTTGAGGCGCCGGGGCGAGCGCACCTTGGGCTGGAAGGAGAACCCCTCCTTGATGCTCTCCAGCACCGACGGGGCCACATAGGTGAAACCCTAGGGGGAACCAGGGCATCAGGGAGGGTCCTGAGGCCCCACCCCTTTGCCCCACCCTCAGGCCCCACCTCCTTCTTGGAGGGGGTGGGACAGCCACAGGCCCCGCCCCTTTGCCCGAGGGCAGCAGGACCACCCCACAACCCGCCCCCCCTCACCAGGAAAGCCTGGTTGGCGCTCTCGCTGATGGCCGCGTCGTCGGGGCTGTCGACAGGCGTCTGACGGGTGAAGCGGGTGTCGAACTGGCTCACGTCCTCCTCCGACTGCTGCAGGGGGGGGCCAAGGCATGGGTGCCAGGGCAGGGGGACCTCGCCCAGACGCCTAGGTCCCACTGGCACCCCCCAAAAGCTTACCTCTGACCCCTTGGGTCCTATGCCCTCCCCAGTCCCTGGGTACCTGCGTCCCTGCCAGCTCTGACCCCCCAAGCCCCAGACCAGCTCCCCAGCCCCCAGGCAGCCCCCGAGGCCCCACGGCAGCACCCTGGCTCCCAGGGGCCCCGGCCGTACCAGGCAGGGCTTGAAGGGAGGGTCGAGCTTGCGGGCCAGGAGGTCGTCCCAGTTGATGTGGCGAAAGAAGGGCTGCTTCTGCGGGCATTTGGGATCAGGGCATCAGGCTCGGTGCCAGCCCCATTGCCTGCCCCTGCCAGCCCTGCCCATACCTGCACATCAGCTGCGTCGCCCGGGCCCCCCCCGACCCGCTGGCTGGGGTTTCGCTTGAGGAACTGGGAGGAAAGGGGAGCAGTTAGGGACGCAGAGCAGGACCCCACAACCACCAGCAGGGTTGGGACCCGCGGGCTGGCACGTACCTTCTTGAGCAGGTCTCGGGCATCGGGTGTCAGGTAGGGTGGCAGCACCAGCTTGCCCTTGAGGATTTTATCAATGGTTTTCTTGCGGTTCTCAGCTGTGAAGGGGGGCTGCGAGAGACAGGAGATGACGAGGAAGAGACGGGATGGGCGCCACAGGGCAGGCATCAGGCCAGGACATGGCCTGAAGACAGCGGCTCACATCCCCCCATCATGCCAGATGGACACTCATCGCCCTGCCCCGGGCACCTCCTGCCCTCGTTCCCAGGCACAGCAGCCTCCATGGGTCCCCCCTGGGCACCTGCTGCCCCCCTGCCAGGCACAGCTGGTGCCGTGGGTCCCTGCGCCCCCCTCAGAGGTAACAAGTCCAACTTGCCGATCCTGTGAGCATGTCGTACATCAGGGCGCCCAGGCTCCACCAGTCCACTGCCCGGTTGTGCCCACTGCGGACCAGTATCTCCGGGGCCCTGGTACGGAGCACAGACAGGGGAACCTGAGCCACCGGGCTGGGCCAGGCCCGTGGCACGGTGCATCCCCCAGGGCTGCGCCAGGGCTCACATGTACTCGATGGTGCCGCAGAAGGTGTGCGTCACAGCCCCGTCATGGATCGACTCTTTACACAGCCCGAAGTCTGTCAGCTTGATGTGGCCTGGACAAGGCCACAGAGGAATGAGAGCCGGCCCAAGGGCTGCTGGGGCCCCCGGTGCTCCCTGGCCACGAGGCCACCCCTGGCTAGCACTGCTGCCCACCTTGGCTGTTGAGCATGATGTTCTCCGGCTTGAGGTCTCGGTAGATGATGCCATTGGAGTGCAGGTGGCCCAGCGCCAACGTGATCTCACTAAGGTAGAAACTGTAGCACAGGCTACAGTTGAGCAGTGCCTGGGGGACACCAGGATGAGCAGCCCCTGCCCTCACAAACACCAGCATCCCAGCACTCTTCTCCATCTCCCAGACCACACCAGCAGCACGGCTCACTCCTGCCTCACTTTCCCCTTCCATGCCAGGAGCAAGAGGGTGTGCGAGACCCCCGCTCCTGCCACCTGTGGCAGCTAGGGTGTCTGAGGACACAGAGCCAGCCTTACCAGGCAGTGTCCTCTAGAAAGATGCCCTCCCGCTCAAGCTGCATGAAGAGTTCTCCACCTGCAAAACACGGTGGAAATGGGGCACATGAGCCACTGCCGGCCAATAGCACCCTCAAATCCCTGCCACCGGGCACTGCGGGGCCCTGCTTGTTCTGCCAGGGCTGCAGCAAAGCAGGTCCTGGCTAGCACCAGCCACCCTTCGCCCCCAGCCCTTGCCACAGAGCAGGTGCCGGGCAGGGGCCGTGGTGCCCGGGGTGCCCCATGCCCGTACCGCTGAGGCACTCCAGGATGAGATAGAGCTTGCCGCCCGTCTGGAAGGCGTACATGAGGTCGACGATGAAGGGATGCTTGACGGCCTCCAGGATGTTCCTCTCAGCCCGCGTGTGCGCCGTGTCCTTGGCGTTGCAGGCAATTTTGGCCTGGGGGGGGGGGGATGGAGAGGCGGTGAGTGGAGGCACACTAGGCAGCACGAGGGGGCCGGGGGCGTGTTACCTTCTTCAGGACCTTCATGGCAAAGATCTTGCCCGTGTTGGTACCCTGCACTTTGCGAACCTGGAATACCTGCAACGATGATTGAGGGAGCTTGGGCCACAGCCATGCAGTGATGCCCCCCAGTAGCCCATAACCACAGTATCAAAGAATGCTTGAGGTTGGAAGGGACCTCTGCAGATCATCTAGTCCAACCCCCCTGCTCAAGCAGGGTCACCTAGAGCACATTGCACAGGATCGTGCCCAGATGGCTTTTGAATATCTCCAGCGAAGGAGACTCCACTACCTCTCTGGGCAACCTGTGCCAGTGCTCAGTCACCCTCTCAGGAAAGTTATTCCTGGTGCTCAGATGGAATTTCCTGTGTTTCAGTTCCTGCCCATTGCCTCTCATCCTATAGCTGGGCACCACAGAGAAAAATCTGGCCCCCATCCTCTCGACACTCTCCCTTCAGATACTTGGACACGTTGACACGATTCCCCCTCAGTCTTCTCTTCTCCAGGCTCAACAGGCCCAGCTCTCACAGCCTCAGATGAGAGACGCTCCAGTCCCTTCAGCATCTTAGGACCCTTCACCAGACTCGCTCCAGGAGCTCCATGTCTCTCTTGTACTGGGGAGCCCAGAATTGGTCACAGTACTCCAGGTGATGCCTCACCAGGGCTGAGGAGAAGGAGAGGAGCACCGCCCTCCACCTGCTGGCAACACTCTGCCTAATGCAACCCAGAATGCCATTGACCTTCTTGGCCACAAGGCCACATTGCTGCCTCATGCCTCACTTGTTGTCCTCCAGCACTCCCAGCTCCTTCTCTGCAGAGCTGCTTTCCAGCAGGTCAACCCCCAGCCTGTCCTGCTGCATGGGGTTCTTCCTCCCTAGGTGCAGCACCCTGCATTTCCCTTTACTGAACTTGATGAGGTAGGTTCCTCTCCGCCCAGCTCTCCAGCCTGCCCAGGTGCCTCGGCATGGCAGCACAGCCTCCTGGTGTGTCAGCCACTCTCCCCAGCTTTGGAGCATCAGCAAACTTGCTGAGGGGGCACTCTGTGCCTTCCTCCAGGTCACTGATGAATAAGTTAAACAAGACTGGAGCCAGTACTGACCCCTGTGGGACACCGCGAGCTACAGGCCTCCAACAGACTTTGTGCTACTGACCACAACCCTCCGAGCTCTGCCAGCCAGCCAGGTCTCCATCCACCTCATCGTCTACTCATCCACCCTGTACTTCCTGAGCTTGCCTACATGGACGTGATGGGAGACAGTGTCTAAAGCCTCGCTGAAGTCCAGGCAGACAGCATCCACTGCTCTGCCCTCACCTACCCAGCCAGTCATTCCATTATGGAAAGCTACCAGGTTGGTTAACTCCCTCGCGCTCTACGGAAGGCTACTAGTCCTAGCTGGACTACATCTCCCATGATGCACAGCTGCCCCCAGACCCTTCCTGCGGCTGAGGAGGGAGCCACGCTGCATGGCGGGAGATGAGGTCCACAAAGCGGGTGCTCACACCTGCGGAGGGCTCACAGACCCCTCACCCCCCCGCAAGCTGCAGTGCACCATGGGAAACACTGTCCATCCGCAACACCCCCCCGGCCCCCTACGCCCGCCCCACCTTGCCATAGCCGCCCTTGCCCAGGACGCGGAGCAGCTCGAAGCAGTGCGGGCCGATGCGCTCGGGGCCATTGTTGACGCTGCTCTCCGAGATCTCAATCTCCTCGTAGTGCCCCACGGGCCTGGGGGGGACACGGGGCTGAGCGGGGCCAGCTGTGGCCCCCACCCCAGGCAGGCAGCACCCCTGTGCCAGCCCTGGCAAGGCCTGCCATGCCCGCCCCGGCGTCCCTGCACTTACTCCAGGCCGTTCCCTCGCGGCTCCAGCTCCATCTCCTTGGGGAGGAAGCAGCAGTTAGCAGTGCCCGGCGGTGGTCGGAGGGGCACGGGGACCCAGGCTGACAGGAAGGGTGCCCCCGGCAGAGGCAGGGTGCCGGCGGGAGGGCGGGTGCCCGCAGCAGGCAGGCCAGGGCGAGGTGCCGGTGCGCTGTGTGCCGGCTCAGCGGGATGTTTTTGGGCTGAGCCACAGCCCTGCCCAACGGGTCCCTCCCTCTGCCCAGCTTGCGGAGGGGAGCTGAGCCAAGGCCCTGCCGTGACCCCGCTGTCCCTCTGTCCCCACACCCCAAGCCTGGCTGCGCCCTGGTCCCCAGTGTCCCCAGCCCATCCCCATCCCCCTGTCCCCAGCCATCCCCATCCGACCCCAGCTGCCCCATCCCCATCTCATTCCTATCCCTCCTCCCTCCCATCTCCAGCAGATCCCAGACCCCCCTCATCCCCAACCTCATTCTCCCTGTCCCCAGCTGGTCCCTGTCCCCTTCACCCCCAGCCAGTCCATGTCCTTGCCCCCAGCTGGGGCTGGTCTCCCTCACTTCCAGCCTGTCCCCTTCTCCATACCACTATCCCCAGCAGCTCCCAGTTCCCCTCATCGCTAACTCGTTCCCCTCCCCACCTCCCCATCCCCAGCCTGTCCTAGTCCCCCTCACCACCAGCCACTCCATGTCCCCATTCCCTGTTCCCAGCCAGCCCATGCCCGTCACCAGCAGGTCCCAGCCCCCCTCATCCCCATCTCATGCCCATCCCCGTTCCCCGTCCCCCAACAGTCCCAGTCTCCCAGCGCTCCTGGTCCCCCACCCCCTCACCCCTAGTGGGTCCATGTCCTCATTCTGAGTCAGTCCCTGTCCCCCTCACACCCAGCAGGTCCCAGTCCCACCTACCCCCCAGCCAGTCCATGTCCCTGTCCCACAGTCCCCAGGAGGTCCTGGTGCCCCCGCTCCCAGCCATTCCCTCTCCCAAAGTCCCCAGCAGGTCCCCATCCTGTCCCCACTGGTCCATGTCCTCCTCCTGGTCCCAAGCTGGTCCAGGTCCCTGACTGATCCCGGTCCCCCTCGCTCCCAGCCTGTCCCCACCCCCGTCCCCCCTGTCTGCCCCCCTGGTCCCTACCCCCCTCTCTCCAGCGGCTCCGTCCCCTGTCACCACTCGCTCACTAAGTGCCTGTCTCCCGCCAGTCCACATCACTGTCCCCTCACTGTCCTTGTCCCCCATGCCCCCAGCTGCCCCATGTCCCCGTCCCCAGCCGGCCCATGCCCTGCTCCCCCTGTCCCCCGCCAGGCCACGTCCCTGTCCGCCTCGCCCCCCACCCGCTCCACGCCCCCGTCCCCAGCCGGCGCCGTCCCGGTGCCGCCCTCCCCAGCCGGTACCCCGGCCGCACCCCCGTCCCACCCCGGGCCCCGCCGCGGTGCCCCGACCCCGCTGCCCCCGCTCACGGCGCCCAGCTCGGGCTCATCTCCGTCGCTGCCCTCCTCGGTCTCCAGGTCGATGTCGAACACCCCGGCCATGACGCCGCCGCACCGGGACCCCCGGCGGGCCCGCCCCGCCCACCCGCCGCGTCACTGCCGCGCCGCGCGCGCGCCCGCGTCACGCGGGGACACCCGGCGGCATCCCCGCCGCGGGGCGCGCTGGGAGGCGGGGGCGGCCCTCGGCGCCCGGCGGGAGGCGGAGTCCGTCCCGGGGCGGGGCCCGGCGGGAGGCGGAGTCCGTCCCGGGGCGGGGCCCGGCGGGAGGCGGAGTCCGTCCCGGGGCGGGGCCCGGCGGGAGGCGGAGTCCGGCCCAGGGTGGGCGGAGCGGAGCGGAGCGGTGGGCGGCGGGGCGGGGCGGGGCGGGGCGGGGCGGGCCCGGCCCGGCCCTGGGGCAGCGCGCGGGGCTGCGCCGGCCGGGCCGTGTCCTCACGCCCTGTGCCCGTACCCCTGTCGGCAGCAGGGCCCGGTCCCCCTCGCCCCCATCCCGTCCCCGTCTGCTGTCCCCTCACGGTGCTGCTGCCCTGCCCCTGTAGCCAGGCCAGGTGCCCAGCCCCACCACCCCAAGCTGGTCTCTGTCCCCGTTCCCCGTCCTCAGCCGGTCCGCGTCCCCCTCGCCCCCAGCGGGTCCCAGCCCCCTCACTAACCTGTCCCCATCCCCGGAAGGTCCTGCTTCCACCCAACCCCCAGCCGGTCCGTGTCCTTGTCCCAAAGTCCCCAGCAGGTCCCCATCCCACGCCCAGCTGCTCCATGTCACAGACGCACAGAAGAGCTGAGGTTGGAAGGGCCCTCTGCAGATCATCTAGTCCAATCCCCCTGCTCAAGCAGGGTCCTCTACAGGCTATTTCCCAGGATCGCCTCCAGGCGGGTTTTGAATAGCTCCAGCGAAGGAGACTCCACTACCTCTCTGGGCAACCTGGTCCAGTGCTCAGTCACCCTCTCCGGAAAGAAGCTTGTCCTCAGGTCCAGATGGAACTTCCTGGCTTCCAGTTTCTGCCCGTTGCCTCTTGTCCTGTCACTGGCCACCACGGAGACGAGCCTGGCCCCCCATCCTCGCGACAGCCTCCCTCCAGATACTTGGACACGTTGATGAGATCGCCGCTCAGTCGTCTCTTCTCGCAGCCTTTCTGCAGAGGAGAGATGCTCCAGTCCCCCCTCCCCCCATCCTCTTTGTAGCCCTCCACTGAACTCGCTCCAGTAGTGTCATGTCTCTCTCTCTCTCGTACTGGGGAGCCCAGAATTGGAGCCACTACTCCACATGTGGCCACACCAGGGCTGAGGAGATGGGGAGGAGCACCGCCCTCCACCTGCTGGCAACACTCTTCCTCAGGCACCCCAGGATCCCCTTGGCCTTCTCGGCCACAAGGCCACATTGCTGCCTCATGCTTCACTTGTCCTCCAGCACTCCCAGCTCCTTCTCTGCAGAGCTGCTTTCCAGCAGGTCAGCCCCCCCACTCTCTCTCCCTCCCTCCCTCCCCCAAGCCTGTCCTGCTGCTTGTGGGGGGGTGTGGGTCTTCCTCCCTAGGTGCAGCACCTTACCCTTGCCTTTGTTGAACTGCAGCAGGTTCCCCTCCGCCCAGCTCGCCAGCCTGCCCAGGTGCCTCGGCATGGCAGCGCAGCCTCCTGGTGTGTCAGCCACTCTGCTCACCTTTGGAGCATCAGCAAACTTGCTGAGGGGGCACTCTGTGCCTTCCTCCAGCTCCTCGAGGAAGACATTGAACAAGACTGGAGCCAGCACTGACCCCTGCGGCACACCGCCAGCTACAGGCCTCCAACTAGACTCTGCGCCACTCACCACCACCCTCCGAGCTCTGCCAGCCAGCCAGTTCTCCATCCACCTCACTGCACACTCATCTCAGCCACACTTCCTCAGTTCACCTGGGAGGATGTGATGGCAGGCAGCGTCCAAAGCCTCGCTGAAGTCCAGGGAGACAACAGCCACTGCTCTGCCCTCACCTACCCAGCCAGTCCTTCCAGCACAGAAGGCTAGCACATTGCTCAAGCATCACTTCCCTTTGCTGAAGCCATGCTCACTACTCCTGCTCACCTTCTTGTCCTCCTCATGCTTGGCGAGGACCTCCAGCAGGAGTTGTTCCATCACCTTTCCAGCGATGCAGGTGAGGCTGACAGGCCTGGCGGTTCCTGCCTCCTCCTTCTTGCCCTTTGGGAAGACTGGCGTGACGCTGGCTTTCTTCCAGGCCTCAGGCACCTCTCCTGTTCTCCAGGACCTTGCCACAATGATGGAGAGCGGCCTAGCAATAACATCCGCCAGCTCCCGCAGCACTCAGGGGTGGGGGGCGGGGGGGTGCATCCCAGCGGGCCCATGGGTTTGTGGCTGTCAAGTTTGCCCAAATAATCTCTAACCCCATCCTCCTGCACCAAGGGGAGGAGTCTTCCTTTCTCCAGACGTTCTCTCTTGTCCCCAGGGTCTGAAGTTTTCCCTAGTCTTCCTTTTGCTATTGATGTATTTGAAGAACCCCTTCTTAGTCTCCTTGACATCCCTTGCCAGATTTAATTCCAAAGGGGCCTTAGCCTTCCTTGTCGCATCCCTGCACACTCTATCAACGTCCCTATGTTCCTCCCAAGTGGCCTGTCCCCTTTGCCACATTCTGTAGACTTCCTTCTTCTGTTGGAGTTTTGCCAGGACTCACACAGAAGGAGTCTGTGCAGGAGTTTTGCTGCATTGCTCAGCCATGCAGCTCTCCGGCCCACTTTGCTCGACTTCTTACTCAGCGGGATGCACCCGTCTTGAGCCTGCTGGAAGTGATACTTGAATGTTAACCAGCTCTCCTGGACCCCCCTTCCTTCTGGGGCCTTACCCCATGACAGTCCCCTAGGTAGGTCCCTGAAGAGGCCAACGTTAGCTCTCCTCAAGTCCAGCGTTGCCATTCTACTGCTTCCTCCTCGCAGGATCCTGAACTCTACCATCGCACGGTCACTGCAGCCAAGGCTGCCCCCAGCCTTCACGTCTCCAACTAGACCTTCTTTGTTTGTTAGAACCAGGTGCAGCAGCACACCTCTCCTTGTTGGCATCGCCACCCCCTGGGTCAAGAAGTTCTCCTCAATGCTCTGCAGGAACCTCCTCGACTCTTTGTGTCTAGCTGGGCTTTCTCTTCTCAGCAGATGTCAGGGTGCTTGAAGTCCCCCATGAGAACCAGGGCCTGTGAGCGTGAGGCTACTTCCAGCTGTCTGCAGAAGGCCTCCTCGACTGCCTCTTCCTGATCGGGTGGCCTGCAGTAAACCCCCCCCCCACCACCATGTCACCCACGTTAGCCTCCCCTTTAAGCCTTACCCATAGGCTCGCAACTTGCTCTTCATCCACCCCACCCCACCCCAGGCAGAGCACTATACATTCTAGTTGCTCCCTCACATAAAGGGCAACTCCACCACCTCGCCTTCCTGGCCTGTCTTGCCTAAAAAGCACATACCCATCCATGACGACATTCAAGTCCTTGTCCCAAAGTCCCCAGAAGATCCCCATCCCATCCCTAGCTGGTCCTTGTTCCCATCCCCAGCTGCTCCCTGTGCCCCTCACCGCCAGCTGGTCCCCATCCCTGTCTCCTTGCCCGCAGCCGGTCCAGGTGCCCGTCCCTGTCCCCAGCTGGTCCATGTCCCCATCCCCAGCCGGTCCTGGTCCCCCTCAGCCCCAGCCTTTCCCCATCCTGTCTCCCTGTTCGCCAACTGGTCCCTGTCTCCCACATCCCCAGCCGGTCCCGGTCCCCATCCCTTGTCCCAGCAAGTCCTCGTGCAACTGACTTCAACCAGCCCACAACCCTATCCACTTGGTCCTTGTCTGTGCCCCTCTGACCCCCAGTCAGTCCATGTCCCCATGCCGCAGTCCGCAGCTGGTCCCTGTCCCCATCGCCACTGGGCTGTTTTGGGCTTTGCTGGGTGGCACAAGGCTGCGTTGGGTTGTGCCGGGTTGTGCTGGGCTATACTGGGCTGGGCTGGGCTGCATCGGGTGGTGCTGGGCTTTGCTGCGCTTTTTCAGGCTGCTCTGGGCTACACTAGGCTTTGCTGGGGGACCTTTGGGGGGGGCTCTCTTTTTTTACCTTTTATGATTTTCCTGGGCATTTTTGGGTTTTCTTGAGCTTTCTTGGGCTTTCTTGGGATTGTGGGTGCTTATCTGGTCTTTTTTGCACTTTTTCTGGCATTTTTGGACTTTCTTGGACTTTCTTGGACTTTCAGGGGCTTTCTTGGGCTTTTTCAGGCTTTTGGGGGCTTTGGAGGGATTTTTGGGGCTTTTCCAGATTTTTGTGGATTTCTTGGGATTTTCAGGCTTTGGGGAGTGTTTTTGGCTTTTTTTGGTCTTTCTCTTTGATTTTCGGGGTGTTCTTGGGCATTTTAGGGCTATGGGGAACTTTTGGGCATTTTGGGGTATTTAGAGGCTTTGGAGGGGGCTTCTTCAGATTTCTTGGGCCTTGGGGGATGTTTGGGGGCTTTTTGAGCTTTTTGGGGCTTTCTTGGACTTCTTGGGACTTTGAGGGGCTTTGGGGGGCCTTTTTGGACTTTGGAGAACTTTGAAGGGCTTTTTGGGGTCTTTCTTGAGCTTTTCCAGGTGTTTAGGGGCTTTTGGGGGCTTTCTGTGGCTTTTTTGTTTTTTCTGGGCTTTTGAGGGCTTTTTTGGCTTTTCTAGTTGTGGGAGTTTTCTTGGTCTTTCTTAGCCTTTCTTGGGATTTGGGGGCTTTCCTGAGCTTTTCTGGGCTTTGGGGGGCTTTGGGAAGCTTTTTCAGGTTTTGGGGGCTTTCTTGGGATTTCTTGGGATTTCTTGGGATTTTTGAGCATTTTGAGACTTTCTTGGGCTTTTTCAGGCTTTCTTCTTCAAAGCATTTTTGGATGTTGGGGGTCTTTTGGCACATTTTTGGATATTTTGGGGCTTTGGGACTTTTTCTTTGTTTTTTCAGGGCTTTTCTGTTTTTTGGGAGGGCTTTTGGGGAGGTTTTGGAGGGTTTTATTTGCCTTTTATGGCTTTCCTGGGCATTTTTGAGCTTTTGGGGGCCTTTTCCAGGCTTTTGGTGCTTATCTGGGGTTTTTGGTCTGTCCTGGACTTTTCCAAGCTTTTCTGGCATTTGGGGCTTTCTTAGGCTTTCTTGGGCTTTTGGGGGGTTTGGGGGGGCTTTTGGGGGCATTTTGGGGCTTCTGTGGGCTTTTTGGGGCTTTGGAGGTTTTTCAGGGGTTTGAGCAGGCTTTTTTTTTCAGGCTTTCTTGAGCTTTTCCAGGGTTTATTGAACTTTCTTCGGATTTCTTGGGCTCTTTCAGGCATTTTAGGGCTTTTTAGGGCTTTTTCATTCTTTTCTGGGCTTTCTTGGGCTTCTTGGGACTTTTGGGAGGTTGGGAAGCTTTTGGGACTTTTTGGGGGGCCTTTTGGGGCTTTTCCGAGCTTTTGAGGGTATTTGAGGGTGTTTTGGGGCTCTCTTGGGATTTTTTGCCCTTTTTCGGCCTTTTCCAGGCTTTTAGGGGCATTTTCTTTTTGGGATTGATTTCTTGGGACTTTCAGGCTTGTTCAGGTGTTTTGGCACTTTTTTGGGCTTTTTCGGGCTTCTTTGAGCTTTTTCAGGTTTTTTGGACTTTGGGGGCTTTCTTGGGCATTCTGGGGCATTTTGGGTCTTTTGGGAAGCTTTGGAGGCTTTTTGGTGTTTCTTGGGCTTTTGGGGGCTCTTATGGGGGCTTTTTGTGGTTTCTTCAGTGTTTTTCATAGTTCTTCAGGCTTCTTCATGGTTTTTTTGGGCTGTACCAGCCTATGCTGGATCTTTCTAGGCTTTTTGGAGTACTTTTCTGGATTTTTGTGCACTTTTTCTGGGCCTTTGAGGGCCTTTTCCACTTTCTTGGGCTTTTGGGGGCTGGGGGAGCTTTGGGGGCTTTTGGGAACATTTTTGGCTTTTTTGGGCTTCTTTGGTTTTTGGTGGGCTTTTTGGCTTTCTGGGACTTTCTGGACTTTTTCAGGCTTTTCTAGGCTTTCTTGGCTTTTGAGGACTTTTCTATGCTTTTTCTGGCTTTGGGGGGCTTTTTCAGGTTTTCTGTTCTACTCTTGGCCTTTTTTGGCTCTTTTTGACATTTTTTGGTCTTTTTTGGTGCTTTGAGGGCTCTGTTGGTTTTTTTCAAGGCTTTTCAGGCTTTTGGGGGCTTTTTCAGACTTCTTGGGCTTTTTCAGACTTCTTGAGGTTCTTCAGGCTTTTTTGGGCTGTGCTGGGCCTTTTCTCTCTTTTGGGGGCTTTTTCAGGCTGTTTCAGGATTTGGGGGCTTTTTGAAGCTTTCTGGGTTTGGGGGGGGGCTCTGGGGGGCTTTCTGAGTGTTTTGAGGCTTTTTTAGGCTTTCTTGGCCTTTAGGGAGTTTGGAGGGGATTTCTTGGATGCTTGGGGGTTTTGGGGGGCTTTTCCAGGCTTTTCCAGGCTTTCTTGGGCTGTGGTAGTCTATGCTAGGCTTTGGGGGGGGTGAGGGATTTAGGGGGCTTTTGAGGGCATTTTAGGCCTTTTCAGGCTTTTTGGATCCTTTTTTTTTTTTTGCTTTGTTGAGCTTTTGGGGGGTCTCTTGGTTTTGGGGGGCTTTGGGAGGCTTTCCCTCAGCTCTTGGGCTTTTTTTTGTCTTTTTGGGGGCTTTCATGGGCTTTTTTTGTCTTTGGGGGCTTTGGGGGATTTTGGAGGGCATTTTCATCCTTTTGGGAGCTTTTTCCAGGCTTTTTTGGCTACTTTTTGGTGCCTTTTTTTGGACTATTTGAGGCTTTTCTGGGCTTTTGGGCACTTCTTGTTGGCTTTTTAGGGCTGTTTTGGGCTGTGCTGGGTTGTGTCAGGCTGTGTCGAGCTGTTTTGGGCTGTGCTGAGCTGTGCTTGGCTGTGCTGGGCTTTTCCCGGTGGAGCTGGGCAGCAGCAGCTGGTGCCAAGATGTGCTGGTCTTTACCAAGCTATGCAGGGCTGGGCTGGGCTGGGCTTTTTCAGTCTGTATTGGGCTGTGCTGGGCTTTTGGGGGCTGTGCTGGGTCTTTTTGGGCTTTGTCAGGCAGTGCTGGGCTGTAGTGGGCTGTTTCAGGCTGTGCTGGGGTGTTTTGGGGTGCTCTGGCCTTTTTCGGGCTAGTCCGAGCTGTGCTGGGCTACGCTGCACTATTTTGGGCTGTGCTGGGGTTTTTTTTGGGCTGTGCCAGACTGTGTTGGGCTATGCTGGGCTCTTCTGACCTGTGCTGGGCTTTTTCAGGCAGTGCCAGGCTGTGCTGAGCTTTTTGGGGCTATTTCAGGCTATGCTGGGCTATTTCAGGCTGGACTGGGCTTTGTCAGGCTGTTTCGAGTTGTTTTGGGCTGGTCTAAGCTATACTGGGCTTTTTGGTGCTGTGCCGGGCTTGTCGGGTGGTGCTGGGCTGTGCTGGGCATTTTTGGGGCTGCGCTGGGCTGTTCTGGGCTTATGGCAGCTTGTTCCGGACCGGACTGGGCTCTGCTGGGCTGTTTTGGGCTTTGTCAAGCGGTTTTGGGCTGTACTGGGCTAGCTGGGCTTTTTCAGGTCATGCCAGGCTGTGCTGGGCTTTTTTCGGCTGTTTCAGATTTTGCTGGGCTGTTTGGGGCTGTTTTAGGCTGTGCCAGTTTGCGTTCGGCTGTTTTGAGCTGTTCGGGGCTGTGCCGAGGCAGGTAGCGCCGCGCGAGCCTGTGCTTTGGGATGCCGGGTTTCTTGGGGCTGTTGCAGGCTGTGCCAGGCGGGACATGGCTTTCTCAGGCTTTGTCGTGCTCTGCTGAGTTGTGTCAGGCCGTGCCGGGGCTTTGCTGGGTTTTGGGGGCTCCAGGGCCACCCTTGTCCGCGGGCTCCCCGGGTGCCAGCACCTCCCTTGCCCCGGCCCTGGCTCCCCGCCGGCTCCGCTGCTTCCTCCCCGCCGGTAACCGGAGCCGGGCAGGTGGCCGGGAACAGCTGGTGTCCCCAGGCGGCGGGGCTGGCACAGGCGAGGGGGGCAGCCCGCGTGCGGGGCGCCGCGGAGCCGGGCAGCGGCCCTCCGGGCCCGCGGTCCCCAGCCCCCGGGGTGGCGCCGTGCCTGGGATGGGATCGGGTTGCGGCGCGGGGGTCTCTGCCCGGCTGTGGCCAAAGGGCAGGAGTCAGGCTGAAATGTCACCGCTGGCGCAGGGCGGCAGGCAGCGCCAGGGCCGCGGGGACGCGCGGCGCCCACCACGCAGGGAGGCGGCGGGTGCGCACGGCCTTTATTGGGGTGGCAGGGCCGCTGCCTGGGGGCTCCGCCCCCTTCTGTGATGTCATCGCCCGGCGCTGTGACCTCACGGAGTCTGGCTGTGATGGCACCTCGAAGGAAGGGCACAGAGCCCCCGCGCTCCACACAGACGGCAACGCCTAACCACATCTCAGGCCGCTCGATTTGCTCACACGTTACTCTAGGGTCACAGTGTAATTGTAGGGTCACGGGAGTACACAGGCTGCATGTTACTGTAGGGTCACAGTGTAATTGTAGGGTCACGGGAGTACACAGGCGACATGTTACTGTAGGGTCACGGGAGTACACAGGCAACATGTTACTGTAGGGTCACACTGTTATTGTAGGGTCACGGGAGTACACAGGCTACATGTTACTGTAGGGTCATGGGAGTACACAGGCGACGTTACTCTAGGGTCACAGTGTAATTGTAGGGTCACGGGAGTACACAGGCTGTATGTTACTGTAGGGTCATGGGAGTACACAGGCAACATTACTCTAGGGTCACAGTGTAATTGTAGGGTCACGGGAGTACGCAGGCGACATGTTACTGTAGGGTCACAGTGTTATTGTAGGCTCATGGCTACAAGTACACAGGCTGCATGTTATTGTAGGGTCACACTGTTATTGTAGGGTTGTGGGGACTACATGGGCTGCGTGTTATCATAGGGTCACTGGTGTTATTGTAGGGTCATAGGACAGGCATGGGCTGTGTTATTGTAGGGTACAATGCTGTCTTAGGGTCTCAGCAACTACACAGACTACTGCTATTTTGGGGTCCCAGTGTTATTGTAGGGTCTCCAAGAGGTCCCAGTTTTACAATAGGGTCCCAGGGACTGGAGAAGTTGTGTGTTATTGCAGGGCCCCCAGGATGCCCAGGCTGTGTATTATTGTAGGGTCTCCTTCACTCAGAGTTGTGACAGAAGCACTGCGCTGGTGCGGTGGGCTTAGCTGGGCTCCCGAGCTGTTCGCACAGGCTGTTATTGTAGGGTCACTTGAGGATGCTGCTGTGCCATTGTAGGATCATGACATTATTGTTGGCTTGTTGGCCACCACTGTTGTGACCCTGCCATAAGACAGTGGTGTGCACTGGGGTGTTATTGTAGGCTCTCCCTGGACTGAGAGGAAATGCACTGGTGGGTCTCCACTGGGTGCTGTTTAGGACAGTGAAGACATGGAGACTTGGGCCAGGCATGCTAGCATGTCATTGTAGGGTCTCCCAGGGCCCTGGGTTGTTATTGTCAGCCTTCCCTGAGGTTTTATGTTATGGGAGAGGCTCCCCTATGCTAGTTTATTTTCATAGGGTCTCCCCAGGGATAGTTTCTTATCATACAGTCTCCCCACAGTAGTTTGTTACTGCAGGGTCTCCCTGTAGTGGTTTGTTATTGCAGGGTCCCCTGGTGCTGGTTTGTTATTGCAGGGTCTCCCCATGCAGGTTTGTTATTGCAGGGTCCCCTGGTGCTGGTTTGTTATTGCAGGGTCTCCCCATGCAGGTTTGTTATTGCAGGGTCTCCCCATGTAGGTTTGTTATTGCAGGGTCTCCCCATGCAGGTTTGTTATTGCAGGGTCCCCTGGTGCTGGTTTGTTATTGCAGGGTCTCCCCATGCAGGTTTGTTATTGCAGGGTCTCCCCATGCAGGTTTGTTATTGCAGGGTCTCCCTGGTGCTGGTTTGTTATTGCAGGGTCCCCTGGTGCTGGTTTGTTATTGCAGGGTCTCCCCATGCAGGTTTGTTATTGCAGGGTCCCCTGGTGCTGGTTTGTTATTGCAGGGTCCCCTGGTGCTGGTTTGTTATTGCAGGGTCTCCCCATGTAGGTTTGTTATTGCAGGGTCTCCCCATGCAGGTTTGTTATTGCAGGGTCCCCTGGTGCTGGTTTGTTATTGCAGGGTCTCCCCATGCAGGTTTGTTATTGCAGGGTCTCCCCATGTAGGTTTGTTATTGCAGGGTCTCCCCATGCAGGTTTGTTATTGCAGGGTCCCCTGGTGCTGGTTTGTTATTGCAGGGTCTCCCTGGTGCTGGTTTGTTATTGCAGGGTCTCCCCATGCAGGTTTGTTATTGCAGGGTCTCCCTGGTGCTGGTTTGTTATTGCAGGGTCCCCTGGTGCTGGTTTGTTATTGCAGGGTCTCCCCATGCAGGTTTGTTATTGCAGGGTCCCCTGGTGCTGGTTTGTTATTGCAGGGTCTCCCCATGCAGGTTTGTTATTGCAGGGTCTCCCCATGTAGGTTTGTTATTGCAGGGTCTCCCCATGCAGGTTTGTTATTGCAGGGTCCCCTGGTGCTGGTTTGTTATTGCAGGGTCTCCCCATGCAGGTTTGTTATTGCAGGGTCCCCTGGTGCTGGTTTGTTATTGCAGGGTCTCCCCATGCAGGTTTGTTATTGCAGGGTCTCCCCATGTAGGTTTGTTATTGCAGGGTCTCCCCATGCAGGTTTGTTATTGCAGGGTCCCCTGGTGCTGGTTTGTTATTGCAGGGTCTCCCAGCGCTGGCTGCTGGGGCTGCCCCAGCCCCCCGGGGTGCTGAGCGCAGGCAGGCTCTGCTCACCCTTCTGGCCTGCCTTGGCGAGCACAGCGCTGGGGACAGGGCTGGGGTGTCCCCAAGGGCGCTGTCCTGCATGGGGACACTGCACCCACCTGGGGCAGGGGGGTGCCAGGGCAAGGTTTGGGGTGCCAGGCATGGGGTGCTGGGCCGGGGGGTGGCAGGAGACAAAGTACCCAGGATCAGGGTTTGGGGTGCCAGGGGATGGGGGTGCCAGGGGACAGGGACGACAGGGGCAGGGTTTGGGGGTACAAGGGATGGGGGTGCCAGGGTAGGCAATGGGGGCACCAGGAGACAGGGATGCTGGGGACAGGGCTTGGGCAGGTGCCAGGGGATGGGGGTGCCAGGGGACGGTGATGACAGGGGCAGGATTTGGGGGAGCCGAGGGACAGGGCTTGGGGGTGCCAGGAAACAGTGGTGCCAGGGAACAGGGATGCTGGGAACAGGGTTTGAGGAGTGCCATGGTGTGGGGGTGCTAGGGGAAGGGGGTGCCAGGGGACAGGCATGCTGGGGACAGGGCTTGGGGCTGCCAGGGGAAAGGGGTGCCAGGGGCAAGGTTTGGGAGTGCGAGAGCATGGGGGGGGGCCAGGGGATGGGGATGCTGGGGACAGGGCTTGGGGGGTGCCAGGGAATGGGGATGCTGGGGACAGGGTTTGAGGAGTGCCATGGTGTGGGGACACCAAGAGGCGGGTGCCAGGGAAAGGGGGTGCTGGGGACAGGGATGCTGGGGACAGGGTTTGAGGAGTGCCGTGGTGTGGGGTTGCCAGGGGAGGGGGGTGCCAGGGAATGGGGATGCTGGGGACAGGGTTTGAGGAGTGCCATGGTGTGGGGACGCCAAGAGGGGGATGCGAGGGAAAGGGGGTGCTGGGGACAGGGTTTGAGGAGTGCCGGGGAGGGGGGTGCCAGGGGATGGGGATGCTGGGGACGGGGCTTGGAGGGTGCCAGGGGATAGGGGTGCCGGGGGAGCCGGGGAGGTGGCCGGCCGGGGCGGCGGGGTGCCCACGGTGGGAACCCAGGCGAGCCGGTGCGGCGCCGGCCCCCGTTCGCTCCCCGGGGGCTATTTGAAGTGGGAGAGGAAGTGGGCGACGGGGTAGCAGGGCGAGTCGATGCCCAGCGCCTGGCAGAGGCTGAGCAGGCGGAGGCAGGCGTCGCGGTGCGTCCCGCCGCCGCAGGCCACGCTCAGGTAGGGCTCCTCGTACTCGCCCGCCTCGGGCTGCTCGAAGAGGAGGTTGAGGCGGACGAGGCCGCGGGCCTGCAGCGCCCGCAGCGCCGCCAGCCCGCCGCCGGCGCGCAGGGCCGGCCCGTGCAGCGAGGCCAGGCACATGACGCCGGCCAGGTGGGTGCGGGCGGCGGGCCGGGCGGGCAGCACGGGCCGCAGCCCGCAGGCCACCAGCACGGCGGCCAGCAGCAGGTCGGCGCCGTAGACCTCGCGGATCCAGTCGCGGAGGTAGAAGCCGCCCATGCGGGGGTTGATCTCCAGCAGGCGGGGGCCGCCCGGCCCCAGCTTCAGCTCCACGTTGAAGACACCGTCGGCCAGCCCGCACGCCAGGCAGCACTGGTGGGCCGCCCGCACCAGCTGGGCCTGCCGGTCGGCCGGCAGGCACGAGGGCATGCAGGCCGCCGTCTCCAGGAAGGCAGGCACCCGCGTGGGGCCGTTGTCGGACACCCAGGCGCCCAGCAGCTGCCCCTCGAAGAGCACCAGGTCCACGTCGTGCTCGGTGCCCGGCACGTACTCCATGAGCAGCATGGCGTTGCCCCAGCCTAGCCCGATGCCCGGGTGGTCGGCGTCGGCCCGCAGGTCGCGCCACAGCCGCTCGGCGTGCGCGTGGCACTCGCCGGCGCTCTCCACCAGCCGCACGCCCACGGCGCCCGCCCCGAACTCCAGCTTGGCCACGGCCGGGAAGGGCAGGGCGGCGGCGGCCCGCTCCACGTCGCCGTGGCTCTGCACGGGGCAGCAAGGCACGGCGTAGGCGGCGGGCGGCGGGCGGCCCCGGCGGCAGCGCAGCAAGTGCTGGTGGGTCCGGCTCTTCTGCTTGGCCAGGCGGACGGCGGCGGGCGGGTTGGTGCGCAGCCCCAGGCGCTGGCACACCAGGGCCGCCAGCACCACGCAGTCGTCCCAGTAGCAGAGGCAGGCGTGGGGGCGCAGCCCCCGGGCCCGCACCAGCTCGGCCACCCGCTCGGCGTGCTCCTCGTCGCGCCGGTGCTCAGTGCTGTCGTAGGGCAGGAAGGTCTCCGCCAGCCCCGCCGCAAAGTGCTCCGGGTCCGACTCCACCAGGTGGATCTGCGCCCCCCCCCCCCGCCAAGGGACACGGCCGGCGTCACCACGCTGGGGCCGCCACGGCCCCCGCCCGAGTCAGCCGTGGGGGGAGCACGGCTGCGGCCCACGCTGGGTGTTCACTCTGAAACCCACTGAGGGCGGTCGGTGCCGGGCCCGGCCCCGGCTCTTACCTTAAGGCCGTAGTCTCGGGCCGCGTCCCAGACGAAGCTCTTGCCGATGCCACCAGCCCCGATGAGCAGGATGTCCTTGCCCTCTACGAGGTGGCGCTGCGCCCGGTGCAGCATGGTCTCGGCGAGCAGGCGGGGCAGGTCACCGGCGGGCTCGCCCACGGCGCGCCCCATGGCCTCGGCCAGCCCGCAGGTCTCCAGGCACCGCTGCGTGTTGGCCGACAGGGCCATGAGCTCCAGCGAGTCGCCCACACAGGTCAGCAGGAAGTCCACGCCTGGGGGACACGGGGACGCCGCCGCGCTCAGCCCCGGGGAGCGGTCCGGCCCGGCCCGCCACCCGCCCACGGCCTGCCTGGCGCTCACCCATGACGTCGGTCTGCACGCGGGCGCCGCCGCGCTGCTCAGGCGTCAGCTCGGCCTCCATGTCGAGGACGGCGGCCATGGCAGCCTCGGCGGCACGCCGCAGCCGCGCACCCAGGGCCTGCCGCTGGCCCGGCTCCGTCAGGCCCCACTGCTGCAGGGCCGAGTCCAGGCCCTGGGGCAGCGCCGCCCCGTGGCGCACCGGCGCCTCGGCCCGCCCCACGCCACATGCCACCTGCGAGGACAGCGCTGCCAGGGGGCGGGGATGCCCTCGGCCACGCCCCCAGGGGGGTGGGGGTGCTCTTGGCCACGCCCCCAAGCTGCCTGGGGGTGGGGATGCTCGTGGCCACGCCCCCACACTGCTGGGTGTTGGGAGTGTTCATGGCCACGCCCCCCGGGGAGGTTGCTCGTGGCCACGCCCCCAAGCTGCCTGGGGGTGGGGGTGTTCGTGGCCACGCCCCCACACTGCTGGGGGGGTGGGAGGTTGCTCGTGGCCACGCCCCCATGCTGCCTAGGGGTGGGGATGCCTTTGGTCACGCCCCCTGAGGCAGGAGGTGTTTGTGGCCACGCCCCCAAGCTACCCGAGGGTGAGGATGTTCAAGGCCACGCCCCCAAGCTGCCAGGGGGCGGGGATGTTCATGGCCACGCCTCCTGTGTTCCTAGGGGCGGGGCCATGTACTGCCACACTCCGCCCAGCCCCTGGGGCCAGGGCCCCCCCATTGCCCCACCGCCCTCGGGGGCGGGGCCAGCAGAGCCGGGGGTGGGGCCTACCTGGCAGAGCTGGGGGCGGTCGCCCCAGGAGCGGCAGACCACGGTGCAGATGCGGAGGGCCATGGGCGGCCTCGGGGAGGTGCTGCCTGGGGGGCGAGGGACGAGGGCAGGGGCGGGCGGGCGCGGGGTGCCCCCCGCCCCACCGCCCTGGGGGGCCGCCCACCCTCCGCCCCCCCAGGGGCCACGACTACCCAGCCCCGAGGGCTCCCGGGGTGGCACAGCAGCCCCCACCCCTACCCGTTCGGGTCCCCATGGCCCCCTCCCTGTCCAGGCTCGGGGGATGCCACGATGGCCACCTTCCCCCCAGCCCAAGGGGATTGTGGGAGTCAAAGATGGCCCCCTCCCACCCCACCCCAGGGCACCATGGGGGTCCAGAGCGGCCACCTTCGCGCCCTGCCCTGGCAGTTGGGGGGGATCCCAGCTGGCTGAACTCCCCCCCAGGGGGTTGTCGGAGTCCAAGATGGCCGCCTGCCCCAGGGAGCCAAGATGGCGGCAGCGGGCGAGGCTTACGTGTGGGGCCGGCGGGGGTGGGCAGGCGGGCGGTGGGCACCAGGGCCTCCAGCAGGACGCTCTCCTCCTCCCGCAGGCCGCAGAGCCGGCCCTGCACCGCCTGCGCCACCGCCGCCCCCTCGGCCTTCGCGTGGGTGCTGCGGGCGCCGCTGCCGCGCCACCGCCACCCGGCCGGCCGCACCACCACCTGCGCACAGCGCCGCGTCACCCCGCCGGCCGCACCGCCGCCTGTGCACAGCACCGCACCACCCCAACCGCCACAGCGCCACCCCAACGGCCACACTGCTGCCTGCGCGCAGCGCCGCGTCACCCCAACCGCTGCACCGCCGTGGTGCCCCACGCCATCCCAACAGCCACACCGCCGCCTGCGCACAGCATTGTGTCACCCCAACTGCTGCACCGCCACAGCGCCCCGCATCACCCCTACCGCCGCACCGCTGCAACGCCCCGCGCCCCAGCAGCCACACCACCGCCTATGCGCACCACCATGCCACCCTGTGTCACTCCAACAGCCGCACCGCTGCCTGCATCAACCGCCATGTCACCCCACCAGCCACATCATCACCTGTGTGCACTGCTATGTCACCCTGCATCACCCCAACAGCCACGCTGCCACCTGCATGCACCGCCGCATTGCCCCGCGTCACCCCAACGGCCGCACCGCCACCTATGCACAGCACCATGTCACCCCAACAGCCACACTGCCACTTGCATGCACTGCTGTGTTGCCCTGCATCACCCCAACCACCGCAACGCCACCTGTGCGCACCACAGCGTCACCCCCGTGCCACCCCAACGGCTGCACCCCCACCTGCGTGCACCACCACGTCACCCAGCGTCACCCCGAACAGCCGCACAGCCACGACACCCCCTGCCACCCCGCAGGCCACCTCGCCGCCCGTGCACACCGCGTCGCCTCGCCCCCCCCAACGGCCGCCCCGCAGCGCCGGCCCCCGGGGCCCACCTGGCTGTAGGGGGCCATGGCGGCGCTCCCCAGGAAGGCGCCCACCTCCTCCTGGACGAGGCCGTCCTGGCCGGCGGCGCCGCCCAGCCGCACCAGCCGCAGCCCAGCCGCCTCGGCGGGGACGGGGACGGGGACAGGCAGGGCAGGCGCCGCCCCCCCGGGCCGCGGCAGGGCGAAGGCCAGCGTGGGGGGCACGGGCAGCCCGGCGCGGGCCGCCAGCACCCCGCGGGCGGCCAGCGGGTCCTCGAGCAGGCGGGCGAGCGGGGCCGAGCCGCCCGTGGGGCAGTCGAGGTCGCGGGCCAGCTCGGCGGCCCAGGGGGCGGCGGCGAAGGCGCCGGTGGCGTAGGCGGCGCGGCGGGGGGGCACGAAGGCCTCCAGGGCGCTGCGGCCCCCCGCCTCGAAGGAGACGGCGCGGGACAGCAGCAGGGACCAGGCGCCGGGCCGCGTCTCCGAGGGCACCCGGCTGGCCCAGGCGGGCGACAGGCACAGCAGCATGGCACCTGCGGGGGGACCGGCTGCGGCAGCCGCCCGGCTGCGGCAGGGGGCACGCGCGCGGTGCGGCGTTGGGACGGGGTTTGGGGGGGGGGCGCGTACGCACCTGGGCAGCGGGTGCCCCCCTCCAGCAGCACCGGCAGGAAGGCGGTGGGGGCGCCCAGGATGCAGACGGTCAGGTCCGGCGGGCCGAACCCTGCCGGCGGGGCGAGCGTTGGCGCAGGCCTGACCCTCCCCCCCCCCGCGCCCCACGTTTCCAGCCTGGCCCCCCCGGCCCCCGTCCTACCCGTGCGGGGCTGGGCGGTGCGGTCCAGGGTGCGGGGCAGCCCCTCCTGGCGCAGGGCGCTCTGCAGCAGCTCGTAGGCTTCAGGGGCGCCGGCAGGGTCCAGGGGGCCCTCGGGGGCCTCGGGGCTGTCGGGGGCCCCGTCGCAAGGACAGCCCAGGCAGGGCCCCCCCGGCTCGGCCCAGGCTGCCTCCTTGAGGCTCAGCGGCTGCTCTGCGCTGATCTGGTCCACGGAGAGCTGCGGGGGCACAGACGGGGCTGGCCTGGGGCTGGCGTGGGGCAGGGACGGGGCTGGCCTGGGGCTGAGATGGGGCTGGTGTGGGGCTGGCATGGGGCAGGGACAGGTCTGGCGTGGGGCAGAGATGGGGCTGGTGTGGGGCAGAGATGGGCCAGAGATGGGGCTGGTGTGGGGCAGAGATAGGGTTGGCGTGGGGCTGGCATGGGGCAGGGACAGGGCTGGCGTGGGGCTGAGATGGGGCTGGTGTGGGGCTGGCATGGGGCAGGGACAGGGCTGGCATGGGGCAGAGTCGGGGCTGGTGTGGGGCAGAGATGGGGCTGGTGTGGGGCAGAGTCGGGGCTGGGATGGGGCAGGGACAGGGCTGGCATCAGGCAGAGATGGGCCAGAGACGGGGCTGGTGTGGGGCAGAGATAGGGTTGGCGTGGGGCTGGCATGGGGCAGGGACGGGGCTGGCATCAGGCAGAGATGGGCCAGAGAAGGGGCTGGCGTGGGGCAGAGATAGGGTTGGCGTGGGGCTGGCATGGGGCAGGGACGGGGCTGGCATCGGGCAGAGATGGGCTGGCATGGGGCTGGCGTGGGGCAGAGATGGGGCTGGTGTGGAGCAGAGACGGGGCTGGCATGGCGCAGAGCTGGGGCCGAGGGGGCAGCCGGTGTGGGGCACAGACAGACAGAGATGGGGCTGGTGTGGGGCAGAGCTGGGGCCGAGGGGGTGGTCGGCATGGGGCACAGATGGGCAGAGATGGGGCAAGCGTGGGGCAGGGACAGGGCTGGCATGGGGCAGAGATGGGGCAGAGACGGGGCTGGCATGGGGCAGAGCTGGGGCCGAGGGGGTGGCCGGCGTGGAGCACAGATGGGCAGAGATGGGGCTGGCATGGGGCAGAGACGGGGCTGGCGTGGGGCAGAGACGGGGCCGAGGGGGCGGCCGGCGTGGGGCACGGGTGCCCAGGCGCCCGCTCCCAGCCCACGGGGGCCGCGGGGCAGTGCCAGCCTCCAGGGCTCCCGGACAAAGCGGCCCCTTGTCCCGGCCGGGTCACGCGCGGGGGCACGGCGCAGCCACCCCGGCAGCCGCCCCCGGCCCCACTCACCATCCCGGCGGCGGCGGCGGTGCGGCTGCAAGACACAGGGTGGGCGGGCGTCAGCCAGGCTTCGCCGGGGCCCCCCGAATCCGCACGCCCCCCGGCATCACCCTGCTTGCGCCCCACCGCCCGCGGCACCCGCCGGCGCCGGCCACCCGGCAGCCCCGGCGCAGACTGCGGGGAGATTAGCGTAATCCCCTGGGGCCCCCCCCCAAGGTGCCCTGGGGCGAAGGGCCCAGGAGTCCATGGCTGCCCCCCCACCATGGCGGTGCTTTCGTTCCCAGCAGGGTGCAGGGTGACTGTACCGGGGCGGGGGGGTGGCAGGGTGTCCCCATGGGGCGGATGGGACCCGCGGCGCAGCCCCCCCACGGGCGCACAGCCGGAGGGCTGCCGGCACCCCCAGCCTGGGTGCCGCCCCCCGCCCCCCCCCGCTCCCCCCTGCCAGGACCCCTGGGCCCCGCCGCCGGTACCTGGCGAGGTGGCCGAGGCGGCGAGGGCGCGGGGACGCGTGGCACGGCGGCTCTCCGGCGCGGCTCTGCCTGCGCTGCCGGGCAGCACCGGGGCCTTTAAAGCCCAGGCGCCGCCTCGCCGCCCTGGGGTGCCCCCGGCCCCGGCCCCGTGCCCCGGATTACTGGGGCCGGCCGGCGGCAGCACAGAGCCCGATTGTTCCCGCGGGCCGGGGCCAGCGGGGGGGCTCCCCCAGCACCCACGCACGAGGGTGGTCGAGAGCGGGGACCCTCGCATCCTCGAGGGCTGGCAGCGGGCGAGAGCGGGACCCTCGCACGAGGGCTGGCGAGAGTGGGACCCTCGCACGAGGGCTGGCAGTGGGTGAGATCGGGGACCCTCGCACGAGGTTAGGCAAGAGCAGGGACCCTCGCACGAGGGCTGGCCACTCCCGCAGTGACATCATGGGCTGCCCTTCCCCTGGCACCAGTGATGTCATCGATGAGGTCACCGTGCCACCCAGGAGCGGGAACGTGCGGTGCTGCCGGTGGGAGGCTGGGTCCGGAGATGACACGGGGGTGTCCCCGTGCGTCCCCAGTGTGCCAGCCCCCCTTGCCCCAGCCGGGGCACCCCTGTCCCCGAGGCGGCCAGGCCGGGCTCGTCCCCCCGTCCCCCACGGAGCTGCCACGCCGCACGCCCCCCGGCTCAGGGCTCCAGCTGCCCACGACGTCACCGCCGCCACCACGGTCACCGCCTGCCCGCCGGCACGTGTGCAGCCCCCGGCCCGGCGACCGCGCTGCGCGGTGCTGCCCGGCCCCTCGTACACTGCAACAGCTGCACAACGGCCACCTGCCGCACAGCCCGACCGACACAGCCGCAGCACATCCCACGCAGCGCTGTGCCCAGGCGCATGCTGGCGCTTGCAAACGCAGCGGGTACGTACAGCCGCAACTACAGCGGGTACTTACAGCCGCAAGCACAGCCCTCCGCACACAGTCACAACCTCACCCACACACAACCCTAGACACCTGGCCCCGCACAGCCCAGCCCTGCAGCCCGCACCCCGGTGCACAGCCCCGCAACCGCCACCCCGCGCGCCTTCCCCGTCGCACACCCCACCCGCTCACAACCACTCGGGGGCACAGCCGCTGCACACCCGTGCCGCTCCCTCCCCGCAGCTGTGTGTCCCCCGCGTACACACACGTGCACACGCTCACACTCGCACACACAGACACGCACACGCTCGCACACTCATACGCACACTCCCATACGCTCCCGCGCACATTCCCCGCGCACACGCGCGCACACGCACACGCGCGGGCACCCACCGGCGGCGGCGGCGGTCGCTGACCCGGCAGAGGCTCCGTCCGGCCCCGGCCCGGGCGGGGCTGCGAGGGGGCCGGGCTCAGCCGGCCGCGGGCGGGGCGGGGGGCGGGGCAGGGGGGCAGTGGGGTGGGTGCGGGGGGGGCAGGGGGTAGTGGGGCAGTAGGGTGGGTGCAAGGGGGCAGGGGGCAGGAGGCAGTAGGGTGGGAGCAGGGTGCAGGGGGGCAGTGGGGTAGGTGCAAGAGGTGCAGGGGGTGCGGGAGTCAGTGGGGCAATGGGGTGGGTGCAGGGGACAGAGGGGTGGGTGCAGGGGGTGCGGGGAGCAGGAGGGCAGGGGATGAGAGCAGGGGGGCAGTGGGGTGGGAGCGGGGTGGGCAGGGTGCGGGGGTCAGTGGGGTGGGTGCAGGGGGTGCGGGGAGCAGGGGGGCAGAGGGGTGGGTGGGGGGGGCAGAGGGTGTAGGGAGCAGTGGGGTGGGTGCAGGTGGTGGGTGCAGGGGATGCAGGGGGCAGTGGGGTGGGTGCAGGGGGTGGGTGCGGGGGGGCAGGGTGCGGGGGTCAGTGGGGTGGGTGCAGGTGGTGGGTGCGGGGAGCAGGGGGGTGGGTGCAGGGGGTGCGGGGAGCAGGGGGTCAGTGGGGTGGGTGCAGGGGGTGGGTGCGGGGACTGGCGCAGCGCAGAGCAGCCTGGCCCCCCCCGGCCCCCCCGGGCCCGGCCGGGGCTGGGGACGGCCGGCGCCGGGTCGCCTGGGGACAGCCGACAACCCGACACCAGGCGGCGGGGAAATGTCAGCGCCGCGGCCGGGAGCTATTCTGGACGGCGCGGCGCGGCGCCCGCGGGGACTCTCGGCTGGCTCGTACGGGGCTGGGCTCCGGCCCCGGGGCGACGCGGGCGGCGGCCCGGGCTCTCGGACGCCTGGGTCCTTCTCCCAGCTGCCGGGGGGTCAGCCCGGGAGGGGCCCGCTTTGGCGCCCAGAGCTCTCGGCGCTGCCGGCGCCCGGCCGTCCTCGCTGCCTGTTTGCCTGGGCGCCCTCACCTCGGGGACTAATTAGCCCTTGCAATTAGCAGCGGGGCACGGGGGGCTGCAGCTGTCCCCCGAATGCGGTGGGGGGCAAAGGGCACTCAGCCCCCCCCTCCGCTCCCCCGTGCCACCCCTGCCCCGCTGCCACGGCCTCGGTGTGCCACGGGGGACCCAGGTGTCCGGGCACCCCCCAGGGAGGCGGGGGTGGCAACAGCGTCACAGCAACAGCCGTCACCGTCAGCAACAGCAGGCACCGGGGGAGCACCCGGTGCACCGCTCTGGGCTGGGCTGGGTGCCCGGGGTGGGCTGGGGGGCGGCGCGTGGGGCCAGGGCAGGGTGGCACAAAGGGGCTCTGTGCCCCCACACCGCCGCCGAACGGCAGCCGCTTGTGCCGCCCCCGGGGAGCTGCTGCGGGCGGGCACCAGGCGGGCCCCCGGACACCCTACAGCCAGGCAGAGGTGTCGTCAGGACGGGGTGCCCAGCCTGCACCCCTGTGTCCCGCTGCGGGCCAGCCCTGTGCCCCCTCCCTGGCCGTGCCCCACACAGCACCACCGCAGCCACCACACAGCCTGAATGGGGCACATCTAGGGGGCTCTGGAAACTGCCAAGGGACAGCTGGGGGAGCCCAGAAACTGCTAAGAAACAGCTGGGGGGGCCTGGAAACCACCAAGGGACAGCTGTGGGGGGTTGGAGACTGCCAAGGGACATTTGGGAGGCCCTGGAAAGGACCTGGAGACAGTGGGGGGGGAGCTGGAAGCTGCCAAGGGACATTTGGGGGGCCCTGGAAACCACCAAGGGACAGCAGCAGGAAGGCTCTGGGCCTTACCCCTCCCTGCAGGCTCCGCCCCCTGTGGGGGTTGGCCCTGCCCTCCCCATGGCTCCTCCCAAATGCCCCACCTTGCCCATGGGCACTGCCCTCTCTCCCAGCCCTGCAAGGTCCACTCTCCTCCGAAGCGCCACAGGCTCTCTCCCGCTTCTCTACCCCGGGGCCAAGCTGTGCCACCCGGTCACAGGTGCCACCCAGCCCATCTCCACCCTGTGGACACCTCCCAGCCCATCCCCCCTCCCCCCCCCCCCGTGGGCATCTCCCAGCTGGTGCCCACCCCATGGACACCTCCAAGCCCATCCCGACCTCATGAGCATCTCCCAGCCCATCCCCACCCCGGGGGCATCTCCCAGCTGGTGCCCACCCCGTGGGCACCTCCCAGCCCATCTCCACCCCATGGACCTCCCCCAGCCTGTGCCTAGCCTGTGTGCTAGTGTGTACCCAGCGCCAGGGTGGCAGGGGCAGCCCAAGTGGGAGAGGATGGGGCTGGGTGGTCGGGGGACAGACAGCTGGACAGATGGACAGAGGGTTGGTGGGACGGACGGCTGGGCAAGGACAGACAGACATGGGATGGGCCACCGGGTAGCGAGCAGGACGGTGGCAGGGGCAGAGAGCAGACAGTGCCCATCCGACAGGGTGGATGGATGGATGGACAGACGGACGGGGTGCAGGTGCACGGGCAGGGCTGGGGCGCAGCGCTTTCACCTTGGGGTTGCTGGGCCACGCCAGTGCCAGCGCCCATGTCCTGTGCCACGGGTGGTGCCACATGTGGTGCTGGCCCCGGTGCCCTGCGCTGCCCTGCCCTTCCCGGGCCCTGCCAGCCTCTGTCCTCCACGGTCTCCAGCCCCTCAGCGAGCCGGGGACATCGAGGGGACACAGAGCGAGCTGGGGACACCACGTCCAGCAGTGGGTGCGGGCACGGCAGCGACGGGCCGTGGGCAGAGTTAAGGGTAGGTGGCCCGTCGCTGCGGGAAAAGGCAGCTCCTCCCTGGGGCGCCCCGCGGGCCCTCCCGAAACATGGCCACGACTGCCGCCTGCCAGGTCCCTCGCCCTTCTGCCTCGGGGGGGGGGGGGGGGCGGTGTAGATTCTCTGATGTCTTATATAAGGGTTGGGGCCTCCCCCACGTGGGGGCAATGCCTGCATGAGCCCACTCCCACGAGCAGCCAAACCCTTTGGCGTCTGTCCCTCAGGAGGGTCCCATGGGTCTGCCCCACGCAGGACCCCCAGCCCCAGGGGGTTCATCCCCCACGTGCACCCCCACCTCCTGGCTCCTGCCCTGCAACAGCCCCCTCCCGCTGGGGGCCCCCTGCTCCCAGGGCCCCGTGTCCCTGTGCTGTGGGCTGCCCCCGTCCTCATGTCCCCATGATGGGGGGGTGCACCATGTCCCCATGTCCTCATGTCCCTGTGTCCCATGTCCCTATATTCCATGTCCCCGTGTCCCCCATCCCCATGTCCCTGTGCCCCCATGTCCCCTGTCCCAGTGTCCCATGTCCCAGCATCCCTGTGTCCCCATCCTCTGTCCCTGTGTCCCCATCCCCATGTCCCCTGTCCCCGTCCCCATGTCCCATGTCCTGTGTACCCATGTCCCATGTCTCCCTGTCCCTGTGTTCCCCTGTACCCATTTCCCCTTGTCCCCTGTCCCCATCCCCCATCCCCTGTCCCCTGTCCCATGTCCTCATGCCCCAGTGTCCCATGTACCCCTGTCCCCGTGTCCCTATGTCCCCATGTCCCCCTGTCCCCCATCCCCCATCCCCTGTCCCGTGTCCCTATGCCCCAGTGTCCCATGTCCCCATGTCCCCCATCCCCATGTCCCCTGTCCCGTGTCCCCCTATCCTCTGTCCCCGTGTCCCTATGCCCCCTGTCCCCCGCCCCATCCCCTGTCCTCTGTCCCCATGCCCCAGTGTCCCCTCTCCCCCATCCCCATGTCCCCAAGTCCCCGTGTCCCATGTCCCCCGTGTCCCCTGTCCCCCCGACCCCATCCCCGTGTCCCATGTCCCCATCCCCTATTCCATGTCCCCATGCCCCTGTGTCCCAAGTCCCCCTGACCCCGTGTCCCCTGTCCCCCTGTCCCCCTGTCCCGTGTCCCCATGCCCCTGTGTCCCAAGTCCCCGTGTCCCCGTGTCCCGTGTCCCCCTGTCCCCCTGTCCCCTGTCCCCCCCGTCCCCCGTCCCCTGTCCCGTGTCCCCATGCCCCAGTGTCCCCCATCCCCCCATCCCCCGGTCCCCCGTCCCCTGCCGGCGGCGCGATGCCTCCAGGCCGCCAGGGGGCGCCGCCTCTGGCCGGCGGCCGCGCGCGCCCGGCGGGGGCGGGGCGGGGCGGGGCGGGGCGGAGCCGGGCCGGGCCGGGCGGCGCGCGCGCGTGGGGGCCCAGGCGTCCGGGGCGGCTGGCGGCCATGGCGGACACCGAGAAGCTCAACCTGGACTCCATCATCGGCCGCCTCCTGGAGGGTGAGCGCCGCGGCGGCGGCGGCGGCTCTGCCCCGGGCCCTCCGCGGCCCCGGCCCCGCCCGCCCCGGGGCCTCCCGCGGCCGCGGGCCCCCAACTGCCCCCGGGCCCCCATTAACTGCCCCCGGGCCCGCCCAACTGCCCCCACCGCCTCAGGGCCCCCCCCCCCGCCTCAGGGCCCCCCAAGTGCCCCGCCGCCCCCCAAACGCCTGTGGGCCCGCCCAGCTGCCTCAGAGCCCCCCCCACAGTCTCAGGGCCCCCCCAAATGCCCCGCCCCCCCCACTTCCTCAGGGCCTCCCCAGCTGCCCCGACCCCCCAACTGCCTCCGGCCCCCCCCTACTGCTTCCGGGGTCCCCAAGTTCCCTGGACTCCCCCCCACTTCCTCATGCCCTCCTCCACTGCCTCACCCCCCCCCCACGGGCTCCTCCCCCCCACACTTCCTCAGGGCCCCCCCAGCTGCCCTGGGGACCCCTCAACTGCCTCAAACACCCCCATTCCGGCTCCCCAACTTCCTCAGAGCCCCCCCCACTGCCCCAGGGACTCCCCCTGGACTTGCCTTAGGGCCACCCTGCTCCGTCCTGGGCCCCCACCCCCTAGCCCGTGTCGGGACTGGACTGGGGGGCAGTGCTGGGGACCCCAGGGGGGGTTTCCTAGGCCTGGTTTTGGTGAGGGAGAGAGTGTCAGGTCCGGGGTACTTGTTTAGAGGGGTTATTAGTCTGCAAGCCCTAGGGGGCAGTTGCTTGGTTGGGGGGCAATAGGTGGGGTCCCCAAGGCCCCATGCAGTACCAGTGCATTAGGTCCAGACCTTGAGCCTGGCTGGGGGTTGTGGGGATGGGTCTTGGGGGGCCTAGGGGCTGGGTATTGGGGGATTGGGAGGAACTGGGGGGTCTTGGAGCTGGGATTTGGGTTTGGGAGAGACTGGGAGTACTGAGGGGCTGGCTTTGGGGGATAGGAGGTCTTGGGCCTGGGGACTGCATGTTGGGGGAGATAGAGATGGGGATCTTGGGACTGGCTGTTGCGGGGCTGGAGATGGGGGGGCTGTGCAGAAGGTGAGGGTTAGATATTGGGCTAGGAGGCTTGGGAGGCAGCAGGGAGGTCTGGGGGGCTGTGGGGTTCAGGGGCTGTGCAGAGGTCTGGGGGTTAGGTTTGGGGGGCTATGGGGTTTGGAGGCTGTACGGAGGGTGCAAGGTGGATTTAGGGGGTGGCAGGGACTTCTGGAGTTGGATGTTGAGGTTGGGGCTCAGGGGAGTGAGGAGCTGACAGTGGGGCTGCTGGATTCGGGATAGGACCGGAGGCGGTGTGGAGGGGCTGTGGGTGGGGGCTGTGTTGGGAGTCAGGGGGGCCAGGTTGGTGGGCACCAGGAGGTCAGGCTGGAGATCAGCGAGGAGGAAGGGGTTTGGAGGCTCAGGGGGCGCAGGGGGGGCATGGGTGTGTTGCAGCCTCAGGGAGTCCCTGTGCCTCAGGCCCAGCAGGGTCACAGGCTGTGATGCCCTAGCACAACCCTGGCTCTGGCAGGAGAGGGGGGAGGGCTGATCCGTGCCCACCCTGGGGGCAGGCAGGGGCCGTCTCCTCCGTTGTCAGCCTGTGGGTGCTGCTTCTCTCATGTCCGTCTTGTCCAAGCGTGCTGTGTGGGTGCGCTCAGGGTGGCTGTCTCTGGCTGTATTGAGGTTGTGCCAGTGTCGCTGACACCGGTTTCTTCCCTAGTGCCAGTTCTGAGGGGCGTGGGGAGTCCTTACTGGGTGCCTGATGCCTGTCTCGCTCTCTCTTGCGGTGCCAGTCCAGGGGTCACGGCCAGGGAAGAATGTGCAGCTGACGGAGAACGAGATCCGAGGGCTGTGCCTTAAATCACGGGAGATCTTCCTCAGCCAGCCCATCCTGCTGGAGCTGGAGGCGCCCCTCAAGATCTGTGGTGAGCGCTAGCTGGGCAGCGCGCCGGCCGGGCACCCTGGCATGCGGCTGGGAGAGCCCCTGAGGGACGCTGCGGGGGGAGGTTTGGGATGCCGTGGCAAGCTGGGAGTCCCAGTGACACCCCTGTGCTCCCCAGGGGACGTGCATGGGCAATACTAGGGCCAGCTGCAGGGTGCCTTGGGGGGCTATGGGTCGCATTGACACCCCCTTCCCCCAGGGGACATCCACGGGCAGTACTATGACCTGCTGCGGCTCTTCGAGTACGGGGGCTTCCCCCCCGAGAGCAACTACTTGTTCCTGGGGGACTATGTGGACCGAGGCAAGCAGTCGCTGGAGACCATCTGCCTCCTGCTTGCGTACAAGATCAAGTACCCCGAGAACTTCTTCCTGCTGCGTGGCAACCACGAGTGTGCCAGCATCAACCGCATCTACGGCTTCTATGATGAGTGTGAGTGCTTCTGCCAGAGCCGTGTCGCTCGTGCCATCCCTGTGTGCCCCAGCATCAGCCGCATCTATGGCTCCTGTGACGGGCATGAGTGCTGGTGCCACCCTCATGCCCACGTACCACCCAGCATCAACCACGCTGACTGCTTCTCTGCCGAGGGGGAATGCCCTACGCCTGTCCCTGCACCCCCTTTGTACCCCTGTGCCAGCCACCCCTAGCAGAGGCCACAAAGGGCCGTGTGCCCCAGGACACCCCCTGCATGAGCCAGTGCCAGCCCATGTCGTTGGCCCCTGCAGTCACAGCTGTGCCTAGGGCCCACAGGCACCCATGCAGCTCTGGATGTATCACCTGGCACGTGTGCCCACCCAACCAGCCCTGTGGCTGTGCCGAGGGCAGCGCCAGGCCGGGGGCAGCCCCGGACACCCCCTTGTTCCCCTGGGTGGCAGCGCGAGGCAGCCATGCCCACCTGCCTTGCAGGCAAGCGGCGGTACAACATCAAGCTCTGGAAGACCTTCACCGACTGTTTCAACTGCTTGCCCATTGCTGCCATCGTGGACGAGAAGATCTTCTGTTGCCATGGAGGTGGGCATGGGGGACAAACCCAGGCCCTGCCAGGGGCTGGGAGACACGGACCTGGGCTTGGGGGAAAGGGCCACCAGGGGCTGGAGGGGGCAACAGGCACTGCACTGGGCACAGCCCTGCTGGGGGACTTTGGGGCACAGGGACACAACCCCATGGGCAGTGTCAGGGGTCAGAGGCCGTGAGGGTGCCCTTGTTGGGGGGGCCTGTTGTCCAGGAGGCAGGGCCTGATGCTGCCGCACCCCCCACAGGGCTGTCCCCCGACCTGCAGTCCATGGAGCAGATCCGGCGGATCATGCGTCCCACGGACGTGCCGGACCAGGGCCTGCTCTGCGACCTGCTCTGGTCTGACCCTGACAAGGATGTGCAGGGCTGGGGTGAGAACGACCGCGGCGTCTCCTTCACCTTCGGGGCAGAGGTGGTGGCGAAATTCTTGCACAAGCACGACCTGGACCTCATCTGCAGGGCACACCAGGTACCAGTGGCATCTGGGTCCTCTGGGCAGGGGGTTGTGCCCTGGGCGGGTATTTGGGTCTCTGAGGCAGGTGTTTGTGCACCTGGCGTTTGCCCCCCAAGGGCAGCATTTGCTCTAGGGTATGCCTAGTCTCTACAGGCAGGGCTCCCAAGGAGGTGTTTGCCCTCAGAGGGGAACGCTTGCCCCAGCGGGTGTTTGGGCTTTATGTGGGTGTTTGCTCCCATGGAGTGGTATTTGCCGTGGGGAGGTTGCCTGGACAGTACGTGGGCAGGATCCCGGCGGGTATTTGCCCCACGAGGTGGTTATTTGCCTCAAGGGGTGTCTGGCTGAGTGCCAGCTCTGATGCCTGTGCCAGGTGGTGGAGGATGGCTACGAGTTTTTCGCCAAGCGCCAGCTTGTGACGCTCTTCTCGGCGCCCAACTACTGTGGGGAGTTCGACAACGCGGGTGCCATGATGAGCGTGGATGAGACCCTCATGTGCTCCTTCCAGGTGGGCTGGGGCCCTCAACGCCCATGGGGTTGGGGGCAGGAGGGAAGGGCGGGAGGGTCCCCGGTTTCTGCAGGGCTGGGGTAGGGAGGGGAAGGGCGGTCCTGGTGCATGCAGGGTTGGGGGGCAAGAGGGGAAGTAGAGGGAGTCCCCGGTACACGTGGAACTGGGGGGCAAGGAGAGGTGTTGGGGGTTCCACAGTGCCCGCAAGGCAGGAGGGGACCTGGGGGGCTCCCGTGCCCGCAGGGTTGGGGGACAGGATGGGACACGCACGTGCAAGCCCTCCACTCACCCCCTTCACCCCAGATCCTGAAGCCGGCCGACAAGAACAAGGGCAAATACGGGCAGTTCAGCGGGCTCAACCCCGCGGGACGCCCCGTCACCCCTCCCCGCAACTCCGCCAAAGCCAAGAAGTGAGCCGTGAGCCACCAGCCCGCTGCCCACCCGCTGAGGGCACGGGGCCCGGCCTGGTGCCCGCGGGCCCCAGCCCTCCCCAGCATCAGGTTGCTTTTCTTTCAATTCGTTTTTTTATTTGTAATATCCCCCTCCCCCCCCGCCACACTCCACAGTACCAAAAACACCCCTCCGGGGCCGGGAACGCGAGGGGCAACTGGGGGAACCTGTCCCCAGGATGGCAGTGGAGGGGGGGCAGGGGGTTTTTTGGGAATAAACTTGTAATGGGTCGTGGGGGGGTGCCTGTGTCTGGGGGCTGATGCTGGGACTGGGGGGGCAGCAGTGCCCAGCTGTGCCCATTGTGGCGCCTGGGTGCTGGGGGGTGACGCCGCGGGGGGGAGCCACGTGCCTGGTTCGCGGTTGCAGCCGTTCCACGAGGAACCCAGGCGTCCAGCCCCAGAGAGGGGGCGCCCAGGCAGCGCCAGCCACTGCCGTGCAAGGGCCCTGGGGCCAGCCCAGCTCCGAGTGCGGCCATGCTCGCAGGCCGGGGGTGCTGTGGACAGTGCGGGGGGCCCGCGGGGGCCAGGGAGCTTGGCGGCGTCAGGGCTGTCAGTACTCGCCATCGCTGTCCTCTGCCAGCACCTCCTGGGTTGGGGCCACGCATGGCCCTCCCGGTGTCAGCACGGAGCCAAAAAACAGTGAGCGAAACTAAGAGGGGAGAGACAGGGCTCAGGGAGGGCGCTGTGCCCGTCCCCATGTCCCCCAGGTACACCCGTGCCCATCCCAGACCTTCTTGTGAGGGGGTGTCCCTGGCACAGCTTCTTCCTCCTCCTCTTCAGGCTCACTGTCTGCTGGGCCAGGGGTACGCAGGGGGAAGGTGGGGCTGGGGGGCACGCCGGAGCCTCCCTCATAGGTGCTGGTTTCCATGGCAATCATGTAGGGTTCAAGATCGTCTGCGAAGTCGTCCGGAGGGGCAGGCAAGTCAGAGGCACTGTGTTGGGGAGAGAGCAAGTAAGGGGAGCAGAGGGAAGCTTGTTGATTCTGGCCCCTACTGATGGCAGCTGGAGGGCTGAGCTGGGACTGTCACCCCCGCCGAGGCTGGGAGCACTGGGCACTGTCCTGCTTACCCGTTGGCCGTGGGGGATTGCGAGCTGCTGTCCGGATCCGAGAGGGTGGCCAAGACCAGGTGCACTTCCAGCAGGGGGTCATCCACGGTGAACACTGCTGGCCTGGGGACACAGAGGGCCTGAGGCTCGGCACGGGAGCGCAGGGGGCGGCCAGGGGCCTGGTCCTACCTGCCGGGTGCGTCATAGTGGATGGTGAGAGGCAGGTTCGAGGCCTCAGCGAAGGTCAGGAGCCCCTGTGGGGCAAAGATGAGGCTGAGGTAGGCAGAGGAGTAAACTGGAGCACCCTGGCATAAAGGGGAGGGGGCCGCAGTAGGGGCTCACCCGAAACTCCTTGAGGCAGAAGGTGATGCAGGTACCCGGGGCCACGGCCACCGTCTGGAACTCGTCCTCAGCCAGCCACAGCTCCGTCACCATCGTCCTGCCCAACTCTGGGGGGGCGGGGGGGGGGATCAGGGGGTCATGCTGGGGCCCCGGCCCAGGGGAGCGGGCAGACGCTGCCCGCCAGGCGTCATGGCTCACCCTTCTCATCCTCCACGTAGTTTCGGAGGCTGATCTTGCCCCCAGGGCCGGCGCCCAGCGTCACCTCAGCCAGTGTCGCGGGGAAGTGGACCACGGCCTCGGCCAGGACCCTGGGGGGCCGTGGTGCGTGGGGCTGGCAGGGGTGCATGCGCAGAGCTGGGGGCCCTGTGCCCACCCCGGGGCCTGCAGGGCCAGCCCTGCCCACCAGCAATCCCCCTTCTATCCCCAGTGTCCCCCACCCATCCCAGTGCCACCCCAATCCCCATGCCATGTCCCCACCCATCCCAGTGCCACCCTGATCCCCATTCCAGTGTCCCCCCCCCGATCCCCATGCCATGCCCCCCCACCCATCCCAGTGTCCCCCCAATCCTGCCAGTGCCCATCCTAATACCATCTGCAAACCCCTCGCTCTGCCCATAGTGCCACCCCTGATCCCCACTTCGCATTGCCCCAGTGCCAGCCCTGTGCCACCGCTGCTTCCTGCAGCTCCCAGTTCTCCGCTCTCATCCCCCTCCCAGGCGCTGCCGCACTGCTCCGGCCCCGCTCTGCCCCTTGTCACCCCACAGCCGCCCTGCTCACCGGGCTGGGGCACAGAGGCTGTTGGCGCACTGCTGCGTGCTGAAGACGGCCTGAAGCCGCTCGCACTCCTGGAAGGCCAGGTTATGGGTCTTGGTGACACCTGGTGCAGGAGGCACGGGCTCAGCGGGGCAGGGGTGGCCCCGGCAGCCTGGGTGGCGCCGGTGCCCACACACTGCCCTCCAGCGCTCACCGTACTTGCAGTGGAGCTGCACGACCAGGCGGCTAGCCTGGGGCTTGAGCAAGATGAGGCATTTCCCCACCGTCTTCTCCAGCGAGGGCAGCGACCGGAAGATGCCCAGGAAGGACTGCAGACACAGGACAGATGTGTGGACCCGTCACCCTGTCCTGCCGCCCCACGTGGCTGCAGAAGGACTGGGACCCGAAGGGGACGCCGGGGCGCAGGCTCCCAGAGGCAGGGCGGCCAGGCGCCGGGTACCTTCATGAGGACTTTGCAGCGGAAGAGCTCCCCAGCGGGCTGGGGGCTGCCCTTCTCATAGAGCTGGAAGAAGAGGGGGGCGAAGAGGAAGGAGGCGAAGGCCGAGCGCGAGGAGTTCACAGCCCGCAGGGACAGCTGGGGGGACAGCGCGGCCGTCACCGTGCGGGGCCTCTCCCGCTGCCCCAAAGGCCTGGACGCCCGGGCAGAGACCCGCGCCTCCCCGGAGTCGGGAGCCACGGGCCCCCTCAGCGCCCCTTACCCCGTTGTCGGCGGGCTCCAAGTAGAGCTCGTCCCCGATGCGGGACAGCGAGTGCACGGCTTTGCCGAGGACTGGTGAGGCGGCAGAGAGGGGGTGAGGTGGGGCAGCGCCCCCGGCCCGCCCCGGCCCCGGTGCCGCCCCGCTCACCTTTCACGTTGCCTCCCCCGACGACGCACCTCATGGCGCCGGGCTGCCGCCGCCACCGGGCCAGGCTCAGCACTGGGGACCACGACGGGGCCAGCGCCAGGCCTCGGTCCTGCTGAGGCCCGTGCCTTAGCCCCGCCCCGGCCACACCCTGCTTGGCCCCGCCCCCAGCACTGCCCCGCCCCTCGATGGTTGTGAGCTTCCCCCCACCCCCATCCTCCGCGCCCAACACCCGCACGGTCGCACCCCCTCCGCCCCGGGAGCACCGACAAGATGGCGCCCACCCCCGCTCCCCAACGGCCCCTGGGAATGGTTTAATCCACGCATTCCACACACCCCCCCCCCCGCGGCCCCGAGTGGTTGCTCCCGCTTCGCCTCACCGCTGCGCAGGCTTCTGCGCTCCGCGCGCCGCCCTCACTCGTTCTCTTCCCATTGGGCGGGCGCCCGCCTTCGCAACGCCCCCACGGGAGGCCTATTGGCTGGCGCGGCCACGTGAGCGGCTGAGAGGCTCCGGCTGCCCTCCGTCCTCGCGCCAAGCGTCGCGTCACCTGACGCAGGGGCGGAGCCTTCCCCCCTCCCCCGCTCCTAGCGCCGCGCGGGTTCGGCGCTGCGCGTGCAGGTGAGCCCGCCTCCTGCCGCCTGGCCATTGGGCGGGAGAGCACAGACGACGCCGAAGACTGGAGAGAGAGTTTGAGCGACATAGCCGTTAGCCAATAGGACGTCGACTGCGGGAGGCGGGACGGGGGACGAGCGTTCCCCCTCAGAGAGTCTTAAGGCAGTGAGCGCGGTAGGGTATGTGGCGGGTGCTTGGGTTGGTAGGGGCTCGCTGGCTCCAGCCCTGCCCTGGGCCACTGGCTCTGGGCCCTGCCTGCCCTCCCTACAACTTGCCGTGATCTGGTTCCTGGCCCTCTGTTGTGTTCTTACCCCATCCCGAGGCCGCGGGCCTGGACTACTCTGTCCCTGCCCAATCTCTTAGGCATATGCCCTGGCCTCTGGCCCTCCCCTATGTCCCTGCCCCGTCTCCAAGGTCGTGGCCCGGTCCTTGGCCTTCCCCTGTGTCCCATCTCCAGGCTGGTGGCCTGGACCTTGGCCCTCCCCTGTGTCCCTGCCCCATCTCCAGGCTGGTGGCCCGGTCCTTGGCCCTCCCCTGTGTCCCTGCCCCGTCTCCAGGCTGGTGGCCCGGTCCTTGGCCCTCCCCTGTGTCCCATCTGCAGGCTGGTGGCCCGGTCCTTGGCCCTCCCCTGTGTCCCTGCCCTGTCTCCAAGGTCGTGGCCCGGTCCTTGGCCCTCCCCTATGTCCCATCTCCAGGCTGGTGGCCCGGTCCTTGGCCCTCCCCTGCGTCCCTGCCCCATCTCCAAGGTCATGGCCCAGTCCTTGGCCCTCCCCTGTGTCCCTGCCCAATCTCCAGGGTGGTGGCCTGATCCTTGTCCGTCCCCTGTGTCCCTGCCCCATCTCCAAGGTCGTGGCCCGGTCCTTGGCCCTCCCCTGTGTCCCATCTCCAGGCTGGTGGCCTGGTCCTTGGCCCTCCCCTGTGTCCCTGTCCCATCTCCAAGGTCGTGGCCCATTCCTTGGCCCTCCCCTGTGTCCCTGCCCCGTCTCCAAGGTTGTGGCCCGGTCCTTGGTGCTCCCCTGTGTCCCTGCCCCGTCTCCAGGCTGGTGGCCCAGTCCTTGGCCCTCCCCTGTGTCCCTGCCCTGTCTCCAAAGTCGTGGCCCGGTCCTTGGCCCTCCCCTGTGTCCCATCTCCAGGCTGGTGGCCTGGTCCTTGGCCCTCCCCTGTGTCCCTGCCCCGTCTCCAGGCTGGTGGCCCAGTCCTTGGCCCTCCCCTGTGTCCCATCTCCAGGCTGGTGGCCCGTTCCTTGGCCCTCCCCTGTGTCCCTGCCCCGTCTCCAAGGTCGTGGCCCGTTTCTTGGCCCTCCCCTGTGTCCCATCTCCAGGCTGGTGGCCTAGTCCTTGGCCCTCCCCTGTGTCCCTGCCCCGTCTCCAAGGTGGTGGCCTGATCCTTGGCCTCCCCTGTGTCCGGTCTCCAAGGTCGTAGCCCTGTCCTTGGCCCTCCCCTGTGTCCCATCTCCAGGCTGGTGGCCCGGTCCTTGGCCCTTCCCTGTGTCCCTGCCCCGTCTCCAAGGTCGTGGCCCGGTCCTTGGCCCTCCCCTGTGTCCCGTCTCCAGGCTGGTGGCCCAGTCCTTGGCCCTCCCCTGTGTCCCTGTCCTATCTCCAGGCTGGTGGCCCGGTCCTTGGCCTCCCCTGTGTCCGGTCTCCAAGGTCGTGGCCCTGTCCTTGGCCCTCCCCTGTGTCCCGTCTCCAAAGTCGTGGCCCGGTCCTTGGCCCTTCCCTGTGTCCCTGCCCCGTCTCCAAGGTTGTGGCCCGGTCCTTGGCCCTCCCCTGTGTCCCATCTCCAGGCTGGTGGCCCAGTCCTTGGCCCTCCCCTGTGTCCCTGCCCCGTCTCCAGGCTGGTGGCCCTGTCCTTGGCCCTCCGCTGTGTCCCGTCTCCAGGCTGGTGGCCCGGTCCTTGGCCCTCCCCTGTTTCCCTGCCCTATCTCCAAGGTCGTGGCCCGGTCCTTGGCCCTCCCCTGTGTCCCATCTCCAGGCTGGTGGCCCAGTCCTTGGCCCTCCCCTGTGTCCCTGCCCCGTCTCCAAGGTCGTGGTCCGGTCCTTGGCCCTCCCCTGTGTCCCTGCCCCGTCTCCAGGCTGGTGGCCCGGTCCTTGGCCCTCCCCTGTGTCCCATCTCCAGGCTGGTGGCCCGGTCGTTGGCCCTCCCCTGTGTCCCTGCCCCGTCTCCAGACTGGTGGCCAGGTCCTTGGCCCTCCCCTGTGTCCCTGTCCCGTCTCCAGGCTGGTGGCCTAGTCCTTGGCCCTCCCCTGTGTCCCTGCCCAATCTCCAGGGTGGTGGCCTGATCCTTGTCCGTCCCCTGTGTCCCTGCCCCATCTCCAAGGTTGTGGCCCGGTCCTTGGCCCTCCCCTGTGTCCCATCTCCAGGCTGGTGGCCTGGTCCTTGGCCCTCCCCTGTGTCCCTGTCCCATCTCCAAGGTCGTGGCCCATTCCTTGGCCCTCCCCTGTGTCCCTGCCCCGTCTCCAAGGTTGTGGCCCGGTCCTTGGCCCTCCCCTGTGTCCCTGCCCCGTCTCCAGGCTGGTGGCCCAGTCCTTGGCCGTCCCCTGTGTCCCTGCCCCGTCTCCAAAGTCGTGGCCCGGTCCTTGGCCCTCCCCTGTGTCCCATCTTCAGGCTGGTGGCCCAGTCCTTGGCCCTCCCCTGTGTCCCTGCCCCGTCTCCAGGCTGGTGGCCCAGTCCTTGGCCCTCCCCTGTGTCCCATCTCCAGGCTGGTGGCCCGTTCGTGGCCCTCCCCTGTGTCCCTGCCCCGTCTCCAAGGTCGTGGCCCGGTCCTTGGCCCTCCCCTGTGTCCCATCTCCAGGCTGGTGGCCTAGTCCTTGGCCCTCCCCTGTGTCCCTGCCCCGTCTCCAAGGTGGTGGCCTGATCCTTGGCCTCCCCTGTGTTCGGTCTCCAAGGTCGTAGCCCTGTCCTTGGCCCTCCCCTGTGTCCCATCTCCAGGCTGGTGGCCCGGTCCTTGGCCCTTCCCTGTGTCCCTGCCCCGTCTCCAAGGTCGTGGCCCGGTCCTTGGCCCTCCCCTGTGTCCCATCTCCAGGCTGGTGGCCCAGTCCTTGGCCCTCCCCTGTGTCCCTGTCCTATCTCCAGGCTGGTGGCCCGGTCCTTGGCCCTCCCCTGTGTCCCATCTCCAGGCTGGTGGCCCGGTCCTTGGCCCTCCCCTGTGTCCCTGCCCCATCTCCAGGCTGGTGGCCCGGTCCTTGGCCCTCCCCTGTGTCCCTGCCCGATCTCCAGGCTGGTGGCCCTGTCCTTGGCCCTCCCCTGTGTCCCTGTCCCGTATCCAGGCTGGTGGCCCGGTCCTTGGCCCTCCCCTGTGTCTCATCTTCAGGCTGGTGGCCCAGTCCTTGGCCCTCCCCTGTGTCCCTGCCCGATCTCCAGGCTGGTGGCCCAGTCCTTGGCCCTCCCCTGTGTCCCGTCTCCAGGCTGGTGGCCCGTTCCTTTTCCGTCCCCTGTGTCCCTGCCCCGTCTCCAAGGTCGTGGCCCGGTCCTTGGCCCTCCCCTGTGTCCCATCTCCAGGCTGGTGGCCCAGTCCTTGGTCCTCCCCTGTGTCCCTGCCCCGTCTCCAAGGTGGTGGCCTGATCCTTGGCCTCCCCTGTGTCCGGTCTCCAAGGTCGTAGCCCTGTCCTTGGCCCTCCCCTGTGTCCCGTCTCCAAAGTCGTGGCCCGGTCCTTGGCCCTTCCCTGTGTCCCTGCCCCGTCTCCAAGGTTGTGGCCCGGTCCTTGGCCCTTCCCTGTGTCCCATCTCCAGGCTGGTAGCCCGGTCGTTGGCCCTCCCCTGTGTCCCTGCCCTATCTCCAAGGTGGTGGCCCGGTCCTTGGCCCTCCCCTGTGTCCCATCTCCAGGCTGGTGGCCTGGTCCTTGGCCCTCCCCTGTGTCCCTGCCCTGTCTCCAACGTCATGGCCCTGTCCTTGGCCCTCCCCTGTGTCCCTGCCCCATCTCAAAGGTCGTGGGCCGGTCCTTGGCCCTCCCCTGTGTCCCTGCCCCGTCTCCAAGGTCGTGGCCTAGTACTTGGCCTCCCCTGTGTCCCGTCTGCAAGGTTGTGGCCCAGTCCTTGGCACTCCCCTGTGTCCCATCTCCAGGCTGGTGGCCCTATCCTTGGCCCTCCCCTGTGTCCCTGTCCCATCTCCAGGCTGGTGGCCCGGTCCTTGGCCCTCCCCTGTGTCCCATCTGCAGGCTGGTGGCCCGGTCCTTGGTGCTCCCCTGTGTCCCTGCCCCGTCTCCAGGCTGGTGGCCCAGTCCTTGGCCCTCCCCTGTGTCACATCTCCAGGCTGGTGGCCCGGTCCTTGGCCCTCCCCTGTGTCGCTGCCCCGTCTCCAAGGTAGTGGCCCGGTCCTTGGCCCTCCCCTGTGTCCCTGCCCTGTCTCCAAGGTCGTGGCCCGGTCCTTGGCCCTCACCTGTGTCCATGCCCGATCTCCAGGGTGGTGGCCCGGTCCTTGGCCCTCCCCTGTGACCCTGCCCGATCTCCAGGCTGGTGGCCCGATCCTTGGCCTCCCCTGTGTCCGGTCTCAAAGGTCATAGCCCTGTCCTTGGCCCTCCCCTTTGTCCCGTCTCCAGGCTGGTGGCCCGTTCCTTGGCCCTCCCCTGTGTCCCATCTCCAGGCAGGTGGCCCGTTCCTTGGCCCTCCCCTATGTCCCATCTCCAGGCTGGTGGCCTGGTCCTTGGCGCTCCACTGTGTCCCTGTCCCATCTCCAGGCTGGTGGCCCGATCCTTGGCCTCCCCTGTGTCCGGTCTCAAAGGTCATAGCCCTGTCCTTGGCCCTCCCCTGTGTCCCGTCTCCAGGCTGGTGGCCCCGTCCTTGGCCCTCCCCTGTGTCCCTGCCCCATCTCCAGGCTGGTGGCCTGGTCCTTGGCGCTCCCCTGTGTCCCTGCCCCGTCTCCAGGCTGGTGGCCTAGTCCTTGGCCCTCCCCTGTGTCCCTGCCCCATCTCCAAGATCGTGGCCCGGTCCTTGGCCCTCCCCTGTGTCCCTGCCCGATCTCCAGGCTGGTGGCCCGGTCCTTGGCCCTCCCCTGTGTCCCATCTCCAGGCTGGTGGCCCGGTCCTTGGCCCTCCCCTGTGTCTCTGCTCCGTCTCCAGGCTGGTGGCCCGGTCCTTGGCCCTCCCCTGTGTCCCATCTCCAGGCTGGTGGCCCGGTCCTTGGCCCTCCCCTGTGTCCCTGCCCCGTCTCCAGGCTGGTGGCCTGGTCCTTGGCCCTCCCCTGTGTCCCTGCCCCGTCTCCAAGGTGGTGGCCTGATCCTTGGCCTCCCCTGTGTCCGGTCTCCAAGGTCGTAGCCCTGTCCTTGGCCCTCCCCTGTGTCCCGTCTCCAAAGTCGTGGCCCGGTCCTTGGCCCTTCCCTGTGTCCCTGCCCCGTCTCCAAGGTTGTGGCCCGGTCCTTGGCCCTCCCCTGTGTCCCATCTCCAGGCTGGTAGCCCGGTCGTTGGCCCTCCCCTGTGTCCCTGCCCTATCTCCAAGGTGGTGGCCCGGTCCTTGGCCCTCCCCTGTGTCCCATCTCCAGGCTGGTGGCCTGGTCCTTGGCCCTCCCCTGTGTCCCTGCCCTGTCTCCAACGTCATGGCCCTGTCCTTGGCCCTCCCCTGTGTCCCTGCCCCATCTCCAAGGTCGTGGGCCGGTCCTTGGCCCTCCCCTGTGTCCCTGCCCCGTCTCCAAGGTCGTGGCCTAGTACTTGGCCTCCCCTGTGTCCCGTCTGCAAGGTTGTGGCCCAGTCCTTGGCACTCCCCTGTGTCCCATCTCCAGGCTGGTGGCCCTATCCTTGGCCCTCCCCTGTGTCCCTGTCCCATCTCCAGGCTGGTGGCCCGGTCCTTGGCCCTCCCCTGTGTCCCTGCCCCGTCTCCAGGCTGGTGGCCCGATCCTTGGCCCTCCCCTGTGTCCCTGCCCCATCTCCAAGGTCGTGGCCCTATCCTTGGCCCTCCCCTGTGTCCCTTCTCCAAGGTCGTGGCCCGGTCCTTGGCCCTCCCCTGTGTCCCTGCCCCGTCTCCAAGGTTGTGGCCCGATCCTTGGCCTCCCCTGTGTCCGGTCTCCAAGGTCCTAGCCCTGTCCTTGGCCCTCCCCTGTGTCCCGTCTCCAGGCTGGTGGCCCGTTCCTTGGCCCTCCCCTGTGTCCCATCTCCAGGCTGGTGGCCCGGTCCTTGGCCCTCCCCTGTGTCCCTGCCCCGTCTCCAGGGGGCCCTCCCCTATGTCCCATCTGCAGGCTGGTGGCCCGGTCCTTGGCCCTCCCCTGTGTCCCATGTCCAGGCTGGTGGCCCGGTCCTTGGCCCTCCCCTGTGTCCCTGCCCCGTCTCCAGGCTGGTGACCCAGTCCTTAGCGCTCCCCTGTGTCCCTGCCCCATCTCCAAGGTCGTGGCCCGATCCTTGGCCTCCCCTGTGTCCCTTCTCCAAGGTGGTGGCCCAGTCCTTGGCCCTCCCCTGTGTCCCGTCTCCAAGGTGGTGGCCCGGTCCTTGGCCCACCCCTGTGTCCCTGCCCCGTCTCCAAGGTTGTGGCCCTGTCCTTGGCCCTCCCCTGTGTCCCTATCCCGTCTCCAGACTGGTGGCCTAGTCCTTCGCCCTCCCCTGTGTCCGTGCCCAATCTCCAGGCTGGTGGCCCGGTCCTTGGCCCTCCCCTGTGTCCCTGCCCTGTCTCCAAGGTCGTGGCCCGGTCCTTGGCCCTCACCTGTGTCCATGCCCGATCTCCAGGGTGGTGGCCCGGTCCTTGGCCCTCCCCTGTGTCCCTGCCCCGTCTCCAGGCTGGTGGCCCGGTCCTTGGCCTCCCCTGTGTCCGGTCTCAAAGGTCATAGCCCTGTCCTTGGCCCTCCCCTTTGTCCCGTCTCCAGGCTGGTGGCCCGTTCCTTGGCCCTCCCCTGTGTCCCATCTCCAGGGTGGTGGCCCGGTCCTTGGCCCTCCCCTATGTCCCATCTCCAGGCTGGTGGCCTGGTCCTTGGCGCTCCCCTGTGTCCCTGCCCCATCTCCAGGCTGGTGGCCTGGTCCTTGGCGCTCCCCTGTGTCCCTGTCCCATCTACAGACTGGTGGCCTAGTCCTTGGCCCTCCCCTGTGTCCCTGCCCCATCTCCAAGGTCGTGGCCCGGTCCTTGGCCCTCCCCTGTGTCCCTGCCCGATCTCCAGGCTGGTGGCCCGGTCCTTGGCCCTCCCCTGTGTCCCATCTCCAGGCTGGTGGCCCGGTCCTTGGCCCTCCCCTGTGTCCCTGCCCCGTCTCCAAGGTCGTGGCCCGATCCTTGGCCTCCCCTGTGTCCCGTCTCCAAGGTCGTGGCCCAGTCCTTGGCCCTCCCCTGTGTCGCTGCCCCGTCTCCAAGGTAGTGGCCCGGTCCTTGGCCCTCCCCTGTGTCCCTGCCCCGTCTCCAAGGTTGTGGCCCGATCCTTGGCCTCCCCTGTGTCCGGTCTCCAAGGTCCTAGCCCTGTCCTTGGCCCTCCCCTGTGTCCCGTCTCCAGGCTGGTGGCCCGGTCCTTGGCCCTCCCCTGTGTCCCATCTCCAGGCTGGTGGCCCGGTCCTTGGCCCTCCCCTGTGTCCCTGTCCCATCTCCAGGCTGGTGGCGCGGTCCTTGGCCCTCCCCTGTGTCCCTGCCCCGTCTCCAGGCTGGTGGCCCGATCCTTGGCCCTCCCCTGTGTCCCTGCCCCATCTCCAAGGTCATGGCCCTATCCTTGGCCCTCCCCTGTGTCCCTTCTCCAAGGTCGTGGCCCGGTCCTTGGCCCTCCCCTGTGTCGCTGCCCCGTCTCCAAGGTAGTGGCCCGGTCCTTGGCCCTCCCCTGTGTCCCTGCCCCGTCTCCAAGGTTGTGGCCCGATCCTTGGCCTCCCCTGTGTCCAGTCTCCAAGGTCCTAGCCCTGTCCTTGGCCCTCCCCTGTGTCCCGTCTCCAGGCTGGTGGCCCGGTCCTTGGCCCTCCCCTGTGTCCCATCTCCAGGCTGGTGGCCCGGTCCTTGGCCCTCCCCTGTGTCCCTGCCCCGTCTCCAGGGGGCCCTCCCCTATGTCCCATCTGCAGGCTGGTGGCCCGGTCCTTGGCCCTCCCCTGTGTCCCATGTCCAGGCTGGTGGCCCGGTCCTTGGCCCTCCCCTGTGTCCCTGCCCCGTCTCCAGGCTGGTGACCCAGTCCTTAGCCCTCCCCTGTGTCCCTGCCCCATCTCCAAGGTCGTGGCCCGATCCTTGGCCTCCCCTGTGTCCCTTCTCCAAGGTGGTGGCCCAGTCCTTGGCCCTCCCCTGTGTCCCGTCTCCAAGGTGGTGGCCCGGTCCTTGGCCCACCCCTGTGTCCCTGCCCCGTCTCCAAGGTTGTGGCCCTGTCCTTGGCCCTCCCCTGTGTCCCTATCCCGTCTCCAGACTGGTGGCCTAGTCCTTGGCCCTCCCCTGTGTCCCTGTCCCATCTCCAGGCTGGTGGCCCGGTCCTTGGCCCTCCCCTGTGTCCCTGCCCTGTCTCCAAGGTCGTGGCCCGGTCCTTGGCCCTCACCTGTGTCCATGCCCGATCTCCAGGGTGGTGGCCCGGTCCTTGGCCCTCCCCTGTGTCCCTGCCCCGTCTCCAGGCTGGTGGCCCGGTCCTTGGCCTCCCCTGTGTCCGGTCTCAAAGGTCATAGCCCTGTCCTTGGCCCTCCCCTTTGTCCCGTCTCCAGGCTGGTGGCCCGTTCCTTGGCCCTCCCCTGTGTCCCATCTCCAGGGTGGTGGCCCGGTCCTTGGCCCTCCCCTATGTCCCATCTCCAGGCTGGTGGCCTGGTCCTTGGCGCTCCCCTGTGTCCCTGCCCCATCTCCAGGCTGGTGGCCTGGTCCTTGGCGCTCCCCTGTGTCCCTGTCCCATCTCCAGGCTGGTGGCCCGGCCCTTGGCCCTCCCCTATGTCCCATCTCCAGGCTGGTGGCCTGGTCCTTGGCCCTCCCCTGTGTCCCTGCCCGATCTCCAGGCTGGTGGCCCGGTCCTTGGCCCTCCCCTGTGTCCCATCTCCAGGCTGGTGGCCCGGTCCTTGGCCCTCCCCTGTGTCCCTGCCCCGTCTCCAAGGTCGTGGCCTGATCCTTGGCCTCCCCTGTGTCCCTTCTCCAAGGTCGTGGCCCTGTCCTTGGCCCTCCCCTATGTCCCATCTCCAAGGTGGTGGCCTAGTCCTTGGCCCTCCCCTGTGTCCCTGCCCCGTCTCCAAGGTCGTGGCCCGATCCTTGGCCCTCCCCTGTGTCCCGTCTCCAATGCTGTCGCCCGGTCCTTGGCCCTCCCCTGTGTCCCGTCTCCAAGGTCGTGGCTCGGTCCTTGGCCCTCCCCTGTGTCCCTGCCCCGTCTCCAAGTTCGTGGCCAGGTCCTTGGCCCTCCCCTGTGTCCCTGTCCCGTCTCCAGGCTGGTGGCCCGGTCCTTGGCCCTCCCCTGTGTCCCTGCCCCGTCTCCAGGCTGGTGGCCCGGTCCTTGGCCCTCCCCTGTGTCCCTGCCCTGTCTCCAAGGTTGTGGCCCGGTCATTGGCCCAGCCTTGTGTCCCTGCCCGTCTCCAAGGTGGTGGCCCAGTCCTTGGCCCTCCCCTGTGTCCCATCTCCAGGCTGGTGGCCCGGTCCTTGGCCCTCCCCTGTGTCCCTGCCCCGTCTCCAAGGTCGTGGCCCGGTCCTTGGCCTTCCCCTGTGTCCCATCTCCAGGCTGGTGGCCCGGTCCTTGGCCCTCCCCTGTGTCCCTGCCCGTCTCCAGGCTGTTGGCCCCGTCCTTGGCCCTCCCCTGTGTCCCATCTACAGGCTGGTGGCCCGGTCCTTGGCCCTCCCCTGTGTCCCTGCCCTGTCTCAAAGGTCGTGGTCCGGTCCTTGGCCCTCCCCTGTGTCCCTGCCCCGTCTCCAAGGTCGTGGCCCGGTCCTTGGCCTTCCCCTGTGTCCCATCTCCAGGCTGGTGGCCCGGTCCTTGGCCCTCCCCTGTGTCCCTGCCCGTCTCCAGGCTGTTGGCCCCGTCCTTGGCCCTCCCCTGTGTCCCATCTCCAGGCTGGTGGCCCGGTCCTTGGCCCTCCCCTGTGTCCCTGCCCCGTCTCCAAGGTTGTGGCCCGGTCCTTGGCCCTCCCCTGTGTCCCTGCCCCTTCTCCAAGGTTGTGGCCCGGTCCTTGGCCCTCCCCTGTGTCCCTGCCCTGTCTCCAAAGTCGTGGCCCGGTCCTTGGTCCTCCCCTGTGTCCCTGCCCCATCTCCAGGCTGGTGGTCCAGTCCTAGGCCCTCCCCTGTGTCCCTGTCCCGTCTCCAAAGTCGTGGCCCGGTCCTTGGCCCTCCCCTGTGTCCCATCTTCAGGCTGGTGGCCCAGTCCTTGGCCCTCCCCTGTGTCCCTGCCCCATCTCCAGGCTGGTGGCCCGGTCCTTGGCCCTCCCCTGTGTCCCTGCCCAATCTCCAGGCTGGTGGCCCGGTCCTTGGCCCTCCCCTGTGTCCCTGCCCCGTCTCCAAGATTGTGGCCCGGTCCTTGGCCTCCCCTGTGTCCCGTCTCAAAGGTCGTGGCCCGGTCCTTGGCCCTCCGCTGTGTCCCGTCTCCAGGCTGGTGGCCCGGTCCTTGGCCCTCCCCTGTGTCCCTGCCCCATCTCCAGGCTGGTGGCCCAGTCCTTGGCCCTCCCCTGTGTCCCTGCCCCGTCTTCAAGGTCGTGGCCCGATCCTTGGCCTCCCCTGTGTCCGGTCTCCAAGGTCGTGGCCCTGTCCTTTGCCCTCCCCCATGTCCCATCTCCAAGGTCGTGGCCCGGTCCTTGGCCCTCCCCTGTGTCCCATCTCCAGGCTGGTGGCCTGGACCTTGGCCCTCCCCTGTGTCCCTGCCCCATCTCCAGGCAGGTGGCCCGATCCTTGGTGCTCCCCTGTGTCCCTGCCCCGTCTCCAGGCTGGTGGCCCGTTCCTTGGCCCTCCCCTGTGTCCCATCTCCAGGCTGGTGGCCCGATCGTTGGGCCTCCCCTGTGCCCCTGCCCCGTCTCCAAGGTCATGGCCCGATCCTTGGCCCTTTCCTGTGTCCCTGCCCCGTCTCCAGACTGGTAGCCCGGTCCTTGGCCCTCCCCTGTGTCCCGTCTCCAGGCTGGTGGCCCGGTCCTTGGCCCTCCCCTGTGTCCCTGCCCCGTCTCCAAGGTCATGGCCCGGTCCTTCGCCCTTTCCTGTGTCCCTGCCCCGTCTCCAGACTGGTAGCCCGGTCCTTGGCCCTCCCCTGTGTCCCTGCCCGTCTCCAAGGTCATGGCCCGGTCCTTCGCCCTTTCCTGTGTCTCTGCCCCGTCTCCAGGCTGGTAGCCCGGTCCTTGGCCCTCCCCTGTGTCCCTGCCCCGTCTCCAAGTTCGTGGCCGGGTCCTTGGCCCTCCCCTGTGTCCCTTCCCGATCTCCAAGGTCGTGGCCCGGTCCTTGGCCCTCCCTTGTGTCCCATCTTCAGGCTGGTGGCCCAGTCCTTGGCCCTTTCCTGTGTCCCTGCCCCGTCTCCAGACTGGTAGCCCGGTCCTTGGCCCTCCCCTGTGTCCCTGCCCCGTCTCCAAGGTCGTGGCCGGGTCCTTGGCCCTCCCCTGTGTCCCTTCCCGATCTCCAAGGTCGTGGCCCGGTCCTTGGCCCTTCCCTGTGTCCCATCTTCAGGCTGGTGGCCCAGTCCTTGGCCCTCCCCTGTGTCCCTGCCCCATCTCCAGGCTGTTGGCCCAGTCCTTGGTCCTCCCCTGTGTCCCATCTCCAGGCTGGTGGCCCGTTCCTTGGCCCTCCCCTGTGTCCCTGCCCCATCTCCAAGGTCGTGGCCCGGTCCTTGGCCCTCCCCTGTGTCCCGTCTCCAGGCTGGTGGCCCGGTCCTTGGCCCTCCCCTGTGTCCCTGCCCCATCTCCAAGGTCGTGGGCCGGTCCTTGGCCCTCCCCTGTGTCCCTGCCCCGTCTCCAAGGTCGTGGCCTAGTACTTGGCCTCCCCTGTGTCCCGTCTGCAAGGTTGTGGCCCAGTCCTTGGCACTCCCCTGTGTCCCATCTCCAGGCTGGTGGCCCTATCCTTGGCCCTCCCCTGTGTCCCTGTCCCATCTCCAGGCTGGTGGCCCGGTCCTTGGCCCTCCCCTGTGTCCCTGCCCCGTCTCCAGGCTGGTGGCCCGATCCTTGGCCCTCCCCTGTGTCCCTGCCCCATCTCCAAGGTCGTGGCCCTATCCTTGGCCCTCCCCTGTGTCCCTTCTCCAAGGTCGTGGCCCGGTCCTTGGCCCTCCCCTGTGTCCCTGCCCCGTCTCCAAGGTTGTGGCCCGATCCTTGGCCTCCCCTGTGTCCGGTCTCCAAGGTCCTAGCCCTGTCCTTGGCCCTCCCCTGTGTCCCGTCTCCAGGCTGGTGGCCCGGTCCTTGGCCCTCCCCTGTGTCCCATCTCCAGGCTGGTGGCCCGGTCCTTGGCCCTCCCCTGTGTCCCTGCCCCGTCTCCAGGGGGCCCTCCCCTATGTCCCATCTGCAGGCTGGTGGCCCGGTCCTTGGCCCTCCCCTGTGTCCCTGCCCCGTCTCCAGGCTGGTGACCCAGTCCTTAGCGCTCCCCTGTGTCCCTACCCCATCTCCAAGGTCGTGGCCCGATCCTTGGCCTCCCCTGTGTCCCTTCTCCAAGGTGGTGGCCCAGTCCTTGGCCCTCCCCTGTGTCCCGTCTCCAAGGTGGTGGCCCGGTCCTTGGCCCACCCCTGTGTCCCTGCCCCGTCTCCAAGGTTGTGGCCCTGTCCTTGGCCCTCCCCTGTGTCCCTATCCCGTCTCCAGACTGGTGGCCTAGTCCTTCGCCCTCCCCTGTGTCCGTGCCCAATCTCCAGGCTGGTGGCCCGGTCCTTGGCCCTCCCCTGTGTCCCTGCCCTGTCTCCAAGGTCGTGGCCCGGTCCTTGGCCCTCACCTGTGTCCATGCCCGATCTCCAGGGTGGTGGCCCGGTCCTTGGCCCTCCCCTGTGTCCCTGCCCCGTCTCCAGGCTGGTGGCCCGGTCCTTGGCCTCCCCTGTGTCCGGTCTCAAAGGTCATAGCCCTGTCCTTGGCCCTCCCCTTTGTCCCGTCTCCAGGCTGGTGGCCCGTTCCTTGGCGCTCCCCTGTGTCCCATCTCCAGGCAGGTGGCCCGGTCCTTGGCCCTCCCCTATGTCCCATCTCCAGGCTGGTGGCCTGGTCCTTGGCGCTCCCCTGTGTCCCTGCCCCATCTCCAGGCTGGTGGCCTGGTCCTTGGCGCTCCCCTGTGTCCCTGTCCCATCTACAGACTGGTGGCCTAGTCCTTGGCCCTCCCCTGTGTCCCTGCCCCATCTCCAAGGTCGTGGCCCGGTCCTTGGCCCTCCCCTGTGTCCCTGCCCGATCTCCAGGCTGGTGGCCCGGTCCTTGGCCCTCCCCTGTGTCCCATCTCCAGGCTGGTGGCCCGGTCCTTGGCCCTCCCCTGTGTCCCTGCCCCGTCTCCAAGGTCGTGGCCCGATCCTTGGCCTCCCCTGTGTCCCGTCTCCAAGGTCGTGGCCCAGTCCTTGGCCCTCCCCTGTGTCGCTGCCCCGTCTCCAAGGTAGTGGCCCGGTCCTTGGCCCTCCCCTGTGTCCCTGCCCCGTCTCCAAGGTTGTGGCCCGATCCTTGGCCTCCCCTGTGTCCGGTCTCCAAGGTCCTAGCCCTGTCCTTGGCCCTCCCCTGTGTCCCGTCTCCAGGCTGGTGGCCCGGTCCTTGGCCCTCCCCTGTGTCCCATCTCCAGGCTGGTGGCCCGGTCCTTGGCCCTCCCCTGTGTCCCTGTCCCATCTCCAGGCTGGTGGCGCGGTCCTTGGCCCTCCCCTGTGTCCCTGCCCCGTCTCCAGGCTGGTGGCCCGATCCTTGGCCCTCCCCTGTGTCCCTGCCCCATCTCCAAGGTCATGGCCCTATCCTTGGCCCTCCCCTGTGTCCCTTCTCCAAGGTCGTGGCCCGGTCCTTGGCCCTCCCCTGTGTCGCTGCCCCGTCTCCAAGGTAGTGGCCCGGTCCTTGGCCCTCCCCTGTGTCCCTGCCCCGTCTCCAAGGTTGTGGCCCGATCCTTGGCCTCCCCTGTGTCCGGTCTCCAAGGTCCTAGCCCTGTCCTTGGCCCTCCCCTGTGTCCCGTCTCCAGGCTGGTGGCCCGGTCCTTGGCCCTCCCCTGTGTCCCATCTCCAGGCTGGTGGCCCGGTCCTTGGCCCTCCCCTGTGTCCCTGCCCCGTCTCCAGGGGGCCCTCCCCTATGTCCCATCTGCAGGCTGGTGGCCCGGTCCTTGGCCCTCCCCTGTGTCCCATCTCCAGGCTGGTGGCCCGGTCCTTGGCCCTCCCCTGTGTCCCTGCCCCGTCTCCAGGCTGGTGACCCAGTCCTTAGCCCTCCCCTGTGTCCCTGCCCCATCTCCAAGGTCGTGGCCCGATCCTTGGCCTCCCCTGTGTCCCTTCTCCAAGGTGGTGGCCCAGTCCTTGGCCCTCCCCTGTGTCCCGTCTCCAAGGTGGTGGCCCGGTCCTTGGCCCACCCCTGTGTCCCTGCCCCGTCTCCAAGGTTGTGGCCCTGTCCTTGGCCCTCCCCTGTGTCCCTATCCCGTCTCCAGACTGGTGGCCTAGTCCTTGGCCCTCCCCTGTGTCCCTGTCCCATCTCCAGGCTGGTGGCCCGGTCCTTGGCCCTCCCCTGTGTCCCTGCCCTGTCTCCAAGGTCGTGGCCCGGTCCTTGGCCCTCACCTGTGTCCATGCCCGATCTCCAGGGTGGTGGCCCGGTCCTTGGCCCTCCCCTGTGTCCCTGCCCCGTCTCCAGGCTGGTGGCCCGGTCCTTGGCCTCCCCTGTGTCCGGTCTCAAAGGTCATAGCCCTGTCCTTGGCCCTCCCCTTTGTCCCGTCTCCAGGCTGGTGGCCCGTTCCTTGGCCCTCCCCTGTGTCCCATCTCCAGGGTGGTGGCCCGGTCCTTGGCCCTCCCCTATGTCCCATCTCCAGGCTGGTGGCGCGGTCCTTGGCGCTCCCCTGTGTCCCTGCCCCATCTCCAGGCTGGTGGCCTGGTCCTTGGCGCTCCCCTGTGTCCCTGTCCCATCTCCAGGCTGGTGGCCTAGTCCTTGGCCCTCCCCTGTGTCCCTGCCCCATCTCCAAGGTCGTGGCCCGGTCCTTGGCCCTCCCCTGTGTCCCTGCCCGATCTCCAGGCTGGTGGCCCGGTCCTTGGCCCTCCCCTGTGTCCCATCTCCAGGCTGGTGGCCCGGTCCTTGGCCCTCCCCTGTGTCCCTGCCCCGTCTCCAAGGTCGTGGCCTGATCCTTGGCCTCCCCTGTGTCCCTTCTCCAAGGTCGTGGCCCTGTCCTTGGCCCTCCCCTATGTCCCATCTCCAAGGTGGTGGCCTAGTCCTTGGCCCTCCCCTGTGTCCCTGCCCCGTCTCCAAGGTCGTGGCCCGATCCTTGGCCCTCCCCTGTGTCCCGTCTCCAATGCTGTCGCCCGGTCCTTGGCCCTCCCCTGTGTCCCGTCTCCAAGGTCGTGGCTCGGTCCTTGGCCCTCCCCTGTGTCCCTGCCCCGTCTCCAAGTTCGTGGCCAGGTCCTTGGCCCTCCCCTGTGTCCCTGTCCCGTCTCCAGGCTGGTGACCAGGTCCTTGGCCCTCCCCTGTGTCCCTGCCCAATCTCCAGGCTGGTGGCCCGGTCCTTGGCCCTCCCCTGTGTCCCTGCCCCGTCTCCAGGCTGGTGGCCCGGTCCTTGGCCCTCCCCTGTGTCCCTGCCCTGTCTCCAAGGTTGTGGCCCGGTCATTGGCCCAGCCTTGTGTCCCTGCCCGTCTCCAAGGTGGTGGCCCAGTCCTTGGCCCTCCCCTGTGTCCCATCTCCAGGCTGGTGGCCCGGTCCTTGGCCCTCCCCTGTGTCCCTGCCCCGTCTCCAAGGTCGTGGCCCGGTCCTTGGCCTTCCCCTGTGTCCCATCTCCAGGCTGGTGGCCCGGTCCTTGGCCCTCCCCTGTGTCCCTGCCCGTCTCCAGGCTGTTGGCCCCGTCCTTGGCCCTCCCCTGTGTCCCATCTACAGGCTGGTGGCCCGGTCCTTGGCCCTCCCCTGTGTCCCTGCCCTGTCTCAAAGGTCGTGGTCCGGTCCTTGGCCCTCCCCTGTGTCCCTGCCCCGTCTCCAAGGTCGTGGCCCGGTCCTTGGCCTTCCCCTGTGTCCCATCTCCAGGCTGGTGGCCCGGTCCTTGGCCCTCCCCTGTGTCCCTGCCCGTCTCCAGGCTGTTGGCCCCGTCCTTGGCCCTCCCCTGTGTCCCATCTACAGGCTGGTGGCCCGGTCCTTGGCCCTCCCCTGTGTCCCTGCCCCGTCTCCAAGGTTGTGGCCCGGTCCTTGGCCCTCCCCTGTGTCCCTGCCCCGTCTCCAAGGTTGTGGCCCGGTCCTTGGCCCTCCCCTGTGTCCCTGCCCTGTCTCCAAAGTCGTGGCCCGGTCCTTGGTCCTCCCCTGTGTCCCTGCCCCATCTCCAGGCTGGTGGTCCAGTCCTAGGCCCTCCCCTGTGTCCCTGTCCCGTCTCCAAAGTCGTGGCCCGGTCCTTGGCCCTCCCCTGTGTCCCATCTTCAGGCTGGTGGCCCAGTCCTTGGCCCTCCCCTGTGTCCCTGCCCCATCTCCAGGCTGGTGGCCCGGTCCTTGGCCCTCCCCTGTGTCCCTGCCCAATCTCCAGGCTGGTGGCCCGGTCCTTGGCCCTCCCCTGTGTCCCTGCCCCGTCTCCAAGATTGTGGCCCGGTCCTTGGCCTCCCCTGTGTCCCGTCTCAAAGGTCGTGGCCCGGTCCTTGGCCCTCCGCTGTGTCCCGTCTCCAGGCTGGTGGCCCGGTCCTTGGCCCTCCCCTGTGTCCCTGCCCCATCTCCAGGCTGGTGGCCCAGTCCTTGGCCCTCCCCTGTGTCCCTGCCCCGTCTTCAAGGTCGTGGCCCGATCCTTGGCCTCCCCTGTGTCCGGTCTCCAAGGTCGTGGCCCTGTCCTTTGCCCTCCCCCATGTCCCATCTCCAAGGTCGTGGCCCGGTCCTTGGCCCTCCCCTGTGTCCCATCTCCAGGCTGGTGGCCTGGACCTTGGCCCTCCCCTGTGTCCCTGCCCCATCTCCAGGCAGGTGGCCCGATCCTTGGTGCTCCCCTGTGTCCCTGCCCCGTCTCCAGGCTGGTGGCCCGTTCCTTGGCCCTCCCCTGTGTCCCATCTCCAGGCTGGTGGCCCGATCGTTGGGCCTCCCCTGTGCCCCTGCCCCGTCTCCAAGGTCATGGCCCGATCCTTGGCCCTTTCCTGTGTCCCTGCCCCGTCTCCAGACTGGTAGCCCGGTCCTTGGCCCTCCCCTGTGTCCCGTCTCCAGGCTGGTGGCCCGGTCCTTGGCCCTCCCCTGTGTCCCTGCCCCGTCTCCAAGGTCATGGCCCGGTCCTTCGCCCTTTCCTGTGTCCCTGCCCCGTCTCCAGACTGGTAGCCCGGTCCTTGGCCCTCCCCTGTGTCCCTGCCCCGTCTCCAAGGTCGTGGCCGGGTCCTTGGCCCTCCCCTGTGTCCCTTCCCGATCTCCAAGGTCGTGGCCCGGTCCTTGGCCCTTCCCTGTGTCCCATCTTCAGGCTGGTGGCCCAGTCCTTGGCCCTCCCCTGTGTCCCTGCCCCATCTTCAGGCTGTTGGCCCAGTCCTTGGTCCTCCCCTGTGTCCCATCTCCAGGCTGGTGGCCCGTTCCTTGGCCCTCCCCTGTGTCCCTGCCCCATCTCCAAGGTCGTGGCCCGGTCCTTGGCCCTCCCCTGTGTCCCGTCTCCAGGCTGGTGGCCCGGTCCTTGGCCCTCCCCTGTGTCCCTGCCCCATCTCCAAGGTCGTGGGCCGGTCCTTGGCCCTCCCCTGTGTCCCTGCCCCGTCTCCAAGGTCGTGGCCTAGTACTTGGCCTCCCCTGTGTCCCGTCTGCAAGGTTGTGGCCCAGTCCTTGGCACTCCCCTGTGTCCCATCTCCAGGCTGGTGGCCCTATCCTTGGCCCTCCCCTGTGTCCCTGTCCCATCTCCAGGCTGGTGGCCCGGTCCTTGGCCCTCCCCTGTGTCCCTGCCCCGTCTCCAGGCTGGTGGCCCGATCCTTGGCCCTCCCCTGTGTCCCTGCCCCATCTCCAAGGTCGTGGCCCTATCCTTGGCCCTCCCCTGTGTCCCTTCTCCAAGGTCGTGGCCCGGTCCTTGGCCCTCCCCTGTGTCCCTGCCCCGTCTCCAAGGTTGTGGCCCGATCCTTGGCCTCCCCTGTGTCCGGTCTCCAATGTCCTAGCCCTGTCCTTGGCCCTCCCCTGTGTCCCGTCTCCAGGCTGGTGGCCCGGTCCTTGGCCCTCCCCTGTGTCCCATCTCCAGGCTGGTGGCCCGGTCCTTGGCCCTCCCCTGTGTCCCTGCCCCGTCTCCAGGGGGCCCTCCCCTATGTCCCATCTGCAGGCTGGTGGCCCGGTCCTTGGCCCTCCCCTGTGTCCCTGCCCCGTCTCCAGGCTGGTGACCCAGTCCTTAGCGCTCCCCTGTGTCCCTACCCCATCTCCAAGGTCGTGGCCCGATCCTTGGCCTCCCCTGTGTCCCTTCTCCAAGGTGGTGGCCCAGTCCTTGGCCCTCCCCTGTGTCCCGTCTCCAAGGTGGTGGCCCGGTCCTTGGCCCACCCCTGTGTCCCTGCCCCGTCTCCAAGGTTGTGGCCCTGTCCTTGGCCCTCCCCTGTGTCCCTATCCCGTCTCCAGACTGGTGGCCTAGTCCTTCGCCCTCCCCTGTGTCCGTGCCCAATCTCCAGGCTGGTGGCCCGGTCCTTGGCCCTCCCCTGTGTCCCTGCCCTGTCTCCAAGGTCGTGGCCCGGTCCTTGGCCCTCACCTGTGTCCATGCCCGATCTCCAGGGTGGTGGCCCGGTCCTTGGCCCTCCCCTGTGTCCCTGCCCCGTCTCCAGGCTGGTGGCCCGGTCCTTGGCCTCCCCTGTGTCCGGTCTCAAAGGTCATAGCCCTGTCCTTGGCCCTCCCCTTTGTCCCGTCTCCAGGCTGGTGGCCCGTTCCTTGGCGCTCCCCTGTGTCCCATCTCCAGGCAGGTGGCCCGGTCCTTGGCCCTCCCCTATGTCCCATCTCCAGGCTGGTGGCCTGGTCCTTGGCGCTCCCCTGTGTCCCTGCCCCATCTCCAGGCTGGTGGCCTGGTCCTTGGCGCTCCCCTGTGTCCCTGTCCCATCTACAGACTGGTGGCCTAGTCCTTGGCCCTCCCCTGTGTCCCTGCCCCATCTCCAAGGTCGTGGCCCGGTCCTTGGCCCTCCCCTGTGTCCCTGCCCGATCTCCAGGCTGGTGGCCCGGTCCTTGGCCCTCCCCTGTGTCCCATCTCCAGGCTGGTGGCCCGGTCCTTGGCCCTCCCCTGTGTCCCTGCCCCGTCTCCAAGGTCGTGGCCCGATCCTTGGCCTCCCCTGTGTCCCGTCTCCAAGGTCGTGGCCCAGTCCTTGGCCCTCCCCTGTGTCGCTGCCCCGTCTCCAAGGTAGTGGCCCGGTCCTTGGCCCTCCCCTGTGTCCCTGCCCCGTCTCCAAGGTTGTGGCCCGATCCTTGGCCTCCCCTGTGTCCGGTCTCCAAGGTCCTAGCCCTGTCCTTGGCCCTCCCCTGTGTCCCGTCTCCAGGCTGGTGGCCCGGTCCTTGGCCCTCCCCTGTGTCCCATCTCCAGGCTGGTGGCCCGGTCCTTGGCCCTCCCCTGTGTCCCTGTCCCATCTCCAGGCTGGTGGCGCGGTCCTTGGCCCTCCCCTGTGTCCCTGCCCCGTCTCCAGGCTGGTGGCCCGATCCTTGGCCCTCCCCTGTGTCCCTGCCCCATCTCCAAGGTCATGGCCCTATCCTTGGCCCTCCCCTGTGTCCCTTCTCCAAGGTCGTGGCCCGGTCCTTGGCCCTCCCCTGTGTCGCTGCCCCGTCTCCAAGGTAGTGGCCCGGTCCTTGGCCCTCCCCTGTGTCCCTGCCCCGTCTCCAAGGTTGTGGCCCGATCCTTGGCCTCCCCTGTGTCCGGTCTCCAAGGTCCTAGCCCTGTCCTTGGCCCTCCCCTGTGTCCCGTCTCCAGGCTGGTGGCCCGGTCCTTGGCCCTCCCCTGTGTCCCATCTCCAGGCTGGTGGCCCGGTCCTTGGCCCTCCCCTGTGTCCCTGCCCCGTCTCCAGGGGGCCCTCCCCTATGTCCCATCTGCAGGCTGGTGGCCCGGTCCTTGGCCCTCCCCTGTGTCCCATGTCCAGGCTGGTGGCCCGGTCCTTGGCCCTCCCCTGTGTCCCTGCCCCGTCTCCAGGCTGGTGACCCAGTCCTTAGCCCTCCCCTGTGTCCCTGCCCCATCTCCAAGGTCGTGGCCCGATCCTTGGCCTCCCCTGTGTCCCTTCTCCAAGGTGGTGGCCCAGTCCTTGGCCCTCCCCTGTGTCCCGTCTCCAAGGTGGTGGCCCGGTCCTTGGCCCACCCCTGTGTCCCTGCCCCGTCTCCAAGGTTGTGGCCCTGTCCTTGGCCCTCCCCTGTGTCCCTATCCCGTCTCCAGACTGGTGGCCTAGTCCTTGGCCCTCCCCTGTGTCCCTGTCCCATCTCCAGGCTGGTGGCCCGGTCCTTGGCCCTCCCCTGTGTCCCTGCCCTGTCTCCAAGGTCGTGGCCCGGTCCTTGGCCCTCACCTGTGTCCATGCCCGATCTCCAGGGTGGTGGCCCGGTCCTTGGCCCTCCCCTGTGTCCCTGCCCCGTCTCCAGGCTGGTGGCCCGATCCTTGGCCTCCCCTGTGTCCGGTCTCAAAGGTCATAGCCCTGTCCTTGGCCCTCCCCTTTGTCCCGTCTCCAGGCTGGTGGCCCGTTCCTTGGCCCTCCCCTGTGTCCCATCTCCAGGGTGGTGGCCCGGTCCTTGGCCCTCCCCTATGTCCCATCTCCAGGCTGGTGGCCTGGTCCTTGGCGCTCCCCTGTGTCCCTGCCCCATCTCCAGGCTGGTGGCCTGGTCCTTGGCGCTCCCCTGTGTCCCTGTCCCATCTCCAGGCTGGTGGCCTAGTCCTTGGCCCTCCCCTGTGTCCCTGCCCCATCTCCAAGGTCGTGGCCCGGTCCTTGGCCCTCCCCTGTGTCCCTGCCCGATCTCCAGGCTGGTGGCCCGGTCCTTGGCCCTCCCCTGTGTCCCATCTCCAGGCTGGTGGCCCGGTCCTTGGCCCTCCCCTGTGTCCCTGCCCCGTCTCCAAGGTCGTGGCCTGATCCTTGGCCTCCCCTGTGTCCCTTCTCCAAGGTCGTGGCCCTGTCCTTGGCCCTCCCCTATGTCCCATCTCCAAGGTGGTGGCCTAGTCCTTGGCCCTCCCCTGTGTCCCTGCCCCGTCTCCAAGGTCGTGGCCCGATCCTTGGCCCTCCCCTGTGTCCCGTCTCCAATGCTGTCGCCCGGTCCTTGGCCCTCCCCTGTGTCCCGTCTCCAAGGTCGTGGCTCGGTCCTTGGCCCTCCCCTGTGTCCCTGCCCCGTCTCCAAGTTCGTGGCCAGGTCCTTGGCCCTCCCCTGTGTCCCTGTCCCGTCTCCAGGCTGGTGACCAGGTCCTTGGCCCTCCCCTGTGTCCCTGCCCAATCTCCAGGCTGGTGGCCCGGTCCTTGGCCCTCCCCTGTGTCCCTGCCCCGTCTCCAGGCTGGTGGCCCGGTCCTTGGCCCTCCCCTGTGTCCCTGCCCTGTCTCCAAGGTTGTGGCCCGGTCATTGGCCCAGCCTTGTGTCCCTGCCCGTCTCCAAGGTGGTGGCCCAGTCCTTGGCCCTCCCCTGTGTCCCATCTCCAGGCTGGTGGCCCGGTCCTTGGCCCTCCCCTGTGTCCCTGCCCCGTCTCCAAGGTCGTGGCCCGGTCCTTGGCCTTCCCCTGTGTCCCATCTCCAGGCTGGTGGCCCGGTCCTTGGCCCTCCCCTGTGTCCCTGCCCGTCTCCAGGCTGTTGGCCCCGTCCTTGGCCCTCCCCTGTGTCCCATCTACAGGCTGGTGGCCCGGTCCTTGGCCCTCCCCTGTGTCCCTGCCCTGTCTCAAAGGTCGTGGTCCGGTCCTTGGCCCTCCCCTGTGTCCCTGCCCCGTCTCCAAGGTCGTGGCCCGGTCCTTGGCCTTCCCCTGTGTCCCATCTCCAGGCTGGTGGCCCGGTCCTTGGCCCTCCCCTGTGTCCCTGCCCGTCTCCAGGCTGTTGGCCCCGTCCTTGGCCCTCCCCTGTGTCCCATCTACAGGCTGGTGGCCCGGTCCTTGGCCCTCCCCTGTGTCCCTGCCCCGTCTCCAAGGTTGTGGCCCGGTCCTTGGCCCTCCCCTGTGTCCCTGCCCCGTCTCCAAGGTTGTGGCCCGGTCCTTGGCCCTCCCCTGTGTCCCTGCCCTGTCTCCAAAGTCGTGGCCCGGTCCTTGGTCCTCCCCTGTGTCCCTGCCCCATCTCCAGGCTGGTGGTCCAGTCCTAGGCCCTCCCCTGTGTCCCTGTCCCGTCTCCAAAGTCGTGGCCCGGTCCTTGGCCCTCCCCTGTGTCCCATCTTCAGGCTGGTGGCCCAGTCCTTGGCCCTCCCCTGTGTCCCTGCCCCATCTCCAGGCTGGTGGCCCGGTCCTTGGCCCTCCCCTGTGTCCCTGCCCAATCTCCAGGCTGGTGGCCCGGTCCTTGGCCCTCCCCTGTGTCCCTGCCCCGTCTCCAAGATTGTGGCCCGGTCCTTGGCCTCCCCTGTGTCCCGTCTCAAAGGTCGTGGCCCGGTCCTTGGCCCTCCGCTGTGTCCCGTCTCCAGGCTGGTGGCCCGGTCCTTGGCCCTCCCCTGTGTCCCTGCCCCATCTCCAGGCTGGTGGCCCAGTCCTTGGCCCTCCCCTGTGTCCCTGCCCCGTCTTCAAGGTCGTGGCCCGATCCTTGGCCTCCCCTGTGTCCGGTCTCCAAGGTCGTGGCCCTGTCCTTTGCCCTCCCCCATGTCCCATCTCCAAGGTCGTGGCCCGGTCCTTGGCCCTCCCCTGTGTCCCATCTCCAGGCTGGTGGCCTGGACCTTGGCCCTCCCCTGTGTCCCTGCCCCATCTCCAGGCAGGTGGCCCGATCCTTGGTGCTCCCCTGTGTCCCTGCCCCGTCTCCAGGCTGGTGGCCCGTTCCTTGGCCCTCCCCTGTGTCCCATCTCCAGGCTGGTGGCCCGATCGTTGGGCCTCCCCTGTGCCCCTGCCCCGTCTCCAAGGTCATGGCCCGATCCTTGGCCCTTTCCTGTGTCCCTGCCCCGTCTCCAGACTGGTAGCCCGGTCCTTGGCCCTCCCCTGTGTCCCGTCTCCAGGCTGGTGGCCCGGTCCTTGGCCCTCCCCTGTGTCCCTGCCCCGTCTCCAAGGTCATGGCCCGGTCCTTCGCCCTTTCCTGTGTCCCTGCCCCGTCTCCAGACTGGTAGCCCGGTCCTTGGCCCTCCCCTGTGTCCCTGCCCGTCTCCAAGGTCATGGCCCGGTCCTTCGCCCTTTCCTGTGTCTCTGCCCCGTCTCCAGGCTGGTAGCCCGGTCCTTGGCCCTCCCCTGTGTCCCTGCCCCGTCTCCAAGTTCGTGGCCGGGTCCTTGGCCCTCCCCTGTGTCCCTTCCCGATCTCCAAGGTCGTATCCCGGTCCTTGGCCCTCCCTTGTGTCCCATCTTCAGGCTGGTGGCCCAGTCCTTGGCCCTTTCCTGTGTCCCTGCCCCGTCTCCAGACTGGTAGCCCGGTCCTTGGCCCTCCCCTGTGTCCCTGCCCCGTCTCCAAGGTCGTGGCCGGGTCCTTGGCCCTCCCCTGTGTCCCTTCCCGATCTCCAAGGTCGTGGCCCGGTCCTTGGCCCTTCCCTGTGTCCCATCTTCAGGCTGGTGGCCCAGTCCTTGGCCCTCCCCTGTGTCCCTGCCCCATCTCCAGGCTGGTGGCCCAGTCCTTGGTCCTCCCCTGTGTCCCATCTCCAGGCTGGTGGCCCGTTCCTTGGCCCTCCCCTGTGTCCCTGCCCCATCTCCAAGGTCGTGGCCCGGTCCTTGGCCCTCCCCTGTGTCCCGTCTCCAGGCTGGTGGCCCGGTCCTTGGCCCTCCCCTGTGTCCCTGCCCCGTCTCCAATGCTGTGGCCCGGTCCTTAGCCCTCCCCTGTGTCCCTGTCCCATCTCCAGGCTGGTGGCCCGGTCCTTGGCGCTCCCCTGTGTCCCTGTCCCGTCTCCAGGCTGGTGGCCTAGTCCTTGGCCCTCCCCTGTGTCCCTTCCCAATGTCCAGGCTGGTGGCCCGGTCCTTGGCCCTCCCCTGTGTCCCTGCCCCGTCTCCAGGCTGGTGGCCCGGTCGTTGGCCCTCCCCTGTGTCCCTGCCCCGTCTCCCAGGTTGTGGCCCGGTCATTGGCCCTCCCCTATGTCCCATCTCCAAGGTGGTGGCCTGGTCCTTGGCCCTCCCCTGTGTCCCATCTGCAGGCTGGAGGCCTGGTCCTTGGCCCTCCCCTGTGTCCCTGCCCTATCTCCAGTCTCCTCGCCCGGTCCTTGGCTATCCCCTGTATCCCTGCCCCATCTCCAGGCTGGTGGCCCGGTCCTTGGCCCTCCCCTGTGTCCCGTCTCCAGGCTGGTGGCCTGGTCCTTGGCCCTCCCCTGTGTCCCGTCTCCAGGCTGGTGGCCTGGTCCTTGGCCCTCCCCTGTGTCCCTGCCCCATCTCCAGGCTGGTGGCCCGGTCCTTGGCCCTCCCCTCTGTCCCATCTCCAGGCTGGTGGCCCGGTCCTTGGCCCTCCCCTGTGTCCCTGTCCCATCTCCAGGCTGGTGGCCCGGTCCTTGGCCCTCCCCTGTGTCCCTGCCCCGTCTCCAAGGTTGTGGCCCGGTCCTTGGCCCTCCCCTGTGTCCCTGCCCTGTCTCCAAGGTCGTGGCCCTGTCCTTGGCCCTCCCCTGTGTCCCTGCCCCGTCTCCAAGGTTGTGGCCCGATCCTTGGCCTCCCCTGTGTCCGGTCTCAAAGGTCATAGCCCTGTCCTTGGCCCTCCCCTGTGTCCCGTCTCCAGGCTGGTGGCCCGGACCTTGGCCCTCCCCTGTGTCCCTGCCCCATCTCCAGGCTGGTGGCCCTGTCCTTGGCCCTCCCTTGTGTCGCTGCCCCGTCTCCAAGGTCGTGGCCCAGTCCTTGGCCCTCCCCTGTGTCCCATCTCCAGGCTGGTGGCCCAGTCCTTGGCCCTCCCCTGTGTCCCTGCCCCGTCTCCAAGGTCGTGGCCCGGTCCTTGGCCCTCCCCTGTGTCCCTGCCCGTCTCCAGGCTGGTGGCCCAGTCCTTGGCCCTCCCCTGTGTCCCATCTCCAGGCTGGTGGCCCAGTCCTTGGCCCTCCCCTGTGTCCCTGCCCCGTCTCCAAGGTCGTGGCCCGGTCCTTGGCCCTCCCCTGTGTCCCTGCCCGTCTCCAGGCTGGTGGCCCAGTCCTTGGCCCTCCCCTGTGTCCCTGCCATGTCTCCAAGGTCGTGGCCTGATCCTTGGCCTCCCTTGTGTCCGGTCTCCAAGGTCGTGGCCCGGTCCTTGGCCCTCCCGTGTCCCTGTCCAGTCTCTAGTCTGGTGGCCCGGTCCTTGGCCCTCCCCTGTGTCCCTGCCCCATCTCTAAAGTCGTGGCCCGGTCCTTGGCCCTCCCCTGTGTCCCTGCCCCGTTTCCAAGGCCGTGGCCCGGTCCTTGGCCCTCCCCTGTGTCCCTGCCCCGTCTCCAGGCTGGTGACCCGGTCCTTAGCCCTCCCCTGTGTCCCTGCCCCATCTCCAAGGTCGTGGCCCGATCCTTGGTCTCCCCTGTGTCCCTTCTCCAAGGTGGTGGCCCAGTCCTTGGCCCTCCCCTGTGTCCCGTCTCCAAGGTGGTGGCCCGGTCCTTGGCCCACCCCTGTGTCCCTGCCCCGTCTCCAATGTTGTGGCCCTGTCCTTGGCCCTCCCCTGTGTCCCTATCCCGTCTCCAGACTGGTGGCCTAGTCCTTGGCCCTCCCCTGTGTCCCTGCCCAATCTCCAGGCTGGTGGCCCGGTCCTTGGCCCTCCCCTGTGTCCCTGCCCTGTCTCCAAGGTCGTGGCCCGGTCCTTGGCCCTCACCTGTGTCCCTTCCCGATCTGCAGGCTGGTGGCCCGGTCCTTGGCCCTCCCCTGTGTCCCTGCCCCGTCTCCAGGCTGGTGGCCCGATCCTTGGCCTCCCCTGTGTCCGGTCTCAAAGGTCATAGCCCTGTCCTTGGCCCTCCCCTTTGTCCCGTCTCCAGGCTGGTGGCCCGGTCCTTGGCCCTCCCCTGTGTCCCTGTCCCATCTCCAGGCTGGTGGCCCGGTCATTGGCCCTCCCCTGTGTCCCATCTCCAGGCTGGTGGCCCGGTCCTTGGCGCTCCCCTGTGTCCCTGTCCCATCTCCAGGCTGGTGGCCCGATCCTTGGCCTCCCCTGTGTCCGGTGTCAAAGGTCATAGCCCTGTCCCTGGCCCTCCCCTGTGTCCCGTCTCCAGGCTGGTGGCCCAGTCCTTGGCCCTCCCCTGTGTCCCTGCCCCATCTCCAGGCTGGTGGCCTGGTCCTTGGCCCTCCCCTGTGTCCCTGTCCCATCTCCAGGCTGGTGGCCTAGTCCTTGGCCCTCCCCTGTGTCCCTGCCCCATCTCCAAGGTCGTGGCCCGGTCCTTGGCCCTCCCCTGTGTCCCTGCCCGATCTCCAGGCTGGTGGCCCGGTCCTTGGCCCTCCCCTGTGTCCCATCTCCAGGCTGGTGGCCCGGTCCTTGGCCCTCCCCTGTGTCCCTGCCCCATCTCCAAGGTCGTGGCCCGATCCTTGGCCTCCCCTGTGTCCCGTCTCCAAGGTCGTGGCCCTGTCCTTGGCCCTCCCCTATGTCCCATCTCCAAGGTGGTGGCCCAGTCCTTGGCCCTCCCCTGTGTCCCTGCCCCGTCTCCAAGGTCGTGGCCCGATCCTTGGCCCTCCCCTGTGTCCCGTCTCCAATGCTGTCGCCCGGTCCTTGGCCCTCCCCTGTGTCCCGTCTCCAAGGTCGTGGCTCGGTCCTTGGCCCTCCCCTGTGTCCCTGCCCCGTCTCCAAGTTCGTGGCCAGGTCCTTGGCCCTCCCCTGTGTCCCTGTCCCGTCTCCAAGCTGGTGGCCAGGTCCTTGGCCCTCCTCTGTGTCCCTGCCCAATTTCCAGGCTGGTGGCCTGGTCCTTGGCCCTCCCCTGTGTCCCTGCCCCGTCTCCAGGCTGGTGGCCCGGTCCTTGGCCCTCCCCTGTGTCCCTGCCCCGTCTCCAAGGTTGTGGCCCGGTCCTTGGCCCTTCCTTGTGTCCCTGCCCGTCTCCAAGGTCGTACCCCAGTCCTTGGCCCTCCCCTGTGTCCTGTCTCCAGGCTGGTGGCCCGGTCCTTGGCCCTCCCCTGTGTCCCTGCCCCGTCTCCAAGGTCATGGCCCGGTGCTTGGCCTTCCCCTGTGTCCCATCTCCAGGCTGGTGGCCCGGTCCTTGGCCCTCCCCTGTGTCCCTGCCCATCTCCAGGCTGTTGGCCCCGTCCTTGGCCCTCCCCTGTGTCCCATCTCCAGGCTGGTGGCCCGGTCGTTGGCCCTCCCCTGTGTCCCTGCCCTGTCTCAAAGGTCGTGGGCCGGTCCTTGGCCCTCCCCTGTGTCCCTGCCCCGTCTCCAAGGTTGTGGCCCGATCCTTGGCCTCCCCTGTGTCCGGTCTCAAAGGTCATAGCCCTGTCCTTGGCCCTCCCCTGTGTCCCGTCTCCAGGCTGGTGGCCCGGACCTTGGCCCTCCCCTGTGTCCCTGCCCCATCTCCAGGCTGGTGGCCCTGTCCTTGGCCCTCCCTTGTGTCGCTGCCCCGTCTCCAAGGTCGTGGCCCAGTCCTTGGCCCTCCCCTGTGTCCCATCTCCAGGCTGGTGGCCCAGTCCTTGGCCCTCCCCTGTGTCCCTGCCCCGTCTCCAAGGTCGTGGCCCGGTCCTTGGCCCTCCCCTGTGTCCCTGCCCGTCTCCAGGCTGGTGGCCCAGTCCTTGGCCCTCCCCTGTGTCCCATCTCCAGGCTGGTGGCCCGGTCCTTGGCCCTCCCCTGTGTCCCTGCCATGTCTCCAAGGTCGTGGCCTGATCCTTGGCCTCCCTTGTGTCCGGTCTCCAAGGTCGTGGCCCGGTCCTTGGCCCTCCCGTGTCCCTGTCCAGTCTCTAGTCTGGTGGCCCGGTCCTTGGCCCTCCCCTGTGTCCCTGCCCCATCTCTAAAGTCGTGGCCCGGTCCTTGGCCCTCCCCTGTGTCCCTGCCCCGTTTCCAAGGCCGTGGCCCGGTCCTTGGCCCTCCCCTGTGTCCCTGCCCCGTCTCCAGGCTGGTGACCCGGTCCTTAGCCCTCCCCTGTGTCCCTGCCCCATCTCCAAGGTCGTGGCCCGATCCTTGGTCTCCCCTGTGTCCCTTCTCCAAGGTGGTGGCCCAGTCCTTGGCCCTCCCCTGTGTCCCGTCTCCAAGGTGGTGGCCCGGTCCTTGGCCCACCCCTGTGTCCCTGCCCCGTCTCCAATGTTGTGGCCCTGTCCTTGGCCCTCCCCTGTGTCCCTATCCCGTCTCCAGACTGGTGGCCTAGTCCTTGGCCCTCCCCTGTGTCCCTGCCCCATCTCCAGGCTGGTGGCCCGGTCCTTGGCCCTCCCCTGTGTCCCTGCCCTGTCTCCAAGGTCGTGGCCCGGTCCTTGGCCCTCACCTGTGTCCCTTCCCGATCTGCAGGCTGGTGGCCCGGTCCTTGGCCCTCCCCTGTGTCCCTGCCCCGTCTCCAGGCTGGTGGCCCGATCCTTGGCCTCCCCTGTGTCCGGTCTCAAAGGTCATAGCCCTGTCCTTGGCCCTCCCCTTTGTCCCGTCTCCAGGCTGGTGGCCCGGTCCTTGGCCCTCCCCTGTGTCCCTGTCCCATCTCCAGGCTGGTGGCCCGTTCCTTGGCCCTCCCCTATGTCCCATCTCCAGGCTGGTGGCCCGGTCCTTGGCGCTCCCCTGTGTCCCTGTCCCATCTCCAGGCTGGTGGCCCGATCCTTGGCCTCCCCTGTGTCCGGTGTCAAAGGTCATAGCCCTGTCCCTGGCCCTCCCCTGTGTCCCGTCTCCAGGCTGGTGGCCCAGTCCTTGGCCCTCCCCTGTGTCCCTGCCCCATCTCCAGGCTGGTGGCCTGGTCCTTGGCCCTCCCCTGTGTCCCTGTCCCATCTCCAGGCTGGTGGCCTAGTCCTTGGCCCTCCCCTGTGTCCCTGCCCCGTCTCCAAGGTCGTGGCCCGGTCCTTGGCCCTCCCCTGTGTCCCTGCCCGATCTCCAGGCTGGTGGCCCGGTCCTTGGCCCTCCCCTGTGTCCCATCTCCAGGCTGGTGGCCCGGTCCTTGGCCCTCCCCTGTGTCCCTGCCCCATCTCCAAGGTCGTGGCCCGATCCTTGGCCTCCCCTGTGTCCCGTCTCCAAGGTCGTGGCCCTGTCCTTGGCCCTCCCCTATGTCCCATCTCCAAGGTGGTGGCCCAGTCCTTGGCCCTCCCCTGTGTCCCTGCCCCGTCTCCAAGGTCGTGGCCCGATCCTTGGCCCTCCCCTGTGTCCCGTCTCCAATGCTGTCGCCCGGTCCTTGGCCCTCCCCTGTGTCCCGTCTCCAAGCTGGTGGCCAGGTCCTTGGCCCTCCTCTGTGTCCCTGCCCAATTTCCAGGCTGGTGGCCTGGTCCTTGGCCCTCCCCTGTGTCCCTGTCCCGTCTCCAAGCTGGTGGCCAGGTCCTTGGCCCTCCTCTGTGTCCCTGCCCAATTTCCAGGCTGGTGGCCCGGTCCTTGGCCCTCCCCTGTGTCCCTGCCCCGTCTCCAGGCTGGTGGCCCGGTCCTTGGCCCTCCCCTGTGTCCCTGCCCCGTCTCCAAGGTTGTGGCCCGGTCCTTGGCCCTTCCTTGTGTCCCTTCCCGTCTCCAAGGTCGTACCCCAGTCCTTGGCCCTCCCCTGTGTCCCATCTCCAGGCTGGTGGCCCGGTCCTTGGCCCTCCCCTGTGTCCCTGCCCCGTCTCCAAGGTCATGGCCCGGTCCTTGGCCTTCCCCTGTGTCCCATCTCCAGGCTGGTGGCCCGGTCCTTGGCCCTCCCCTGTGTCCCTGCCCATCTCCAGGCTGTTGGCCCCGTCCTTGGCCCTCCCCTGTGTCCCATCTCCAGGCTGGTGGCCCGGTCGTTAGCCCTCCCCTGTGTCCCTGCCCTGTCTCAAAGGTCGTGGTCCGGTCCTTGGCCCTCCCCTGTGTCCCTGCCCCGTCTCCAGGCTGGTGGCCCGGTCCTTGGCCCTCCCCTGTGTCCCATCTCCAGGCTGGTGGCCCGGTCCTTGGCCCTGCCCTGTGTCCCTGCCCCATATCCAAGGTTGTGGCCCATTCCTTGGCCCTCCCCTGTGTCCCTGCCCCGTCTCCAAGGTTGTGGCCCGGTCCTTGGCCGTCCCCTGTGTCCCTGCCCCGTCTCCAAAGTCGTGGCCCGGTCCTTGGTCCTCCCCTGTGTCCCTGCCCCATCTCCAAGCTGGTGGTCCAGTCCTAGGCCCTCCCCTGTGTCCCTGCCCCGTCTCCAAGGTCGTGGCCCGGTCCTTGGCCCTCCCCTGTGTCCCATCTTCAGGCTGGTGGCCCGGTCCTTGGCCCTCCCCTGTGTCCCTGCCCCATCTCCAGGCTGGTGGCCCGGTCCTTGGCCCTCCCCTGTGTCCCTGCCCCATCTCCAAGGTCGTGGCCCGGTCCTTGGCCCTCCCCTGTGTCCCATCTTCAGGCTGGTGGCCCAGTCCTTGGCCCTCCCCTGTGCCCCTGCCCCATCTCCAGGCTGGTGGCCCGGTCCTTGGCCCTCCCCTGTGTCCCTGCCCCATCTCCAGGCTGGTGGCCCGGTCCTTGGCCCTCCCCTGTGTCCCTGCCCCGTCTCCAAGATTGTGGCCCGGTCCTTGGCCTCCCCTGTGTCCCGTCTCAAAGGTCGTGGCCCGGTCCTTGGCCCTCCGCTGTGTCCCGTCTCCAGGCTGGTGGCCCGGTCGTTCGCCCTCCCCTGTGTCCCTGTCCCATCTCCAGGCTGGTGGCCCAGTCCTTGGCCCTCCCCTGTGTCCCATCTCCAGGCTGGTGGCCCGGTCCTTGGCCCTCCCCTGTGTCCCTGCCCCATCTCCAAGGTCGTGGCCCGATCCTTGGCCTCCCCTGTGTCCCGTCTCCAAGGTTGTGGCCCATTCCTTGGCCCTCCCCTATGTCCCATCTCCAAGGTCGTGGCCTGGTCCTTGGCCCTCCCCTGTGTCCCATCTGCAGGCTGGTGGCCCAGTCCTTGGCCCTCCCCTGTGTCCCTGCCCCGTCTCCAAGGTCGTGGGCCGGTCCTTGGCCCTCCCCTGTGTCCCATCTCCAGGCTGGTGGCCTGGTCCTTGGCCCTCCCCTGTGTCCCTGCCCCGTCTTCAAGGTCGTGGCCCGATCCTTGGCCTCCCCTGGCTCCGGTCTCCAACGTCGTGGCCCTGTCCTTTGCCCTCCCCCATGTCCCATCTCCAAGGTCGTGGCCCTGTCCTTGGCCCTCCCCTGTGTCCCATCTCCAGGCTGGTGGCCTGGACCTTGGCCCTCCCCTGTGTCCCTGCCCCATCTCCAGGCTGGTGGCCCGATCCTTGGTGCTCCCCTGTGTCCCTGCCCCGTCTCCAGGCTGGTGGCCCGTTCCTTGGCCCTCCCCTGTGTCCCATCTACAGGCTGGTGGCCCGGTCGTTGGGCCTCCCCTGTGCCCCTGCCCCGTCTCCAAGGTCATGGCCCGATCCTTGGCCCTCTCCTGTGTCCCTGCCCCGTCTCCAGACTGGTAGCCCGGTCCTTGGCCCACCCCTGTGTCCCGTCTCCAGGCTGGTGGCCAGGTCCTTGGCCCTCCCCTGTGTCCCTGCCCCGTCTCCAAGGTCATGGCCCGGTCCTTCGCCCTTTCCTGTGTCCCTGCCCCGTCTCCAGGCTGGTGGCCTGGTCCTTGGCCCTCCCCTGTGTCCCTGCCCCGTCTCCAAGGTCATGGCCCGGTCCTTCGCCCTTTCCTGTGTCCCTGCCCCGTCTCCAGACTGGTAGTCCGGTCCTTGGCCCTCCCCTGTGTCCCTGCCCCGTCTCCAAGGTCGTGGCCGGGTCCTTGGCCCTCCCCTGTGTCCCTTCCCGATCTCCAAGGTCGTGGCCCGGTCCTTGGCCCTCCCCTGTGTCCCATCTTCAGGCTGGTGGCCCAGTCCTTGGCCCTTTCCTGTGTCCCTGCCCCGTCTCCAGACTGGTAGCCCGGTCCTTGGCCCTCCCCTGTGTCCCTGCCCCGTCTCCAAGGTCGTGGCCGGGTCCTTGGCCCTCCCCTGTGTCCCTTCCCGATCTCCAAGGTCGTGGCCCGGTCCTTGGCCCTCCCCTGTGTCCCATCTTCAGGCTGGTGGCCCGGTCCTTGGCACTCCCCTGTGTCCCTGCCCCATCTCCAGGCTGGTGGCCCAGTCCTTGGTCCTCCCCTGTGTCCCATCTCCAGGCTGGTGGCCCGGTCCTTGGCCCTCCCCTGTGTCCCTGCCCCATCTCCAAGGTCGTGGCCCGGTCCTTGGCCCTCCCCTGTGTCCCTTCTCCAGGCTGGTGGCCCAGTCCTTGGCCCTCCCCTGTGTCCCTGCCCCGTCTCCAATGCTGTGGCCCGGTCCTTAGCCCTCCCCTGTGTCCCATCTCCAAGGTCGTGGCCCAGTCCTTGGCCCTCCCCTGTGTCCCTGTCCCGTCTCCAGGCTGGTGGCCTAGTCCTTGGCCCTCCCCTGTGTCCCTGCCCAATGTCCAGGCTGGTGGCCCGGTCCTTGGCCCTCCCCTGTGTCCCTGCCCCGTCTCCAGGCTGGTGGCCCGGTCCTTGGCCCTCCCCTGTGTCCCTGCCCCGTCTCCCAGGTTGTGGCCCTGTCCTTGGCCCTCCCCTATGTCCCATCTCCAAGGTGGTGGCCTGGTCCTTGGCCCTCCCCTGTGTCCCATCTGCAGGCTGGAGGCCTGGTCCTTGGCCCTCCCCTGTGTCCCTGCCCTATCTCCAGTCTCCTCGCCCGGTCCTTGGCTATCCCCTGTATCCCTGCCCCATCTCCAGGCTGGTGGCCCGGTCCTTGACCCTCCCCTGTGTCCCGTCTCCAGGCTGGTGGCCTGGTCCTTGGCCCTCCCCTGTGTCCCTGCCCCATCTCCAGGCTGGTGGCCCGGTCCTTGGCCCTCCCCTCTGTCCCATCTCCAGGCTGGTGGCCCGGTCCTTGGCGCTCCCCTGTGTCCCTGTCCCATCTCCAGACTGGTGGCCCGGTCCTTGGCCCTCCCCTGTGTCCCTGCCCCGTCTCCAAGGTTGTGGCCCGGTCCTTGGCCCTCCCCTGTGTCCCTGCCCCGTCTCCAAGGTCGTGGCCCGGTCCTTGGCCCTCCCCTGTGTTCCTGCCCCGTCTCCAAGGTTGTGGCCCGATCCTTGGCCTCCCCTGTGTCCGGTCTCAAAGGTCATAGCCCTGTCCTTGGCCCTCCCCTGTGTCCCGTCTCCAGGCTGGTGGCCCGGACCTTGGCCCTCCCCTGTGTCCCTGCCCCACCTCCAGGCTGGTGGCCCTGTCCTTGTCCCTCCCTTGTGTCGCTGCCCCTTCTCCAAAGTCGTGGCCCAGTCCTTGGCCCTCCCCTGTGTCCCATCTCCAGGCTGGTGGCCCAGTCCTTGGCCCTCCCCTGTGTCCCTGCCCCGTCTCCAAGGTCGTGGCCCGGTCCTTGGCCCTCCCCTGTGTCCCTGCCCGTCTCCAGGCTGGTGGCCCAGTCCTTGGCCCTCCCCTGTGTCCCATCTCCAGGCTGGTGGCCCGGTCCTTGGCCCTCCCCTGTGTCCCTGCCATGTCTCCAAGGTCGTGGCCTGATCCTTGGCCTCCCTTGTGTCCGGTCTCCAAGGTCGTGGCCCGGTCCTTGGCCCTCCCGTGTCCCTGTCCCGTCTCTAGTCTGGTGGCCCGGTCCTTGGCCCTCCCCTGTGTCCCTGCCCCATCTCTAAAGTCGTGGCCCAGTCCTTGGCCCTCCCCTGTGTCCCTGCCCCGTTTCCAAGGCCGTGGCCCGGTCCTTGGCCCTCCCCTGTGTCCCTGCCCCGTCTCCAGGCTGGTGACACGGTCCTTAGCCCTCCCCTGTGTCCCTGCCCCATCTCCAAGGTCGTGGCCCGATCCTTGGCCTCCCCTGTGTCCCTTCTCCAAGGTGGTGGCCCAGTCCTTGGCCCTCCCCTGTGTCCCGTCTCCAAGGTGGTGGCCCGGTCCTTGGCCCACCCCTGTGTCCCTGCCCCGTCTCCAATGTTGTGGCCCTGTCCTTGGCCCTCCCCTGTGTCCCTATCCCGTCTCCAGACTGGTGGCCTAGTCCTTGGCCCTCCCCTGTGTCCCTGCCCAATCTCCAGGCTGGTGGCCCGGTCCTTGGCCCTCCCCTGTGTCCCTGCCCCGTCTCCAAGGTCGTGGCCCGGTCCTTGGCCCTCACCTGTGTCCCTGCCCGATCTCCAGGCTGGTGGCCCGATCCTTGGCCTCCCCTGTGTCCGGTCTCAAAGGTCATAGCCCTGTCCTTGGCCCTCCCCTTTGTCCCGTCTCCAGGCTGGTGGCCCGGTCCTTGGCCCTCCCCTGTGTCCCTGCCCCATCTCCAGGCTGGTGGCCCGTTCCTTGGCCCTCCCCTCTGTCCCATCTCCAGGCTGGTGGCCCGGTCCTTGGCGCTCCCCTGTGTCCCTGTCCCATCTCCAGGCTGGTGGCCCGATCCTTGGCCTCCCCTGTGTCCGGTCTCAAAGGTCATAGCCCGGTCCTTGGCCCTCCCCTGTGTCCCATCTCCAGGCTGGTGGCCCGGTCCTTGGCCCTCCCCTGTGTCCCTGCCCCGTCTCCAAGGTCGTGGCCCAATCCTTGGCCTCCCCTGTGTCCCGTCTCCAAGGTCGTGGCCCTGTCCTTGGCCCTCCCCTATGTCCCATCTCCAAGGTGGTGGCCCGGACCTTGGCCCTCCCCTGTGTCCCTGCCCCGTCTCCAAGGTCGTGGCCCGATCCTTGGCCTCCCCTGTGTCCCGTCTCCAAGGTCGTGGCCCTGTCCTTGGCCCTCCCCTGTGTCCCGTCTCCAAGGTCGTGGCTCCGTCCTTGGCCTTCCCCTGTGTCCCTGCCCCGTCTCCAAGTTCGTGGCCCGGTCCTTGGCCCTCCCCTGTGTCCCTGCCCCGTCTCCAGGCTGGTGGCCAGGTCCTTGGCCCTCCTCTGTGTCCCTGCCCAATCTCCAGGCTGGTGGCCCGGTCCTTGGCCCTCCCCTGTGTCCCTGCCCCGTCTCCAGGCTGGTGGCCCGGTCCTTGGCCTCCCCTGTGTCCGGTCTCAAAGGTCATAGCCCTGTCCTTGGCCCTCCCCTTTGTCCCGTCTCCAGGCTGGTGGCCCGGTCCTTGGCCCTCCCCTGTGTCCCTGCACCATCTCCAGGCTGGTGGCCCGTTCCTTGGCCCTCCCCTCTGTCCCATCTCCAGGCTGGTGGCCCGGTCCTTGGCGCTCCCCTGTGTCCCTGTCCCATCTCCAGGCTGGTGGCCCGATCCTTGGCCTCCCCTGTGTCCGGTCTCAAAGGTCATAGCCCGGTCCTTGGCCCTCCCCTGTGTCCCATCTCCAGGCTGGTGGCCCGATCCTTGGCCCTTTCCTGTGTCCCTGCCCCGTCTCCAGACTGGTAGCCCGGTCCTTGGCCCTCCCCTGTGTCCCGTCTCCAGGCTGGTGGCCAGGTCCTTGGCCCTCCCCTGTGTCCCTGCCCCGTCTCCAAGGTCATGGCCCGGTCCTTCGCCCTTTCCTGTGTCCCTGCCCCGTCTCCAGGCTGGTGGCCTGGTCCTTGGCCCTCCCCTGTGTCCCTGCCCCGTCTCCAAGGTCATGGCCCGGTCCTTCGCCCTTTCCTGTGTCCCTGCCCCGTCTCCAGACTGGTAGTCCAGTCCTTGGCCCTCCCCTGTGTCCCTGCCCCGTCTCCAAGGTCGTGGCCGGGTCCTTGGCCCTCCCCTGTGTCCCTTCCCGATCTCCAAGGTCGTGGCCCGGTCCTTGGCCCTCCCTTGTGTCCCATCTTCAGGCTGATGGCCCAGTCCTTGGCCCTTTCCTGTGTCCCTGCCCCGTCTCCAGACTGGTAGCCCGGTCCTTGGCCCTCCCCTGTGTCCCTGCCCCGTCTCCAAGGTCGTGGCCGGGTCCTTGGCCCTCCCCTGTGTCCCTTCCCGATCTCCAAGGTCGTGGCCCGGTCCTTGGCCCTTCCCTGTGTCCCATCTTCAGGCTGGTGGCCCGGTCCTTGGCACTCCCCTGTGTCCCTGCCCGATCTCCAGGCTGGTGGCCCAGTCCTTGGTCCTCCCCTGTGTCCCATCTCCAGGCTGGTGGCCCGGTCCTTGGCCCTCCCCTGTGTCCCTGCCCCATCTCCAAGGTCGTGGCCCGGTCCTTGGCCCTCCCCTGTGTCCCGTCTCCAGGCTGGTGGCCCAGTCCTTGGCCCTCCCCTGTGTCCCTGCCCCGTCTCCAATGCTGTGGCCCGGTCCTTAGCCCTCCCCTGTGTCCCATCTCCAAGGTCGTGGCCCGGTCCTTGGCCCTCCCCTGTGTCCCTGCCCCTTCTCCAGGCTGGTGGCCCGGTCCTTGGCCCTCCCCTGTGTCCCTGTCCCGTCTCCAGGCTGGTGGCCGGGTCCTTGGCCCTCCCCTGTGTCCCTGCCCAATGTCCAGGCTGGTGGCCCGGTCCTTGGCCCTCCCCTGTGTCCCTGCCCCGTCTCCAGGCTGGTGGCCCGGTCCTTGGCCCTCCCCTGTGTCCCTGCCCCGTCTCCCAGGTTGTGGCCCGGTCATTGGCCCTCCCCTATGTCCCATCTCCAAGGTGGTGGCCTGGTCCTTGGCCCTCCCCTGTGTCCCATCTGCAGGCTGGAGGCCTGGTCCTTGGCCCTCCCCTGTGTCCCTGCCCTATCTCCAGTCTCCTCGCCCGGTCCTTGGCTATCCCCTGTATCCCTGCCCCATCTCCAGGCTGGTGGCCCGGTCCTTGACCCTCCCCTGTGTCCCGTCTCCAGGCTGGTGGCCTGGTCCTTGGCCCTCCCCTGTGTCCCTGCCCCATCTCCAGGCTGGTGGCCCGGTCCTTGGCCCTCCCCTCTGTCCCATCTCCAGGCTGGTGGCCCGGTCCTTGGCCCTCCCCTGTGTCCCTGCCCCGTCTCCAAGGTTGTGGCCCGGTCCTTGGCCCTCCCCTGTGTCCCTGCCCCGTCTCCAAGGTCGTGGCCCGGTCCTTGGCCCTCCCCTGTGTTCCTGCCCCGTCTCCAAGGTTGTGGCCCGGTCCTTGGCCCTCCCCTGTGTCCGGTCTCAAAGGTCATAGCCCTGTCCTTGGCCCTCCCCTGTGTCCCGTCTCCAGGCTGGTGGCCCGGACCTTGGCCCTCCCCTGTGTCCCTGCCCCATCTCCAGGCTGGTGGCCCTGTCCTTGTCCCTCCCTTGTGTCGCTGCCCCGTCTCCAAGGTCGTGGCCCAGTCCTTGGCCCTCCCCTGTGTCCCATCTCCAGGCTGGTGGCCCAGTCCTTGGCCCTCCCCTGTGTCCCTGCCCCGTCTCCAAGGTCGTGGCCCGGTCCTTGGCCCTCCCCTGTGTCCCTGCCCCATCTCCAGGCTGGTGGCCCAGTCCTTGGCCCTCCCCTGTGTCCCATCTCCAGGCTGGTGGCCCGGTCCTTGGCCCTCCCCTGTGTCCCTGCCATGTCTCCAAGGTCGTGGCCTGATCCTTGGCCTCCCTTGTGTCCGGTCTCCAAGGTCGTGGCCCGGTCCTTGGCCCTCCCGTGTCCCTGTCCAGTCTCTAGTCTGGTGGCCCGGTCCTTGGCCCTCCCCTGTGTCCCTGCCCCGTCTCTAAAGTCGTGGCCCAGTCCTTGGCCCTCCCCTGTGTCCCTGCCCCGTTTCCAAGGCCGTGGCCCGGTCCTTGGCCCTCCCCTGTGTCCCTGCCTGATCTCCAGGCTGGTGACACGGTCCTTAGCCCTCCCCTGTGTCCCTGCCCCATCTCCAAGGTCGTGGCCCGATCCTTGGCCTCCCCTGTGTCCCTTCTCCAAGGTGGTGGCCCAGTCCTTGGCCCTCCCCTGTGTCCCGTCTCCAAGGTGGTGGCCCGGTCCTTGGCCCACCCCTGTGTCCCTGCCCCGTCTCCAATGTTGTGGCCCGGTCCTTGGCCCTCCCCTGTGTCCCTGCCCCGTCTCCAGGCTGGTGGCCAGGTCCTTGGCCCTCCTCTGTGTCCCTGCCCAATCTCCAGGCTGGTGGCCCGGTCCTTGGCCCTCCCCTGTGTCCCTGCCCCGTCTCCAGGCTGGTGGCCCGGTCCTTGGCCTCCCCTGTGTCCGGTCTCAAAGGTCATAGCCCTGTCCTTGGCCCTCCCCTTTGTCCCGTCTCCAGGCTGGTGGCCCGGTCCTTGGCCCTCCCCTGTGTCCCTGCACCATCTCCAGGCTGGTGGCCCGTTCCTTGGCCCTCCCCTCTGTCCCATCTCCAGGCTGGTGGCCCGGTCCTTGGCGCTCCCCTGTGTCCCTGTCCCATCTCCAGGCTGGTGGCCCGATCCTTGGCCTCCCCTGTGTCCGGTCTCAAAGGTCATAGCCCGGTCCTTGGCCCTCCCCTGTGTCCCATCTCCAGGCTGGTGGCCCGATCCTTGGCCCTTTCCTGTGTCCCTGCCCCGTCTCCAGACTGGTAGCCCGGTCCTTGGCCCTCCCCTGTGTCCCGTCTCCAGGCTGGTGGCCAGGTCCTTGGCCCTCCCCTGTGTCCCTGCCCCGTCTCCAAGGTCATGGCCCGGTCCTTCGCCCTTTCCTGTGTCCCTGCCCCGTCTCCAGGCTGGTGGCCTGGTCCTTGGCCCTCCCCTGTGTCCCTGCCCCGTCTCCAAGGTCATGGCCCGGTCCTTCGCCCTTTCCTGTGTCCCTGCCCCGTCTCCAGACTGGTAGTCCAGTCCTTGGCCCTCCCCTGTGTCCCTGCCCCGTCTCCAAGGTCGTGGCCGGGTCCTTGGCCCTCCCCTGTGTCCCTTCCCGATCTCCAAGGTCGTGGCCCGGTCCTTGGCCCTCCCTTGTGTCCCATCTTCAGGCTGATGGCCCAGTCCTTGGCCCTTTCCTGTGTCCCTGCCCCGTCTCCAGACTGGTAGCCCGGTCCTTGGCCCTCCCCTGTGTCCCTGCCCCGTCTCCAAGGTCGTGGCCGGGTCCTTGGCCCTCCCCTGTGTCCCTTCCCGATCTCCAAGGTCGTGGCCCGGTCCTTGGCCCTTCCCTGTGTCCCATCTTCAGGCTGGTGGCCCGGTCCTTGGCACTCCCCTGTGTCCCTGCCCGATCTCCAGGCTGGTGGCCCAGTCCTTGGTCCTCCCCTGTGTCCCATCTCCAGGCTGGTGGCCCGGTCCTTGGCCCTCCCCTGTGTCCCTGCCCCATCTCCAAGGTCGTGGCCCGGTCCTTGGCCCTCCCCTGTGTCCCGTCTCCAGGCTGGTGGCCCAGTCCTTGGCCCTCCCCTGTGTCCCTGCCCCGTCTCCAATGCTGTGGCCCGGTCCTTAGCCCTCCCCTGTGTCCCATCTCCAAGGTCGTGGCCCGGTCCTTGGCCCTCCCCTGTGTCCCTGCCCCTTCTCCAGGCTGGTGGCCCGGTCCTTGGCCCTCCCCTGTGTCCCTGTCCCGTCTCCAGGCTGGTGGCCGGGTCCTTGGCCCTCCCCTGTGTCCCTGCCCAATGTCCAGGCTGGTGGCCCGGTCCTTGGCCCTCCCCTGTGTCCCTGCCCCGTCTCCAGGCTGGTGGCCCGGTCCTTGGCCCTCCCCTGTGTCCCTGCCCCGTCTCCCAGGTTGTGGCCCGGTCATTGGCCCTCCCCTATGTCCCATCTCCAAGGTGGTGGCCTGGTCCTTGGCCCTCCCCTGTGTCCCATCTGCAGGCTGGAGGCCTGGTCCTTGGCCCTCCCCTGTGTCCCTGCCCTATCTCCAGTCTCCTCGCCCGGTCCTTGGCTATCCCCTGTATCCCTGCCCCATCTCCAGGCTGGTGGCCCGGTCCTTGACCCTCCCCTGTGTCCCGTCTCCAGGCTGGTGGCCTGGTCCTTGGCCCTCCCCTGTGTCCCTGCCCCATCTCCAGGCTGGTGGCCCGGTCCTTGGCCCTCCCCTCTGTCCCATCTCCAGGCTGGTGGCCCGGTCCTTGGCCCTCCCCTGTGTCCCTGCCCCGTCTCCAAGGTTGTGGCCCGGTCCTTGGCCCTCCCCTGTGTCCCTGCCCCGTCTCCAAGGTCGTGGCCCGGTCCTTGGCCCTCCCCTGTGTTCCTGCCCCGTCTCCAAGGTTGTGGCCCGGTCCTTGGCCCTCCCCTGTGTCCGGTCTCAAAGGTCATAGCCCTGTCCTTGGCCCTCCCCTGTGTCCCGTCTCCAGGCTGGTGGCCCGGACCTTGGCCCTCCCCTGTGTCCCTGCCCCATCTCCAGGCTGGTGGCCCTGTCCTTGTCCCTCCCTTGTGTCGCTGCCCCGTCTCCAAGGTCGTGGCCCAGTCCTTGGCCCTCCCCTGTGTCCCATCTCCAGGCTGGTGGCCCAGTCCTTGGCCCTCCCCTGTGTCCCTGCCCCGTCTCCAAGGTCGTGGCCCGGTCCTTGGCCCTCCCCTGTGTCCCTGCCCCATCTCCAGGCTGGTGGCCCAGTCCTTGGCCCTCCCCTGTGTCCCATCTCCAGGCTGGTGGCCCGGTCCTTGGCCCTCCCCTGTGTCCCTGCCATGTCTCCAAGGTCGTGGCCTGATCCTTGGCCTCCCTTGTGTCCGGTCTCCAAGGTCGTGGCCCGGTCCTTGGCCCTCCCGTGTCCCTGTCCAGTCTCTAGTCTGGTGGCCCGGTCCTTGGCCCTCCCCTGTGTCCCTGCCCCGTCTCTAAAGTCGTGGCCCAGTCCTTGGCCCTCCCCTGTGTCCCTGCCCCGTTTCCAAGGCCGTGGCCCGGTCCTTGGCCCTCCCCTGTGTCCCTGCCTGATCTCCAGGCTGGTGACACGGTCCTTAGCCCTCCCCTGTGTCCCTGCCCCATCTCCAAGGTCGTGGCCCGATCCTTGGCCTCCCCTGTGTCCCTTCTCCAAGGTGGTGGCCCAGTCCTTGGCCCTCCCCTGTGTCCCGTCTCCAAGGTGGTGGCCCGGTCCTTGGCCCACCCCTGTGTCCCTGCCCCGTCTCCAATGTTGTGGCCCTGTCCTTGGCCCTCCCCTGTGTCCCTATCCCGTCTCCAGACTGGTGGCCTAGTCCTTGGCCCTCCCCTGTGTCCCTGCCCAATCTCCAGGCTGGTGGCCCGGTCCTTGGCCCTCCCCTGTGTCCCTGCCCCGTCTCCAAGGTTGTGGCCCGGTCCTTGGCCCTCCCCTGTGTCCCTGTCCCGTCTCCAAGGTCGTGGCCCAATCCTTGGCCTCCCCTGTGTCCCGTCTCCAAGGTCGTGGCCCTGTCCTTGGCCCTCCCCTATGTCCCATCTCCAAGGTGGTGGCCCGGACCTTGGCCCTCCCCTGTGTCCCTGCCCCGTCTCCAAGGTCGTGGCCCGATCCTTGGCCTCCCCTGTGTCCCGTCTCCAAGGTCGTGGCCCTGTCCTTGGCCCTCCCCTGTGTCCCGTCTCCAAGGTCGTGGCTCCGTCCTTGGCCTTCCCCTGTGTCCCTGCCCCGTCTCCAAGTTCGTGGCCCGGTCCTTGGCCCTCCCCTGTGTCCCTGCCCCGTCTCCAGGCTGGTGGCCAGGTCCTTGGCCCTCCTCTGTGTCCCTGCCCAATCTCCAGGCTGGTGGCCCGGTCCTTGGCCCTCCCCTGTGTCCCTGCCCCGTCTCCAGGCTGGTGGCCCGGTCCTTCGCCCTCCCCTGTGTCCCTGCCCCGTCTCCAAGGTTGTGACCCGGTCATTGGCCCTCCCTTGTGTCCCTGCCCGTCTCCAAGGTCGTACCCCAGTCCTTGGCCCTCCCCTGTGTCCCATCTCCAGGCTGGTGGCCCGGTCCTTGGCCCTCCCCTGTGTCCCTGCCCCGTCTCCAAGGTCGTGGCCCGGTCCTTGGCCTTCCCCTGTGTCCTGTCTCCAGGCTGGTGGCCCGGTCCTTGGCCCTCCCCTGTGTCCCTGCCCATCTCCAGGCTGTTGGCCCCGTCCTTGGCCCTCCCCTGTGTCCCATCTACAGGCTTGTGGCCCGGTTCTTGGCCCTCCCCTGTGTCCCTGCCCTGTCTCAAAGGTCGTGGTCCGGTCCTTGGCCCTCCCCTGTGTCCCTGCCCCGTCTCCAGGCTGGTGGCCCGGTCCTTGGCCCTCCCCTGTGTCCCATCTCCAAGGTCGTGGCCCGGTCCTTGGCCCTCCCCTGTGTCCCTGCCCCATCTCCAAGGTTGTGGCCCATTCCTTGGCCCTCCCCTGTGTCCCTGCCCCGTCTCCAAGGTTGTGGCCTGGTCTTTGGCCGTCCCCTGTGTCCCTGCCCCGTCTCCAAAGTCGTGGCCCGGTCCTTGGTCCTCCCCTGTGTCCCTGCCCCATCTCCAGGCTGGTGGTCCAGTCCTAGGCCCTCCCCTGTGTCCCTGCCCAGTCTCCAAAGTCGTGGCCCGGTCCTTGGCCCTCCCCTGTGTCCCATCTTCAGGCTGGTGGCCCAGTCCTTGGCTCTCCCCTGTGTCCCTGCCCCATCTCCAGGCTGGTGGCCCGGTCCTTGGCCCTCCCCTGTGTCCCTGCCCCGTCTCCAAGGTCGTGGCCCGGTCCTTGGCCCTCCCCTGTGTCCCATCTTCAGGCTGGTGGCCCAGTCCTTGGCCCTCCCCTGTGTCCCTGCCCAATCTCCAGGCTGGTGGCCCGGTCCTTGGCCCTCCCCTGTGTCCCTGCCCCATCTCCAAGGTTGTGGCCCGGTCCTTGGCCTCCCCTGTGTCCCGTCTCAAAGGTCGTGGCCCGGTCCTTGGCCCTCCCCTGTGTCCCATCTCCAGGCTGGTGGCCCGATCCTTGGCCCTCCCCTGTGTCCCTGCCCCATCTCCAGGCTGGTGGCCCAGTCCTTGGCCCTCCCCTGTGTCCCTGCCCCGTCTCCAAGGTCATGGCCCGGTCCTTCGCCCTTTCCTGTGTCCCTGCCCCGTCTCTAGACTGGTAGCCCGGTCCTTGGCCCTCCCCTGTGTCCCTGCCCTATCTCCAGTCTCGTGGCCCGGTCCTTGGCTATCCCCTGTATCCCTGCCCCGTCTCCAGGCTGGTGGCCCGGTCCTTGACCCTCCCCTGTGTCCCGTCTCCAGGCTGGTGGCCTGGTCCTTGGCCCTCCCCTGTGTCCCTGCCCCATCTCCAGGCTGGTGGCCCGGTCCTTGGCCCTCCCCTCTGTCCCATCTCCAGGCTGGTGGCCCGGTCCTTGGCGCTCCCCTGTGTCCCTGTCCCATCTCCAGACTGGTGGCCCGGTCCTTGGCCCTCCCCTGTGTCCCTGCCCCGTCTCCAAGGTGGTGGCCCGGTCCTTGGCCCTCACCTGTGTCCCTGCCCGATCTCCAGGCTGGTCGCCCAGTCCTTGGCCCTCCCCTGTGTCCCTGCCCCGTCTCCAAGGTCGTGGCCCGGTCCTTGGCCCTCCCCTGTGTCCCATCTCCAGGCTGGTGGCCCGGTCCTTGGCCCTCCCCTGTGTCCCTGCCCCGTCTTCAAGGTCGTGGCCCGATCCTTGGCCTCCCCTGTGTCCGGTCTCCAAGGTCGTGGCCCTGTCCTTGGCCCTCCCCCATGTCCCATCTCCAAGGTCGTGGCCCGGTCCTTGGCCCTCCCCTGTGTCCCATCTCCAGGCTGGTGGCCTGGACCTTGGCCCTCCCCTGTGTCCCTGCCTCATCTCCGCGCTGGTGGCCCGGTCCTTGGCCCTCCCCTGTGTCCCATCTACAGGCTGGTGGCCCGGTCCTTGGCCCTCCCCTGTGTCCCTGCCCTGTCTCAAAGGTCGTGGCCCGGTCCTTGGCCCTCCCCTGTGTCCCTGCCCCGTCTCCAAGGTCGTGGCCCGGTCCTTGGCCCTCCCCTGTGTCCCATCTCCAGGCTGGTGGCCCGGTCCTTGGCCCTCCCCTGTGTCCCTGTCCCATCTCCAGACTGGTGGCCCAGTCCTTGGCCCTCCCCTGTGTCCCTGCCCCGTCTCCAAGGTCGTGGCCCGGTCCTTGGCCCTCCCCTGTGTCCCATCTCCAGGCTGGTGGCCCGGTCGTTGGCCCTCCCCTGTGTCCCTGCCCCGTCTTCAAGGTCGTGGCCCGATCCTTGGCCTCCCCTGTGTCCGGTCTCCAAGGTCGTGGCCCTGTCCTTGGCCCTCCCCCATGTCCCATCTCAAAGGTCGTGGCCCAGTCCTTGGCCCTCCCCTGTGTCCCATCTCCAGGCTGGTGGCCTGGACCTTGGCCCTCCCCTGTGTCCCTGCCCCATCTCCAGGCTGGTGGCCCGATCCTTGGTGCTCCCCTGTGTCCCTGCCCCGTCTCCAGGCTGGTGGCCCGTTCCTGGGCCCTCCCCTTTGTCCCATCTCCAGGCTGGTGGCCCGGTCGTTGGGCCTCCCCTGTACCCCTGCCCCGTCTCCAAGGTCATGGCCCGGTCCTTGGCCCTCCCCTGTGTCCCTGCCCCGTCTCCAGACTGGTAGCCCAGTCCTTGACCCTCCCCTGTGTCCCGTCTCCAGGCTGGTGGCCCGGTCCTTGGCCCTCCCCTGTGTCCCTGCCCCGTCTCCAAGGTCATGGCCCGGTCCTTCGCCCTTTCCTGTGTCCCTGCCCCGTCTCTAGACTGGTAGCCCGGTCCTTGGCCCTCCCCTGTGTCCCTGCCCTATCTCCAGTCTCGTGGCCCGGTCCTTGGCTATCCCCTGTATCCCTGCCCCGTCTCCAGGCTGGTGGCCCGGTCCTTGACCCTCCCCTGTGTCCCGTCTCCAGGCTGGTGGCCTGGTCCTTGGCCCTCCCCTGTGTCCCTGCCCCATCTCCAGGCTGGTGGCCCGGTCCTTGGCCCTCCCCTCTGTCCCATCTCCAGGCTGGTGGCCCGGTCCTTGGCGCTCCCCTGTGTCCCTGTCCCATCTCCAGACTGGTGGCCCGGTCCTTGGCCCTCCCCTGTGTCCCTGCCCCGTCTCCAAGGTGGTGGCCCGGTCCTTGGCCCTCACCTGTGTCCCTGCCCGATCTCCAGGCTGGTGGCCCAGTCCTTGGCCCTCCCCTGTGTCCCTGCCCCGTCTCCAAGGTCGTGGCCCGGTCCTTGGCCCTCCCCTGTGTCCCATCTCCAGGCTGGTGGCCCGGTCGTTGGCCCTCCCCTGTGTCCCTGCCCCGTCTTCAAGGTCGTGGCCCGATCCTTGGCCTCCCCTGTGTCCGGTCTCCAAGGTCGTGGCCCTGTCCTTGGCCCTCCCCCATGTCCCATCTCCAAGGTCGTGGCCCGGTCCTTGGCCCTCCCCTGTGTCCCATCTCCAGGCTGGTGGCCTGGACCTTGGCCCTCCCCTGTGTCCCTGCCCCATCTCCGCGCTGGTGGCCCGGTCCTTGGCCCTCCCCTGTGTCCCTGCCCCGTCTCCAAGGTGGTGGCCGGGTCCTTGGCCCTCCCCTGTGTCCCTTCCCGATCTCCAAGGTCGTGGCCCGGTCCTTGGCCCTCCCTTGTGTCCCATCTTCAGGCTGGTGGCCCAGTCCTTGGCCCTTTCCTGTGTCCCTGCCCCGTCTCCAGACTGGTAGCCCGGTCCTTGGCCCTCCCCTGTGTCCCTGCCCCGTCTCCAAGGTCGTGGCCGGGTCCTTGGCCCTCCCCTGTGTCCCTTCCCGATCTTCAAGGTCGTGGCCCGGTCCTTGGCCCTTCCCTGTGTCCCATCTTCAGGCTGGTGGCCCAGTCCTTGGCCCTCCCCTGTGTCCCTGCCCCATCTCCAGGCTGGTGGCCCAGTCCTTGGTCCTCCCCTGTGTCCCATCTCCAGGCTGGTGGCCCGTTCCTTGGCCCTCCCCTCTGTCCCTGCCCCATCTCCAAGGTCGTGGCCCGGTCCTTGGCCCTCCCCAGTGTCCCGTCTCCAGGCTGGTGGCCCAGTCCTTGGCCCTCCCCTGTGTCCCTGCCCCGTCTCCAATGCTGTGGCCCGGTCCTTAGCCCTCCCCTGTGTCCCATCTCCAAGGTCGTGGCCCGGTCCTTGGCCCTCCCCTGTGTCCCTGCCCCTTCTCCAGGCTGGTGGCCCGGTCCTTGGCCCTCCCCTGTGTCCCTGTCCCGTCTCCAGGCTGGTGGCCTAGTCCTTGGCCCTCCCCTGTGTCCCTGCCCAATGTCCAGGCTGGTGGCCCGGTCCTTGGCCCTCCCCTGTGTCCCTGCCCCGTCTCCAGGCTGGTGGCCCGGTCCTTGGCCCTCCCCTGTGTCCCTGCCCCGTCTCCCAGGTTGTGGCCCGGTCATTGGCCCTCCCCTATGTCCCATCTCCAAGGTGGTGGCCTGGTCCTTGGCCCTCCCCTGTGTCCCATCTGCAGGCTGGAGGCCTGGTCCTTGGCCCTCCCCTGTGTCCCTGCCCTATCTCCAGTCTCCTCGCCCGGTCCTTGGCTATCCCCTGTATCCCTGCCCCATCTCCAGGCTGGTGGCCCGGTCCTTGACCCTCCCCTGTGTCCCGTCTCCAGGCTGGTGGCCTGGTCCTTGGCCCTCCCCTGTGTCCCTGCCCCATCTCCAGGCTGGTGGCCCGGTCCTTGGCCCTCCCCTGTGTCCCATCTCCAGGCTGGTGGCCCGGTCCTTGGCGCTCCCCTGTGTCCCTGTCCCATCTCCAGGCTGGTGGCCCGGTCCTTGGCCCTCCCCTGTGTCCCTGCCCCGTCTCCAAGGTCATGGCCCGGTCCTTCGCCCTTTCCTGTGTCCCTGCCCCGTCTCCAGACTGGTAGCCCGGTCCTTGGCCCTCCCCGGTGTCCCTGCCCCGTCACCAAGGTCGTGGCCCGGTCCTTGGCCCTCCCCTGTGTCCCTGCCTCATCTCCAAGGTGGTGGCCCGGACCTTGGCCCTCCCCTGTGTCCCTGCCCCGTCTCCAAGGTCGTGGCCCGGTCCTTGGCCCTTCCCTGTGTCCCATCTTCAGGCTGGTGGCCCAGTCCTTGGCCCTCCCCTGTGTCCCTGCTCCATCTCCAGGCTGGTGGCCCAGTCCTTGGTCCTCGCCCATGTCCCATCTCCAGGCTGGTGGCCCGTTCCTTGGCCCTCCCCTGTGTCCCTGCCCCTTCTCCAAGGTCATGGCCCGGTCCTTGGCCCTCCCCTGTGTCGCATCTCCAGGCTGGTGGCCCGGTCCTTGGCCCTCCCCTGTGTCCCTGCCCCGTCTCCAATGCTGTGGCCCGGTTCTTAGCCCTCCCCTGTGTCCCGTCTCCAAGGCCGTGGCCCGGTCCTTGGCCCTCCCCTGTGTCCCTGCCCCTTCTCCAGACTGGTGGCCCGGTCCTTGGCCCTCCCCTGTGTCCCTGTCCCATCTCCAGGCTGGTGGCCTAGTCCTTGGCTCTCCCCTGTGTCCCTGCCCAATCTCCAGGCTGGTGGCCCGGTCCTTGCCCCTCCCCTGTGTCCCTGCCCAGTCTCCAGGCTGGTGGCCCAGTCCTTGGCCCTCCCCTGTGTCCAATCTCCAGGCTGGTGGCCCGGTCGTTCGCCCTACCCTGTGTACCTGCCCTATCTCCAAGGTCGTGGCCCAGTCCTTGGCCCTCCCCTGTGTCCCATCTCCAGGCTGGTGGCCCGGTCCTTGGCCCTCCGCTGTGTCCCTGCCCCATCTCCAAGGTCGTGGCCCGGTCCTTGGCCCTCCCCTGTGTCCCTGCCTCGTCTCCAAGGTCGTGGCCCGGTCCTTGGCCCTCCCCTGTGTCCCTGCCCAATCTCCAGGCTGGTGGCCCGGTCCTTGGCCCTCCCCTGTGTCCCATCTCCAGGCTGGTGGCCCAGTCCTTGGCCCTCCCCTGTGTCCCTGCCCCATCTCCAAGGTCGTGGCCTGATCCTTGGCCTCCCTTGTGTCCGGTCTCCAAGGTGGTGGCCCAGTCCGTAGCCCTCCCGTGTCCCTGTCCAGTCTTTAGTCTGGTGGCCCGGTCGTTGGCCCTCCCCTGTGTCCCTGCCCCATCTCTAAAGTCGTGGCCCGGTCCTTGGCCCTCCCCTGTGTCCCTGCCCCGTTTCCAAGGCCGTGGCCCGGTCCTTGGCCCACCCCTGTGTCCCTGCCCCATCTCCAGGCTGGTGGCCCTGTCCTTGGCCCTCCCCTGTGTCCCTGTCCCATCTCCAGGCTGGTGGCCCGATCCTTGGCCTCCCCTGTGTGCGCTCTCAAAGGTCATAGCCCTGTCCTTGGCCCTCCCCTGTGTCCCTGCCCCATCTCCAGGCTGCTGGCCTGGTCCTTGGCGCTCCCCTGTGTCCCTGTCCCATCTCCAGGCTGGTGGCCCGGTCCTTGGCCCTCCCCTGTGTCCCTGCCCGATCTCCAGGCTGGTGGCCCAGTCCTTGGCCCTCCCCTGTGTCCCTGCCCCGTCTCCAAGGTCGTGGCCCGGTCCTTGGTCCTCCCCTGTGTCCCATCTCCAGGCTGGTGGCCCGGTCCTTGGCCCTCCCCTGTGTCCCTGCCCCGTCTCCAAGGTCGTGGCCTGATCCTTGGCCTCCCCTGTGTCCCGTATCCAAGGTCGTGGCCCTCTCCTTGGCCCTCCCCTATGTCCCATCTCCAAGGTCGTGGCCCAGTCCTTGGCCCTCCCCTGTGTCCCTGCCCCGTCTCCAAGGTCGTGGCCCGATCCTTGGCCTCCCCTGTGTCCCGTCTCCAATGCTGTGGCCCGGTCCTTGGCCCTCCCCTATGTCCCGTCTCCAAGGTCGTGGCCCGGTCCTTGGCCCTCCCCTGTGTCCCTGCCCCGTCTCCAAGTTCGTGGCCAGGTCCTTGGCCCTCCCCTGTGTCCCTGTCCCGTCTCCAGGCTGGTGGCCTAGTCCTTGGCCCTCCCCTGTGTCCCTGCCCAATCTCCAGGCTGGTGGCCCGGTCCTTGGCCCTCCCCTGTGTCCCTGCCCCGTCTCCAGGCTGGTGGCCCGGTCCTTGGCCCTCCCTTGTGTCCCTGCCCCGTCTCCAAGGTCGTGGCCCGGTCCTTGGCCCTCCCCTGTGTCCCTGCCCCGTCTCCAAGGTCATGGCCTAGTCCTTGGCCTCCCCTTTGTCCCGTCTCCAAGGTCGTGGCCCGGTCCTTGGCCCTCCCCTGTGTCCCGTCTCCAGGCTGGTGGCCCGGTCCTTGGCCCTCCCCTGTGTCCCTGCCCCATCTCCAGGCTGGTGGCCCGGCCCTTGGCCCTCCCCTGTGTCCCTGTCCCGTCTCCAGGCTGGTGGCCTAGTCCTTGGCTCTCCCCTGTGTCCTTGCCCAATCTCCAATGCTGTGGCCCGGTCCTTGGCCCTCCCCTGTGTCCTGTCTCCAAGGTTGTGGCCCGGTCCTTGGCCCTCCCCTGTGTCCCTGCCCCGTCTCCAAGGTCGTGGCCCGGTCCTTGGCCCTCCCCTGTGTCCCTGTCCCGTCTCCAGGCTGGTGGCCTAGTCCTTGGCCCTCCCCTGTGTCCCTGCCCAATCTCCAGGCTGGTGGCCCGGTCCTTGGCCCTCCCCTGTGTCCCTGCCCCATCTCCAAGGTCGTGGCCTGATCCTTGGCCTCCCCTGTGTCCCTTCTCCAAGGTCGTGGCCCGGTCCTTAGCCCTCCGCTGTGTCCCTGCCCCGTCTCCAAGGTTGTGGTCCGGTCCTTGGCCCTCCCCTGTGTCCCTGTCCCGTCTCCAGGCTGGTGGCCCGGTCCTTGGCCCTCCCCTGTGTCCCTGCCCCATCTCCAGGCTGGTGGCCCGGTCCTTGGCCCTCCCCTGTGTCCGGTCTCAAAGGTCGTGGCCCGGTCCTTGGCCCTCGCCTGTGTCCCGTCTCCAGGCTGGTGGCCCGGTCCTTGGCCCTCCCCTGTGTCCCATCTACAGGCTGGTGGCCCGGTCCTTGGCCCTCCCCTGTGTCCCTGCCCCATCTCCAAGGTCGTGGCCCGATCCTTGACCCTCCCCTGTGTCCCATCTCCAAGGTCGTGGCTTGGTCCTTGGCCCTCCCCTGTGTCCCATCTCCAGGCTGGTGGCCTGGACCTTGGCCCTCCCCTGTGTCCCTGCCCGATCTCCAAGCTGGTGGTCTGGTCCTTCGCTATCCCCTGTATCCCTGCCCCGTCTCCAGGCTGGTGGCCCGGTCCTTGGCCCTCCCCTGTGTCCCGTCTCCAGGCTGGTGGCCCGGTCCTTGGCCCTCCCCTCTATCCCAACTCCAGGCTGGTGGCCCAGTCCTTGGCCCTCCCCTGTGTCCTTGCCCTGTCTCCAGGCTGGTGGCCCGGTCCTTGGCCCTCCCCTGTGTCCCTGCCCCGTCTCCAAGGTCGTGGCCCGGTCCTTGGCCCTCCCCTGTGTCCCTGCCCGATCTCCAGGCTGGTGGCCCGGTCCTTGGCCCTCCCCTGTGTCCCTGCCCGTCTCCAAGGTTGTGGCCCGGTCCTTGGCCCTCCCCTGTGTCCCATCTCCAGACTGGTGGCCTAGTCCTTGGCCCTCCCCTGTGTCCCTGCCCCATCTCCAGGCTGGTGGCCCGGTCCTTGGCCCTCCCCTGTGTCCTGTCTCCAGGCTGGTGGCCCGGTCCTTGGCCCTCCCCTGTGTCCCTGCCCTGTCTCCAAGGTCATGGCCCAGTCCTTGGCCCTCCCCTGTGTCCCTGCCCCGTCTCCAAGGTCGTGGCCCGGTCCTTGGCCCTCCCCTGTGTCCCTGCCCCGTCTCCAAGGTCGTGGCCTAGTCCTTGGCCTCCCCTTTGTCCCGTCTCCAAGGTCGTGGCCCGGTCCTTGACCCTCCCCTGTGTCCCGTCTCCAGGCTGGTGGCCCGGTCCTTGGCCCTCCCCTGTGTCCCTGCCCCATCTTCAAGGTCGTGGCCCGGCCCTTGGCCCTCCCCTGTGTCCCTGTCCCGTCTCCAGGCTGGTGGCCCGGTCCTTGGCCCTCCCCTGTGTCCCTGCCCCATCTCCAAGGTCGTGGCCTGATCCTTGGCCTCCCCTGTGTCCCTTCTCCAAGGTCGTGGCCCGGTCCTTGGCCCTCCCCTGTGTCCCTGCCCCGTCTCCAAGGTTGTGGTCCGGTCCTTGGCCCTCCCCTGTGTCCCTGTCCCGTCTCCAGGCTGGTGGCCCGGTCCTTGGCCCTCCCCTGTGTCCCTGCCCCATCTCCAGGCTGGTGGCCCGGTCCTTGGCCCTCCCCTGTGTCCGGTCTCAAAGGTCGTGGCCCGGTCCTTGGCCCTCGCCTGTGTCCCGTCTCCAGGCTGGTGGCCCGGTCCTTGGCCCTCCCCTGTGTCCCATCTACAGGCTGGTGGCCCGGTCCTTGGCCCTCCCCTGTGTCCCTGCCCCATCTCCAAGGTCGTGGCCCGATCCTTGACCCTCCCCTGTGTCCCATCTCCAAGGTCGTGGCTTGGTCCTTGGCCCTCCCCTGTGTCCCATCTCCAGGCTGGTGGCCTGGACCTTGGCCCTCCCCTGTGTCCCTGCCCGATCTCCAAGCTGGTGGTCTGGTCCTTCGCTATCCCCTGTATCCCTGCCCCGTCTCCAGGCTGGTGGCCCGGTCCTTGGCCCTCCCCTGTGTCCCGTCTCCAGGCTGGTGGCCCGGTCCTTGGCCCTCCCCTCTATCCCAACTCCAGGCTGGTGGCCCAGTCCTTGGCCCTCCCCTGTGTCCTTGCCCTGTCTCCAGGCTGGTGGCCCGGTCCTTGGCCCTCCCCTGTGTCCCTGCCCCGTCTCCAAGGTCGTGGCCCGGTCCTTGGCCCTCCCCTGTGTCCCTGCCCGATCTCCAGGCTGGTGGCCCGGTCCTTGGCCCTCCCCTGTGTCCCTGCCCGTCTCCAAGGTTGTGGCCCGGTCCTTGGCCCTCCCCTGTGTCCCATCTCCAGGCTGGTGGCCCGGTCCTTGGCCCTCCCATGTGTCCCTGCCCCGTCTCCAAGGTCGTGGCCCGATCCTTGGCCTCCCCTGTGTCCCGTCTCCAAAGTCGTGGCCCTATCCTTGGCCCTCCCCCATGTCCCATCTCCAAGGTCGTGGCCCGGTCCTTGGCCCTCCCCTGTGTCCCATCTCCAGGCTGGTGGCCCGGTCCTTGATGCTCCCCTGTGTCCCTGTCCCGTCTCCAGGCTGGTGGCCCGGTCCTTGGCCCTCCCCTGTGTCCCGTCTCCAGGCTGGTGGCCCGGTCCTTGGCCCTCCCCTGTGTCCCTGCCCTGTCTCCAAGGTCATGGCCCAGTCCTTGGCCCTCCCCTGTGTCCCTGCCCCGTCTCCAAGGTCGTGGCCCGGTCCTTGGCCCTCCCCTGTGTCCCTGCCCCGTCTCCAAGGTCGTGGCCTAGTCCTTGGCCTCCCCTTTGTCCCGTCTCCAAGGTCGTGGCCCGGTCCTTGGCCCTCCCCTGTGTCCCGTCTCCAGGCTGGTGGCCCGGTCCTTGGCCCTCCCCTGTGTCTCTGCCCCATCTCCAGGGTGGTGGCCCGGCCCTTGGCCCTCCCCTGTGTCCCTGTCCCGTCTCCAGGCTGGTGGCCTAGTCCTTGGCTCTCCCCTGTGTCCTTGCCCAATCTCCAATGCTGCGGCCCGGTCCTTGGCCCTCCCCTGTGTCCCGTCTCCAAGGTCGTGGCCCGGTCCTTGGCCCTCCCCTGTGTCCCTGCCCCGTCTCCAAGGTTGTGGCCCGGTCCTTGGCCCTCCCCTGTGTCCCTGTCCCATCTCCAGGCTGGTGGCCCGGTCCTTGGCCCTCCCCTGTGTCCCTGCCCTGTCTCCAGGCTGGTGGCCCGGTCCTTGGCCCTCCCCTGTGTCCCTGCCCCGTCTCCCAGGTTGTGGCCCTGTCCTTGGCCCTGCCTTGTGTCCCTTCCGGTCTCCAAGGTCGTACCCCAGTCCTTGGCCCTCCCCCTGTGTCCCATCTCCAGGCTGGTGGCTCGGTCCTTGGCCCTCCCCTGTGTCCCTGCCCCGTCTCCAAGGTTTTGGCCCGGTCCTTGGCCCTCCCCTGTGTCCCATCTCCAGGCTGGTGGCCCGGTCCTTGGCCCTCCCCTGTGTCCCTGCCCGTCTCCAGGCTGTTGGCCCGGTCCTTGGCCCTCCCCTGTGTCCCATCTACAGGCTGGTGGCCCGGTCCTTGGCCCTCCCCTGTGTCCCTGCCCCGTCTCAAAGGTCGTGGTCCGGTCCTTGGCCCTCCCCTGTGTCCCTGCCGCACCTCCAGGCTGGTGGCCCGGTCCTTGGCCCTCCCCTGTGTCCCATCTCCAGGCTGGTGGCCCAGTCCTTGGCCCTCCCCTGTGTCCCTACCCCATCTCCAAGGTCGTGGGCCATTCCCTGGGCCTCCGCTGTGTCCCTGCCCCGTCTCCAAGGTCGTGGCCCGGTTCTTGGCCCTCCCCTGTGTCCCTGCCCCGTCTCCAAAATCGTGGCCCGGTCCTTGGTCCCCCGCTGTGTCCCTGTCCCGTCTCCAGGCTGGTGGCCCAGTCCTAGGCCCTCCCCTGTGTCCCTGCTCCGTCTCCAAAGTCGTGGCCCGGTCCTTGACCCTCCCATGTGTCCCATCTTCAGGCTGGTGGCCCAGTCCTTGGCCCTCCCCTGTGTCCCTGCCCCATCTCCAGGCTGGTGGCCCGGTCCTTGGCCCTCCCCTGTGTCCCATCTCCAGGCTGGTGGCCCGGTCCTTGGCCCTCCCCTGTGTCCCTGCCCCGTCTCCAAGGTCGTGGCCCGGTCCTCGGCCCTCCCCTGTGTCCAATCTCCAGGCTGGTGGCCCGGTCCTTGGCCCTCCCCTGTGTCCCTGCCCCGTCTCCAAGGTCGTGGCCTGATCCTTGGCCTCCCCTGTGTCCTGTCTCCAAGGGCGTAGCCCTGTCCTTGGCCCTCCCCTGTGTCCCGTCTCCAGGCTGGTGGCCCGGTCCTTGGCCCTCCCCTGTGTCCCTGCCCCATCTCCAGGCTGGTGGCCCGGTCCTTGGCCCTCCCCTGTGTCCCATCTCCAGGCTGGTGGCCCGGTCCTTGGTGCTCCCCTGTGTCCCTGCCCCGTCTCCAGGCTGGTGGCCCAGTCCTTGGCCCTCCCCTGTGTCCAATCTCCAGGCTGGTGGCCCGGTCCTTGGCCCTCCCCTGTGTCCCTGCCCTGTCTCCAAGGTTGTGGCCCGGTCCTTGGCCCTCCCCTGTGTCCCGTCTCCAGGCTGGTGGCCCGGTCCTTGGCCCTCCCCTGTGTCCCTGCCCTGTCTCCAAGGTCATGGCCCGGTCCTTGGCCCTCCCCTGTGTCCCTGCCCCGTCTCCAAGGTCGTGGCCCGGTCCTTGGCCCTCCCCTGTGTCCCTGCCCCGTCTCCAAGGTCGTGGCCTAGTCCTTGGCCTCCCCTTTGTCCCGTCTCCAAGGTGGTGGCCCGGTCCTTGGCCCTCCCCTTTGTCCCGTCTCCAGGCTGGTGGCCCGGTCCTTGGCCCTCCCCTGTGTCCCTGCCCGTCTCCAGGCTGTTGGCCCGGTCCTTGGCCCTCCCCTGTGTCCCATCTACAGGCTGGTGGCCCGGTCCTTGGCCCTCCCCTGTGTCCCTGCCCCGTCTCAAAGGTCGTGGTCCGGTCCTTGGCCCTCCCCTGTGTCCCTGCCCAATCTCCAGGCTGGTGGCCCGGTCCTTGGCCCTCCCCTGTGTCCCATCTCCAGGCTGGTGGCCCAGTCCTTGGCCCTCCCCTGTGTCCCTGCCCCATCTCCAAGGTCGTGGGCCATTCCTTGGGCCTCCCCTGTGTCCCTGCCCCGTCTCCAAGGTCGTGGCCCGGTCCTTGGCCCTCCCCTGTGTCCCTGCCCCGTCTCCAAAATCGTGGCCCGGTCCTTGGTCCCCCCCTGTGTCCCTGTCCCGTCTCCAGGCTGGTGGCCCAGTCCTAGGCCCTCCCCTGTGTCCCTGCTCCGTCTCCAAAGTCGTGGCCCGGTCCTTGGCCCTCCCATGTGTCCCATCTTCAGGCTGGTGGCCCAGTCCTTGGCCCTCCCCTGTGTCCCTGCCCCATCTCCAGGCTGGTGGCCCAGTCCTTGGCCCTCCCCTGTGTCCCATCTCCAGGCTGGTGGCCCGGTCCTTGGTGCTCCCCTGTGTCCCTGCCCCGTCTCCAGGCTGGTGGCCCAGTCCTTGGCCCTCCCCTGTGTCCAATCTCCAGGCTGGTGGCCCGGTCCTTGGCCCTCCCCTGTGTCCCTGCCCTGTCTCCAAGGTTGTGGCCCGGTCCTTGGCCCTCCCCTGTGTCCCGTCTCCAGGCTGGTGGCCCGGTCCTTGGCCCTCCCCTGTGTCCCTGCCCTGTCTCCAAGGTCATGGCCCAGTCCTTGGCACTCCCCTGTGTCCCTGCCCCGTCTCCAAGGTCGTGGCCCGGTCCTTGGCCCTCCCCTGTGTCCCTGCCCCGTCTCCAAGGTCGTGGCCCAGTCCTTGGCCTCCCCTTTGTCCCGTCTCCAAGGTTGTGGCCCGGTCCTTGGCCCTCCCCTGTGTCCCTGCCCCGTCTCCAAGGTCATGGCCCAGTCCTTGGCCCTCCCCTGTGTCCCTGCCCCGTCTCCAAGGTCGTGGCCCGGTCCTTGGCCCTCCCCTGTGTCCCTGCCCCGTCTCCAAGGTCGTGGCCTAGTCCTTGGCCTCCCCTTTGTCCCGTCTACAAGGTGGTGGCCCGGTCCTTGGCCCTCCCCTTTGTCCCGTCTCCAGGCTGGTGGCCCGGTCCTTGGCCCTCCCCTGGGTCCCTGCCCCGTCTCCAAGGTCATGGCCTAGTCCTTGGCCTCCCCTTTGTCCCGTCTCCAAGGTCGTGGCCCGGTCCTTGGCCCTCCCCTGTGTCCCTGCCCTGTCTCCAGGCTGGTGGCCCGTTCCTTGGCCCTCCCCTGTGTCCCTGCCCCGTCTCCCAGGCTGGTGGCCCTGTCCTTGGCCCTGCCTTGTGTCCCTGCCCGTCTCCAAGGTCGTACCCCAGTCCTTGGCCCTCCCCCTGTGTCCCATCTCCAGGCTGGTGGCCCGGTCCTTGGCCCTCCCCTGTGTCCCTGCCCCGTCTCCAAGGTTGTGGCCCGGTCCTTGGCCCTCCCCTGTGTCCCATCTCCAGGCTGGTGGCCCGGTCCTTGGCCCTCCCCTGTGTCCCTGCCCCGTCTCCAAGGTCGTGGCCCGGTCCTTGGCCCTCCCCTGTGTCCCATCTCCAGGCTGGTGGCCCGGTCCTTGGCCCTCCCCTGTGTCCCTGCCCCGTCTCCAAGGTCGTGGTCCAGTCCTTGGTGCTCCCCTGTGTCCCTGCCGCACCTCCAGGCTGGTGGCCCGGTCCTTGGCCCTCCCCTGTGTCCCATCTCCAGGCTGGTGGCCCAGTCCTTGGCCCTCCCCTGTGTCCCTGCCCCATCTCCAAGGTCGTGTGCCATTCCTTGGGCCTCCCCTGTGTCCCTGCCCCGTCTCCAAGGCCGTGGCACGGGCCTTGGCCCTCCCCTGTGTCCCTGCCCCGTCTCCAAAATCGTGGCCCGGTCCTTGGTCCCCCCCTGTGTCCCTGTCCCGTCTCCAGGCTGGTGGCCCAGTCCTAGGCCCTCCCCTGTGTCCCTGCTCCGTCTCCAAAGTCGTGGCCCGGTCCTTGGCCCTCCCCTGTGTCCCATCTTCAGGCTGGTGGCCCAGTCCTTGGCCCTCCCCTGTGTCCCTGCCCCATCTCCAGGCTGGTGGCCCAGTCCTTGGCCCTCCCCTGTGTCCCATCTCCAGGCTGGTGGCCCGGTCCTTGGCCCTCCCCTGTGTCCCTGCCCCGTCTCCAAGGTCGTGGCCCGGTCCTTGGCCCTCCCCTGTGTCGCATCTCCAGGCTGGTAGCCCGGTCCTTGGCCCTCCCCTGTGTCCCTGCCCCGTCTCCAAGGTCGTGGCCTGATCCTTGGCCTCCCCTGTGTCCTGTCTCCAAGGTCGTAGCCCTGTCCTTGGCCCTCCCCTGTGTCCCGTCTCCAGGCTGGTGGCCCGGTCCTTGGCCCTCCCCTGTGTCCCTGCCCCATCTCCAGGCTGGTGGCCCGGTCGTTGGCCCTCCCCTGTGTCCCATCTCCAGGCTGGTGGCCCGGTCCTTGGTGCTCCCCTGTGTCCCTGCCCCGTCTCCAGGCTGGTGGCCCAGTCCTTGACCCTCCCCTGTGTCCAATCTCCAGGCTGGTGGCCCGGTCCTTGGCCCTTCCCTGTGTCCCTGCCCTGTCTCCAAGGTTGTGGCCCGGTCCTTGGCCCTCCCCTGTGTCCCGTCTCCAGGCTGGTGGCCCGGTCCTTGGCCCTCCCCTGTGTCCCTGCCCTGTCTCCAAGGTCATGGCCCAGTCCTTGGCCCTCCCCTGTGTCCCTGCCCCGTCTCCAAGGTCGTGGCCCGGTCCTTGGCCCTCCCCTGTGTCCCTGCCCCGTCTCCAAGGTCGTGGCCCAGTCCTTGGCCTCCCCTTTGTCCCCTCTCCAAGGTTGTGGCCCGGTCCTTGGCCCTCCCCTGTGTCCCTGCCCTGTCTCCAAGGTCATGGCCCAGTCCTTGGCCCTCCCCTGTGTCCCTGCCCCGTCTCAAAGGTCGTGGTCCGGTCCTTGGCCCTCCCCTGTGTCCCTGCCGCACCTCCAGGCTGGTGGCCCGGTCCTTGGCCCTCCCCTGTGTCCCATCTCCAGGCTGGTGGCCCAGTCCTTGGCCCTCCCCTGTGTCCCTGCCCCATCTCCAAGGTCTTGGGCCATTCCTTGGGCCTCCCCTGTGTCCCTGCCCCGTCTCCAAGGTCGTGGCCCGGTCCTTGGCCCTTCCCTGTGTCCCTGCCCCGTCTCCAAAATCGTGGCCCGGTCCTTGGTCCCCCCCTGTGTCCCTGTCCCGTCTCCAGGCTGGTGGCCCAGTCCTAGGCCCTCCCCTGTGTCTCTGCTCCGTCTCCAAAGTCGTGGCCCGGTCCTTGGCCCTCCCATGTGTCCCATCTTCAGGCTGGTGGCCCAGTCCTTGGCCCTCCCCTGTGTCCCTGCCCCATCTCCAGGCTGGTGGCCCAGTCCTTGGCCCTCCCCTGTGTCCCATCTCCAGGCTGGTGGCCCGGTCCTTGGTGCTCCCCTGTGTCCCTGCCCCGTCTCCAGGCTGGTGGCCCAGTCCTTGGCCCTCCCCTGTGTCCAATCTCCAGGCTGGTGGCCCTGTCCTTGGCCCTCCCCTGTGTCCCTGCCCTGTCTCCAAGGTCGTGGCCCGGTCCTTGGCCCTCCCCTGTGTCCCGTCTCCAGGCTGGTGGCCCGGTCCTTGGCCCTCCCCTGTGTCCCTGCCCTGTCTCCAAGGTCATGGCCCAGTCCTTGGCCCTCCCCTGTGTCCCTGCCCCGTCTCCAAGGTCGTGGCCCGGTCCTTGGCCCTCCCCTGTGTCCCTGCCCCGTCTCCAAGGTCGTGGCCCAGTCCTTGGCCTCCCCTTTGTCCCGTCTCCAAGGTTGTGGCCCGGTCCTTGGCCCTCCCCTGTGTCCCTGCCCCGTCTCCAAGGTCATGGCCCAGTCCTTGGCCCTCCCCTGTGTCCCTGCCCCGTCTCCAAGGTCGTGGCCCGGTCCTTGGCCCTCCCCTGTGTCCCTGCCCCGTCTCCAAGGTCGTGGCCTAGTCCTTGGCCTCCCCTTTGTCCCGTCTCCAAGGTGGTGGCCCGGTCCTTGGCCCTCCCCTTTGTCCCGTCTCCAGGCTGGTGGCCCGGTCCTTGGCCCTCCCCTGGGTCCCTGCCCCGTCTCCAAGGTCATGGCCTAGTCCTTGGCCTCCCCTTTGTCCCGTCTCCAAGGTCGTGGCCCGGTCCTTGGCCCTCCCCTGTGTCCCTGCCCTGTCTCCAGGCTGGTGGCCCGTTCCTTGGCCCTCCCCTGTGTCCCTGCCCCGTCTCCCAGGTTGTGGCCCTGTCCTTGGCCCTGCCTTGTGTCCCTGCCCGTCTCCAAGGTCGTACCCCAGTCCTTGGCCCTCCCCCTGTGTCCCATCTCCAGGCTGGTGGCCCGGTCCTTGGCCCTCCCCTGTGTCCCTGCCCCGTCTCCAAGGTTGTGGCCCGGTCCTTGGCCCTCCCCTGTGTCCCATCTCCAGGCTGGTGGCCCGGTCCTTGGCCCTCCCCTGTGTCCCTGCCCCGTCTCCAAGGTCGTGGCCCGGTCCTTGGCCCTCCCCTGTGTCCCATCTCCAGGCTGGTGGCCCGGTCCTTGGCCCTCCCCTGTGTCCCTGCCCCGTCTCCAAGGTCGTGGTCCAGTCCTTGGCCCTCCCCTGTGTCCCTGCCCCACCTCCAGGCTGGTGGCCCGGTCCTTGGCCCTCCCCTGTGTCCCATCTCCAGGCTGGTGGCCCAGTCCTTGGCCCTCCCCTGTGTCCCTGCCCCATCTCCAAGGTCGTGGGCCATTCCTTGGGCCTCCCCTGTGTCCCTGCCCCGTCTCCAAGGCCGTGGCACGGGCCTTGGCCCTCCCCTGTGTCCCTGCCCCGTCTCCAAAATCGTGGCCCGGTCCTTGGTCCCCCCCTGTGTCCCTGTCCCGTCTCCAGGCTGGTGGCCCAGTCCTAGGCCCTCCCCTGTGTCCCTGCTCCGTCTCCAAAGTCGTGGCCCGGTCCTTGGCCCTCCCCTGTGTCCCATCTCCAGGCTGGTGGCCCAGTCCTTGGCCCTCCCCTGTGTCCCTGCCCCATCTCCAGGCTGGTGGCCCAGTCCTTGGCCCTCCCCTGTGTCCAATCTCCAGGCTGGTGGCCCGGTCCTTGGCCCTCCCCTGTGTCCCTGCCCCGTCTCCAAGGTTGTGGCCCGGTCCTTGGCCCTCCCCTGTGTCGCATCTCCAGGCTGGTAGCCCGGTCCTTGGCCCTCCCCTGTGTCCCTGCCCCGTCTCCAAGGTCGTGGCCTGATCCTTGGCCTCCCCTGTGTCCTGTCTCCAAGGTCGTGGCCCTGTCCTTGGCCCTCCCCTGTGTCCCGTCTCCAGGCTGGTGGCCCGGTCCTTGGCCCTCCCCTGTGTCCCTGCCCCATCTCCAGGCTGGTGGCCCGGTCGTTGGCCCTCCCCTGTGTCCCATCTCCAGGCTGGTGGCCCGGTCCTTGGTGCTCCCCTGTGTCCCTGCCCCGTCTCCAGGCTGGTGGCCCAGTCCTTGGCCCTCCCCTGTGTCCAATCTACAGGCTGGTGGCCCGGTCCTTGGCCCTCCCCTGTGTCCCTGCCCTGTCTCCAAGGTTGTGGCCCGGTCCTTGGCCCTCCCCTGTGTCCCGTCTCCAGGCTGGTGGCCCGGTCCTTGGCCCTCCCCTGTGTCCCTGCCCTGTCTCCAAGGTCATGGCCCAGTCCTTGGCCCTCCCCTGTGTCCCTGCCCCGTCTCCAAGGTCGTGGCCCGGTCCTTGGCCCTCCCCTGTGTCCCTGCCCCGTCTCCAAGGTCGTGGCCCAGTCCTTGGCCTCCCCTTTGTCCCGTCTCCAAGGTTGTGGCCCGGTCCTTGGCCCTCCCCTGTGTCCCTGCCCTGTCTCCAAGGTCATGGCCCAGTCCTTGGCCCTCCCCTGTGTCCCTGCCCCGTCTTCAAGGTCGTGGCCCTGTCCTTGGCCCTCCCCTGTGTCCCTGCCCCGTCTCCAAGGTCGTGGCCTAGTCCTTGGCCTCCCCTTTGTCCCGTCTCCAAGGTGGTGGCCCGGTCCTTGGCCCTCCCCTTTGTCCCGTCTCCAGGCTGGTGGCCCGGTCCTTGGCCCTCCCCTGGGTCCCTGCCCCGTCTCCAAGGTCATGGCCTAGTCCTTGGCCTCCCCTTTGTCCCGTCTCCAAGGTCGTGGCCCGGTCCTTGGCCCTCCCCTGTGTCCCGTCTCCAGGCTGGTGGCCCGGTCCTTGGCCCTCCCCTGTGTCCCTGCCCCATCTCCAAGGTCGTGGCCCGGTCCTTGGCCCTCCCCTGTGTCCCTGTCCCGTCTCCAGGCTGGTGGCCCGGTCCTTGGCCCTCCCCTATGTCCCTGCCCCATCTCCAAGGTCGTGGCCTGATCCTTGGCCTCCCCTGTGTCCCTGTCCCGTCTCCAGGCTGGTGGCTTAGTCCTTGGCCCTCCCCTGTGTCCCTGCCCAATCTCCAGGCTGGTGGCCCGGTCCTTGGCCCTCCCCTGTGTCCCTGCCCTGTCTCCAGGCTGGTGGCCCGGTCCTTGGCCCTCCCCTGTGTCCCTGCCCCGTCTCCCAGGTTGTGGCCCTGTCCTTGGCCCTGCCTTGTGTCCCTGCCCATCTCCAAGGTCGTACCCCAGTCCTTGGCCCTCCCCCTGTGTCCCATCTCCAGGCTGGTGGCCCGGTCCTTGGCCCTCCCCTGTGTCCCTGCCCCGTCTCCAAGGTTGTGGCACGGGCCTTGGCCCTCCCCTGTTTCCCATCTCCAGGCTGGTGGCCCGGTCCTTGGCCCTCCCCTGTGTCCCTGCCCGTCTCCAGGCTGTTGGCCCGGTCCTTGGCCCTCCCCTGTGTCCCATCTCCAGGCTGGTGGCCCGGTCCTTGGCCCTCCCCTGTGTCCCTGCCCCGTCTCAAAGGTCGTGGCCCAGTCCTTGGCCCTCCCCTGTGTCCCTGCCCCATCTCCAAGGTCGTGGGCCATTCCTTGGGCCTCCCCTGTGTCCCTGCCCCGTCTCCAAGGTCGTGGCACGGGCCTTGACCCTCCCCTGTGTCCCTGCCCCGTCTCCAAAATCGTGGCCCGGTCCTTGGTCCCCCCCTGTGTCCCTGTCCCGTCTCCAGGCTGGTGGTCCAGTCCTAGGCCCTCCCCTGTGTCCCTGCCCCGTCTCCAAAGTCGTGGCCCGGTCCTTGGCCCTCCCCTGTGTCCCATCTCCAGGCTGGTGGCCCAGTCCTTGGCCCTCCCCTGTGTCCCTGCCCCATCTCCAGGCTGGTGGCCCAGTCCTTGGCCCTCCCCTGTGTCCCATCTCCAGGCTGGTGGCCCGGTCCTTGGCCCTCCCCTGTGTCCCTGCCCCGTCTCCAAGGTCATGGCCCGGTCCTTGGCCCTCCCCTGTGTCGCATCTCCAGGCTGGTGGCCCGGTCGTTCGCCCTACCCTGTGTCTCTGCCCTATCTCCAAGGTCGTGGCCTGATCCTTGGCCTCCCCTGTGTCCTGTCTCCAAGGTTGTAGCCCTGTCCTTGGCCCTTCCCTGTGTCCCGTCTCCAGGCTGGTGGCCCGGTCCCTGGCCCTCCCCTGTGTCCCTGCCCCATCTCCAGGCTGGTGGCCCGGTCGTTGGCCCTCCCCTGTGTCCCATCTCCAGGCTGGTGGCCCGGTCCTTGGTGCTCCCCTGTGTCCCTGCCCCGTCTCCAGGCTGGTGGCCCAGTCCTTGGCCCTCCCCTGTGTCCAACCTCCAGGCTGGTGGCCCGGTCCTTGGCCCTCCCCTGTGTCCCTGCCCTGTCTCCAAGGTTGTGGCCCGGTCCTTGGCCCTCCCCTGTGTCCCGTCTCCAAGGTGGTGGCCCGGTCCTTGGCCCTCCCCTGTGTCCCTGCCCCGTCTCCAAGGTCGTGGCCCAGTCCTTGGCCTCCCCTTTGTCCCGTCTCCAAGGTCGTGGCCCGGTCCTTGGCGCTCCCCTGTGTCCCTGCCCTGTCTCCAAGGTCATGGCCCAGTCCTTGGCCCTCCCCTGGGTCCCTGCCCCGTCTTCAAGGTCGTGGCCCGGTCCTTGGCCCTCCCCTGTGTCCCTGCCCCGTCTCCAAGGTCGTGGCCTAGTCCTTGGCCTCCCCTTTGTCCCGTCTCCAAGGTGGTGGCCCGGTCCTTGGCCCTCCCCTTTGTCCCGTCTCCAGGCTGGTGGTCCGGTCCTTGGCCCTCCCCTGGGTCCCTGCCCCGTCTCCAAGGTCATGGCCTAGTCCTTGGCCTCCCCTTTGTCCCGTCTCCAAGGTCGTGGCCCGGTCCTTGGCCCTCCCCTGTGTCCCGTCTCCAGGCTGGTGGCCCGGTCCTTGGCCCTCCCCTGTGTCCCTGCCCCATCTCCAAGGTCGTGGCCCGGTCCTTGGCCCTCCCCTGTGTCCCTGTCCCGTCTCCAGGCTGGTGGCCCGGTCCTTGGCCCTCCCCTATGTCCCTGCCCCATCTCCAAGGTCGTGGCCTGATCCTTGGCCTCCCCTGTGTCCCTTCTCCAAGGTCGCGGCCCGGTCCTTGGCCCTCCCCTGTGTCGCTGCCCCGTCTCCAAGGTTGTGGCCCGGTCCTTGGCCCTCCCCTGTGTCCCTGTCCCGTCTCCAGGCTGGTGGCCTAGTCCTTGGCCCTCCCCTGTGTCCCTGCCCAATCTCCAATGCTGTGGCCCGGTACTTGGCCCTCCCCTGTGTCCCGTCTCCAAGGTCGTGGCCCAGTCCTTGGCCCTCCCCTGTGTCCCTGTCCCATCTCCAGACTGGTTACCCAGTCCTTGGCCCTCCCCTGTGTCCCTGCCCAATCTCCAGGCTGGTGGCCCTGTCCTTGGCCCTCCCCTGTGTCCCTGTCCCATCTCCAGGCTGGTGGCCCGGTCCTTGGCCCTCCCCTGTGTCCCTGCCCAATCTCCCAGGTTGTGGCCCTGTCCTTGGCCCTGCCTTGTGTCCCTGCCCGTCTCCAAGGTGGTGGCCCAGTCCTTGGCCCTCCCCTGTGTCGCATCTCCAGGCTGGTAGCCCGGTCCTTGGCCCTCCCCTGTGTCCCTGCCCCGTCTGCAAGGTCGTGGCCTGATCCTTGGCCTCCCCTGTGTCCTGTCTCCAAGGTCGTAGCCCTGTCCTTGGCCCTCCCCTGTGTCCCGTCTCCAGGCTGGTGGCCCGGTCCTTGGCCCTCCCCTGTGTCCTGCCCCATCTCCAGGCTGGTGTCCCGGTCCTTGGCCCTCCCCTGTGTCCCATCTCCAGGCTGGTGGCCCGGTCCTTGGCCCTCCCCTGTGTCCCTGCCCCGTCTCCAGGCTGGTGGCCCAGTCCTTGGCCCTCCCCTGTGTCCAATCTCCAGGCTGGTGGCCCGGTCGTTCGCCCTCCCCTGTGTTCCTGCCCCATCTCCAAGGTCATGGCCCAGTCCTTGGCCCTCTCCTGTGTCCCTGCCCCGTCTCCAAGGTCGTGGCCCGGTCCTTGGCCCTCCCCTGTGTCCCTGCCCCGTCTCCAAGGTCGTGGCCTAGTCCTTGGCCTCCCCTTTGTCCCGTCTCCAAGGTCGTGGCCCGGTCCTTGGCCCTCCCCTGTGTCCCGTCTCCAGGCTGGTGGCCCGTTCCTTGGGCCTCCCCTGTGTCCCTGCCCCGTCTCCAAGGTCGTGGCCCGGCCCTTGGCCCTCCCCTGTGTCCCTGCCCCGTCTCCAGGCTGGTGGCCCGGTCCTTGGCCCTCCCCTATGTCCCTGCCCCATCTCCAAGGTCGTGGCCTGATCCTTGGCCTCCCCTGTGTCCCTTCTCCAAGGTCGCGGCCCAGTCCTTGGCCCTCCCCTATGTCCCTGCCCCGTCTCCAAGGTCGTGGCCCGGTCCTTGGCCCTCCCCTGTGTCCTTGTCCCGTCTCCAGGCTGGTGGCCTAGTCCTAGGCCCTCCCCTGTGTCCCTGTCCCATCTCCAGGCTGGTGGCCCGGTCCTTGGCCCTCCCCTGTGTCCCTGCCCCGTCTCCAAGGTCGTGGCCCGGTCCTTGGCCCTCCCCTGTGTCCCATCTCCAGGCTGGTGGCCCGGTCCTTGGCCCTCCCCTGTGTCCCTGTCCCGTCTCCAAGGTCGTAGCCCTGTCCTTGGCCTCCCCTTTGTCCCGTCTCCAAGGTCGTGGCCCGGTCCTTGGCCCTCCCCTGTGTCCCGTCTCCAGGCTGGTGGCCCAGTCCTTGGCCCTCCCCTGTGTCCCTGCCCCATCTCCAGGCTGGTGGCCCGGTCCTTGGCCCTCCCCTGTGTCCCTGCCCAATCTCCAGGCTGGTGGCCCGGTCCTTGGCCCTCCCCTATGTCCCTGGCCCATCTCCAAGGTCGTGGCCTGATCCTTGGCCTCCCCTGTGTCCCTTCTCCAAGGTCGCGGCCCGGTCCTTGGCCCTCCCCTGTGTCCCTGCCCCGTCTCCAAGGTCGTGGCCGGGTCCTTGGCCCTCCCCTGTGTCCCTGTCCCGTCTCCAGGCTGGTGGCCCGGTCCTTGGCCCTCCCCTGTGTCCCTGCCCCGTCTCCAAGGCCGTCGCCCGGTCCTTGGCCTCCCCTGTGTCCTGTCTCCAAGGTCGTAGCCCTGTCCTTGGCCCTCCCCTGTGTCCCGTCTCCAGGCTGTTGGCCCGGTCCTTGGCCCTCCCCTGTGTCTCTGCCCCATCTCCAGGCTGGTGGCCCGGTCGTTGGCCCTCCCCTGTGTCCCATCTCCAGGCTGGTGGCCCGGTCCTTGGTGCTCCCCTGTGTCCCTGCCCCGTCTCCAAGGTCGTGACCCGGTCCTTGGCCCTCCCCTGTGTCCCATCTCCAGGCTGGTGGCCCGGTCCTTGGCCCTCCCCTGTGTCCCTGCCCCGTCTCCAAGGTCGTGGTCCAGTCCTTGGCCCTCCCCTGTGTCCCTGCCCCACCTCCAGGCTGGTGGCCCGGTCCTTGGCCCTCCCCTGTGTCCCATCTCCAGGCTGGTGGCCCAGTCCTTGGCCCTCCCCTGTGTCCCTGCCCCATCTCCAAGGTCGTGGGCCATTCCTTGGGCCTCCCCTGTGTCCCTGCCCCGTCTCCAAGGCCGTGGCACGGGCCTTGGCCCTCCCCTGTGTCCCTGCCCCGTCTCCAAAATCGTGGCCCGGTCCTTGGTCCCCCCCTGTGTCCCTGTCCCGTCTCCAGGCTGGTGGTCCAGTCCTAGGCCCTCCCCTGTGTCCCTGCCCCGTCTCCAAAGTCGTGGCCCGGTCCTTGGCCCTCCCCTGTGTCCCATCTTCAGGCTGGTGGCCCGGTCCTTGGCCCTCCCCTGTGTCCCTGCCCCATCTCCAGGCTGGTGGCCCAGTCCTTGGCCCTCCCCTGTGTCCCATCTCCAGGCTGGTGGCCCGGTCCTTGGCCCTCCCCTGTGTCCCTGCCCCGTCTCCAAGGTCATGGCCCGGTCCTTGGCCCTCCCCTGTGTCGCATCTCCAGGCTGGTGGCCCGGTCCTTGGCCCTCCCCTGTGTCCCTGCCCCGTCTCCAAGGTCGTGGCCTGATCCTTGGCCTCCCCTGTGTCCTGTCTCCAAGGTTGTAGCCCTGTCCTTGGCCCTTCCCTGTGTCCCGTCTCCAGGCTGGTGGCCCGGTCCCTGGCCCTCCCCTGTGTCCCTGCCCCATCTCCAGGCTGGTGGCCCGGTCGTTGGCCCTCCCCTGTGTCCCATCTCCAGGCTGGTGGCCCGGTCCTTGGTGCTCCCCTGTGTCCCTGCCCAATCTCTAGGCTGGTGGCCCAGTCCTTGGCCCTCCCCTGTGTCCAACCTCCAGGCTGGTGGCCCGGTCCTTGGCCCTCCCCTGTGTCCCTGCCCTGTCTCCAAGGTTGTGGCCCGGTCCTTGGCCCTCCCCTGTGTCCCGTCTCCAAGGTCGTGGCCCGGTCCTTGGCCCTCCCCTGTGTCCCTGCCCCGTCTCCAAGGTCGTGGCCCAGTCCTTGGCCTCCCCTTTGTCCCGTCTCCAAGGTCGTGGCCCGGTCCTTGGCCCTCCCCTGTGTCCCTGCCCTGTCTCCAAGGTCATGGCCCAGTCCTTGGCCCTCCCCTGGGTCCCTGCCCCGTCTTGAAGGTCGTGGCCCGGTCCTTGGCCCTCCCCTGGGTCCCTGCCCCGTCTCCAAGGTCATGGCCTAGTCCTTGGCCTCCCCTTTGTCCCGTCTCCAAGGTCGTGGCCCGGTCCTTGGCCCTCCCCTGTGTCCCGTCTCCAGGCTGGTGGCCCGGTCCTTGGCCCTCCCCTGTGTCCCTGCCCCATCTCCAAGGTCGTGGCCCGGTCCTTGGCCCTCCCCTGTGTCCCTGTCCCGTCTCCAGGCTGGTGGCCCGGTCCTTGGCCCTCCCCTATGTCCCTGCCCCATCTCCAAGGTCGTGGCCTGATCCTTGGCCTCTCCTGTGTCCCTTCTCCAAGGTCGCGGCCCGGTCCTTGGCCCTCCCCTGTGTCGCTGCCCCGTCTCCAAGGTTGTGGCCCGGTCCTTGGCCCTCCCCTGTGTCCCTGTCCCGTCTCCAGGCTGGTGGCCTAGTCCTTGGCCCTCCCCTGTGTCCCTGCCCAATCTCCAATGCTGTGGCCCGGTACTTGGCCCTCCCCTGTGTCCCGTCTCCAAGGTCGTGGCCCAGTCCTTGGCTCTCCCCTGTGTCCCTGTCCCATCTCCAGACTGGTTACCCAGTCCTTGGCCCTCCCCTGTGTCCCTGCCCAATCTCCAGGCTGGTGGCCCTGTCCTTGGCCCTCCCCTGTGTCCCTGTCCCATCTCCAGGCTGGTGGCCCGGTCCTTGGCCCTCCCCTGTGTCCCTGCCCAATCTCCCAGGTTGTGGCCCTGTCCTTGGCCCTGCCTTGTGTCCCTGCCCATCTCCAAGGTGGTGGCCCAGTCCTTGGCCCTCCCCTGTGTCGCATCTCCAGGCTGGTAGCCCGGTCCTTGGCCCTCCCCTGTGTCCCTGCCCCGTCTGCAAGGTCGTGGCCTGATCCTTGGCCTCCCCTGTGTCCTGTCTCCAAGGTCGTAGCCCTGTCCTTGGCCCTCCCCTGTGTCCCGTCTCCAGGCTGGTGGCCCGGTCCTTGGCCCTCCCCTGTGTCCTGCCCCATCTCCAGGCTGGTGTCCCGGTCCTTGGCCCTCCCCTGTGTCCCATCTCCAGGCTGGTGGCCCGGTCCTTGGTGCTCCCCTGTGTCCCTGCCCCGTCTCCAGGCTGGTGGCCCAGTCCTTGGCCCTCCCCTGTGTCCAATCTCCAGGCTGGTGGCCCGGTCGTTCGCCCTCCCCTGTGTTCCTGCCCCATCTCCAAGGTCATGGCCCAGTCCTTGGCCCTCCCCTGTGTCCCTGCCCCGTCTCCAAGGTCGTGGCCCGGTCCTTGGCCCTCCCCTGTGTCCCTGCCCCGTCTCCAAGGTCGTGGCCTAGTCCTTGGCCTCCCCTTTGTCCCGTCTCCAAGGTCGTGGCCCGGTCCTTGGCCCTCCCCTGTGTCCCGTCTCCAGGCTGGTGGCCCGTTCCTTGGCCCTCCCCTGTGTCCCTGCCCCGTCTCCAAGGTCGTGGCCCGGCCCTTGGCCCTCCCCTGTGTCCCTGCCCCGTCTCCAGGCTGGTGGCCCGGTCCTTGGCCCTCCCCTATGTCCCTGCCCCATCTCCAAGGTCGTGGCCTGATCCTTGGCCTCCCCTGTGTCCCTTCTCCAAGGTCGCGGCCCAGTCCTTGGCCCTCCCCTATGTCCCTGCCCCGTCTCCAAGGTCGTGGCCCGGTCCTTGGCCCTCCCCTGTGTCCTTGTCCCGTCTCCAGGCTGGTGGCCTAGTCCTAGGCCCTCCCCTGTGTCCCTGTCCCATCTCCAGGCTGGTGGCCCGGTCCTTGGCCCTCCCCTGTGTCCCTGCCCCGTCTCCAAGGTCGTGGCCCGGTCCTTGGCCCTCCCCTGTGTCCCGTCTCCAGGCTGGTGGCCCAGTCCTTGGCCCTCCCCTGTGTCCCTGCCCCATCTCCAGGCTGGTGGCCCGGTCCTTGGCCCTCCCCTGTGTCCCTGCCCAATCTCCAGGCTGGTGGCCCGGTCCTTGGCCCTCCCCTATGTCCCTGGCCCATCTCCAAGGTCGTGGCCTGATCCTTGGCCTCCCCTGTGTCCCTTCTCCAAGGTCGCGGCCCGGTCCTTGGCCCTCCCCTGTGTCCCTGCCCCGTCTCCATGGTCGTGGCCGGGTCCTTGGCCCTCCCCTGTGTCCCTGTCCCGTCTCCAGGCTGGTGGCCCGGTCCTTGGCCCTCCCCTGTGTCCCTGCCCCGTCTCCAAGGCCGTCGCCCGGTCCTTGGCCTCCCCTGTGTCCTGTCTCCAAGGTCGTAGCCCTGTCCTTGGCCCTCCCCTGTGTCCCGTCTCCAGGCTGGTGGCCCGGTCCTTGGCCCTCCCCTGTGTCCCTGCCCCATCTCCAGGCTGGTGGCCCGGTCGTTGGCCCTCCCCTGTGTCCCATCTCCAGGCTGGTGGCCCGGTCCTTGGTGCTCCCCTGTGTCCCTGCCCCGTCTCCAGGCTGGTGGCCCAGTCCTTGGCCCTCCCCTGTGTCCAATCTCCAGGCTGGTGGCCCGGTCGTTCGCCCTACCCTGTGTCTCTGCCCTATCTCTAAGGTGGTGGCCCGGTCCTTGGCCCTCCCCTGTGTCCCTTCCCTGTCTCCAAGGTCATGGCCCAGTCCTTGGCCCTCCCCTGTGTCCCTGCTCCGTCTCCAAGGTCGTGGCCCGGTCCTTGGCCCTCCCCTGTGTCCCTGCCCCGTCTCCAAGGTCGTGGCCTAGTCCTTGGCCTCCCCTTTGTCCCGTCTCCAAGGTCGTGGCCCGGTCCTTGGCCCTCCCCTGTGTCCCGTCTCCAGGCTGGTGGCCCGGTCCTTGGCCCTCCCCTGTGTCCCTGCCCCGTCTCCAGACTGGTGGCCAGGTCCTTGGCCCTCCCCTGTGTCCCTGTCCCGTCTCCAGGCTGGTGGCCCGGTCCTTGGCCCTCCCCTATGTCCCTGCCCCATCTCCAAGGTCGTGGCCTGATCCTTGGCCTCCCCTGTGTCCCTTCTCCAAGGTGGTGGCCCGGTCCTTGGCCCTCCCCTGTGTCCCTGTCCCATCTCCAAGGTTGTGGCCCGGTCCTTGGCCCTCCCCTGTGTCCTTGCCCAATCTCCAATGCTGTGGCCCGGTCCTTGGCTGTCCCCTGTGTCCCTGCCCCATCTCCAAGGTTGTGGCCCGGTCCTTGGCCTCCCCTGTGTCCCTGTCCCGTCTCCAGGCTGGTGGCCTAGTCCTTGGCCCTCCCCTGTGTCCCATCTCCAGGCTGGTGGCCCGGTCCTTGGTGCTCCCCTGTGTCCCTGCCCCGTCTCCAGGCTGGTGGCCCAGTCCTTGGCCCTCCCCTGTGTCCCTGCCCCACCTCCAGGCTGGTGGCCCGGTCCTTGGCCCTCCCCTGTGTCCCATCTCCAGGCTGGTGGCCCAGTCCTTGGCCCTCCCCTGTGTCCCTGCCCCATCTCCAAGGTCGTGGGCCATTCCTTGGGCCTCCCCTGTGTCCCTGCCCCGTCTCCAAGGCCGTGGCACGGGCCTTGGCCCTCCCCTGTGTCCCTGCCCCGTCTCCAAAATCGTGGCCCGGTCCTTGGTCCCCCCCTGTGTCCCTGTCCCGTCTCCAGGCTGGTGGCCCAGTCCTAGGCCCTCCCCTGTGTCCCTGCTCCGTCTCCAAAGTCGTGGCCCGGTCCTTGGCCCTCCCCTGTGTCCCATCTTCAGGCTGGTGGCCCAGTCCTTGGCCCTCCCCTGTGTCCCTGCCCCATCTCCAGGCTGGTGGCCCAGTCCTTGGCCCTCCCCTGTGTCCCATCTCCAGGCTGGTGGCCCGGTCCTTGGCCCTCCCCTGTGTCCCTGCCCCGTCTCCAAGGTTGTGGCCCGGTCCTTGGCCCTCCCCTGTGTCGCATCTCCAGGCTGGTAGCCCTGTCCTTGGCCCTCCCCTGTGTCCCTGCCCCGTCTCCAAGGTCGTGGCCTGATCCTTGGCCTCCCCTGTGTCCTGTCTCCAAGGTCGTAGCCCTGTCCTTGGCCCTCCCCTGTGTCCCGTCTCCAGGCTGGTGGCCCGGTCCTTGGCCCTCCCCTGTGTCCCTGCCCCATCTCCAGGCTGGTGGCCCGGTCGTTGGCCCTCCCCTGTGTCCCATCTCCAGGCTGGTGGCCCGGTCCTTGGTGCTCCCCTGTGTCCCTGCCCCGTCTCCAGGCTGGTGGCCCAGTCCTTGGCCCTCCCCTGTGTCCAATCTCCAGGCTGGTGGCCCGGTCCTTGGCCCTCCCCTGTGTCCCTGCCCTGTCTCCAAGGTTGTGGCCCGGTCCTTGGCCCTCCCCTGTGTCCCGTCTCCAGGCTGGTGGCCCGGTCCTTGGCCCTCCCCTGTGTCCCTGCCCTGTCTCCAAGGTCATGGCCCAGTCCTTGGCCCTCCCCTGTGTCCCTGCCCCGTCTCCAAGGTGGTGGCCCGGTCCTTGGCCCTCCCCTGTGTCCCTGCCCCGTCTCCAAGGTCGTGGCCCAGTCCTTGGCCTCCCCTTTGTCCCGTCTCCGAGGTTGTGGCCCGGTCCTTGGCCCTCCCCTGTGTCCCTGCCCTGTCTCCAAGGTCATGGCCCAGTCCTTGGCCCTCCCCTGTGTCCCTGCCCCGTCTTCAAGGTCGTGGCCCAGTCCTTGGCCCTCCCCTGTGTCCCTGCCCCGTCTCCAAGGTCGTGGCCTAGTCCTTGGCCTCCCCTTTGTCCCGTCTCCAAGGTGGTGGCCCGGTCCTTGGCCCTCCCCTTTGTCCCGTCTCCAGGCTGGTGGCCCGGTCCTTGGCCCTCCCCTGGGTCCCTGCCCCGTCTCCAAGGTCATGGCCTAGTCCTTGGCCTCCCCTTTGTCCCGTCTCCAAGGTCGTGGCCCGGTCCTTGGCCCTCCCCTGTGTCCCGTCTCCAGGCTGGTGGCCCGGTCCTTGGCCCTCCCCTGTGTCCCTGCCCCATCTCCAAGGTCGTGGCCCGGTCCTTGGCCCTCCCCTGTGTCCCTGTCCCGTCTCCAGGCTGGTGGCCCGGTCCTTGGCCCTCCCCTATGTCCCTGCCCCATCTCCAAGGTCGTGGCCTGATCCTTGGCCTCTCCTGTGTCCGTTCTCAAAGGTCGCGGCCCGGTCCTTGGCCCTCCCCTGTGTCGCTGCCCCGTCTCCAAGGTTGTGGCCCGGTCCTTGGCCCTCCCCTGTGTCCCTGTCCCGTCTCCAGGCTGGTAGCCTAGTCCTTGGCCCTCCCCTGTGTCCCTGCCCAATCTCTAGGCTGGTGGCCCGGTCCTTGGCCCTCCCCTGTGTCCCTGCCCTGTCTCCAGGCTGGTGGCCCGGTCCTTGGCCCTCCCCTGTGTCCCTGCCCCGTCTCCCAGGTTGTGGCCCTGTCCTTGGCCCTGCCTTGTGTGCCTGCCCGTCTCCAAGGTCGTACCCCAGTCCTTGGCCCTCCCCCTGTGTCCCATCTCCAGGCTGGTGGCCCGGTCCTTGGCCCTCCCCTGTGTCCCTGCCCCGTCTCCAAGGTTGTGCCCCGGTCCTTGGCCCTCCCCTGTGTCCCATCTCCAGGCTGGTGGCCCGGTCCTTGGCCCTCCCCTGTGTCCCTGCCCGTCTCCAGGCTGTTGGCCCGGTCCTTGGCCCTCCCCTGTGTCCCATCTACAGACTGGTGGCCCGGTCCTTGGCCCTCCCCTGTGTCCCTGCCCCGTCTCCAAGGTCGTGGCCCGGTCCTTGGCCCTCCCCTGTGTCCCTGCCCTGTCTCCAGGCTGGTGGCCCGTTCCTTGGGCCTCCCCTGTGTCCCTGCCCCGTCTCCCAGGCTGGTGGCCCGGTCCTTGGCCCTGCCTTGTGTCCCTGCCCGTCTCCAAGGTCGTACCCCAGTCCTTGGCCCTCCCCCTGTGTCCCATCTCCAGGCTGGTGGCCCGGTCCTTGGCCCTCCCCTGTGTCCCTGCCCCGTCTCCAAGGTTGTGGCACGGGCCTTGGCCCTCCCCTGTGTCCCATCTCCAGGCTGGTGGCCCGGTCCTTGGCCCTCCCCTGTGTCCCCCTGTGTCCCATCTCCAGGCTGGTGGCCCGGTCCTTGGCCCTCCCCTGTGTCCCTGCCCCGTCTCCAAGGTGGTGGTCCAGTCCTTGGTGCTCCCCTGTGTCCCTGCCGCACCTCCAGGCTGGTGGCCCGGTCCTTGGCCCTCCCCTGTGTCCCTGCCCCATCTCCAAGGTCGTGGGCCATTCCTTGGGCCTCCCCTGTGTCCCTGCCCCGTCTCCAAGGCCGTGGCACGGGCCTTGGCCCTCCCCTGTGTCCCTGCCCCGTCTCCAAAATCGTGGCCCGGTCCTTGGTCCCCCCCTGTGTCCCTGTCCCGTCTCCAGGCTGGTGGCCCAGTCCTAGGCCCTCCCCTGTGTCCCTGCTCCGTCTCCAAAGTCGTGGCCCGGTCCTTGGCCCTCCCCTGTGTCCCTGCCCCATCTCCAGGCTGGTGGCCCAGTCCTTGGCCCTCCCCTGTGTCCCTGCCCCGTCTCCAAGGTCGTGGCCTGATCCTTGGCCTCCCCTGTGTCCTGTCTCCAAGGTCGTGGCCCGGTCCTTGGCCCTCCCCTGTGTCCCATCTTCAGGCTGGTAGCCCGGTCCTTGGCCCTCCCCTGTGTCCCTGCCCCGTCTCCAAGGTCGTGGCCTGATCCTTGGCCTCCCCTGTGTCCTGTCTCCAAGGTCGTAGCCCTGTCCTTGGCCCTCCCCTGTGTCCCGTCTCCAGGCTGGTGGCCCGGTCCTTGGCCCTCCCCTGTGTCCCTGCCCCATCTCCAGGCTGGTGGCCCGGTCGTTGGCCCTCCCCTGTGTCCCATCTCCAGGCTGGTGGCCCGGTCCTTGGTGCTCCCCTGTGTCCCTGCCCCGTCTCCAGGCTGGTGGCCCAGTCCTTGGCCCTCCCCTGTGTCCAATCTCCAGGCTGGTGGCCCGGTCCTTGGCCCTTCCCTGTGTCCCTGCCCTGTCTCCAAGGTTGTGGCCCGGTCCTTGGCCCTCCCCTGTGTCCCGTCTCCAGGCTGGTGGCCCGGCCCTTGGCCCTCCCCTGTGTCCCTGCCCTGTCTCCAAGGTCATGGCCCAGTCCTTGGCCCTCCCCTGTGTCCCTGCCCCGTCTCCAAGGTCGTGGCCCGGTCCTTGGCCCTCCCCTGTGTCCCTGCCCCGTCTCCAAGGTCGTGGCCCAGTCCTTGGCCTCCCCTTTGTCCCGTCTCCAAGGTTGTGGCCCGGTCCTTGGCCCTCCCCTGTGTCCCTGCCCTGTCTCCAAGGTCATGGCCCAGTCCTTGGCCCTCCCCTGTGTCCCTGCCCCGTCTCAAAGGTCGTGGTCCGGTCCTTGGCCCTCCCCTGTGTCCCTGCCGCACCTCCAGGCTGGTGGCCCGGTCCTTGGCCCTCCCCTGTGTCCCATCTCCAGGCTGGTGGCCCAGTCCTTGGCCCTCCCCTGTGTCCCTGCCCCATCTCCAAGGTCGTGGGCCATTCCTTGGGCCTCCCCTGTGTCCCTGCCCCGTCTCCAAGGTCGTGGCCCGGTCCTTGGCCCTTCCCTGTGTCCCTGCCCCGTCTCCAAAATCGTGGCCCGGTCCTTGGTCCCCCCCTGTGTCCCTGTCCCGTCTCCAGGCTGGTGGCCCAGTCCTAGGCCCTCCCCTGTGTCCCTGCTCCGTCTCCAAAGTCGTGGCCCGGTCCTTGGCCCTCCCATGTGTCCCATCTTCAGGCTGGTGGCCCAGTCCTTGGCCCTCCCCTGTGTCCCTGCCCCATCTCCAGGCTGGTGGCCCAGTCCTTGGCCCTCCCCTGTGTCCCATCTCCAGGCTGGTGGCCCGGTCCTTGGTGCTCCCCTGTGTCCCTGCCCCGTCTCCAGGCTGGTGGCCCAGTCCTTGGCCCTCCCCTGTGTCCAATCTCCAGGCTGGTGGCCCGGTCCTTGGCCCTCCCCTGTGTCCCTGCCCTGTCTCCAAGGTTGTGGCCCGGTCCTTGGCCCTCCCCTGTGTCCCGTCTCCAGGCTGGTGGCCCGGTCCTTGGCCCTCCCCTGTGTCCCTGCCCTGTCTCCAAGGTCATGGCCCAGTCCTTGGCCCTCCCCTGTGTCCCTGCCCCGTCTCCAAGGTCGTGGCCCGGTCCTTGGCCCTCCCCTGTGTCCCTGCCCCGTCTCCAAGGTCGTGGCCCAGTCCTTGGCCTCCCCTTTGTCCCGTCTCCAAGGTTGTGGCCCGGTCCTTGGCCCTCCCCTGTGTCCCTGCCCCGTCTCCAAGGTCATGGCCCAGTCCTTGGCCCTCCCCTGTGTCCCTGCCCCGTCTCCAAGGTCGTGGCCCGGTCCTTGGCCCTCCCCTGTGTCCCTGCCCCGTCTCCAAGGTCGTGGCCTAGTCCTTGGCCTCCCCTTTGTCCCGTCTCCAAGGTGGTGGCCCGGTCCTTGGCCCTCCCCTGTGTCCCGTCTCCAGGCTGGTGGCCCGGTCCTTGGCCCTCCCCTGGGTCCCTGCCCCGTCTCCAAGGTCATGGCCTAGTCCTTGGCCTCCCCTTTGTCCCGTCTCCAAGGTCGTGGCCCGGTCCTTGGCCCTCCCCTGTGTCCCTGCCCTGTCTCCAGGCTGGTGGCCCGTTCCTTGGCCCTCCCCTGTGTCCCTGCCCCGTCTCCCAGGTTGTGGCCCTGTCCTTGGCCCTGCCTTGTGTCCCTGCCCGTCTCCAAGGTCGTACCCCAGTCCTTGGCCCTCCCCCTGTGTCCCATCTCCAGGCTGGTGGCCCGGTCCTTGGCCCTCCCCTGTGTCCCTGCCCCGTCTCCAAGGTTGTGGCCCGGTCCTTGGCCCTCCCCTGTGTCCCATCTCCAGGCTGGTGGCCCGGTCCTTGGCCCTCCCCTGTGTCCCTGCCCCGTCTCCAAGGTCGTGGCCCGGTCCTTGGCCCTCCCCTGTGTCCCATCTCCAGGCTGGTGGCCCGGTCCTTGGCCCTCCCCTGTGTCCCTGCCCCGTCTCCAAGGTCGTGGTCCAGTCCTTGGTGCTCCCCTGTGTCCCTGCCCCACCTCCAGGCTGGTGGCCCGGTCCTTGGCCCTCCCCTGTGTCCCTGCCCCATCTCCAAGGTCGTGGGCCATTCCTTGGGCCTCCCCTGTGTCCCTGCCCCGTCTCCAAGGCCGTGGCACGGGCCTTGGCCCTCCCCTGTGTCCCTGCCCCGTCTCCAAAATCGTGGCCCGGTCCTTGGTCCCCCCCTGTGTCCCTGTCCCGTCTCCAGGCTGGTGGCCCAGTCCTAGGCCCTCCCCTGTGTCCCTGCTCCGTCTCCAAAGTCGTGGCCCGGTCCTTGGCCCTCCCCTGTGTCCCATCTTCAGGCTGGTGGCCCAGTCCTTGGCCCTCCCCTGTGTCCCTGCCCCATCTCCAGGCTGGTGGCCCAGTCCTTGGCCCTCCCCTGTGTCCCATCTCCAGGCTGGTGGCCCGGTCCTTGGCCCTCCCCTGTGTCCCTGCCCCGTATCCAAGGTTGTGGCCCGGTCCTTGGCCCTCCCCTGTGTCGCATCTCCAGGCTGGTAGCCCTGTCCTTGGCCCTCCCCTGTGTCCCTGCCCCGTATCCAAGGTCGTGGCCTGATCCTTGGCCTCCCCTGTGTCCTGTCTCCAAGGTCGTAGCCCTGTCCTTGGCCCTCCCCTGTGTCCCGTCTCCAGGCTGTTGGCCCGGTCCTTGGCCCTCCCCTGTGTCCCTGCCCCATCTCCAGGCTGGTGGCCCGGTTGTTGGCCCTCCCCTGTGTCCCATCTCCAGGCTGGTGGCCCGGTCCTTGGTGCTCCCCTGTGTCCCTGCCCCGTCTCCAGGCTGGTGGCCCAGTCCTTGGCCCTCCCCTGTGTCCAATCTCCAGGCTGGTGGCCCGGTCCTTGGCCCTCCCCTGTGTCCCTGCCCTGTCTCCAAGGTTGTGGCCCGGTCCTTGGCCCTCCCCTGTGTCCCGTCTCCAGGCTGGTGGCCCGGTCCTTGGCCCTCCCCTGTGTCCCTGCCCTGTCTCCAAGGTCATGGCCCAGTCCTTGGCCCTCCCCTGTGTCCCTGCCCCGTCTCCAAGGTGGTGGCCCGGTCCTTGGCCCTCCCCTGTGTCCCTGCCCCGTCTCCAAGGTCGTGGCCCAGTCCTTGGCCTCCCCTTTGTCCCGTCTCCGAGGTTGTGGCCCGGTCCTTGGCCCTCCCCTGTGTCCCTGCCCTGTCTCCAAGGTCATGGCCCAGTCCTTGGCCCTCCCCTGTGTCCCTGCCCCGTCTTCAAGGTCGTGGCCCAGTCCTTGGCCCTCCCCTGTGTCCCTGCCCCGTCTCCAAGGTCGTGGCCTAGTCCTTGGCCTCCCCTTTGTCCCGTCTCCAAGGTGGTGGCCCGGTCCTTGGCCCTCCCCTTTGTCCCGTCTCCAGGCTGGTGGCCCGGTCCTTGGCCCTCCCCTGGGTCCCTGCCCCGTCTCCAAGGTCATGGCCTAGTCCTTGGCCTCCCCTTTGTCCCGTCTCCAAGGTCGTGGCCCGGTCCTTGGCCCTCCCCTGTGTCCCGTCTCCAGGCTGGTGGCCCGGTCCTTGGCCCTCCCCTGTGTCCCTACCCCATCTCCAAGGTCGTGGCCCGGTCCTTGGCCCTCCCCTGTGTCCCTGTCCCGTCTCCAGGCTGGTGGCCCGGTCCTTGGCCCTCCCCTATGTCCCTGCCCCATCTCCAAGGTCGTGGCCTGATCCTTGGCCTCTCCTGTGTCCGTTCTCAAAGGTCGCGGCCCGGTCCTTGGCCCTCCCCTGTGTCCCTGCCCCGTCTCCAAGGTTGTGGCCCGGTCCTTGGCCCTCCCCTGTGTCCCTGTCCCGTCTCCAGGCTGGTGGCCTAGTCCTTGGCCCTCCCCTGTGTCCCTGCCCAATCTCTAGGCTGGTGGCCCGGTCCTTGGCCCTCCCCTGTGTCCCTGCCCTGTCTCCAGGCTGGTGGCCCGGTCCTTGGCCCTCCCCTGTGTCCCTGCCCCGTCTCCCAGGTTGTGGCCCTGTCCTTGGCCCTGCCTTGTGTGCCTGCCCGTCTCCAAGGTCGTACCCCAGTCCTTGGCCCTCCCCCTGTGTCCCATCTCCAGGCTGGTGGCCCGGTCCTTGGCCCTCCCCTGTGTCCCTGCCCCGTCTCCAAGGTTGTGCCCCGGTCCTTGGCCCTCCCCTGTGTCCCATCTCCAGGCTGGTGGCCCGGTCCTTGGCCCTCCCCTGTGTCCCTGCCCGTCTCCAGGCTGTTGGCCCGGTCCTTGGCCCTCCCCTGTGTCCCATCTACAGACTGGTGGCCCGGTCCTTGGCCCTCCCCTGTGTCCCTGCCCCGTCTCCAAGGTCGTGGCCCGGTCCTTGGCCCTCCCCTGTGTCCCTGCCCTGTCTCCAGGCTGGTGGCCCGTTCCTTGGCCCTCCCCTGTGTCCCTGCCCCGTCTCCCAGGCTGGTGGCCCGGTCCTTGGCCCTGCCTTGTGTCCCTGCCCGTCTCCAAGGTCGTACCCCAGTCCTTGGCCCTCCCCCTGTGTCCCATCTCCAGGCTGGTGGCCCGGTCCTTGGCCCTCCCCTGTGTCCCTGCCCCGTCTCCAGGCTGGTGGCTTAGTCCTTGGCCCTCCCCTGTGTCCCTGCCCAATCTCCAGGCTGGTGGCCCGGTCCTTGGCCCTCCCCTGTGTCCCTGCCCTGTCTCCAGGCTGGTGGCCCAGTCCTTGGCTCTCCCCTGTGTCCCTGTCCCATCTCCAGACTGGTTACCCAGTCCTTGGCCCTCCCCTGTGTCCCTGCCCAATCTCCAGGCTGGTGGCCCTGTCCTTGGCCCTCCCCTGTGTCCCTGTCCCATCTCCAGGCTGGTGGCCCGGTCCTTGGCCCTCCCCTGTGTCCCTGCCCAATCTCCCAGGTTGTGGCCCTGTCCTTGGCCCTGCCTTGTGTCCCTGCCCGTCTCCAAGGTGGTGGCCCAGTCCTTGGCCCTCCCCTGTGTCGCATCTCCAGGCTGGTAGCCCGGTCCTTGGCCCTCCCCTGTGTCCCTGCCCCGTCTGCAAGGTCGTGGCCTGATCCTTGGCCTCCCCTGTGTCCTGTCTCCAAGGTCGTAGCCCTGTCCTTGGCCCTCCCCTGTGTCCCGTCTCCAGGCTGGTGGCCCGGTCCTTGGCCCTCCCCTGTGTCCTGCCCCATCTCCAGGCTGGTGTCCCGGTCCTTGGCCCTCCCCTGTGTCCCATCTCCAGGCTGGTGGCCCGGTCCTTGGTGCTCCCCTGTGTCCCTGCCCCGTCTCCAGGCTGGTGGCCCAGTCCTTGGCCCTCCCCTGTGTCCAATCTCCAGGCTGGTGGCCCGGTCGTTCGCCCTCCCCTGTGTTCCTGCCCCATCTCCAAGGTCATGGCCCAGTCCTTGGCCCTCCCCTGTGTCCCTGCCCCGTCTCCAAGGTCGTGGCCCGGTCCTTGGCCCTCCCCTGTGTCCCTGCCCCGTCTCCAAGGTCGTGGCCTAGTCCTTGGCCCTCCCCTGTGTCCCGTCTCCAGGCTGGTGGCCCGTTCCTTGGCCCTCCCCTGTGTCCCTGCCCCGTCTCCAAGGTCGTGGCCCGGCCCTTGGCCCTCCCCTGTGTCCCTGCCCCGTCTCCAGGCTGGTGGCCCGGTCCTTGGCCCTCCCCTATGTCCCTGCCCCATCTCCAAGGTCGTGGCCTGATCCTTGGCCTCCCCTGTGTCCCTTCTCCAAGGTCGCGGCCCAGTCCTTGGCCCTCCCCTATGTCCCTGCCCCGTCTCCAAGGTCGTGGCCCGGTCCTTGGCCCTCCCCTGTGTCCTTGTCCCGTCTCCAGGCTGGTGGCCTAGTCCTAGGCCCTCCCCTGTGTCCCTGTCCCATCTCCAGGCTGGTGGCCCGGTCGTTGGCCCTCCCCTGTGTCCCTGCCCCGTCTCCAAGGTCGTGGCCCGGTCCTTGGCCCTCCCCTGTGTCCCATCTCCAGGCTGGTGGCCCGGTCCTTGGCCCTCCCCTGTGTCCCTGTCCCGTCTCCAAGGTCGTAGCCCTGTCCTTGGCCTCCCCTTTGTCCCGTCTCCAAGGTGGTGGCCCGGTCCTTGGCCCTCCCCTGTGTCCCGTCTCCAGGCTGGTGGCCCAGTCCTTGGCCCTCCCCTGTGTCCCTGCCCCATCTCCAGGCTGGTGGCCCGGTCCTTGGCCCTCCCCTGTGTCCCTGCCCAATCTCCAGGCTGGTGGCCCGGTCCTTGGCCCTCCCCTATGTCCCTGGCCCATCTCCAAGGTCGTGGCCTGATCCTTGGCCTCCCCTGTGTCCCTTCTCCAAGGTCGCGGCCCGGTCCTTGGCCCTCCCCTGTGTCCCTGCCCCGTCTCCAAGGTCGTGGCCGGGTCCTTGGCCCTCCCCTGTGTCCCTGTCCCGTCTCCAGGCTGGTGGCCCGGTCCTTGGCCCTCCCCTGTGTCCCTGCCCCGTCTCCAAGGCCGTCGCCCGGTCCTTGGCCTCCCCTGTGTCCTGTCTCCAAGGTCGTAGCCCTGTCCTTGGCCCTCCCCTGTGTCCCGTCTCCAGGCTGTTGGCCCGGTCCTTGGCCCTCCCCTGTGTCCCTGCCCCATCTCCAGGCTGGTGGCCCGGTCGTTGGCCCTCCCCTGTGTCCCATCTCCAGGCTGGTGGCCCGGTCCTTGGTGCTCCCCTGTGTCCCTGCCCCGTCTCCAGGCTGGTGGCCCAGTCCTTGGCCCTCCCCTGTGTCCAATCTCCAGGCTGGTGGCCCGGTCGTTCGCCCTACCCTGTGTCTCTGCCCTATCTCTAAGGTGGTGGCCCGGTCCTTGGCCCTCCCCTGTGTCCCTTCCCTGTCTCCAAGGTCATGGCCCAGTCCTTGGCCCTCCCCTGTGTCCCTGCTCCGTCTCCAAGGTCGTGGCCCGGTCCTTAGCCCTCCCCTGTGTCCCTGCCCCGTCTCCAAGGTCGTGGCCTAGTCCTTGGCCTCCCCTTTGTCCCGTCTCCAAGGTCGTGGCCCGGTCCTTGGCCCTCCCCTTTGTCCCGTCTCCAGGCTGGTGGCCCGGTCCTTGGCCCTCCCCTATGTCCCTGCCCCGTCTCCAAGGTCATGGCCTAGTCCTTGGCCTCCCCTTTGTCCCGTCTCCAAGGTCGTGGCCCGGTCCTTGGCCCTCCCCTGTGTCCCTGCCCTGTCTCCAGGCTGGTGGCCCGTTCCTTGGCCCTCCCCTGTGTCCCTGCCCCGTCTCCCAGGCTGGTGGCCCTGTCCTTGGCCCTGCCTTGTGTCCCTGCCCGTCTCCAAGGTCGTACCCCAGTCCTTGGCCCTCCCCCTGTGTCCCATCTCCAGGCTGGTGGCCCGGTCCTTGGCCCTCCCCTGTGTCCCTGCCCCGTCTCCAAGGTTGTGGCCCGGTCCTTGGCCCTCCCCTGTGTCCCATCTCCAGGCTGGTGGCCCGGTCCTTGGCCCTCCCCTGTGTCCCTGCCCCGTCTCCAAGGTGGTGGCCCGGTCCTTGGCCCTCCCCTGTGTCCCATCTCCAGGCTGGTGGCCCGGTCCTTGGCCCTCCCCTGTGTCCCTGCCCCGTCTCCAAGGTCGTGGTCCAGTCCTTGGTGCTCCCCTGTGTCCCTGCCGCACCTCCAGGCTGGTGGCCCGGTCCTTGGCCCTGCCCTGTGTCCCATCTCCAGGCTGGTGGCCCAGTCCTTGGCCCTCCCCTGTGTCCCTGCCCCATCTCCAAGGTCGTGGGCCATTCCTTGGGCCTCCCCTGTGTCCCTGCCCCGTCTCCAAGGCCGTGGCACGGGCCTTGGCCCTCCCCTGTGTCCCTGCCCCGTCTCCAAAATCGTGGCCCGGTCCTTGGTCCCCCCCTGTGTCCCTGTCCCGTCTCCAGGCTGGTGGCCCAGTCCTAGGCCCTCCCCTGTGTCCCTGCTCCGTCTCCAAAGTCGTGGCCCGGTCCTTGGCCCTCCCCTGTGTCCCATCTTCAGGCTGGTGGCCCAGTCCTTGGCCCTCCCCTGTGTCCCTGCCCCATCTCCAGGCTGGTGGCCCAGTCCTTGGCCCTCCCCTGTGTCCAATCTCCAGGCTGGTGGCCCGGTCCTTGGCCCTCCCCTGTGTCCCTGCCCCGTCTCCAAGGTTGTGGCCCGGTCCTTGGCCCTCCCCTGTGTCGCATCTCCAGGCTGGTAGCCCGGTCCTTGGCCCTCCCCTGTGTCCCTGCCCCGTCTCCAAGGTCGTGGCCTGATCCTTGGCCTCCCCTGTGTCCTGTCTCCAAGGTCGTAGCCCTGTCCTTGGCCCTCCCCTGTGTCCCGTCTCCAGGCTGGTGGCCCGGTCCTTGGCCCTCCCCTGTGTCCCTGCCCCATCTCCAGGCTGGTGGCCCGGTCGTTGGCCCTCCCCTGTGTCCCATCTCCAGGCTGGTGGCCCGGTCCTTGGTGCTCCCCTGTGTCCCTGCCCCGTCTCCAGGCTGGTGGCCCAGTCCTTGGCCCTCCCCTGTGTCCAATCTACAGGCTGGTGGCCCGGTCCTTGGCCCTCCCCTGTGTCCCTGCCCTGTCTCCAAGGTTGTGGCCCGGTCCTTGGCCCTCCCCTGTGTCCCGTCTCCAGGCTGGTGGCCCGGTCCTTGGCCCTCCCCTGTGTCCCTGCCCTGTCTCCAAGGTCATGGCCCAGTCCTTGGCCCTCCCCTGTGTCCCTGCCCCGTCTCCAAGGTCGTGGCCCGGTCCTTGGCCCTCCCCTGTGTCCCTGCCCCGTCTCCAAGGTCGTGGCCCAGTCCTTGGCCTCCCCTTTGTCCCGTCTCCAAGGTTGTGGCCTGGTCCTTGGCCCTCCCCTGTGTCCCTGCCCTGTCTCCAAGGTCATGGCCCAGTCCTTGGCCCTCCCCTGTGTCCCTGCCCCGTCTTCAAGGTCGTGGCCCTGTCCTTGGCCCTCCCCTGTGTCCCTGCCCCGTCTCCAAGGTCGTGGCCTAGTCCTTGGCCTCCCCTTTGTCCCGTCTCCAAGGTGGTGGCCCGGTCCTTGGCCCTCCCCTTTGTCCCGTCTCCAGGCTGGTGGCCCGGTCCTTGGCCCTCCCCTGGGTCCCTGCCCCGTCTCCAAGGTCATGGCCTAGTCCTTGGCCTCCCCTTTGTCCCGTCTCCAAGGTCGTGGCCCGGTCCTTGGCCCTCCCCTGTGTCCCGTCTCCAGGCTGGTGGCCCGGTCCTTGGCCCTCCCCTGTGTCCCTGCCCCATCTCCAAGGTCGTGGCCCGGTCCTTGGCCCTCCCCTGTGTCCCTGTCCCGTCTCCAGGCTTGTGGCCCGGTCCTTGGCCCTCCCCTATGTCCCTGCCCCATCTCCAAGGTCGTGGCCTGATCCTTGGCCTCCCCTGTGTCCCTGTCCCGTCTCCAGGCTGGTGGCTTAGTCCTTGGCCCTCCCCTGTGTCCCTGCCCAATCTCCAGGCTGGTGGCCCGGTCCTTGGCCCTCCCCTGTGTCCCTGCCCTGTCTCCAGGCTGGTGGCCCGGTCCTTGGCCCTCCCCTGTGTCCCTGCCCCGTCTCCCAGGTTGTGGCCCTGTCCTTGGCCCTGCCTTGTGTCCCTGCCCGTCTCCAAGGTCGTACCCCAGTCCTTGGCCCTCCCCCTGTGTCCCATCTCCAGGCTGGTGGCCCGGTCCTTGGCCCTCCCCTGTGTCCCTGCCCTGTCTCCAAGGTCATGGCCCAGTCCTTGGCCCTCCCCTGTGTCCCTGCCCCGTCTCCAAGGTCGTGGCCCGGTCCTTGGCCCTCCCCTGTGTCCCTGCCCCGTCTCCAGGCTGGTGGCCCAGTCCTTGGCCTCCCCTTTGTCCCGTCTCCAAGGTTGTGGCCCGGTCCTTGGCCCTCCCCTGTGTCCCTGCCCCGTCTCCAAGGTCATGGCCCAGTCCTTGGCCCTCCCCTGTGTCCCTGCCCCGTCTCCAAGGTCGTGGCCCGGTCCTTGGCCCTCCCCTGTGTCCCTGCCCCGTCTCCAAGGTCGTGGCCTAGTCCTTGGCCTCCCCTTTGTCCCGTCTCCAAGGTGGTGGCCCGGTCCTTGGCCCTCCCCTTTGTCCCGTCTCCAGGCTGGTGGCCTGGTCCTTGGCCCTCCCCTATGTCCCTGCCCCGTCTCCAAGGTCATGGCCTAGTCCTTGGCCTCCCCTTTGTCCCGTCTCCAAGGTCGTGGCCCGGTCCTTGGCCCTCCCCTGTGTCCCTGCCCTGTCTCCAGGCTGGTGGCCCGTTCCTTGGCCCTCCCCTGTGTCCCTGCCCCGTCTCCCAGGCTGGTGGCCCTGTCCTTGGCCCTGCCTTGTGTCCCTGCCCGTCTCCAAGGTCGTACCCCAGTCCTTGGCCCTCCCCCTGTGTCCCATCTCCAGGCTGGTGGCCCAGTCCTTGGCCCTCCCCTGTGTCCCTGCCCCGTCTCCAAGGTTGTGGCACGGGCCTTGGCCCTCCCCTGTGTCCCATCTCCAGGCTGGTGGCCCGGTCCTTGGCCCTCCCCTGTGTCCCTGCCCCGTCTCCAAGGTGGTGGCCCGGTCCTTGGCCCTCCCCTGTGTCCCATCTCCAGGCTGGTGGCCCGGTCCTTGGCCCTCCCCTGTGTCCCTGCCCCGTCTCCAAGGTCGTGGTCCAGTCCTTGGTGCTCCCCTGTGTCCCTGCCGCACCTCCAGGCTGGTGGCCCGGTCCTTGGCCCTCCCCTGTGTCCCATCTCCAGGCTGGTGGCCCAGTCCTTGGCCCTCCCCTGTGTCCCTGCCCCATCTCCAAGGTCGTGGGCCATTCCTTGGGCCTCCCCTGTGTCCCTGCCCCGTCTCCAAGGCCGTGGCACGGGCCTTGGCCCTCCCCTGTGTCCCTGCCCCGTCTCCAAAATCGTGGCCCGGTCCTTGGTCCCCCTCTGTGTCCCTGTCCCGTCTCCAGGCTGGTGGCCCAGTCCTAGGCCCTCCCCTGTGTCCCTGCTCCGTCTCCAAAGTCGTGGCCCGGTCCTTGGCCCTCCCCTGTGTCCCATCTTCAGGCTGGTGGCCCAGTCCTTGGCCCTCCCCTGTGTCCCTGCCCCATCTCCAGGCTGGTGGCCCAGTCCTTGGCCCTCCCCTGTGTCCCATCTCCAGGCTGGTGGCCCGGTCCTTGGCCCTCCCCTGTGTCCCTGCCCCGTCTCCAAGGTCGTGGCCCGGTCCTTGGCCCTCCCCTGTGTCGCATCTCCAGGCTGGTAGCCCGGTCCTTGGCCCTCCCCTGTGTCCCTGCCCCGTCTCCAAGGTCGTGGCCTGATCCTTGGCCTCCCCTGTGTCCTGTCTCCAAGGTCGTAGCCCTGTCCTTGGCCCTCCCCTGTGTCCCGTCTCCAGGCTGGTGGCCCGGTCCTTGGCCCTCCCCTGTGTCCCTGCCCCATCTCCAGGCTGGTGGCCCGGTCGTTGGCCCTCCCCTGTGTCCCATCTCCAGGCTGGTGGCCCGGTCCTTGGTGCTCCCCTGTGTCCCTGCCCCGTCTCCAGGCTGGTGGCCCAGTCCTTGGCCCTCCCCTGTGTCCAATCTACAGGCTGGTGGCCCGGTCCTTGGCCCTTCCCTGTGTCCCTGCCCTGTCTCCAAGGTTGTGGCCCGGTCCTTGGCCCTCCCCTGTGTCCCGTCTCCAGGCTGGTGGCCCGGTCCTTGGCCCTCCCCTGTGTCCCTGCCCTGTCTCCAAGGTCATGGCCCAGTCCTTGGCCCTCCCCTGTGTCCCTGCCCCGTCTCCAAGGTCGTGGCCCGGTCCTTGGCCCTCCCCTGTGTCCCTGCCCCGTCTCCAAGGTCGTGGCCCAGTCCTTGGCCTCCCCTTTGTCCCGTCTCCAAGGTTGTGGCCCGGTCCTTGGCCCTCCCCTGTGTCCCTGCCCTGTCTCCAAGGTCATGGCCCAGTCCTTGGCCCTCCCCTGTGTCCCTGCCCCGTCTCAAAGGTCGTGGTCCGGTCCTTGGCCCTCCCCTGTGTCCCTGCCGCACCTCCAGGCTGGTGGCCCGGTCCTTGGCCCTCCCCTGTGTCCCATCTCCAGGCTGGTGGCCCAGTCCTTGGCCCTCCCCTGTGTCCCTGCCCCATCTCCAAGGTCGTGGGCCATTCCTTGGGCCTCCCCTGTGTCCCTGCCCCGTCTCCAAGGTCGTGGCCCGGTCCTTGGCCCTTCCCTGTGTCCCTGCCCCGTCTCCAAAATCGTGGCCCGGTCCTTGGTCCCCCCCTGTGTCCCTGTCCCGTCTCCAGGCTGGTGGCCCAGTCCTAGGCCCTCCCCTGTGTCCCTGCTCCGTCTCCAAAGTCGTGGCCCGGTCCTTGGCCCTCCCATGTGTCCCATCTTCAGGCTGGTGGCCCAGTCCTTGGCCCTCCCCTGTGTCCCTGCCCCATCTCCAGGCTGGTGGCCCAGTCCTTGGCCCTCCCCTGTGTCCCATCTCCAGGCTGGTGGCCCGGTCCTTGGTGCTCCCCTGTGTCCCTGCCCCGTCTCCAGGCTGGTGGCCCAGTCCTTGGCCCTCCCCTGTGTCCAATCTCCAGGCTGGTGGCCCGGTCCTTGGCCCTCCCCTGTGTCCCTGCCCTGTCTCCAAGGTTGTGGCCCGGTCCTTGGCCCTCCCCTGTGTCCCGTCTCCAGGCTGGTGGCCCGGTCCTTGGCCCTCCCCTGTGTCCCTGCCCTGTCTCCAAGGTCATGGCCCAGTCCTTGGCCCTCCCCTGTGTCCCTGCCCCGTCTCCAAGGTCGTGGCCCGGTCCTTGGCCCTCCCCTGTGTCCCTGCCCCGTCTCCAAGGTCGTGGCCCAGTCCTTGGCCTCCCCTTTGTCCCGTCTCCAAGGTTGTGGCCCGGTCCTTGGCCCTCCCCTGTGTCCCTGCCCCATCTCCAAGGTCATGGCCCAGTCCTTGGCCCTCCCCTGTGTCCCTGCCCCGTCTCCAAGGTCGTGGCCCGGTCCTTGGCCCTCCCCTGTGTCCCTGCCCCGTCTCCAAGGTCGTGGCCTAGTCCTTGGCCTCCCCTTTGTCCCGTCTCCAAGGTGGTGGCCCGGTCCTTGGCCCTCCCCTTTGTCCCGTCTCCAGGCTGGTGGCCCGGTCCTTGGCCCTCCCCTGGGTCCCTGCCCCGTCTCCAAGGTCATGGCCTAGTCCTTGGCCCTCCCCTGTGTCCCTGCCCCGTCTTCAAGGTCGTGGCCCTGTCCTTGGCCCTCCCCTGTGTCCCTGCCCCGTCTCCAAGGTCGTGGCCTAGTCCTTGGCCTCCCCTTTGTCCCGTCTCCAAGGTGGTGGCCCGGTCCTTGGCCCTCCCCTTTGTCCCGTCTCCAGGCTGGTGGCCCGGTCCTTGGCCCTCCCCTGGGTCCCTGCCCCGTCTCCAAGGTCATGGCCTAGTCCTTGGCCTCCCCTTTGTCCCGTCTCCAAGGTCGTGGCCCGGTCCTTGGCCCTCCCCTGTGTCCCGTCTCCAGGCTGGTGGCCCGGTCCTTGGCCCTCCCCTGTGTCCCTGCCCCATCTCCAAGGTCGTGGCCCGGTCCTTGGCCCTCCCCTGTGTCCCTGTCCCGTCTCCGGGCTGGTGGCCCGGTCCTTGGCCCTCCCCTATGTCCCTGCCCCATCTCCAAGGTCGTGGCCTGATCCTTGGCCTCCCCTGTGTCCCTGTCCCGTCTCCAGGCTGGTGGCTTAGTCCTTGGCCCTCCCCTGTGTCCCTGCCCAATCTCCAGGCTGGTGGCCCGGCCCTTGGCCCTCCCCTGTGTCCCTGCCCTGTCTCCAGGCTGGTGGCCCGGTCCTTGGCCCTCCCCTGTGTCCCTGCCCCGTCTCCCAGGTTGTGGCCCTGTCCTTGGCCCTGCCTTGTGTCCCTGCCCGTCTCCAAGGTCGTACCCCAGTCCTTGGCCCTCCCCCTGTGTCCCATCTCCAGGCTGGTGGCCCGGTCCTTGGCCCTCCCCTGTGTCCCTGCCCCGTCTCCAAGGTTGTGGCCCGTTCCTTGGCCCTCCCCTGTGTCCCATCTCCAGGCTGGTGGCCCGGTCCTTGGCCCTCCCCTGTGTCCCTGCCCGTCTCCAGGCTGTTGGCCCGGTCCTTGGCCCTCCCCTGTGTCCCATCTCCAGGCTGGTGGCCCGGTCCTTGGCCCTCCCCTGTGTCCCTGCCCCGTCTCAAAGGTCGTGGCCCAGTCCTTGGCCCTCCCCTGTGTCCCTGCCCCATCTCCAAGGTCGTGGGCCATTCCTTGGGCCTCCCCTGTGTCCCTGCCCCGTCTCCAAGGTCGTGGCACGGGCCTTGGCCCTCCCCTGTGTCCCTGCCCCGTCTCCAAAATCGTGGCCCGGTCCTTGGTCCCCCCCTGTGTCCCTGTCCCGTCTCCAGGCTGGTGGTCCAGTCCTAGGCCCTCCCCTGTGTCCCTGCCCCGTCTCCAAAGTCGTGGCCCGGTCCTTGGCCCTCCCCTGTGTCCCATCTTCAGACTGGTGGCCCAGTCCTTGGCCCTCCCCTGTGTCCCTGCCCCATCTCCAGGCTGGTGGCCCAGTCCTTGGCCCTCCCCTGTGTCCCATCTCCAGGCTGGTGGCCCGGTCCTTGGCCCTCCCCTGTGTCCCTGCCCCGTCTCCAAGGTCATGGCCCGGTCCTTGGCCCTCCCCTGTGTCGCATCTCCAGGCTGTTGGCCCGGTCCTTGGCCCTCCCCTGTGTCCCTGCCCCGTCTCCAAGGTCGTGGCCTGATCCTTGGCCTCCCCTGTGTCCTGTCTCCAAGGTTGTAGCCCTGTCCTTGGCCCTTCCCTGTGTCCCGTCTCCAGGCTGGTGGCCCGGTCCCTGGCCCTCCCCTGTGTCCCTGCCCCATCTCCAGGCTGGTGGCCCGGTCGTTGGCCCTCCCCTGTGTCCCATCTCCAGGCTGGTGGCCCGGTCCTTGGTGCTCCCCTGTGTCCCTGCCCCGTCTCCAGGCTGGTGGCCCAGTCCTTGGCCCTCCCCTGTGTCCAACCTCCAGGCTGGTGGCCCGGTCCTTGGCCCTCCCCTGTGTCCCTGCCCTGTCTCCAAGGTTGTGGCCCGGTCCTTGGCCCTCCCCTGTGTCCCGTCTCCAAGGTCGTGGCCCGGTCCTTGGCCCTCCCCTGTGTCCCTGCCCCATCTCCAAGGTCGTGGCCCAGTCCTTGGCCTCCCCTTTGTCCCGTCTCCAAGGTCGTGGCCCGGTCCTTGGCCCTCCCCTGTGTCCCTGCCCTGTCTCCAAGGTCATGGCCCAGTCCTTGGCCCTCCCCTGGGTCCCTGCCCCGTCTTCAAGGTCGTGGCCCGGTCCTTGGCCCTCCCCTGTGTCCCTGCCCCGTCTCCAAGGTCGTGGCCTAGTCCTTGGCCTCCCCTTTGTCCCGTCTCCAAGGTGGTGTCCCGGTCCTTGGCCCTCCCCTGTGTCCCATCTCCAGGCTGGTGGCCCAGTCCTTGGCCCTCCCCTGTGTCCCTGCCCCGTCTCCAGGCTGGTGGCCCAGTCCTTGGCCCTCCCCTGTGTCCAATCTCCAGGCTGGTGGCCCGGTCGTTCGCCCTCCCCTGTGTTCCTGCCCCATCTCCAAGGTCATGGCCCAGTCCTTGGCCCTCCCCTGTGTCCCTGCCCCGTCTCCAAGGTCGTGGCCCGGTCCTTGGCCCTCCCCTGTGTCCCTGCCCCGTCTCCAAGGTCGTTGCCTAGTCCTTGGCCTCCCCTTTGTCCCGTCTCCAAGGTCGTGGCCCGGTCCTTGGCCCTCCCCTGTGTCCCGTCTCCAGGCTGGTGGCCCGTTCCTTGGCCCTCCCCTGTGTCCCTGCCCCGTCTCCAAGGTCGTGGCCCGGCCCTTGGCCCTCCCCTGTGTCCCTGCCCCGTCTCCAGGCTGGTGGCCCGGTCCTTGGCCCTCCCCTATGTCCCTGCCCCATCTCCAAGGTCGTGGCCTGATCCTTGGCCTCCCCTGTGTCCCTTCTCCAAGGTCGCGGCCCAGTCCTTGGCCCTCCCCTATGTCCCTGCCCCGTCTCCAAGGTCGTGGCCCGGTCCTTGGCCCTCCCCTGTGTCCTTGTCCCGTCTCCAGGCTGGTGGCCTAGTCCTAGGCCCTCCCCTGTGTCCCTGTCCCATCTCCAGGCTGGTGGCCCGGTCGTTGGCCCTCCCCTGTGTCCCTGCCCCGTCTCCAAGGTCGTGGCCCGGTCCTTGGCCCTCCCCTGTGTCCCATCTCCAGGCTGGTGGCCCGGTCCTTGGCCCTCCCCTGTGTCCCTGTCCCGTCTCCAAGGTCGTAGCCCTGTCCTTGGCCTCCCCTTTGTCCCGTCTCCAAGGTCGTGGCCCGGTCCTTGGCCCTCCCCTGTGTCCCGTCTCCAGGCTGGTGGCCCAGTCCTTGGCCCTCCCCTGTGTCCCTGCCCCATCTCCAGGCTGGTGGCCCGGTCCTTGGCCCTCCCCTGTGTCCCTGCCCAATCTCCAGGCTGGTGGCCCGGTCCTTGGCCCTCCCCTATGTCCCTGGCCCATCTCCAAGGTCGTGGCCTGATCCTTGGCCTCCCCTGTGTCCCTTCTCCAAGGTCGCGGCCCGGTCCTTGGCCCTCCCCTGTGTCCCTGCCCCGTCTCCAAGGTCGTGGCCGGGTCCTTGGCCCTCCCCTGTGTCCCTGTCCCGTCTCCAGGCTGGTGGCCCGGTCCTTGGCCCTCCCCTGTGTCCCTGCCCCGTCTCCAAGGCCGTCGCCCGGTCCTTGGCCTCCCCTGTGTCCTGTCTCCAAGGTCGTAGCCCTGTCCTTGGCCCTCCCCTGTGTCCCGTCTCCAGGCTGTTGGCCCGGTCCTTGGCCCTCCCCTGTGTCCCTGCCCCATCTCCAGGCTGGTGGCCCGGTCGTTGGCCCTCCCCTGTGTCCCATCTCCAGGCTGGTGGCCCGGTCCTTGGTGCTCCCCTGTGTCCCTGCCCCGTCTCCAGGCTGGTGGCCCAGTCCTTGGCCCTCCCCTGTTTCCAATCTCCAGGCTGGTGGCCCGGTCGTTCGCCCTACCCTGTGTCTCTGCCCTATCTCTAAGGTGGTGGCCCGGTCCTTGGCCCTCCCCTGTGTCCCTTCCCTGTCTCCAAGGTCATGGCCCAGTCCTTGGCCCTCCCCTGTGTCCCTGCTCCGTCTCCAAGGTCGTGGCCCGGTCCTTGGCCCTCCCCTGTGTCCCTGCCCCGTCTCCAAGGTCGTGGCCTAGTCCTTGGCCTCCCCTTTGTCCCGTCTCCAAGGTCGTGGCCCGGTCCTTGGCCCTCCCCTGTGTCCCGTCTCCAGGCTGGTGGCCCGGTCCTTGGCCCTCCCCTGTGTCCCTGCCCCGTCTCCAGACTGGTGGCCAGGTCCTTGGCCCTCCCCTGTGTCCCTGTCCCGTCTCCAGGCTGGTGGCCCGGTCCTTGGCCCTCCCCTATGTCCCTGCCCCATCTCCAAGGTCGTGGCCTGATCCTTGGCCTCTCCTGTGTCCCTTCTCCAAGGTCGTGGCCCGGTCCTTGGCCCTCCCCTGTGTCCCTGTCCCATCTCCAAGGTTGTGGCCCGGTCCTTGGCCCTCCCCTGTGTCCTTGCCCAATCTCCAATGCTGTGGCCCGGTCCTTGGCTGTCCCCTGTGTCCCTGCCCCATCTCCAAGGTTGTGGCCCGGTCCTTGGCCTCCCCTGTGTCCCTGTCCCGTCTCCAGGCTGGTGGCCTAGTCCTTGGCCCTCCCCTGTGTCCCATCTCCAGGCTGGTGGCCCGGTCCTTGGCCCTCCCCTGTGTCCCTGCCCCGTCTCCAGGCTGGTGGCCCAGTCCTTGTCCCTCCCCTGTGTCCCATCTCCAGGCTGGTGGCCCAGTCCTTGGCCCTCCCCTGTGTCCCTGCCCCATCTCCAAGGTCGTGGGCCATTCCTTGGGCCTCCCCTGTGTCCCTGCCCCGTCTCCAAGGCCGTGGCATGGGCCTTGGCCCTCCCCTGTGTCCCTGCCCCGTCTCCAAAATCGTGGCCCGGTCCTTGGTCCCCCCCTGTGTCCCTGTCCCGTCTCCAGGCTGGTGGCCTAGTCCTTGGCCCTCCCCTGTGTCCCATCTCCAGGCTGGTGGCCCGGTCCTTGGCCCTCCCCTGTGTCCCTGCCCCGTCTCCAGGCTGGTGGCCCAGTCCTTGGCCCTCCCCTGTGTCCCATCTCCAGGCTGGTGGCCCAGTCCTTGGCCCTCCCCTGTGTCCCTGCCCCATCTCCAAGGTCGTGGGCCATTCCTTGGGCCTCCCCTGTGTCCCTGCCCCGTCTCCAAGGCCGTGGCATGGGCCTTGGCCCTCCCCTGTGTCCCTGCCCCGTCTCCAAAATCGTGGCCCGGTCCTTGGTCCCCCCCTGTGTCCCTGTCCCGTCTCCAGGCTGGTGGCCCGGTCCTTGGCCCTCCCCTGTGTCCCATCTTCAGGCTGGTGGCCCAGTCCTTGGCCCTCCCCTGTGTCCCTGCCCCATCTCCAGGCTGGTGGCCCAGTCCTTGGCCCTCCCCTGTGTCCCATCTCCAGGCTGGTGGCCCGGTCCTTGGCCCTCCCCTGTGTCCCTGCCCCGTCTCCAAGGTTGTGGCCCGGTCCTTGGCCCTCCCCTGTGTCGCATCTCCAGGCTGGTAGCCCGGTCCTTGGCCCTCCCCTGTGTCCCTGCCCCGTCTCCAAGGTCGTGGCCTGATCCTTGGCCTCCCCTGTGTCCTGTCTCCAAGGTCGTAGCCCTGTCCTTGGCCCTCCCCTGTGTCCCGTCTCCAGGCTGGTGGCCCGGTCCTTGGCCCTCCCCTGTGTCCCTGCCCCATCTCCAGGCTGGTGGCCCGGTCGTTGGCCCTCCCCTGTGTCCCATCTCCAGGCTGGTGGCCCGGTCCTTGGTGCTCCCCTGTGTCCCTGCCCCGTCTCCAGGCTGGTGGCCCAGTCCTTGGCCCTCCCCTGTGTCCCTGCCCTGTCTCCAAGGTTGTGGCCCGGTCCTTGGCCCTCCCCTGTGTCCCATCTCCAGGCTGGTGGCCCGGTCCTTGGCCCTCCCCTGTGTCCCTGCCCTGTCTCCAAGGTCATGGCCCAGTCCTTGGCCCTCCCCTGTGTCCCTGCCCCGTCTCCAAGGTCGTGGCCCGGTCCTTGGCCCTTCCCTGTGTCCCTGCCCCGTCTCCAAGGTCGTGGCCCAGTCCTTGGCCTCCCCTTTGTCCCGTCTCCAAGGTTGTGGCCCGGTCCTTGGCCCTCCCCTGTGTCCCTGCCCTGTCTCCAAGGTCATGGCCCAGTCCTTGGCCCTCCCCTGTGTCCCTGCCCCGTCTTCAAGGTCGTGGCCCAGTCCTTGGCCCTCCCCTGTGTCCCTGCCCCGTCTCCAAGGTCGTGGCCTAGTCCTTGGCCTCCCCTTTGTCCCGTCTCCAAGGTGGTGGCCCGGTCCTTGGCCCTCCCCTTTGTCCCGTCTCCAGGCTGGTGGCCCGGTCCTTGGCCCTCCCCTGGGTCCCTGCCCCGTCTCCAAGGTCATGGCCTAGTCCTTGGCCTCCCCTTTGTCCCGTCTCCAAGGTCGTGGCCCAGTCCTTGGCCCTCCCCTGTGTCCCGTCTCCAGGCTGGTGGCCCGGTCCTTGGCCCTCCCCTGTGTCCCTGCTCCATCTCCAAGGTCGTGGCCCTGTCCTTGGCCCTCCCCTGTGTCCCTGTCCCGTCTACAGGCTGGTGGCCCGGTCCTTGGCCCTCCCCTATGTCCCTGCCCCATCTCCAAGGTCGTGGCCAGATCCTTGGCCTCTCCTGTGTCCGTTCTCAAAGGTCGCGGCCCGGTCCTTGGCCCTCCCCTGTGTCCCTGCCCCGTCTCCAAGGTCGTGGCCGGGTCCTTGGCCCTCCCCTGTGTCCCTGTCCCGTCTCCAGGCTGGTGGCCCGGTCCTTGGCCCTCCCCTGTGTCCCTGCCCCGTCTCCAAGGCCGTCGCCCGGTCCTTGGCCTCCCCTGTGTCCTGTCTCCAAGGTCGTAGCCCTGTCCTTGGCCCTCCCCTGTGTCCCGTCTCCAGGCTGTTGGCCCGGTCCTTGGCCCTCCCCTGTGTCCCTGCCCCATCTCCAGGCTGGTGGCCCGGTCGTTGGCCCTCCCCTGTGTCCCATCTCCAGGCTGGTGGCCCGGTCCTTGGTGCTCCCCTGTGTCCCTGCCCCGTCTCCAGGCTGGTGGCCCAGTCCTTGGCCCTCCCCTGTGTCCAATCTCCAGGCTGGTGGCCCGGTCGTTCGCCCTACCCTGTGTCTCTGCCCTATCTCTAAGGTGGTGGCCCGGTCCTTGGCCCTCCCCTGTGTCCCTTCCCTGTCTCCAAGGTCATGGCCCAGTCCTTGGCCCTCCCCTGTGTCCCTCCTCCGTCTCCAAGGTCGTGGCCCGGTCCTTGGCCCTCCCCTGTGTCCCTGCCCCGTCTCCAAGGTCGTGGCCTAGTCCTTGGCCTCCCCTTTGTCCCGTCTCCAAGGTCGTGGCCCGGTCCTTGGCCCTCCCCTGTGTCCCGTCTCCAGGCTGGTGGCCCGGTCCTTGGCCCTCCCCTGTGTCCCTGCCCCGTCTCCAGACTGGTGGCCAGGTCCTTGGCCCTCCCCTGTGTCCCTGCCCTGTCTCCAGGCTGGTGGCCCGGTCCTTGGCCCTCCCCTATGTCCCTGCCCCATCTCCAAGGTCGTGGCCTGATCCTTGGCCTCCCCTGTGTCCCTTCTCCAAGGTGGTGGCCCGGTCCTTGGCCCTCCCCTGTGTCCCTGTCCCATCTCCAAGGTTGTGGCCCGGTCCTTGGCCCTCCCCTGTGTCCTTGCCCAATCTCCAATGCTGTGGCCCGGTCCTTGGCTGTCCCCTGTGTCCCTGCCCCATCTCCAAGGTTGTGGCCCGGTCCTTGGCCTCCCCTGTGTCCCTGTCCCGTCTCCAGGCTGGTGGCCTAGTCCTTGGCCCTCCCCTGTGTCCCATCTCCAGGCTGGTGGCCCGGTCCTTGGTGCTCCCCTGTGTCCCTGCCCCGTCTCCAGGCTGGTGGCCCAGTCCTTGGCCCTCCCCTGTGTCCCTGCCCCACCTCCAGGCTGGTGGCCCGGTCCTTGGCCCTCCCCTGTGTCCCATCTCCAGGCTGGTGGCCCAGTCCTTGGCCCTCCCCTGTGTCCCTGCCCCATCTCCAAGGTCGTGGGCCATTCCTTGGGCCTCCCCTGTGTCCCTGCCCCGTCTCCAAGGCCGTGGCACGGGCCTTGGCCCTCCCCTGTGTCCCTGCCCCGTCTCCAAAATCGTGGCCCGGTCCTTGGTCCCCCCCTGTGTCCCTGTCCCGTCTCCAGGCTGGTGGCCCAGTCCTAGGCCCTCCCCTGTGTCCCTGCTCCGTCTCCAAAGTCGTGGCCCGGTCCTTGGCCCTCCCCTGTGTCCCATCTTCAGGCTGGTGGCCCAGTCCTTGGCCCTCCCCTGTGTCCCTGCCCCATCTCCAGGCTGGTGGCCCAGTCCTTGGCCCTCCCCTGTGTCCCATCTCCAGGCTGGTGGCCCGGTCCTTGGCCCTCCCCTGTGTCCCTGCTCCGTCTCCAAAGTCGTGGCCCGGTCCTTGGCCCTCCCCTGTGTCCCATCTTCAGGCTGGTGGCCCAGTCCTTGGCCCTCCCCTGTGTCCCTGCCCCATCTCCAGGCTGGTGGCCCAGTCCTTGGCCCTCCCCTGTGTCCCATCTCCAGGCTGGTGGCCCAGTCCTTGGCCCTCCCCTGTGTCCCTGCCCCGTCTCCAAGGTTGTGGCCCGGTCCTTGGCCCTCCCCTGTGTCGCATCTCCAGGCTGGTGGCCCGGTCCTTGGCCCTCCCCTGTGTCCCTGCCCCGTATCCAAGGTCGTGGCCTGATCCTTGGCCTCCCCTGTGTCCTGTCTCCAAGGTCGTAGCCCTGTCCTTGGCCCTCCCCTGTGTCCCGTCTCCAGGCTGGTGGCCCGGTCCTTGGCCCTCCCCTGTGTCCCTGCCCCATCTCCAGGCTGGTGGCCCGGTCGTTGGCCCTCCCCTGTGTCCCATCTCCAGGCTGGTGGCCCGGTCCTTGGTGCTCCCCTGTGTCCCTGCCCCGTCTCCAGGCTGGTGGCCCAGTCCTTGGCCCTCCCCTGTGTCCAATCTCCAGGCTGGTGGCCCGGTCCTTGGCCCTCCCCTGTGTCCCTGCCCTGTCTCCAAGGTTGTGGCCCGGTCCTTGGCCCTCCCCTGTGTCCCGTCTCCAGGCTGGTGGCCCGGTCCTTGGCCCTCCCCTGTGTCCCTGCCCTGTCTCCAAGGTCATGGCCCAGTCCTTGGCCCTCCCCTGTGTCCCTGCCCCGTCTCCAAGGTCGTGGCCCGGTCCTTGGCCCTCCCCTGTGTCCCTGCCCCGTCTCCAAGGTCGTGGCCCAGTCCTTGGCCTCCCCTTTGTCCCGTCTCCGAGGTTGTGGCCCGGTCCTTGGCCCTCCCCTGTGTCCCGTCTCCAGGCTGGTGGCCCGGTCCTTGGCCCTCCCCTGTGTCCCTGCCCTGTCTCCAAGGTCATGGCCCAGTCCTTGGCCCTCCCCTGGGTCCCTGCCCCGTCTTCAAGGTCGTGGCCCTGTCCTTGGCCCTCCCCTGTGTCCCTGCCCCGTCTCCAAGGTCGTGGCCTAGTCCTTGGCCTCCCCTTTGTCCCGTCTCCAAGGTGGTGGCCCGGTCCTTGGCCCTCCCCTTTGTCCCGTCTCCAGGCTGGTGGTCCGGTCCTTGGCCCTCCCCTGGGTCCCTGCCCCGTCTCCAAGGTCATGGCCTAGTCCTTGGCCTCCCCTTTGTCCCGTCTCCAAGGTCGTGGCCCGGTCCTTGGCCCTCCCCTGTGTCCCGTCTCCAGGCTGGTGGCCCGGTCCTTGGCCCTCCCCTGTGTCCCTGCCCCATCTCCAAGGTCGTGGCCCGGTCCTTGGCCCTCCCCTGTGTCCCTGTCCCGTCTACAGGCTGGTGGCCCGGTCCTTGGCCCTCCCCTATGTCCCTGCCCCATCTCCAAGGTCGTGGCCTGATCCTTGGCCTCTCCTGTGTCCGTTCTCAAAGGTCGCGGCCCGGTCCTTGGCCCTCCCCTGTGTCGCTGCCCCGTCTCCAAGGTTGTGGCCCGGTCCTTGGCCCTCCCCTGTGTCCCTGTCCCGTCTCCAGGCTGGTGGCCTAGTCCTTGGCCCTCCCCTGTGTCCCTGCCCAATCTCTAGGCTGGTGGCCCGGTCCTTGGCCCTCCCCTGTGTCCCTGCCCTGTCTCCAGGCTGGTGGCCCGGTCCTTGGCCCTCCCCTGTGTCCCTGCCCCGTCTCCCAGGTTGTGGCCCTGTCCTTGGCCCTGCCTTGTGTGCCTGCCCGTCTCCAAGGTCGTACCCCAGTCCTTGGCCCTCCCCCTGTGTCCCATCTCCAGGCTGGTGGCCCGGTCCTTGGCCCTCCCCTGTGTCCCTGCCCCGTCTCCAAGGTTGTGGCCCGGTCCTTGGCCCTCCCCTGTGTCCCATCTCCAGGCTGGTGGCCCGGTCCTTGGCCCTCCCCTGTGTCCCTGCCCGTCTCCAGGCTGTTGGCCCGGTCCTTGGCCCTCCCCTGTGTCCCATCTACAGACTGGTGGCCCGGTCCTTGGCCCTCCCCTGTGTCCCTGCCCCGTCTCCAAGGTCGTGGTCCGGTCCTTGGCCCTCCCCTGTGTCCCTGCCCCACCTCCAGGCTGGTGGCCCGGTCCTTGGCCCTCCCCTGTGTCCCATCTCCAGGCTGGTGGCCCAGTCCTTGGCCCTCCCCTGTGTCCCTGCCCCATCTCCAAGGTCGTGGGCCATTCCCTGGGCCTCCCCTGTGTCCCTGCCCCGTCTCCAAGGTCGTGGCACGGGCCTTGGCCCTCCCCTGTGTCCCTGCCCCGACTCCAAAATCGTGGCCCGGTCCTTGATCCCCCCCTGTGTCCCTGTCCCGTCTCCAGGCTGGTGGTCCAGTCCTAGGCCCTCCCCTGTGTCCCTGCCCCGTCTCCAAAGTCGTGGCCCGGTCCTTGGCCCTTCCCTGTGTCCCGTCTCCAGGCTGGTGGCCCAGTCCTTGGCCCTCCCCTGTGTCCCTGCCCCATCTCCAGGCTGGTGGCCCGGTCGTTGGCCCTCCCCTGTGTCCCATCTCCAGGCTGGTGGCCCGGTCCTTGGCCCTCCCCTGTGTCCCTGCCCCATCTCCAGGCTGGTGGCCCAGTCCTTGGCCCTCCCCTGTGTCCAACCTCCAGGCTGGTGGCCCGGTCCTTGGCCCTCCCCTGTGTCCCTGCCCTGTCTCCAAGGTTGTGGCCCGGTCCTTGGCCCTCCCCTGTGTCCCGTCTCCAAGGTCGTGGCCCGGTCCTTGGCCCTCCCCTGTGTCCCTGCCCTGTCTCCAAGGTCGTGGCCCAGTCCTTGGCCTCCCCTTTGTCCCGTCTCCAAGGTCGTGGCCCGGTCCTTGGCCCTCCCCTGTGTCCCTGCCCTGTCTCCAAGGTCATGGCCCAGTCCTTGGCCCTCCCCTGGGTCCCTGCCCCGTCTTCAAGGTCGTGGCCCTGTCCTTGGCCCTCCCCTGTGTCCCTGCCCCGTCTCCAAGGTCGTGGCCTAGTCCTTGGCCTCCCCTTTGTCCCGTCTCCAAGGTGGTGGCCCGGTCCTTGGCCCTCCCCTTTGTCCCGTCTCCAGGCTGGTGGCCCGGTCCTTGGCCCTCCCCTGGGTCCCTGCCCCGTCTCCAAGGTCATGGCCTAGTCCTTGGCCTCCCCTTTGTCCCGTCTCCAAGGTCGTGGCCCGGTCCTTGGCCCTCCCCTGTGTCCCGTCTCCAGGCTGGTGGCCCGGTCCTTGGCCCTCCCCTGTGTCCCTGCCCCATCTCCAAGGTCGTGGCCCGGTCCTTGGCCCTCCCCTGTGTCCCTGTCCCGTCTCCAGGCTGGTGGCCCGGTCCTTGGCCCTCCCCTATGTCCCTGCCCCATCTCCAAGGTCGTGGCCTGATCCTTGGCCTCCCCTGTGTCCGTTCTCAAAGGTCGCGGCCCGGTCCTTGGCCCTCCCCTGTGTCGCTGCCCCGTCTCCAAGGTTGTGGCCCGGTCCTTGGCCCTCCCCTGTGTCCCTGTCCCGTCTCCAGGCTGGTGGCCTAGTCCTTGGCCCTCCCCTGTGTCCCTGCCCAATCTCCAATGCTGTGGCCCGGTACTTGGCCCTCCCCTGTGTCCCGTCTCCAAGGTCGTGGCCCAGTCCTTGGCTCTCCCCTGTGTCCCTGTCCCATCTCCAGACTGGTTACCCAGTCTATGGCCCTCCCCTGTGTCCCTGCCCAATCTCCAGGCTGGTGGCCCTGTCCTTGGCCCTCCCCTGTGTCCCTGTCCCATCTCCAGGCTGGTGGCCCAGTCCTTGGCCCTCCCCTGTGTCCCTGCCCCGTCTCCCAGGTTGTGGCCCTGTCCTTGGCCCTGCCTTGTGTCCCTGCCCGTCTCCAAGGTGGTGGCCCAGTCCTTGGCCCTCCCCTGTGTCGCATCTCCAGGCTGGTAGCCCGGTCCTTGGCCCTCCCCTGTGTCCCTGCCCCGTCTGCAAGGTCGTGGCCTGATCCTTGGCCTCCCCTGTGTCCTGTCTCCAAGGTCGTAGCCCTGTCCTTGGCCCTCCCCTGTGTCCCGTCTCCAGGCTGGTGGCCCGGTCCTTGGCCCTCCCCTGTGTCCCTGCCCCATCTCCAGGCTGGTGTCCCGGTCCTTGGCCCTCCCCTGTGTCCCATCTCCAGGCTGGTGGCCCGGTCCTTGGCCCTCCCCTGTGTCCCTGCCCCGTCTCCAGGCTGGTGGCCCAGTCCTTGGCCCTCCCCTGTGTCCAATCTCCAGGCTGGTGGCCCGGTCGTTCGCCCTGCCCTGTGTCCCTGCCCCATCTCCAAGGTCGTGGGCCATTCCCTGGGCCTCCCCTGTGTCCCTGCCCCGTCTCCAAGGTCGTGGCCCGGTCCTTGGCCCTCCCCTGTGTCCCGTCTCCAGGCTGGTGGCCCGGTCCTTGGTGCTCCCCTGTGTCCCTGCCCCATCTCCAAGGTCGTGGCCCGGCCCTTGGCCCTCCCCTGTGTCCCTGCCCCGTCTCCAGGCTGGTGGCCCGGTCCTTGGCCCTCCCCTATGTCCCTGCCCCATCTCCAAGGTCCTGGCCTGATCCTTGGCCTCCCCTGTGTCCCTTCTCCAAGGTCGCGGCCCGGTCCTTGGCCCTCCCCTATGTCCCTGCCCCGTCTCCAAGGTCGTGGCCCGGTCCTTGGCCCTCCCCTGTGTCCTTGTCCCGTCTCCAGGCTGGTGGCCTAGTCCTAGGCCCTCCCCTGTGTCCCTGTCCCATCTCCAGGCTGGTGGCCCGGTCGTTGGCCCTCCCCTGTGTCCCTGCCCCGTCTCCAAGGTCGTGGCCCGGTCCTTGGCCCTCCCCTGTGTCGCATCTCCAAGCTGGTGGCCCGGTCCTTGGCCCTCCCCTGTGTCCCTGCCCCGTCTCCAAGGTCGTAGCCCTGTCCTTGGCCTCCCCTTTGTCCCGTCTCCAAGGTCGTGGCCCGGTCCTTGGCCCTGCCCTGTGTCCCGTCTCCAGGCTGGTGGCCCGGTCCTTGGCCCTCCCCTGTGTCCCTGCCCCATCTCCAAGGTCGTGGCCCGGCCCTTGGCCCTCCCCTGTGTCCCTGCCCCGTCTCCAGGCTGGTGGCCCGGTCCTTGGCCCTCCCCTATGTCCCTGCCCCATCTCCAAGGTCGTGGCCTGATCCTTGGCCTCCCCTGTGTCCCTTCTCCAAGGTCGCGGCCCGGTCCTTGGCCCTCCCCTGTGTCCCTGCCCCGTCTCCAAGGTCGTAGCCCTGTCCTTGGCCTCCCCTTTGTCCCGTCTCCAAGGTCGTGGCCCGGTCCTTGGCCCACCCCTGTGTCCCGTCTCCAGGCTGGTGGCCCAGTCCTTGGCCCTCCCCTGTGTCCCTGCCCCATCTCCAGGCTGGTGGCCCGGTCCTTGGCCCTCCCCTGTGTCCCTGCCCCATCTCCAGGCTGGTGGCCCGGTCCTTGGCCCTCCCCTATGTCCCTGGCCCATCTCCAAGGTCGTGGCCTGATCCTTGGCCTCCCCTGTGTCCCTTCTCCAAGGTCGCGGCCCGGTCCTTGGCCCTCCCCTGTGTCCCTGCCCCGTCTCCAAGGTCGTGGCCGGGTCCTTGGCCCTCCCCTGTGTCCCTGTCCCGTCTCCAGGCTGTTGGCCCGGTCCTTGGCCCTCCCCTGTGTCCCTGCCCCGTCTCCAAGGCCGTCGCCCGGTCCTTGGCCTCCCCTGTGTCCTGTCTCCAAGGTCGTAGCCCTGTCCTTGGCCCTCCCCTGTGTCCCGTCTCCAGGCTGTTGGCCCGGTCCTTGGCCCTCCCCTGTGTCCCTGCCCCATCTCCAGGCTGGTGGCCCGGTCGTTGGCCCTCCCCTGTGTCCCATCTCCAGGCTGGTGGCCCGGTCCTTGGCCCTCCCCTGTGTCCCTGCCCCATCTCCAGGCTGGTGGCCCAGTCCTTGGCCCTCCCCTGTGTCCAATCTCCAGGCTGGTGGCCCGGTCGTTCGCCCTACCCTGTGTCTCTGCCCTATCTCTAAGGTGGTTGCCCGGTCCTTGGCCCTCCCCTGTGTCCCTTCCCTGTCTCCAAGGTCATGGCCCAGTCCTTGGCCCTCCCCTGTGTTCCTGCCCCGTCTCCAAGGTCGTGGCCCGGTCCTTGGCCCTCCCCTGTGTCCCTGCCCCGTCTCCAAAGTCGTGGCCTAGTCCTTGGCCTCCCCTTTGTCCCGTCTCCAAGGTCGTGGCCCGGTCCTTGGCCCTCCCCTGTGTCCCGTCTCCAGGCTGGTGGCCCGGTCCTTGGCCCTCCCCTGTGTCCCTGCCCCGTCTCCAGACTGGTGGCCAGGTCCTTGGCCCTCCCCTGTGTCCCTGTCCCGTCTCCAGGCTGGTGGCCCGGTCCTTGGCCCTCCCCTATGTCCCTGCCCCATCTCCAAGGTCGTGGCCTGATCCTTGGCCTCCCCTGTGTCCCTTCTCCAAGGTCGTGGCCCGGTCCTTGGCCCTCCCCTGTGTCCCTGTCCCATCTCCAAGGTTGTGGCCCGGTCCTTGGCCCTCCCCTGTGTCCTTGCCCAATCTCCAATGCTGTGGCCCGGTCCTTGGCTGTCCCCTGTGTCCCTGTCCCATCTCCAGACTTGTGGCCCAGTCCTTGGCCCTCCCCTGTGTCCCTGCCCCATCTCCAGGGTTGTGGCCCGGTCCTTGGCCTCCCCTGTGTCCCTGCCCCGTCTCCAGGCTGGTGGCCTAGTCCTTGGCCCTCCCCTGTGTCCCTGCCCAATCTCCAGGCTGGTGGCCCGGTCCTTGGCCCTCCCCTGTGTCCCTGCCCCGTCTCCCAGGTTGTGGCCCTGTCCTTGGCCCTGCCTTGTGTCCCTGCCCGTCTCCAAGGTCGTACCCCAGTCCTTGGCCCTCCCCCTGTGTCCCATCTCCAGGCTGGTGGCCCGGTCCTTGGCCCTCCCCTGTGTCCCTGCCCCGTCTCCAAGGTTGTGGCCCGGTCCTTGGCCCTCCCCTGTGTACCATCTCCAGGCTGGTGGCCCGGTCCTTGGCCCTCCCCTGTGTCCCTGCCCCGTCTCAAAGGTCGTGGTCCGGTCCTTGGCCCTCCCCTGTGTCCCTGCCCCACCTCCAGGCTGGTGGCCCGGTCCTTGGCCCTCCCCTGTGTCCCTGCCCCGTCTCAAAGGTCGTGGTCCGGTCCTTGGCCCTCCCCTGTGTCCCTGCCCCACCTCCAGGCTGGTGGCCCGGTCCTTGGCCCTCCCCTGTGTCCCATCTGCAGGCTGGTAGCGTGGACCTTGGCCCTCCCCTGTGTCCCTGCCCCATCTCCAAGGTCGTGGGCCATTCCCTGGGCCTCCCCTGTGTCCCTGCCCCGTCTCCAAGGTCGTGGCACGGGCCTTGGCCCTCCCCTGTGTCCCTGCCCCGTCTCCAAAATCGTGGCCCGGTCCTTGGTCCCCCGCTGTGTCCCTGTCCCGTCTCCAGGCTGGTGGCCCAGTCCTAGGCCCTCCCCTGTGTCCAATCTCCAGGCTGGTGGCCCAGTCCTTGGCCCTCCCCTGTGTCCAATCTCCAGGCTGGTGGCCCGGTCCTTGGCCCTCCCCTGTGTCCCTGCCCTGTCTCCAAGGTTGTGGCCCGGTCCTTGGCCCTCCCCTGTGTCCCGTCTCCAGGCTGGTGGCCCAGTCCTTGGCCCTCCCCTGTGTCCCTGCCCTGTCTCCAAGGTCATGGCCCAGTCCTTGGCCCTCCCCTGTGTCCCTGTCCCGTCTCCAAGGTGGTGGCCCGGTCCTTGGCCCTCCCCTGTGTCCCTGCCCCGTCTCCAAGGTCGTGGCCTAGTCCTTGGCCTCCCCTGTGTCCCGTCTCCAAGGTCGTGGCCCGGTCCTTGGCCCTCCCCTGTGTCCCTGCCCTGTCTCCAAGGTCATGGCCCAGTCCTTGGCCCTCCCCTGTGTCCCTGCCCCGTCTTCAAGGTCGTGGCCCTGTCCTTGGCCCTCCCCTGTGTCCCTGCCCCGTCTCCAAGGTCGTGGCCTAGTCCTTGGCCTCCCCTTTGTCCCGTCTCCAAGGTGGTGGCCCGGTCCTTGGCCCTCCCCTTTGTCCCGTCTCCAGGCTGGTGGCCCGGTCCTTGGCCCTCCCCTGGGTCCCTGCCCCGTCTCCAAGGTCATGGCCTAGTCCTTGGCCTCCCCTTTGTCCCGTCTCCAAGGTCGTGGCCCGGTCCTTGGCCCTCCCCTGTGTCCCGTCTCCAGGCTGGTGGCCCGGTCCTTGGCCCTTCCCTGTGTCCCTGCCCCATCTCCAAGGTCGTGGCCCGGTCCTTGGCCCTCCCCTGTGTCCCTGTCCCGTCTCCAGGCTGGTGGCCCGGTCCTTGGCCCTCCCCTATGTCCCTGCCCCATCTCCAAGGTCGTGGCCTGATCCTTGGCCTCCCCTGTGTCCCTTCTCCAAGGTCGCAGCCCGGTCCTTGGCCCTCCCCGGTGTCGCTGCCCCGTCTCCAAGGTTGTGGCCCGGTCCTTGGCCCTCCCCTGTGTCCCTGTCCCGTCTCCAGGCTGGTGGCCTAGTCCTTGGCCCTCCCCTGTGTCCCTGCCCAATCTCCAATGCTGTGGCCCGGTACTTGGCCCTCCCCTGTGTCCCGTCTCCAAGGTCGTGGCCAAGTCCTTGGCCCTCCCCTGTGTCCCTGTCCCATCTCCAGACTGGTTGCCCAGTCCTTGGCCCTCCCCTGTGTCCCTGCCCAATCTCAAGGCTGGTGGCCCTGTCCTTGGCCCTCCCCTGTGTCCCTGTCCCATCTCCAGGCTGGTGGCCCGGTCCTTGGCCCTCCCCTGTGTCCCTGCCCCGTCTCAAAGGTCGTGGTCCGGTCCTTGGCCCTCCCCTGTGTCCCTGCCCCACCTCCAGGCTGGTGGCCCGGTCCTTGGCCCTCCCCTGTGTCCCTGCCCCGTCTCAAAGGTCGTGGTCCGGTCCTTGGCCCTCCCCTGTGTCCCTGCCCCACCTCCAGGCTGGTGGCCCGGTCCTTGGCCCTCCCCTGTGTCCCATCTCCAGGCTGGTGGCCCAGTCCTTGGCCCTCCCCTGTGTCCCTGCCCCATCTCCAAGGTCGTGGGCCATTCCCTGGGCCTCCCCTGTGTCCCTGCCCCGTCTCCAAGGTCGTGGCACGGGCCTTGGCCCTCCCCTGTGTCCCTGCCCCGTCTCCAAAATCGTGGCCCGGTCCTTGGTCCCCCGCTGTGTCCCTGTCCCGTCTCCAGGCTGGTGGCCCAGTCCTAGGCCCTCCCCTGTGTCCAATCTCCAGGCTGGTGGCCCAGTCCTTGGCCCTCCCCTGTGTCCAATCTCCAGGCTGGTGGCCCGGTCCTTGGCCCTCCCCTGTGTCCCTGCCCTGTCTCCAAGGTTGTGGCCCGGTCCTTGGCCCTCCCCTGTGTCCCGTCTCCAGGCTGGTGGCCCAGTCCTTGGCCCTCCCCTGTGTCCCTGCCCTGTCTCCAAGGTCATGGCCCAGTCCTTGGCCCTCCCCTGTGTCCCTGCCCCGTCTCCAAGGTCGTGGCCCGGTCCTTGGCCCTCCCCTGTGTCCCTGCCCCGTCTCCAAGGTCGTGGCCTAGTCCTTGGCCTCCCCTTTGTCCCGTCCCCAAGGTCGTGGCCCGGTCCTTGGCCCTCCCCTGTGTCCCTGCCCTGTCTCCAAGGTCATGGCCCAGTCCTTGGCCCTCCCCTGTGTCCCTGCCCCGTCTTCAAGGTCGTGGCCCTGTCCTTGGCCCTCCCCTGTGTCCCTGCCCCGTCTCCAAGGTCGTGGCCTAGTCCTTGGCCTCCCCTTTGTCCCGTCTCCAAGGTGGTGGCCCGGTCCTTGGCCCTCCCCTTTGTCCCGTCTCCAGGCTGGTGGCCCGGTCCTTGGCCCTCCCCTGGGTCCCTGCCCCGTCTCCAAGGTCATGGCCTAGTCCTTGGCCTCCCCTTTGTCCCGTCTCCAAGGTCGTGGCCCGGTCCTTGGCCCTCCCCTGTGTCCCATCTCCAGGCTGGTGGCCCGGTCCTTGGCCCTCCCCTGTGTCCCTGCCCCATCTCCAAGGTCGTGGCCCGGTCCTTGGCCCTCCCCTGTGTCCCTGTCCCGTCTCCAGGCTGGTGGCCCGGTCCTTGGCCCTCCCCTATGTCCCTGCCCCATCTCCAAGGTCGTGGCCTGATCCTTGGCCTCCCCTGTGTCCCTGTCCCGTCTCCAGGCTGGTGGCTTAGTCCTTGGCCCTCCCCTGTGTCCCTGCCCAATCTCCAGGCTGGTGGCCCGGTCCTTGGCCCTCCCCTGTGTCCCTGCCCTGTCTCCAGGCTGGTGGCCCGGTCCTTGGCCCTCCCCTGTGTCCCTGCCCCGTCTCCCAGGTTGTGGCCCTGTCCTTGGCCCTGCCTTGTGTCCCTGCCCGTCTCCAAGGTCGTACCCCAGTCCTTGGCCCTCCCCCTGTGTCCCATCTCCAGGCTGGTGGCCCGGTCCTTGGCCCTCCCCTGTGTCCCTGCCCCGTCTCCAAGGTTGTGGCCCGTTCCTTGGCCCTCCCCTGTGTCCCATCTCCAGGCTGGTGGCCCGGTCCTTGGCCCTCCCCTGTGTCCCTGCCCGTCTCCAGGCTGTTGGCCCGGTCCTTGGCCCTCCCCTGTGTCCCATCTCCAGGCTGGTGGCCCAGTCCTTGGCCCTCCCCTGTGTCCCTGCCCCATCTCCAAGGTCGTGGGCCATTCCTTGGGCCTCCCCTGTGTCCCTGCCCCGTCTCCAAGGTCGTGGCACGGGCCTTGGCCCTCCCCTGTGTCCCTGCCCCGTCTCCAAAATCGTGGCCCGGTCCTTGGTCCCCCCCTGTGTCCCTGTCCCGTCTCCAGGCTGGTGGTCCAGTCCTAGGCCCTCCCCTGTGTCCCTGCCCCGTCTCCAAAGTCGTGGCCCGGTCCTTGGCCCTCCCCTGTGTCCCATCTTCAGGCTGGTGGCCCAGTCCTTGGCCCTCCCCTGTGTCCCTGCCCCATCTCCAGGCTGGTGGCCCAGTCCTTGGCCCTCCCCTGTGTCCCATCTCCAGGCTGGTGGCCCGGTCCTTGGCCCTCCCCTGTGTCCCTGCCCCGTCTCCAAGGTCATGGCCCGGTCCTTGGCCCTCCCCTGTGTCGCATCTCCAGGCTGTTGGCCCGGTCCTTGGCCCTCCCCTGTGTCCCTGCCCCGTCTCCAAGGTCGTGGCCTGATCCTTGGCCTCCCCTGTGTCCTGTCTCCAAGGTTGTAGCCCTGTCCTTGGCCCTTCCCTGTGTCCCGTCTCCAGGCTGGTGGCCCGGTCCTTGGCCCTCCCCTGTGTCCCTGCCCCATCTCCAGGCTGGTGGCCCGGTCGTTGGCCCTCCCCTGTGTCCCATCTCCAGGCTGGTGGCCCGGTCCTTGGTGCTCCCCTGTGTCCCTGCCCCGTCTCCAGGCTGGTGGCCCAGTCCTTGGCCCTCCCCTGTGTCCAACCTCCAGGCTGGTGGCCCGGTCCTTGGCCCTCCCCTGTGTCCCTGCCCCGTCTCCAAGGTTGTGGCCCGGTCCTTGGCCCTCCCCTGTGTCCCGTCTCCAAGGTCGTGGCCCGGTCCTTGGCCCTCCCCTGTGTCCCTGCCCCGTCTCCAAGGTCGTGGCCCAGTCCTTGGCCTCCCCTTTGTCCCGTCTCCAAGGTCGTGGCCCGGTCCTTGGCCCTCCCCTGTGTCCCTGCCCTGTCTCCAAGGTCATGGCCCAGTCCTTGGCCCTCCCCTGGGTCCCTGCCCCGTCTTCAAGGTCGTGGCCCGGTCCTTGGCCCTCCCCTGTGTCCCTGCCCCGTCTCCAAGGTCGTGGCCTAGTCCTTGGCCTCCCCTTTGTCCCGTCTCCAAGGTGGTGTCCCGGTCCTTGGCCCTCCCCTGTGTCCCATCTCCAGGCTGGTGGCCCGGTCCTTGGCCCTCCCCTGTGTCCCTGCCCCGTCTCCAGGCTGGTGGCCCAGTCCTTGGCCCTCCCCTGTGTCCAATCTCCAGGCTGGTGGCCCGGTCGTTCGCCCTCCCCTGTGTTCCTGCCCCATCTCCAAGGTCATGGCCCAGTCCTTGGCCCTCCCCTGTGTCCCTGCCCCGTCTCCAAGGTCGTGGCCCGGTCCTTGGCCCTCCCCTGTGTCCCTGCCCCGTCTCCAAGGTCGTTGCCTAGTCCTTGGCCTCCCCTTTGTCCCGTCTCCAAGGTCGTGGCCCGGTCCTTGGCCCTCCCCTGTGTCCCGTCTCCAGGCTGGTGGCCCGTTCCTTGGCCCTCCCCTGTGTCCCTGCCCCGTCTCCAAGGTCGTGGCCCGGCCCTTGGCCCTCCCCTGTGTCCCATCTCCAGGCTGTTGGCCCGGTCCTTGGCCCTCCCCTGTGTCCCTGTCCCGTCTCCAAGGTCGTAGCCCTGTCCTTGGCCTCCCCTTTGTCCCGTCTCCAAGGTCGTGGCCCGGTCCTTGGCCCTCCCCTGTGTCCCGTCTCCAGGCTGGTGGCCCAGTCCTTGGCCCTCCCCTGTGTCCCTGCCCCATCTCCAGGCTGGTGGCCCGGTCCTTGGCCCTCCCCTGTGTCCCTGCCCAATCTCCAGGCTGGTGGCCCGGTCCTTGGCCCTCCCCTATGTCCCTGGCCCATCTCCAAGGTCGTGGCCTGATCCTTGGCCTCCCCTGTGTCCCTTCTCCAAGGTCGCGGCCCGGTCCTTGGCCCTCCCCTGTGTCCCTGCCCCGTCTCCAAGGTCGTGGCCGGGTCCTTGGCCCTCCCCTGTGTCCCTGTCCCGTCTCCAGGCTGGTGGCCCGGTCCTTGGCCCTCCCCTGTGTCCCTGCCCCGTCTCCAAGGCCGTCGCCCGGTCCTTGGCCTCCCCTGTGTCCTGTCTCCAAGGTCGTAGCCCTGTCCTTGGCCCTCCCCTGTGTCCCGTCTCCAGGCTGTTGGCCCGGTCCTTGGCCCTCCCCTGTGTCCCTGCCCCATCTCCAGGCTGGTGGCCCGGTCGTTGGCCCTCCCCTGTGTCCCATCTCCAGGCTGGTGGCCCGGTCCTTGGTGCTCCCCTGTGTCCCTGCCCCGTCTCCAGGCTGGTGGCCCAGTCCTTGGCCCTCCCCTGTGTCCAATCTCCAGGCTGGTGGCCCGGTCGTTCGCCCTACCCTGTGTCTCTGCCCTATCTCTAAGGTGGTGGCCCGGTCCTTGGCCCTCCCCTGTGTCCCTTCCCTGTCTCCAAGGTCATGGCCCAGTCCTTGGCCCTCCCCTGTGTCCCTGCTCCGTCTCCAAGGTCGTGGCCCGGTCCTTGGCCCTCCCCTGTGTCCCTGCCCCGTCTCCAAGGTCGTTGCCTAGTCCTTGGCCTCCCCTTTGTCCCGTCTCCAAGGTCGTGGCCCGGTCCTTGGCCCTCCCCTGTGTCCCGTCTCCAGGCTGGTGGCCCGTTCCTTGGCCCTCCCCTGTGTCCCTGCCCCGTCTCCAGACTGGTGGCCAGGTCCTTGGCCCTCCCCTGTGTCCCTGTCCCGTCTCCAGGCTGGTGGCCCGGTCCTTGGCCCTCCCCTATGTCCCTGCCCCATCTCCAAGGTCGTGGCCTGATCCTTGGCCTCTCCTGTGTCCCTTCTCCAAGGTCGTGGCCCGGTCCTTGGCCCTCCCCTGTGTCCCTGTCCCATCTCCAAGGTTGTGGCCCGGTCCTTGGCCCTCCCCTGTGTCCTTGCCCAATCTCCAATGCTGTGGCCCGGTCCTTGGCTGTCCCCTGTGTCCCTGCCCCATCTCCAAGGTTGTGGCCCGGTCCTTGGCCTCCCCTGTGTCCCTGTCCCGTCTCCAGGCTGGTGGCCTAGTCCTTGGCCCTCCCCTGTGTCCCATCTCCAGGCTGGTGGCCCGGTCCTTGGCCCTCCCCTGTGTCCCTGCCCCGTCTCCAGGCTGGTGGCCCAGTCCTTGGCGCTCCCCTGTGTCCCATCTCCAGGCTGGTGGCCCAGTCCTTGGCCCTCCCCTGTGTCCCTGCCCCATCTCCAAGGTCGTGGGCCATTCCTTGGGCCTCCCCTGTGTCCCTGCCCCGTCTCCAAGGCCGTGGCATGGGCCTTGGCCCTCCCCTGTGTCCCTGCCCCGTCTCCAAAATCGTGGCCCGGTCCTTGGTCCCCCCCTGTGTCCCTGTCCCGTCTCCAGGCTGGTGGCCCGGTCCTTGGCCTCCCCTGTGTCCCATCTTCAGGCTGGTGGCCCAGTCCTTGGCCCTCCCCTGTGTCCCTGCCCCATCTCCAGGCTGGTGGCCCAGTCCTTGGCCCTCCCCTGTGTCCCATCTCCAGGCTGGTGGCCCGGTCCTTGGCCCTCCCCTGTGTCCCTGCCCCGTCTCCAAGGTTGTGGCCCGGTCCTTGGCCCTCCCCTGTGTCGCATCTCCAGGCTGGTAGCCCGGTCCTTGGCCCTCCCCTGTGTCCCTGCCCCGTCTCCAAGGTCGTGGCCTGATCCTTGGCCTCCCCTGTGTCCTGTCTCCAAGGTCGTAGCCCTGTCCTTGGCCCTCCCCTGTGTCCCGTCTCCAGGCTGGTGGCCCGGTCCTTGGCCCTCCCCTGTGTCCCTGCCCCATCTCCAGGCTGGTGGCCCGGTCGTTGGCCCTCCCCTGTGTCCCATCTCCAGGCTGGTGGCCCGGTCCTTGGTGCTCCCCTGTGTCCCTGCCCCGTCTCCAGGCTGGTGGCCCAGTCCTTGGCCCTCCCCTGTGTCCCTGCCCTGTCTCCAAGGTTGTGGCCCGGTCCTTGGCCCTCCCCTGTGTCCCGTCTCCAGGCTGGTGGCCCGGTCCTTGGCCCTCCCCTGTGTCCCTGCCCTGTCTCCAAGGTCATGGCCCAGTCCTTGGCCCTCCCCTGTGTCCCTGCCCCGTCTCCAAGGTCGTGGCCCGGTCCTTGGCCCTCCCCTGTGTCCCTGCCCCGTCTCCAAGGTCGTGGCCCAGTCCTTGGCCTCCCCTTTGTCCCGTCTCCAAGGTTGTGGCCCGGTCCTTGGCCCTCCCCTGTGTCCCTGCCCTGTCTCCAAGGTCATGGCCCAGTCCTTGGCCCTCCCCTGTGTCCCTGCCCCGTCTTCAAGGTCGTGGCCCTGTCCTTGGCCCTCCCCTGTGTCCCTGCCCCGTCTCCAAGGTCGTGGCCTAGTCCTTGGCCTCCCCTTTGTCCCGTCTCCAAGGTGGTGGCCCGGTCCTTGGCCCTCCCCTTTGTCCCGTCTCCAGGCTGGTGGCCCGGTCCTTGGCCCTCCCCTGGGTCCCTGCCCCGTCTCCAAGGTCATGGCCTAGTCCTTGGCCTCCCCTTTGTCCCGTCTCCAAGGTCGTGGCCCGGTCCTTGGCCCTCCCCTGTGTCCCGTCTCCAGGCTGGTGGCCCGGTCCTTGGCCCTCCCCTGTGTCCCTGCCCCATCTCCAAGGTCGTGGCCCTGTCCTTGGCCCTCCCCTGTGTCCCTGTCCCGTCTACAGGCTGGTGGCCCGGTCCTTGGCCCTCCCCTATGTCCCTGCCCCATCTCCAAGGTCGTGGCCAGATCCTTGGCCTCTCCTGTGTCCGTTCTCAAAGGTCGCGGCCCGGTCCTTGGCCCTCCCCTGTGTCCCTGCCCCGTCTCCAAGGTCGTGGCCGGGTCCTTGGCCCTCCCCTGTGTCCCTGTCCCGTCTCCAGGCTGGTGGCCCGGTCCTTGGCCCTCCCCTGTGTCCCTGCCCCGTCTCCAAGGCCGTCGCCCGGTCCTTGGCCTCCCCTGTGTCCTGTCTCCAAGGTCGTAGCCCTGTCCTTGGCCCTCCCCTGTGTCCCGTCTCCAGGCTGTTGGCCCGGTCCTTGGCCCTCCCCTGTGTCCCTGCCCCATCTCCAGGCTGGTGGCCCGGTCGTTGGCCCTCCCCTGTGTCCCATCTCCAGGCTGGTGGCCCGGTCCTTGGTGCTCCCCTGTGTCCCTGCCCCGTCTCCAGGCTGGTGGCCCAGTCCTTGGCCCTCCCCTGTGTCCAATCTCCAGGCTGGTGGCCCGGTCGTTCGCCCTACCCTGTGTCTCTGCCCTATCTCTAAGGTGGTGGCCCGGTCCTTGGCCCTCCCCTGTGTCCCTTCCCTGTCTCCAAGGTCATGGCCCAGTCCTTGGCCCTCCCCTGTGTCCCTCCTCCGTCTCCAAGGTCGTGGCCCGGTCCTTGGCCCTCCCCTGTGTCCCTGCCCCGTCTCCAAGGTCGTGGCCTAGTCCTTGGCCTCCCCTTTGTCCCGTCTCCAAGGTCGTGGCCCGGTCCTTGGCCCTCCCCTGTGTCCCGTCTCCAGTCTGGTGGCCCGGTCCTTGGCCCTCCCCTGTGTCCCTGCCCCGTCTCCAGACTGGTGGCCAGGTCCTTGGCCCTCCCCTGTGTCCCTGCCCTGTCTCCAGGCTGGTGGCCCGGTCCTTGGCCCTCCCCTATGTCCCTGCCCCATCTCCAAGGTCGTGGCCTGATCCTTGGCCTCCCCTGTGTCCCTTCTCCAAGGTGGTGGCCCGGTCCTTGGCCCTCCCCTGTGTCCCTGTCCCATCTCCAAGGTTGTGGCCCGGTCCTTGGCCCTCCCCTGTGTCCTTGCCCAATCTCCAATGCTGTGGCCCGGTCCTTGGCTGTCCCCTGTGTCCCTGCCCCATCTCCAAGGTTGTGGCCCGGTCCTTGGCCTCCCCTGTGTCCCTGTCCCGTCTCCAGGCTGGTGGCCTAGTCCTTGGCCCTCCCCTGTGTCCCATCTCCAGGCTGGTGGCCCGGTCCTTGGTGCTCCCCTGTGTCCCTGCCCCGTCTCCAGGCTGGTGGCCCAGTCCTTGGCCCTCCCCTGTGTCCCTGCCCCACCTCCAGGCTGGTGGCCCGGTCCTTGGCCCTCCCCTGTGTCCCATCTCCAGGCTGGTGGCCCAGTCCTTGGCCCTCCCCTGTGTCCCTACCCCATCTCCAAGGTCGTGGGCCATTCCTTGGGCCTCCCCTGTGTCCCTGCCCCGTCTCCAAGGCCGTGGCACGGGCCTTGGCCCTCCCCTGTGTCCCTGCCCCGTCTCCAAAATCGTGGCCCGGTCCTTGGTCCCCCCCTGTGTCCCTGTCCCGTCTCCAGGCTGGTGGCCCAGTCCTAGGCCCTCCCCTGTGTCCCTGCTCCGTCTCCAAAGTCGTGGCCCGGTCCTTGGCCCTCCCCTGTGTCCCATCTTCAGGCTGGTGGCCCAGTCCTTGGCCCTCCCCTGTGTCCCTGCCCCATCTCCAGGCTGGTGGCCCAGTCCTTGGCCCTTCCCTGTGTCCCATCTCCAGGCTGGTGGCCCGGTCCTTGGCCCTCCCCTGTGTCCCTGCTCCGTCTCCAAAGTCGTGGCCCGGTCCTTGGCCCTCCCCTGGGTCCCATCTTCAGGCTGGTGGCCCAGTCCTTGGCCCTCCCCTGTGTCCCTGCCCCATCTCCAGGCTGGTGGCCCAGTCCTTGGCCCTCCCCTGTGTCCCATCTCCAGGCTGGTGGCCCGGTCCTTGGCCCTCCCCTGTGTCCCTGCCCCGTCTCCAAGGTCGTGGCCCGGTCCTTGGCCCTCCCCTGTGTCGCATCTCCAGGCTGGTGGCCCGGTCCTTGGCCCTCCCCTGTGTCCCTGCCCCGTATCCAAGGTCGTGGCCTGATCCTTGGCCTCCCCTGTGTCCTGTCTCCAAGGTCGTAGCCCTGTCCTTGGCCCTCCCCTGTGTCCCGTCTCCAGGCTGGTGGCCCGGTCCTTGGCCCTCCCCTGTGTCCCTGCCCCATCTCCAGGCTGGTGGCCCGGTCGTTGGCCCTCCCCTGTGTCCCATCTCCAGGCTGGTGGCCCGGTCCTTGGTGCTCCCCTGTGTCCCTGCCCCGTCTCCAGGCTGGTGGCCCAGTCCTTGGCCCTCCCCTGTGTCCAATCTCCAGGCTGGTGGCCCGGTCCTTGGCCCTCCCCTGTGTCCCTGCCCTGTCTCCAAGGTTGTGGCCCGGTCCTTGGCCCTCCCCTGTGTCCCGTCTCCAGGCTGGTGGCCCGGTCCTTGGCCCTCCCCTGTGTCCCTGCCCTGTCTCCAAGGTCATGGCCCAGTCCTTGGCCCTCCCCTGTGTCCCTGCCCCGTCTCCAAGGTCGTGGCCCGGTCCTTGGCCCTCCCCTGTGTCCCTGCCCCGTCTCCAAGGTCGTGGCCCAGTCCTTGGCCTCCCCTTTGTCCCGTCTCCGAGGTTGTGGCCCGGTCCTTGGCCCTCCCCTGTGTCCCTGCCCTGTCTCCAAGGTCATGGCCCAGTCCTTGGCCCTCCCCTGTGTCCCTGCCCCGTCTTCAAGGTCGTGGCCCTGTCCTTGGCCCTCCCCTGTGTCCCTGCCCCGTCTCCAAGGTCGTGGCCTAGTCCTTGGCCTCCCCTTTGTCCCGTCTCCAAGGTGGTGGCCCGGTCCTTGGCCCTCCCCTTTGTCCCGTCTCCAGGCTGGTGGCCCGGTCCTTGGCCCTCCCCTGGGTCCCTGCCCCGTCTCCAAGGTCATGGCCTAGTCCTTGGCCTCCCCTTTGTCCCGTCTCCAAGGTCGTGGCCCGGTCCTTGGCCCTCCCCTGTGTCCCATCTCCAGGCTGGTGGCCCGGTCCTTGGCCCTCCCCTGTGTCCCTGCCCCATCTCCAAGGTCGTGGCCCGGTCCTTGGCCCTCCCCTGTGTCCCTGTCCCGTCTCCAGGCTGGTGGCCCGGTCCTTGGCCCTCCCCTATGTCCCTGCCCCATCTCCAAGGTCGTGGCCTGATCCTTGGCCTCCCCTGTGTCCCTGTCCCGTCTCCAGGCTGGTGGCTTAGTCCTTGGCCCTCCCCTGTGTCCCTGCCCAATCTCCAGGCTGGTGGCCCGGTCCTTGGCCCTCCCCTGTGTCCCTGCCCTGTCTCCAGGCTGGTGGCCCGGTCCTTGGCCCTCCCCTGTGTCCCTGCCCCGTCTCCCAGGTTGTGGCCCTGTCCTTGGCCCTGCCTTGTGTCCCTGCCCGTCTCCAAGGTCGTACCCCAGTCCTTGGCCCTCCCCCTGTGTCCCATCTCCAGGCTGGTGGCCCGGTCCTTGGCCCTCCCCTGTGTCCCTGCCCCGTCTCCAAGGTTGTGGCCCGTTCCTTGGCCCTCCCCTGTGTCCCATCTCCAGGCTGGTGGCCCGGTCCTTGGCCCTCCCCTGTGTCCCTGCCCGTCTCCAGGCTGTTGGCCCGGTCCTTGGCCCTCCCCTGTGTCCCATCTCCAGGCTGGTGGCCCAGTCCTTGGCCCTCCCCTGTGTCCCTGCCCCATCTCCAAGGTCGTGGGCCATTCCTTGGGCCTCCCCTGTGTCCCTGCTCCGTCTCCAAGGTCGTGGCACGGGCCTTGGCCCTCCCCTGTGTCCCTGCCCCGTCTCCAAAATCGTGGCCCGGTCCTTGGTCCCCCCCTGTGTCCCTGTCCCGTCTCCAGGCTGGTGGTCCAGTCCTAGGCCCTCCCCTGTGTCCCTGCCCCGTCTCCAAAGTCGTGGCCCGGTCCTTGGCCCTCCCCTGTGTCCCATCTTCAGGCTGGTGGCCCAGTCCTTGGCCCTCCCCTGTGTCCCTGCCCCATCTCCAGGCTGGTGGCCCAGTCCTTGGCCCTCCCCTGTGTCCCATCTCCAGGCTGGTGGCCCGGTCCTTGGCCCTCCCCTGTGTCCCTGCCCCGTCTCCAAGGTCATGGCCCGGTCCTTGGCCCTCCCCTGTGTCGCATCTCCAGGCTGTTGGCCCGGTCCTTGGCCCTCCCCTGTGTCCCTGCCCCGTCTCCAAGGTCGTGGCCTGATCCTTGGCCTCCCCTGTGTCCTGTCTCCAAGGTTGTAGCCCTGTCCTTGGCCCTTCCCTGTGTCCCGTCTCCAGGCTGGTGGCCCGGTCCTTGGCCCTCCCCTGTGTCCCTGCCCCATCTCCAGGCTGGTGGCCCGGTCGTTGGCCCTCCCCTGTGTCCCATCTCCAGGCTGGTGGCCCGGTCCTTGGTGCTCCCCTGTGTCCCTGCCCCGTCTCCAGGCTGGTGGCCCAGTCCTTGGCCCTCCCCTGTGTCCAACCTCCAGGCTGGTGGCCCGGTCCTTGGCCCTCCCCTGTGTCCCTGCCCCGTCTCCAAGGTTGTGGCCCGGTCCTTGGCCCTCCCCTGTGTCCCGTCTCCAAGGTCGTGGCCCGGTCCTTGGCCCTCCCCTGTGTCCCTGCCCCGTCTCCAAGGTCGTGGCCCAGTCCTTGGCCTCCCCTTTGTCCCGTCTCCAAGGTCGTGGCCCGGTCCTTGGCCCTCCCCTGTGTCCCTGCCCTGTCTCCAAGGTCATGGCCCAGTCCTTGGCCCTCCCCTGGGTCCCTGCCCCGTCTTCAAGGTCGTGGCCCGGTCCTTGGCCCTCCCCTGTGTCCCTGCCCCGTCTCCAAGGTCGTGGCCTAGTCCTTGGCCTCCCCTTTGTCCCGTCTCCAAGGTGGTGTCCCGGTCCTTGGCCCTCCCCTGTGTCCCATCTCCAGGCTGGTGGCCCGGTCCTTGGCCCTCCCCTGTGTCCCTGCCCCGTCTCCAGGCTGGTGGCCCAGTCCTTGGCCCTCCCCTGTGTCCAATCTCCAGGCTGGTGGCCCGGTCGTTCGCCCTCCCCTGTGTTCCTGCCCCATCTCCAAGGTCATGGCCCAGTCCTTGGCCCTCCCCTGTGTCCCTGCCCCGTCTCCAAGGTCGTGGCCCGGTCCTTGGCCCTCCCCTGTGTCCCTGCCCCGTCTCCAAGGTCGTTGCCTAGTCCTTGGCCTCCCCTTTGTCCCGTCTCCAAGGTCGTGGCCCGGTCCTTGGCCCTCCCCTGTGTCCCGTCTCCAGGCTGGTGGCCCGTTCCTTGGCCCTCCCCTGTGTCCCTGCCCCGTCTCCAAGGTCGTGGCCCGGCCCTTGGCCCTCCCCTGTGTCCCATCTCCAGGCTGTTGGCCCGGTCCTTGGCCCTCCCCTGTGTCCCTGTCCCGTCTCCAAGGTCGTAGCCCTGTCCTTGGCCTCCCCTTTGTCCCGTCTCCAAGGTCGTGGCCCGGTCCTTGGCCCTCCCCTGTGTCCCGTCTCCAGGCTGGTGGCCCAGTCCTTGGCCCTCCCCTGTGTCCCTGCCCCATCTCCAGGCTGGTGGCCCGGTCCTTGGCCCTCCCCTGTGTCCCTGCCCAATCTCCAGGCTGGTGGCCCGGTCCTTGGCCCTCCCCTATGTCCCTGGCCCATCTCCAAGGTCGTGGCCTGATCCTTGGCCTCCCCTGTGTCCCTTCTCCAAGGTCGCGGCCCGGTCCTTGGCCCTCCCCTGTGTCCCTGCCCCGTCTCCAAGGTCGTGGCCGGGTCCTTGGCCCTCCCCTGTGTCCCTGTCCCGTCTCCAGGCTGGTGGCCCGGTCCTTGGCCCTCCCCTGTGTCCCTGCCCCGTCTCCAAGGCCGTCGCCCGGTCCTTGGCCTCCCCTGTGTCCTGTCTCCAAGGTCGTAGCCCTGTCCTTGGCCCTCCCCTGTGTCCCGTCTCCAGGCTGTTGGCCCGGTCCTTGGCCCTCCCCTGTGTCCCTGCCCCATCTCCAGGCTGGTGGCCCGGTCGTTGGCCCTCCCCTGTGTCCCATCTCCAGGCTGGTGGCCCGGTCCTTGGTGCTCCCCTGTGTCCCTGCCCCGTCTCCAGGCTGGTGGCCCAGTCCTTGGCCCTCCCCTGTGTCCAATCTCCAGGCTGGTGGCCCGGTCGTTCGCCCTACCCTGTGTCTCTGCCCTATCTCTAAGGTGGTGGCCCGGTCCTTGGCCCTCCCCTGTGTCCCTTCCCTGTCTCCAAGGTCATGGCCCAGTCCTTGGCCCTCCCCTGTGTCCCTGCTCCGTCTCCAAGGTCGTGGCCCGGTCCTTGGCCCTCCCCTGTGTCCCTGCCCCGTCTCCAAGGTCGTTGCCTAGTCCTTGGCCTCCCCTTTGTCCCGTCTCCAAGGTCGTGGCCCGGTCCTTGGCCCTCCCCTGTGTCCCGTCTCCAGGCTGGTGGCCCGTTCCTTGGCCCTCCCCTGTGTCCCTGCCCCGTCTCCAGACTGGTGGCCAGGTCCTTGGCCCTCCCCTGTGTCCCTGTCCCGTCTCCAGGCTGGTGGCCCGGTCCTTGGCCCTCCCCTATGTCCCTGCCCCATCTCCAAGGTCGTGGCCTGATCCTTGGCCTCTCCTGTGTCCCTTCTCCAAGGTCGTGGCCCGGTCCTTGGCCCTCCCCTGTGTCCCTGTCCCATCTCCAAGGTTGTGGCCCGGTCCTTGGCCCTCCCCTGTGTCCTTGCCCAATCTCCAATGCTGTGGCCCGGTCCTTGGCTGTCCCCTGTGTCCCTGCCCCATCTCCAAGGTTGTGGCCCGGTCCTTGGCCTCCCCTGTGTCCCTGTCCCGTCTCCAGGCTGGTGGCCTAGTCCTTGGCCCTCCCCTGTGTCCCATCTCCAGGCTGGTGGCCCGGTCCTTGGCCCTCCCCTGTGTCCCTGCCCCGTCTCCAGGCTGGTGGCCCAGTCCTTGGCGCTCCCCTGTGTCCCATCTCCAGGCTGGTGGCCCAGTCCTTGGCCCTCCCCTGTGTCCCTGCCCCATCTCCAAGGTCGTGGGCCATTCCTTGGGCCTCCCCTGTGTCCCTGCCCCGTCTCCAAGGCCGTGGCATGGGCCTTGGCCCTCCCCTGTGTCCCTGCCCCGTCTCCAAAATCGTGGCCCGGTCCTTGGTCCCCCCCTGTGTCCCTGTCCCGTCTCCAGGCTGGTGGCCCGGTCCTTGGCCTCCCCTGTGTCCCATCTTCAGGCTGGTGGCCCAGTCCTTGGCCCTCCCCTGTGTCCCTGCCCCATCTCCAGGCTGGTGGCCCAGTCCTTGGCCCTCCCCTGTGTCCCATCTCCAGGCTGGTGGCCCGGTCCTTGGCCCTCCCCTGTGTCCCTGCCCCGTCTCCAAGGTTGTGGCCCGGTCCTTGGCCCTCCCCTGTGTCGCATCTCCAGGCTGGTAGCCCGGTCCTTGGCCCTCCCCTGTGTCCCTGCCCCGTCTCCAAGGTCGTGGCCTGATCCTTGGCCTCCCCTGTGTCCTGTCTCCAAGGTCGTAGCCCTGTCCTTGGCCCTCCCCTGTGTCCCGTCTCCAGGCTGGTGGCCCGGTCCTTGGCCCTCCCCTGTGTCCCTGCCCCATCTCCAGGCTGGTGGCCCGGTCGTTGGCCCTCCCCTGTGTCCCATCTCCAGGCTGGTGGCCCGGTCCTTGGTGCTCCCCTGTGTCCCTGCCCCGTCTCCAGGCTGGTGGCCCAGTCCTTGGCCCTCCCCTGTGTCCCTGCCCTGTCTCCAAGGTTGTGGCCCGGTCCTTGGCCCTCCCCTGTGTCCCGTCTCCAGGCTGGTGGCCCGGTCCTTGGCCCTCCCCTGTGTCCCTGCCCTGTCTCCAAGGTCATGGCCCAGTCCTTGGCCCTCCCCTGTGTCCCTGCCCCGTCTCCAAGGTCGTGGCCCGGTCCTTGGCCCTCCCCTGTGTCCCTGCCCCGTCTCCAAGGTCGTGGCCCAGTCCTTGGCCTCCCCTTTGTCCCGTCTCCAAGGTTGTGGCCCGGTCCTTGGCCCTCCCCTGTGTCCCTGCCCTGTCTCCAAGGTCATGGCCCAGTCCTTGGCCCTCCCCTGTGTCCCTGCCCCGTCTTCAAGGTCGTGGCCCTGTCCTTGGCCCTCCCCTGTGTCCCTGCCCCGTCTCCAAGGTCGTGGCCTAGTCCTTGGCCTCCCCTTTGTCCCGTCTCCAAGGTGGTGGCCCGGTCCTTGGCCCTCCCCTTTGTCCCGTCTCCAGGCTGGTGGCCCGGTCCTTGGCCCTCCCCTGGGTCCCTGCCCCGTCTCCAAGGTCATGGCCTAGTCCTTGGCCTCCCCTTTGTCCCGTCTCCAAGGTCGTGGCCCGGTCCTTGGCCCTCCCCTGTGTCCCGTCTCCAGGCTGGTGGCCCGGTCCTTGGCCCTCCCCTGTGTCCCTGCCCCATCTCCAAGGTCGTGGCCCTGTCCTTGGCCCTCCCCTGTGTCCCTGTCCCGTCTACAGGCTGGTGGCCCGGTCCTTGGCCCTCCCCTATGTCCCTGCCCCATCTCCAAGGTCGTGGCCAGATCCTTGGCCTCTCCTGTGTCCGTTCTCAAAGGTCGCGGCCCGGTCCTTGGCCCTCCCCTGTGTCCCTGCCCCGTCTCCAAGGTCGTGGCCGGGTCCTTGGCCCTCCCCTGTGTCCCTGTCCCGTCTCCAGGCTGGTGGCCCGGTCCTTGGCCCTCCCCTGTGTCCCTGCCCCGTCTCCAAGGCCGTCGCCCGGTCCTTGGCCTCCCCTGTGTCCTGTCTCCAAGGTCGTAGCCCTGTCCTTGGCCCTCCCCTGTGTCCCGTCTCCAGGCTGTTGGCCCGGTCCTTGGCCCTCCCCTGTGTCCCTGCCCCATCTCCAGGCTGGTGGCCCGGTCGTTGGCCCTCCCCTGTGTCCCATCTCCAGGCTGGTGGCCCGGTCCTTGGTGCTCCCCTGTGTCCCTGCCCCGTCTCCAGGCTGGTGGCCCAGTCCTTGGCCCTCCCCTGTGTCCAATCTCCAGGCTGGTGGCCCGGTCGTTCGCCCTACCCTGTGTCTCTGCCCTATCTCTAAGGTGGTGGCCCGGTCCTTGGCCCTCCCCTGTGTCCCTTCCCTGTCTCCAAGGTCATGGCCCAGTCCTTGGCCCTCCCCTGTGTCCCTCCTCCGTCTCCAAGGTCGTGGCCCGGTCCTTGGCCCTCCCCTGTGTCCCTGCCCCGTCTCCAAGGTCGTGGCCTAGTCCTTGGCCTCCCCTTTGTCCCGTCTCCAAGGTCGTGGCCCGGTCCTTGGCCCTCCCCTGTGTCCCGTCTCCAGTCTGGTGGCCCGGTCCTTGGCCCTCCCCTGTGTCCCTGCCCCGTCTCCAGACTGGTGGCCAGGTCCTTGGCCCTCCCCTGTGTCCCTGCCCTGTCTCCAGGCTGGTGGCCCGGTCCTTGGCCCTCCCCTATGTCCCTGCCCCATCTCCAAGGTCGTGGCCTGATCCTTGGCCTCCCCTGTGTCCCTTCTCCAAGGTGGTGGCCCGGTCCTTGGCCCTCCCCTGTGTCCCTGTCCCATCTCCAAGGTTGTGGCCCGGTCCTTGGCCCTCCCCTGTGTCCTTGCCCAATCTCCAATGCTGTGGCCCGGTCCTTGGCTGTCCCCTGTGTCCCTGCCCCATCTCCAAGGTTGTGGCCCGGTCCTTGGCCTCCCCTGTGTCCCTGTCCCGTCTCCAGGCTGGTGGCCTAGTCCTTGGCCCTCCCCTGTGTCCCATCTCCAGGCTGGTGGCCCGGTCCTTGGTGCTCCCCTGTGTCCCTGCCCCGTCTCCAGGCTGGTGGCCCAGTCCTTGGCCCTCCCCTGTGTCCCTGCCCCACCTCCAGGCTGGTGGCCCGGTCCTTGGCCCTCCCCTGTGTCCCATCTCCAGGCTGGTGGCCCAGTCCTTGGCCCTCCCCTGTGTCCCTACCCCATCTCCAAGGTCGTGGGCCATTCCTTGGGCCTCCCCTGTGTCCCTGCCCCGTCTCCAAGGCCGTGGCACGGGCCTTGGCCCTCCCCTGTGTCCCTGCCCCGTCTCCAAAATCGTGGCCCGGTCCTTGGTCCCCCCCTGTGTCCCTGTCCCGTCTCCAGGCTGGTGGCCCAGTCCTAGGCCCTCCCCTGTGTCCCTGCTCCGTCTCCAAAGTCGTGGCCCGGTCCTTGGCCCTCCCCTGTGTCCCATCTTCAGGCTGGTGGCCCAGTCCTTGGCCCTCCCCTGTGTCCCTGCCCCATCTCCAGGCTGGTGGCCCAGTCCTTGGCCCTTCCCTGTGTCCCATCTCCAGGCTGGTGGCCCGGTCCTTGGCCCTCCCCTGTGTCCCTGCTCCGTCTCCAAAGTCGTGGCCCGGTCCTTGGCCCTCCCCTGGGTCCCATCTTCAGGCTGGTGGCCCAGTCCTTGGCCCTCCCCTGTGTCCCTGCCCCATCTCCAGGCTGGTGGCCCAGTCCTTGGCCCTCCCCTGTGTCCCATCTCCAGGCTGGTGGCCCGGTCCTTGGCCCTCCCCTGTGTCCCTGCCCCGTCTCCAAGGTCGTGGCCCGGTCCTTGGCCCTCCCCTGTGTCGCATCTCCAGGCTGGTGGCCCGGTCCTTGGCCCTCCCCTGTGTCCCTGCCCCGTATCCAAGGTCGTGGCCTGATCCTTGGCCTCCCCTGTGTCCTGTCTCCAAGGTCGTAGCCCTGTCCTTGGCCCTCCCCTGTGTCCCGTCTCCAGGCTGGTGGCCCGGTCCTTGGCCCTCCCCTGTGTCCCTGCCCCATCTCCAGGCTGGTGGCCCGGTCGTTGGCCCTCCCCTGTGTCCCATCTCCAGGCTGGTGGCCCGGTCCTTGGTGCTCCCCTGTGTCCCTGCCCCGTCTCCAGGCTGGTGGCCCAGTCCTTGGCCCTCCCCTGTGTCCAATCTCCAGGCTGGTGGCCCGGTCCTTGGCCCTCCCCTGTGTCCCTGCCCTGTCTCCAAGGTTGTGGCCCGGTCCTTGGCCCTCCCCTGTGTCCCGTCTCCAGGCTGGTGGCCCGGTCCTTGGCCCTCCCCTGTGTCCCTGCCCTGTCTCCAAGGTCATGGCCCAGTCCTTGGCCCTCCCCTGTGTCCCTGCCCCGTCTCCAAGGTCGTGGCCCGGTCCTTGGCCCTCCCCTGTGTCCCTGCCCCGTCTCCAAGGTCGTGGCCCAGTCCTTGGCCTCCCCTTTGTCCCGTCTCCGAGGTTGTGGCCCGGTCCTTGGCCCTCCCCTGTGTCCCTGCCCTGTCTCCAAGGTCATGGCCCAGTCCTTGGCCCTCCCCTGTGTCCCTGCCCCGTCTTCAAGGTCGTGGCCCTGTCCTTGGCCCTCCCCTGTGTCCCTGCCCCGTCTCCAAGGTCGTGGCCTAGTCCTTGGCCTCCCCTTTGTCCCGTCTCCAAGGTGGTGGCCCGGTCCTTGGCCCTCCCCTTTGTCCCGTCTCCAGGCTGGTGGCCCGGTCCTTGGCCCTCCCCTGGGTCCCTGCCCCGTCTCCAAGGTCATGGCCTAGTCCTTGGCCTCCCCTTTGTCCCGTCTCCAAGGTCGTGGCCCGGTCCTTGGCCCTCCCCTGTGTCCCGTCTCCAGGCTGGTGGCCCGGTCCTTGGCCCTCCCCTGTGTCCCTGCCCCATCTCCAAGGTCGTGGCCCGGTCCTTGGCCCTCCCCTGTGTCCCTGTCCCGTCTACAGGCTGGTGGCCCGGTCCTTGGCCCTCCCCTATGTCCCTGCCCCATCTCCAAGGTCGTGGCCTGATCCTTGGCCTCTCCTGTGTCCGTTCTCAAAGGTCGCGGCCCGATCCTTGGCCCTCCCCTGTGTCGCTGCCCCGTCTCCAAGGTTGTGGCCCGGTCCTTGGCCCTCCCCTGTGTCCCTGTCCCGTCTCCAGGCTGGTGGCCTAGTCCTTGGCCCTCCCCTGTGTCCCTGCCCAATCTCTAGGCTGGTGGCCCGGTCCTTGGCCCTCCCCTGTGTCCCTGCCCTGTCTCCAGGCTGGTGGCCCGGTCCTTGGCCCTCCCCTGTGTCCCTGCCCCGTCTCCCAGGTTGTGGCCCTGTCCTTGGCCCTGCCTTGTGTGCCTGCCCGTCTCCAAGGTCGTACCCCAGTCCTTGGCCCTCCCCCTGTGTCCCATCTCCAGGCTGGTGGCCCGGTCCTTGGCCCTCCCCTGTGTCCCTGCCCCGTCTCCAAGGTTGTGGCCCGGTCCTTGGCCCTCCCCTGTGTCCCATCTCCAGGCTGGTGGCCCGGTCCTTGGCCCTCCCCTGTGTCCCTGCCCGTCTCCAGGCTGTTGGCCCGGTCCTTGGCCCTCCCCTGTGTCCCATCTACAGACTGGTGGCCCGGTCCTTGGCCCTCCCCTGTGTCCCTGCCCCGTCTCCAAGGTCGTGGTCCGGTCCTTGGCCCTCCCCTGTGTCCCTGCCCCACCTCCAGGCTGGTGGCCCGGTCCTTGGCCCTCCCCTGTGTCCCATCTCCAGGCTGGTGGCCCAGTCCTTGGCCCTCCCCTGTGTCCCTGCCCCATCTCCAAGGTCGTGGGCCATTCCCTGGGCCTCCCCTGTGTCCCTGCCCCGTCTCCAAGGTCGTGGCACGGGCCTTGGCCCTCCCCTGTGTCCCTGCCCCGACTCCAAAATCGTGGCCCGGTCCTTGGCCCTTCCCTGTGTCCCGTCTCCAGGCTGGTGGCCCAGTCCTTGGCCCTCCCCTGTGTCCCTGCCCCATCTCCAGGCTGGTGGCCCGGTCGTTGGCCCTCCCCTGTGTCCCATCTCCAGGCTGGTGGCCCGGTCCTTGGTGCTCCCCTGTGTCCCTGCCCCGTCTCCAGGCTGGTGGCCCAGTCCTTGGCCCTCCCCTGTGTCCAACCTCCAGGCTGGTGGCCCGGTCCTTGGCCCTCCCCTGTGTCCCTGCCCTGTCTCCAAGGTTGTGGCCCGGTCCTTGGCCCTCCCCTGTGTCCCGTCTCCAAGGTCGTGGCCCGGTCCTTGGCCCTCCCCTGTGTCCCTGCCCTGTCTCCAAGGTCGTGGCCCAGTCCTTGGCCTCCCCTTTGTCCCGTCTCCAAGGTCGTGGCCCGGTCCTTGGCCCTCCCCTGTGTCCCTGCCCTGTCTCCAAGGTCATGGCCCAGTCCTTGGCCCTCCCCTGGGTCCCTGCCCCGTCTTCAAGGTCGTGGCCCTGTCCTTGGCCCTCCCCTGTGTCCCTGCCCCGTCTCCAAGGTCGTGGCCTAGTCCTTGGCCTCCCCTTTGTCCCGTCTCCAAGGTGGTGGCCCGGTCCTTGGCCCTCCCCTGTGTCCCTGCCCCATCTCCAGGCTGGTGGCCCGGTCCTTGGCCCTCCCCTGTGTCCCATCTCCAGGCTGGTGGCCCGGCCCTTGGCCCTCCCCTGTGTCCCTGCCCCGTCTCCAGGCTGGTGGCCCAGTCCTTGGCCCTCCCCTGTGTCCAATCTCCAGGCTGGTGGCCCGGTCGTTCGCCCTCCCCTGTGTCCCTGCCCTGTCTCCAAGGTCATGGCCCAGTCCTTGGCCCTCCCCTGTGTCCCTGCCCCGTCTCCAAGGTCGTGGCCCGGTCCTTGGCCCTCCCCTGTGTCCCTGCCCCGTCTCCAAGGTCGTGGCCTAGTCCTTGGCCTCCCCTTTGTCCCGTCTCCAAGGTCGTGGCCCGGTCCTTGGCCCTCCCCTGTGTCCCGTCTCCAGGCTGGTGGCCCGGTCCTTGGTGCTCCCCTGTGTCCCTGCCCCATCTCCAAGGTCGTGGCCCGGCCCTTGGCCCTCCCCTGTGTCCCTGCCCCGTCTCCAGGCTGGTGGCCCGGTCCTTGGCCCTCCCCTATGTCCCTGCCCCATCTCCAAGGTCGTGGCCTGATCCTTGGCCTCCTCTGTGTCCCTTCTCCAAGGTCGCGGCCCGGTCCTTGGCCCTCCCCTATGTCCCTGCCCCGTCTCCAAGGTTGTGGCCCGGTCCTTGGCCCTCCCCTGTGTCCTTGTCCCGTCTCCAGGCTGGTGGCCTAGTCCTAGGCCCTCCCCTGTGTCCCTGTCCCATCTCCAGGCTGGTGGCCCGGTCGTTGGCCCTCCCCTGTGTCCCTGCCCCGTCTCCAAGGTCGTGGCCCGGTCCTTGGCCCTCCCCTGTGTCGCATCTCCAAGCTGGTGGCCCTGTCGTTGGCCCTCCCCTGTGTCCCTGCCCCGTCTCCAAGGTCGTAGCCCTGTCCTTGGCCTCCCCTTTGTCCCGTCTCCAAGGTCGTGGCCCGGTCCTTGGCCCTGCCCTGTGTCCCGTCTCCAGGCTGGTGGCCCGGTCCTTGGCCCTCCCCTGTGTCCCTGCCCCATCTCCAAGGTCGTGGCCCGGCCCTTGGCCCTCCCCTGTGTCCCTGCCCCGTCTCCAGGCTGGTGGCCCGGTCCTTGGCCCTCCCCTATGTCCCTGCCCCATCTCCAAGGTCGTGGCCTGATCCTTGGCCTCCCCTGTGTCCCTTCTCCAAGGTCGCGGCCCGGTCCTTGGCCCTCCCCTGTGTCCCTGCCCCGTCTCCAAGGTCGTAGCCCTGTCCTTGGCCTCCCCTTTGTCCCGTCTCCAAGGTCGTGGCCCGGTCCTTGGCCCACCCCTGTGTCCCGTCTCCAGGCTGGTGGCCCAGTCCTTGGCCCTCCCCTGTGTCCCTGCCCCATCTCCAGGCTGGTGGCCCGGTCCTTGGCCCTCCCCTGTGTCCCTGCCCCATCTCCAGGCTGGTGGCCCGGTCCTTGGCCCTCCCCTATGTCCCAGCCCCATCTCCAAGGTCGTGGCCTGATCCTTGGCCTCCCCTGTGTCCCTTCTCCAAGGTCGCGGCCCGGTCCTTGGCCCTCCCCTGTGTCCCTGCCCCGTCTCCAAGGTCGTGGCCGGGTCCTTGGCCCTCCCCTGTGTCCCTGTCCCGTCTCCAGGCTGTTGGCCCGGTCCTTGGCCCTCCCCTGTGTCCCTGCCCCGTCTCCAAGGCCGTCGCCCGGTCCTTGGCCTCCCCTGTGTCCTGTCTCCAAGGTCGTAGCCCTGTCCTTGGCCCTCCCCTGTGTCCCGTCTCCAGGCTGTTGGCCCGGTCCTTGGCCCTCCCCTGTGTCCCTGCCCCATCTCCAGGCTGGTGGCCCGGTCGTTGGCCCTCCCCTGTGTCCCATCTCCAGGCTGGTGGCCCGGTCCTTGGCCCTCCCCTGTGTCCCTGCCCCATCTCCAGGCTGGTGGCCCAGTCCTTGGCCCTCCCCTGTGTCCAATCTCCAGGCTGGTGGCCCGGTCGTTCGCCCTACCCTGTGTCTCTGCCCTATCTCTAAGGTGGTTGCCCGGTCCTTGGCCCTCCCCTGTGTCCCTTCCCTGTCTCCAAGGTCATGGCCCAGTCCTTGGCCCTCCCCTGTGTTCCTGCCCCGTCTCCAAGGTCGTGGCCCGGTCCTTGGCCCTCCCCTGTGTCCCTGCCCCGTCTCCAAAGTCGTGGCCTAGTCCTTGGCCTCCCCTTTGTCCCGTCTCCAAGGTCGTGGCCCGGTCCTTGGCCCTCCCCTGTGTCCCGTCTCCAGGCTGGTGGCCCGGTCCTTGGCCCTCCCCTGTGTCCCTGCCCCGTCTCCAGACTGGTGGCCAGGTCCTTGGCCCTCCCCTGTGTCCCTGTCCCGTCTCCAGGCTGGTGGCCCGGTCCTTGGCCCTCCCCTATGTCCCTGCCCCATCTCCAAGGTCGTGGCCTGATCCTTGGCCTCCCCTGTGTCCCTTCTCCAAGGTCGTGGCCCGGTCCTTGGCCCTCCCCTGTGTCCCTGTCCCATCTCCAAGGTTGTGGCCCGGTCCTTGGCCCTCCCCTGTGTCCTTGCCCAATCTCCAATGCTGTGGCCCGGTCCTTGGCTGTCCCCTGTGTCCCTGTCCCATCTCCAGACTGGTGGCCCAGTCCTTGGCCCTCCCCTGTGTCCCTGCCCCATCTCCAGGGTTGTGGCCCGGTCCTTGGCCTCCCCTGTGTCCCTGCCCCGTCTCCAGGCTGGTGGCCTAGTCCTTGGCCCTCCCCTGTGTCCCTGCCCAATCTCCAGGCTGGTGGCCCGGTCCTTGGCCCTCCCCTGTGTCCCTGCCCCGTCTCCCAGGTTGTGGCCCTGTCCTTGGCCCTGCCTTGTGTCCCTGCCCGTCTCCAAGGTCGTACCCCAGTCCTTGGCCCTCCCCCTGTGTCCCATCTCCAGGCTGGTGGCCCGGTCCTTGGCCCTCCCCTGTGTCCCTGCCCCGTCTCCAAGGTTGTGGCCCGGTCCTTGGCCCTCCCCTGTGTCCCATCTCCAGGCTGGTGGCCCGGTCCTTGGCCCTCCCCTGTGTCCCTGCCCCGTCTCAAAGGTCGTGGTCCGGTCCTTGGCCCTCCCCTGTGTCCCTGCCCCACCTCCAGGCTGGTGGCCCGGTCCTTGGCCCTCCCCTGTGTCCCTGCCCCGTCTCAAAGGTCGTGGTCCGGTCCTTGGCCCTCCCCTGTGTCCCTGCCCCACCTCCAGGCTGGTGGCCCGGTCCTTGGCCCTCCCCTGTGTCCCATCTGCAGGCTGGTAGCGTGGACCTTGGCCCTCCCCTGTGTCCCTGCCCCATCTCCAAGGTCGTGGGCCATTCCCTGGGCCTCCCCTGTGTCCCTGCCCCGTCTCCAAGGTCGTGGCACGGGCCTTGGCCCTCCCCTGTGTCCCTGCCCCGTCTCCAAAATCGTGGCCCGGTCCTTGGTCCCCCGCTGTGTCCCTGTCCCGTCTCCAGGCTGGTGGCCCAGTCCTAGGCCCTCCCCTGTGTCCAATCTCCAGGCTGGTGGCCCAGTCCTTGGCCCTCCCCTGTGTCCAATCTCCAGGCTGGTGGCCCGGTCCTTGGCCCTCCCCTGTGTCCCTGCCCTGTCTCCAAGGTTGTGGCCCGGTCCTTGGCCCTCCCCTGTGTCCCGTCTCCAGGCTGGTGGCCCAGTCCTTGGCCCTCCCCTGTGTCCCTGCCCTGTCTCCAAGGTCATGGCCCAGTCCTTGGCCCTCCCCTGTGTCCCTGTCCCGTCTCCAAGGTGGTGGCCCGGTCCTTGGCCCTCCCCTGTGTCCCTGCCCCGTCTCCAAGGTCGTGGCCTAGTCCTTGGCCTCCCCTGTGTCCCGTCTCCAAGGTCGTGGCCCGGTCCTTGGCCCTCCCCTGTGTCCCTGCCCTGTCTCCAAGGTCATGGCCCAGTCCTTGGCCCTCCCCTGTGTCCCTGCCCCGTCTTCAAGGTCGTGGCCCTGTCCTTGGCCCTCCCCTGTGTCCCTGCCCCGTCTCCAAGGTCGTGGCCTAGTCCTTGGCCTCCCCTTTGTCCCGTCTCCAAGGTGGTGGCCCGGTCCTTGGCCCTCCCCTTTGTCCCGTCTCCAGGCTGGTGGCCCGGTCCTTGGCCCTCCCCTGGGTCCCTGCCCCGTCTCCAAGGTCATGGCCTAGTCCTTGGCCTCCCCTTTGTCCCGTCTCCAAGGTCGTGGCCCGGTCCTTGGCCCTCCCCTGTGTCCCGTCTCCAGGCTGGTGGCCCGGTCCTTGGCCCTTCCCTGTGTCCCTGCCCCATCTCCAAGGTCGTGGCCCGGTCCTTGGCCCTCCCCTGTGTCCCTGTCCCGTCTCCAGGCTGGTGGCCCGGTCCTTGGCCCTCCCCTATGTCCCTGCCCCATCTCCAAGGTCGTGGCCTGATCCTTGGCCTCCCCTGTGTCCCTTCTCCAAGGTCGCAGCCCGGTCCTTGGCCCTCCCCTGTGTCGCTGCCCCGTCTCCAAGGTTGTGGCCCGGTCCTTGGCCCTCCCCTGTGTCCCTGTCCCGTCTCCAGGCTGGTGGCCTAGTCCTTGGCCCTCCCCTGTGTCCCTGCCCAATCTCCAAAGCTGTGGCCCGGTACTTGGCCCTCCCCTGTGTCCCGTCTCCAAGGTCGTGGCCCAGTCCTTGGCCCTCCCCTGTGTCCCTGTCCCATCTCCAGACTGGTTGCCCAGTCCTTGGCCCTCCCCTGTGTCCCTGCCCAATCTCAAGGCTGGTGGCCCTGTCCTTGGCCCTCCCCTGTGTCCCTGTCCCATCTCCAGGCTGGTGGCCCGGTCCTTGGCCCTCCCCTGTGTCCCTGCCCCGTCTCAAAGGTCGTGGTCCGGTCCTTGGCCCTCCCCTGTGTCCCTGCCCCACCTCCAGGCTGGTGGCCCGGTCCTTGGCCCTCCCCTGTGTCCCTGCCCCGTCTCAAAGGTCGTGGTCCGGTCCTTGGCCCTCCCCTGTGTCCCTGCCCCACCTCCAGGCTGGTGGCCCGGTCCTTGGCCCTCCCCTGTGTCCCATCTCCAGGCTGGTGGCCCAGTCCTTGGCCCTCCCCTGTGTCCCTGCCCCATCTCCAAGGTCGTGGGCCATTCCCTGGGCCTCCCCTGTGTCCCTGCCCCGTCTCCAAGGTCGTGGCACGGGCCTTGGCCCTCCCCTGTGTCCCTGCCCCGTCTCCAAAATCGTGGCCCGGTCCTTGGTCCCCCGCTGTGTCCCTGTCCCGTCTCCAGGCTGGTGGCCCAGTCCTAGGCCCTCCCCTGTGTCCAATCTCCAGGCTGGTGGCCCAGTCCTTGGCCCTCCCCTGTGTCCAATCTCCAGGCTGGTGGCCCGGTCCTTGGCCCTCCCCTGTGTCCCTGCCCTGTCTCCAAGGTTGTGGCCCGGTCCTTGGCCCTCCCCTGTGTCCCGTCTCCAGGCTGGTGGCCCAGTCCTTGGCCCTCCCCTGTGTCCCTGCCCTGTCTCCAAGGTCATGGCCCAGTCCTTGGCCCTCCCCTGTGTCCCTGCCCCGTCTCCAAGGTCGTGGCCCGGTCCTTGGCCCTCCCCTGTGTCCCTGCCCCGTCTCCAAGGTCGTGGCCTAGTCCTTGGCCTCCCCTTTGTCCCGTCCCCAAGGTCGTGGCCCGGTCCTTGGCCCTCCCCTGTGTCCCTGCCCTGTCTCCAAGGTCATGGCCCAGTCCTTGGCCCTCCCCTGTGTCCCTGCCCCGTCTTCAAGGTCCTGGCCCTGTCCTTGGCCCTCCCCTGTGTCCCTGCCCCGTCTCCAAGGTCGTGGCCTAGTCCTTGGCCTCCCCTTTGTCCCGTCTCCAAGGTGGTGGCCCGGTCCTTGGCCCTCCCCTTTGTCCCGTCTCCAGGCTGGTGGCCCGGTCCTTGGCCCTCCCCTGGGTCCCTGCCCCGTCTCCAAGGTCATGGCCTAGTCCTTGGCCTCCCCTTTGTCCCGTCTCCAAGGTCGTGGCCCGGTCCTTGGCCCTCCCCTGTGTCCCATCTCCAGGCTGGTGGCCCGGTCCTTGGCCCTCCCCTGTGTCCCTGCCCCATCTCCAAGGTCGTGGCCCGGTCCTTGGCCCTCCCCTGTGTCCCTGTCCCGTCTCCAGGCTGGTGGCCCGGTCCTTGGCCCTCCCCTATGTCCCTGCCCCATCTCCAAGGTCGTGGCCTGATCCTTGGCCTCCCCTGTGTCCCTTCTCCAAGGTCGCAGCCCGGTCCTTGGCCCTCCCCTGTGTCGCTGCCCCGTCTCCAAGGTTGTGGCCCGGTCCTTGGCCCTCCCCTGTGTCCCTGTCCCGTCTCCAGGCTGGTGGCCTAGTCCTTGGCCCTCCCCTGTGTCCCTGCCCAATCTCCAATGCTGTGGCCCGGTACTTGGCCCTCCCCTGTGTCCCGTCTCCAAGGTCGTGGCCCGGTCCTTGGCCCTCCCCTGTGTCCCTGCCCCGTCTCCAGACTGGTTGCCCAGTCCTTGGCCCTCCCCTGTGTCCCTGCCCAATCTCAAGGCTGGTGGCCCTGTCCTTGGCCCTCCCCTGTGTCCCTGTCCCGTCTCCAGGCTGGTGGCCCGGTCCTTGGCCCTTCCCTGTGTCCCTGCCCCGTCTCCCAGGTTGTGGCCCTGTCCTTGGCCCTGCCTTGTGTCCCTGCCCCGTCACCAAGGTCGTGGCCCAGTCCTTGGCCCTCCCCTGTGTCCCATCTCCAGGCTGGTAGCCCGGTCCTTGGCCCTCCCCTGTGTCCCTGCCCCGTCTGCAAGGTCGTGGCCTGATCCTTGGCCTCCCCTGTGTCCTGTCTCCAAGGTCGTAGCCCTGTCCTTGGCCCTCCCCTGTGTCCCGTCTCGAGGCTGGTGGCCCGGTCCTTGGCCCTCCCCTGTGTCCTGCCCCATCTCCAGGCTGGTGTCCCGGTCGTTGGCCCTCCCCTGTGTCCCATCTCCAGGCTGGTGGCCCGGTCCTTGGTGCTCCCCTGTGTCCCTGCCCCGTCTCCAGGCTGGTGGCCCAGTCCTTGGCCCTCCCCTGTGTCCAATCTCCAGGCTGGTGGCCCGGTCGTTCGCCCTCCCCTGTGTCCCTGCCCCATCTCCAAGGTCATGGCCCAGTCCTTGGCCCTCCCCTGTGTCCCTGCCCTGTCTCCAAGGTTGTGGCCCGGTCCTTGGCCCTCCCCTGTGTCCCTGCCCCGTCTCCAAGGTCGTGGCCTAGTCCTTGGCCTCCCCTTTGTCCCGTCTCCAAGGTGGTGGCCCGGTCCTTGGCCCTCCCCTGTGTCCCGTCTCCAGGCTGATGGCCCGGTCCTTGGCCCTCCCCTGTGTCCCTGCCCCATCTCCAAGGTCGTGGCCCGGCCCTTGGCCCTCCCCTGTGTCCCTGCCCCGTCTCCAGGCTGGTGGCCCGGCCCTTGGCCCTCCCCTATGTCCCTGCCCCATCTCCAAGGTCCTGGCCTGATCCTTGGCCTCCCCTGTGTCCCTTCTCCAAGGTCGCGGCCCGGTCCTTGGCCCTCCCCTGTGTCCCTGCCCCGTCTTCAAGGTCGTGGCCCTGTCCTTGGCCCTCCCCTGTGTCCCTGCCCCGTCTCCAAGGTCGTGGCCTAGTCCTTGGCCTCCCCTTTGTCCCGTCTCCAAGGTGGTGGCCCGGTCCTTGGCCCTCCCCTTTGTCCCGTCTCCAGGCTGGTGGCCCGGTCCTTGGCCCTCCCCTGGGTCCCTGCCCCGTCTCCAAGGTCATGGCCTAGTCCTTGGCCTCCCCTTTGTCCCGTCTCCAAGGTCGTGGCCCGGTCCTTGGCCCTCCCCTGTGTCCCGTCTCCAGGCTGGTGGCCCGGTCCTTGGCCCTTCCCTGTGTCCCTGCCCCATCTCCAAGGTCGTGGCCCGGTCCTTGGCCCTCCCCTGTGTCCCTGTCCCGTCTCCAGGCTGGTGGCCCGGTCCTTGGCCCTCCCCTATGTCCCTGCCCCATCTCCAAGGTCGTGGCCTGATCCTTGGCCTCCCCTGTGTCCCTTCTCCAAGGTCGCAGCCCGGTCCTTGGCCCTCCCCTGTGTCGCTGCCCCGTCTCCAAGGTTGTGGCCCGGTCCTTGGCCCTCCCCTGTGTCCCTGTCCCGTCTCCAGGCTGGTGGCCTAGTCCTTGGCCCTCCCCTGTGTCCCTGCCCAATCTCCAAAGCTGTGGCCCGGTACTTGGCCCTCCCCTGTGTCCCGTCTCCAAGGTCGTGGCCCAGTCCTTGGCCCTCCCCTGTGTCCCTGTCCCATCTCCAGACTGGTTGCCCAGTCCTTGGCCCTCCCCTGTGTCCCTGCCCAATCTCAAGGCTGGTGGCCCTGTCCTTGGCCCTCCCCTGTGTCCCTGTCCCATCTCCAGGCTGGTGGCCCGGTCCTTGGCCCTCCCCTGTGTCCCTGCCCCGTCTCAAAGGTCGTGGTCCGGTCCTTGGCCCTCCCCTGTGTCCCTGCCCCACCTCCAGGCTGGTGGCCCGGTCCTTGGCCCTCCCCTGTGTCCCTGCCCCGTCTCAAAGGTCGTGGTCCGGTCCTTGGCCCTCCCCTGTGTCCCTGCCCCACCTCCAGGCTGGTGGCCCGGTCCTTGGCCCTCCCCTGTGTCCCATCTCCAGGCTGGTGGCCCAGTCCTTGGCCCTCCCCTGTGTCCCTGCCCCATCTCCAAGGTCGTGGGCCATTCCCTGGGCCTCCCCTGTGTCCCTGCCCCGTCTCCAAGGTCGTGGCACGGGCCTTGGCCCTCCCCTGTGTCCCTGCCCCGTCTCCAAAATCGTGGCCCGGTCCTTGGTCCCCCGCTGTGTCCCTGTCCCGTCTCCAGGCTGGTGGCCCAGTCCTAGGCCCTCCCCTGTGTCCAATCTCCAGGCTGGTGGCCCAGTCCTTGGCCCTCCCCTGTGTCCAATCTCCAGGCTGGTGGCCCGGTCCTTGGCCCTCCCCTGTGTCCCTGCCCTGTCTCCAAGGTTGTGGCCCGGTCCTTGGCCCTCCCCTGTGTCCCGTCTCCAGGCTGGTGGCCCAGTCCTTGGCCCTCCCCTGTGTCCCTGCCCTGTCTCCAAGGTCATGGCCCAGTCCTTGGCCCTCCCCTGTGTCCCTGCCCCGTCTCCAAGGTCGTGGCCCGGTCCTTGGCCCTCCCCTGTGTCCCTGCCCCGTCTCCAAGGTCGTGGCCTAGTCCTTGGCCTCCCCTTTGTCCCGTCCCCAAGGTCGTGGCCCGGTCCTTGGCCCTCCCCTGTGTCCCTGCCCTGTCTCCAAGGTCATGGCCCAGTCCTTGGCCCTCCCCTGTGTCCCTGCCCCGTCTTCAAGGTCCTGGCCCTGTCCTTGGCCCTCCCCTGTGTCCCTGCCCCGTCTCCAAGGTCGTGGCCTAGTCCTTGGCCTCCCCTTTGTCCCGTCTCCAAGGTGGTGGCCCGGTCCTTGGCCCTCCCCTTTGTCCCGTCTCCAGGCTGGTGGCCCGGTCCTTGGCCCTCCCCTGGGTCCCTGCCCCGTCTCCAAGGTCATGGCCTAGTCCTTGGCCTCCCCTTTGTCCCGTCTCCAAGGTCGTGGCCCGGTCCTTGGCCCTCCCCTGTGTCCCATCTCCAGGCTGGTGGCCCGGTCCTTGGCCCTCCCCTGTGTCCCTGCCCCATCTCCAAGGTCGTGGCCCGGTCCTTGGCCCTCCCCTGTGTCCCTGTCCCGTCTCCAGGCTGGTGGCCCGGTCCTTGGCCCTCCCCTATGTCCCTGCCCCATCTCCAAGGTCGTGGCCTGATCCTTGGCCTCCCCTGTGTCCCTTCTCCAAGGTCGCAGCCCGGTCCTTGGCCCTCCCCTGTGTCGCTGCCCCGTCTCCAAGGTTGTGGCCCGGTCCTTGGCCCTCCCCTGTGTCCCTGTCCCGTCTCCAGGCTGGTGGCCTAGTCCTTGGCCCTCCCCTGTGTCCCTGCCCAATCTCCAATGCTGTGGCCCGGTACTTGGCCCTCCCCTGTGTCCCGTCTCCAAGGTCGTGGCCCGGTCCTTGGCCCTCCCCTGTGTCCCTGCCCCGTCTCCAGACTGGTTGCCCAGTCCTTGGCCCTCCCCTGTGTCCCTGCCCAATCTCAAGGCTGGTGGCCCTGTCCTTGGCCCTCCCCTGTGTCCCTGTCCCGTCTCCAGGCTGGTGGCCCGGTCCTTGGCCCTTCCCTGTGTCCCTGCCCCGTCTCCCAGGTTGTGGCCCTGTCCTTGGCCCTGCCTTGTGTCCCTGCCCCGTCACAAAGGTCGTGGCCCAGTCCTTGGCCCTCCCCTGTGTCCCATCTCCAGGCTGGTAGCCCGGTCCTTGGCCCTCCCCTGTGTCCCTGCCCCGTCTGCAAGGTCGTGGCCTGATCCTTGGCCTCCCCTGTGTCCTGTCTCCAAGGTCGTAGCCCTGTCCTTGGCCCTCCCCTGTGTCCCGTCTCGAGGCTGGTGGCCCGGTCCTTGGCCCTCCCCTGTGTCCTGCCCCATCTCCAGGCTGGTGTCCCGGTCGTTGGCCCTCCCCTGTGTCCCATCTCCAGGCTGGTGGCCCGGTCCTTGGTGCTCCCCTGTGTCCCTGCCCCGTCTCCAGGCTGGTGGCCCAGTCCTTGGCCCTCCCCTGTGTCCAATCTCCAGGCTGGTGGCCCGGTCGTTCGCCCTCCCCTGTGTCCCTGCCCCATCTCCAAGGTCATGGCCCAGTCCTTGGCCCTCCCCTGTGTCCCTGCCCTGTCTCCAAGGTTGTGGCCCGGTCCTTGGCCCTCCCCTGTGTCCCTGCCCCGTCTCCAAGGTCGTGGCCTAGTCCTTGGCCTCCCCTTTGTCCCGTCTCCAAGGTGGTGGCCCGGTCCTTGGCCCTCCCCTGTGTCCCGTCTCCAGGCTGATGGCCCGGTCCTTGGCCCTCCCCTGTGTCCCTGCCCCATCTCCAAGGTCGTGGCCCGGCCCTTGGCCCTCCCCTGTGTCCCTGCCCCGTCTCCAGGCTGGTGGCCCGGCCCTTGGCCCTCCCCTATGTCCCTGCCCCATCTCCAAGGTCCTGGCCTGATCCTTGGCCTCCCCTGTGTCCCTTCTCCAAGGTCGCGGCCCGGTCCTTGGCCCTCCCCTGTGTCCCTGCCCCGTCTCCAAGGTCGTGGCCCGGTCCTTGGCCCTCCCCTGTGTCCCTGTCCCGTCTCCAAGATCGTGGCCCCGTCCTTGGCCCTCCCCTGTGTCCCTGTCCCATCTCCAGGCTGGTGGCCCGGTCCTTGGCCCTCCCCTGTGTCCCTGCCCCGTCTCCAAGGTCGTGGCCCGGTCCTTGGCCCTCCCCTGTGTCGCATCTCCAGGCTGGTGGCCCGGTCCTTGGCCCTCCCCTGTGTCCCTGCCCCGTCTCCAAGGTCGTAGCCCTGTCCTTGGCCTCCCCTTTGTCCCGTCTCCAAGGTCGTGGCCCGGTCCTTGGCCCTCCCCTGTGTCCCGTCTCCAGGCTGGTGGCCCAGTCCTTGGCCCTCCCCTGTGTCCCTACCCCATCTCCAGGCTGGTGGCCCGGTCCTTGGCCCTCCCCTGTGTCCCTGCCCAATCTCCAGGCTGGTGGCCCGGTCCTTGGCCCTCCCCTATGTCCCTGGCCCATCTCCAAGGTCGTGGCCTGATCCTTGGCCTCCCCTGTGTCCCTTCCCCAAGGTCGTGGCCCGGTCCTTGGCCCTCCCCTGTGTCCCTGCCCCGTCTCCAAGGTCGTGGCCGGGTCCTTGGCCCTCCCCTGTGTCCCTGTCCCGTCTCCAGGCTGGTGGCCCGGTCCTTGGCCCTCCCCTGTGTCCCTGCCCCGTCTCCAAGGCCGTCGCCCGGTCCTTGGCCTCCCCTGTGTCCTGTCTCCAAGGTCGTAGCCCTGTCCTTGGCCCTCCCCTGTGTCCCGTCTCCAGGCTGTTGGCCCAGTCCTTGGCCCTCCCCTGTGTCCCTGCCCCATCTCCAGGCTGGTGGCCCGGTCATTGGCCCTCCCCTGTGTCCCATCTCCAGGCTGGTGGCCCGGTCCTTGGCCCTCCCCTGTGTCCCTGCCCCATCTCCAGGCTGGTGGCCCAGTCCTTGGCCCTCCCCTGTGTCCAATCTCCAGGCTGGTGGCCCGGTCGTTCGCCCTACCCTGTGTCTCTGCCCTATCTCTAAGGTTGTGGCCCGGTCCTTGGCCCTCCCCTGTGTCCCTTCCCTGTCTCCAAGGTCATGGCCCAGTCCTTGGCCCTCCCCTGTGTCCCTGCCCCGTCTCCAAGGTCGTGGCCCGGTCCTTGGCCCTCCCCTGTGTCCCTGCCCCGTCTCCAAAGTCGTGGCCTAGTCCTTGGCCTCCCCTTTGTCCCGTCTCCAAGGTGGTGGCCCGGTCCTTGGCCCTCCCCTGTGTCCCGTCTCCAGGCTGGTGGCCCGGTCCTTGGCCCTCCCCTGTGTCCCTGCCCCGTCTCCAGACTGGTGGCCAGGTCCTTGGCCCTCCCCTGTGTCCCTGTCCCGTCTCCAGGCTGGTGGCCCGGTCCTTGGCCCTCCCCTATGTCCCTGCCCCATCTCCAAGGTCGTGGCCTGATCCTTGGCCTCCCCTGTGTCCCTTCTTCAAGGTCGTGGCCCGGTCCTTGGCCCTCCCCTGTGTCCCTGTCCCATCTCCAAGGTTGTGGCCCGGTCCTTGGCCCTCCCCTGTGTCCTTGCCCAATCTCCAATGCTGTGGCCCGGTCCTTGGCTGTCCCCTGTGTCCCTGTCCCATCTCCAGACTGGTGGCCCGGTCCTTGGCCCTCCCCTGTGTCCCTGCCCCATCTCCAAGGTTGTGGCCTGGTCCTTGGCCTCCCCTGTGTCCCTGCCCCGTCTCCAGGCTGGTGGCCTAGTCCTTGGCCCTCCCCTGTGTCCCTGCCCAATCTCCAGGCTGGTGGCCCGGTCCTTGGCCCTCCCCTGTGTCCCTGCCCCGTCTCCCAGGTTGTGGCCCTGTCCTTGGCCCTGCCTTGTGTCCCTGCCCGTCTCCAAGGTCGTACCCCAGTCCTTGGCCCTCCCCCTGTGTCCCATCTGCAGGCTGGTGGCCCGGTCCTTGGCCCTCCCCTGTGTCCCTGCCCCGTCTCCAAGGTTGTGGCCCGGTCCTTGGCCCTCCCCTGTGTCCCATCTCCAGGCTGGTGGCCCGGTCCTTGGCCCTCCCCTGTGTCCCTGCCCCATCTCCAAGCTGGTGCCCCGGTCCTTGGCCCTCCCCTGTGTCCCTGCCCCACCTCCAGGCTGGTGGCCCGGTCCTTGGCCCTCCCCTGTGTCCCTGCCCCGTCTCAAAGGTCGTGGTCCGGTCCTTGGCCCTCCCCTGTGTCCCTGCCCCACCTCCAGGCTGGTGGCCCGGTCCTTGGCCCTCCCCTGTGTCCCATCTCCAGGCTGGTGGCCCGGTCCTTGGTGCTCCCCTGTGTCCCTGCCCCATCTCCAAGGTCGTGGGCCATTCCCTGGGCCTCCCCTGTGTCCCTGCCCCGTCTCCAAAGTCGTGGCACGGGCCTTGGCCCTCCCCTGTGTCCCTGCCCCGTCTCCAAAATCGTGGCCCGGTCCTTGGTCCCCCGCTGTGTCCCTGTCCCGTCTCCAGGCTGGTGGCCCAGTCCTAGGCCCTCCCCTGTGTCCAATCTCCAGGCTGGTGGCCCAGTCCTTGGCCCTCCCCTGTGTCCAATCTCCAGGCTGGTGGCCCGGTCCTTGGCCCTCCCCTGTGTCCCTGCCCTGTCTCCAAGGTTGTGGCCCGGTCCTTGGCCCTCCCCTGTGTCCCGTCTCCAGGCTGGTGGCCCAGTCCTTGGCCCTCCCCTGTGTCCCTGCCCTGTCTCCAAGGTCATGGCCCAGTCCTTGGCCCTCCCATGTGTCCCTGCCCCGTCTCCAAGGTCGTGGCCCGGTCCTTGGCCCTCCCCTGTGTCCCTGCCCCGTCTCCAAGGTCGTGGCCCAGTCCTTGGCCTCCCCTGTGTCCCGTCTCCAAGGTCGTGGCCCGGTCCTTGGCCCTCCCCTGTGTCCCTGCCCTGTCTCCAAGGTCGTGGCCCAGTCCTTGGCCCTCCCCTGTGTCCCTGCCCCGTCTTCAAGGTCGTGGCCCAGTCCTTGGCCCTCCCCTGTGTCCCTGCCCCGTCTCCAAGGTCGTGGCCTAGTCCTTGGCCCTCCCCTTTGTCCCGTCTCCAAGGTGGTGGCCCGGTCCTTGGCCCTCCCCTTTGTCCCGTCTCCAGGCTGGTGGCCCGGTCCTTGGCCCTCCCCTGGGTCCCTGCCCCGTCTCCAAGGTCATGGCCTAGTCCTTGGCCTCCCCTTTGTCCCGTCTCCAAGGTCGTGGCCCGGTCCTTGGCCCTCCCCTGTGTCCAATCTCCAGGCTGGTGGCCCGGTCCTTGGCCCTCCCCTGTGTCCCTGCCCCATCTCCAAGGTCGTGGCCCTGTCCTTGGCCCTCCCCTGTGTCCCTGTCCCGTCTCCAGGCTGGTGGCCCGGTCCTTGGCCCTCCCCTATGTCCCTGCCCCATCTCCAAGGTCGTGGCCTGATCCTTGGCCTCCCCTGTGTCCCTTCTCCAAGGTCGCAGCCCGGTCCTTGGCCCTCCCCTGTGTCGCTGCCCCGTCTCCAAGGTTGTGGCCCGGTCCTTGGCCCTCCCCTGTGTCCCTGTCCCGTCTCCAGGCTGGTGGCCTAGTCCTTGGCCCTCCCCTGTGTCCCTGCCCAATCTCCAATGCTGTGGCCCGGTACTTGGCCCTCCCCTGTGTCCCGTCTCCAAGGTCGTGGCCCAGTCCTTGGCCCTCCCCTGTGTCCCTGTCCCATCTCCAGACTGGTTGCCCAGTCCTTGGCCCTCCCCTGTGTCCCTGCCCAATCTCAAGGCTGGTGGCCCTGTCCTTGGCCCTCCCCTGTGTCCCTGTCCCATCTCCAGGCTGGTGGCCCGGTCCTTGGCCCTTCCCTGTGTCCCTGCCCCGTCTCCCAGGTTGTGGCCCTGTCCTTGGCCCTGCCTTGTGTCCCTGCCCGTCTCCAAGGTGGTGGCCCAGTCCTTGGCCCTCCCCTGTGTCGCATCTCCAGGCTGGTAGCCCGGTCCTTGGCCCTCCCCTGTGTCCCTGCCCCGTCTCCAAGGTCGTGGCCTGATCCTTGGCCTCCCCTGTGTCCTGTCTCCAAGGTCGTAGCCCTGTCCTTGGCCCTCCCCTGTGTCCCGTCTCCAGGCTGGTGGCCCGGTCCTTGGCCCTCCCCTGTGTCCTGCCCCATCTCCAGGCTGGTGTCCCGGTCCTTGGCCCTCCCCTGTGTCCCATCTCCAGGCTGGTGGCCCGGTCCTTGGTGCTCCCCTGTGTCCCTGCCCCGTCTCCAGGCTGGTGGCCCAGTCCTTGGCCCTCCCCTGTGTCCAATCTCCAGGCTGGTGGCCCGGTCGTTCGCCCTCCCCTGTGTCCCTGCCCCATCTCCAAGGTCATGGCTCAGTCCTTGGCCCTCCCCTGTGTCACTGCCCTTTCTCCAAGGTGGTGGCCCGGTCCTTGGCCCTCCCCTGTGTCCCTGCCCCGTCTCCAAGGTCGTGGCCTAGTCCTTGGCCTCCCCTTTGTCCCGTCTCCAAGGTGGTGGCCCGGTCCTTGGCCCTCCCCTGTGTCCCGTCTCCAGGCTGATGGCCCGGTCCTTGGCCCTCCCCTGTGTCCCTGCCCCATCTCCAAGGTCGTGGCCCGGCCCTTGGCCCTCCCCTGTGTCCCTGCCCCGTCTCCAGGCTGGTGGCCCGGTCCTTGGCCCTCCCCTATGTCCCTGCCCCATCTCCAAGGTCCTGGCCTGATCCTTGGCCTCCCCTGTGTCCCTTCTCCAAGGTCGCGGCCCGGTCCTTGGCCCTCCCCTGTGTCCCTGCCCCGTCTCCAAGGTCGTGGCCCGGTCCTTGGCCCTCCCCTGTGTCCCTGTCCCGTCTCCAAGGTCGTGGCCCCGTCCTTGGCCCTCCCCTGTGTCCCTGTCCCATCTCCAGGCTGGTGGCCCGGTCCTTGGCCCTCCCCTGTGTCCCTGCCCCGTCTCCAAGGTCGTGGCCCGGTCCTTGGCCCTCCCCTGTGTCGCATCTCCAGGCTGGTGGCCCGGTCCTTGGCCCTCCCCTGTGTCCCTGTCCCGTCTCCAAGGTCGTAGCCCTGTCCTTGGCCTCCCCTTTGTGCCGTCTCCAAGGTCGTGGCCCGGTCCTTGGCCCTCCCCTATGTCCCGTCTCCAGGCTGGTGGCCCAGTCCTTGACCCTCCCCTGTGTCCCTGCCCAATCTCCAGGCTGGTGGCCCGGTCCTTGGCCCTCCCCTATGTCCCAGCCCCATCTCCAAGGTCGTGGCCTGATCCTTGGCCTCCCCTGTGTCCCTTCTCCAAGGTCGCGGCCCGGTCCTTGGCCCTCCCCTGTGTCCCTGCCCCGTCTCCAAGGTCGTGGCCCGGTCCTTGGCCCTCCCCTGTGTCCCTGTCCCGTCTCCAGGCTGGTGGCCCGGTCCTTGGCCCTCCCCTGTGTCCCTGTCCCGTCTCCAAGGTCGTGGCCCGGTCCTTGGCCTCCCCTGTGTCCTGTCTCCAAGGTCGTAGCCCTGTCCTTGGCCCTCCCCTGTGTCCCATCTCCAGGCTGTTGGCCTGGTCCTTGGCCCTCCCCTGTGTCCCTGCCCCATCTCCAGGCTGGTGGCCCGGTCGTTCGCCCTACCCTGTGTCTCTGCCCTATCTCTAAGGTTGTGGCCCGGTCCTTGGCCCTCCCCTGTGTCCCTTCCCTGTCTCCAAGGTCATGGCCCAGTCCTTGGCCCTCCCCTGTGTCCCTGCCCCGTCTCCAAGGTCGTGGCCCGGTCCTTGGCCCTCCCCTGTGTCCCTGCCCCGTCTCCAAAGTCGTGACCTAGTCCTTGGCCTCCCCTTTGTCCCGTCTCCAAGGTCGTGGCCCGGTCCTTGGCCCTCCCCTGTGTCCCGTCTCCAGGCTGGTGGCCCGGTCCTTGGCCCTCCCCTGTGTCCCTGTCCCATCTCCAAGGTTGTGGCCCGGTCCTTGGCCCTCCCCTGTGTCCTTGCCCAATCTCCAATGCTGTGGCCCGGTCCTTGGCTGTCCCCTGTGTCCCTGTCCCATCTCCAGACTGGTGGCCCGGTCCTTGGCCCTCCCCTGTGTCCCTGCCCCATCTCCAAGGTTGTGGCCTGGTCCTTGGCTTCCCCTGTGTCCCTGCCCCGTCTCCAGGCTGGTGGCCTAGTCCTTGGCCCTCCCCTGTGTCCCTGCCCAATCTCCAGGCTGGTGGCCCGGTCCTTGGCCCTCCCCTGTGTCCCTGCCCCGTCTCCCAGGTTGTGGCCCTGTCCTTGGCCCTGCCTTGTGTCCCTGCCCGTCTCCAAGGTCGTACCCCAGTCCTTGGCCCTCCCCCTGTGTCCCATCTCCAGGCTGGTGGCCCGGTCCTTGGCCCTCCCCTGTGTCCCTGCCCCGTCTCAAAGGTCGTGGTCCGGTCCTTGGCCCTCCCCTGTGTCCCTGCCCCACCTCCAGGCTGGTGGCCCGGTCCTTGGCCCTCCCCTGTGTCCCTGCCCCGTCTCCAAGGTCGTGGTCCGGTCCTTGGCCCTCCCCTGTGTCCCTGCCCCACCTCCAGGCTGGTGGCCCAGTCCTTGGCCCTCCCCTGTGTCCCTGCCCCATCTCCAAGGTCGTGGGCCATTCCCTGGGCCTCCCCTGTGTCCCTGCCCCGTCTTCAAGGTCGTGGCACGGGCCTTGGCCCTCCCCTGTGTCCCTGCCCCGTCTCCAAAATCGTGGCCCGGTCCTTGGTCCCCCGCTGTGTCCCTGTCCCGTCTCCAGGCTGGTGGCCCAGTCCTAGGCCCTCCCCTGTGTCCAATCTCCAGGCTGGTGGCCCAGTCCTTGGCCCTCCCCTGTGTCCAATCTCCAGGCTGGTGGCCCGGTCCTTGGCCCTCCCCTGTGTCCCTGCCCTGTCTCCAAGGTTGTGGCCCGGTCCTTGGCCCTCCCCTGTGTCCCGTCTCCAGGCTGGTGGCCCAGTCCTTGGCCCTCCCCTGTGTCCCTGCCCTGTCTCCAAGGTCATGGCCCAGTCCTTGGCCCTCCCCTGTGTCCCTGCCCCGTCTCCAGGCTGGTGGCCCGGTCCTTGGCCCTCCCCTGTGTCCCTGCCCCGTCTCCAAGGTCGTGGCCCAGTCCTTGGCCTCCCCTGTGTCCCGTCTCCAAGGTCGTGGCCCGGTCCTTGGCCCTCCCCTGTGTCCCTGCCCTGTCTCCAAGGTCGTGGCCCAGTCCTTGGCCCTCCCCTGTGTCCCTGCCCCGTCTTCAAGGTCGTGGCCCTGTCCTTGGCCCTCCCCTGTGTCCCTGCCCCGTCTCCAAGGTCGTGGCCTAGTCCTTGGCCTCCCCTTTGTCCCGTCTCCAAGGTGGTGGCCCGGTCCTTGGCCCTCCCCTTTGTCCCGTCTCCAGGCTGGTGGCCCGGTCCTTGGCCCTCCCCTGGGTCCCTGCCCCGTCTCCAAGGTCATGGCCTAGTCCTTGGCCTCCCCTTTGTCCCGTCTCCAAGGTCGTGGCCCGGTCCTTGGCCCTCCCCTGTGTCCAATCTCCAGGCTGGTGGCCCGGTCCTTGGCCCTCCCCTGTGTCCCTGCCCCATCTCCAAGGTCGTGGCCCTGTCCTTGGCCCTCCCCTGTGTCCCTGTCCCGTCTCCAGGCTGGTGGCCCGGTCCTTGGCCCTCCCCTATGTCCCTGCCCCATCTCCAAGGTCGTGGCCTGATCCTTGGCCTCCCCTGTGTCCCTTCTCCAAGGTCGCAGCCCGGTCCTTGGCCCTCCCCTGTGTCGCTGCCCCGTCTCCAAGGTTGTGGCCCGGTCCTTGGCCCTCCCCTGTGTCCCTGTCCCGTCTCCAGGCTGGTGGCCTAGTCCTTGGCCCTCCCCTGTGTCCCTGCCCAATCTCCAAAGCTGTGGCCCGGTACTTGGCCCTCCCCTGTGTCCCGTCTCCAAGGTCGTGGCCCAGTCCTTGGCCCTCCCCTGTGTCCCTGTCCCATCTCCAGACTGGTTGCCCAGTCCTTGGCCCTCCCCTGTGTCCCTGCCCAATCTCAAGGCTGGTGGCCCTGTCCTTGGCCCTCCCCTGTGTCCCTGTCCCATCTCCAGGCTGGTGGCCCCGTCCTTGGCCCTTCCCTGTGTCCCTGCCCCGTCTCCCAGGTTGTGGCCCTGTCCTTGGCCCTGCCTTGTGTCCCTGCCCGTCTCCAAGGTGGTGGCCCAGTCCTTGGCCCTCCCCTGTGTCGCATCTCCAGGCTGGTAGCCCGGTCCTTGGCCCTCCCCTGTGTCCCTGCCCCATCTCCAAGGTCGTGGCCTGATCCTTGGCCTCCCCTGTGTCCTGTCTCCAAGGTCGTAGCCCTGTCCTTGGCCCTCCCCTGTGTCCCGTCTCCAGGCTGGTGGCCCGGTCCTTGGCCCTCCCCTGTGTCCTGCCCCATCTCCAGGCTGGTGTCCCGGTCCTTGGCCCTCCCCTGTGTCCCATCTCCAGGCTGGTGGCCCGGTCCTTGGTGCTCCCCTGTGTCCCTGCCCCGTCTCCAGGCTGGTGGCCCAGTCCTTGGCCCTCCCCTGTGTCCAATCTCCAGGCTGGTGGCCCGGTCGTTCGCCCTCCCCTGTGTCCCTGCCCCATCTCCAAGGTCATGGCCCAGTCCTTGGCCCTCCCCTGTGTCCCTGCCCTGTCTCCAAGGTTGTGGCCCGGTCCTTGGCCCTCCCCTGTGTCCCTGCCCCGTCTCCAAGGTCGTGGCCTAGTCCTTGGCCTCCCCTTTGTCCCGTCTCCAAGGTCGTGGCCCGGTCCTTGGCCCTCCCCTGTGTCCCGTCTCCAGGCTGATGGCCCGGTCCTTGGCCCTCCCCTGTGTCCCTGCCCCATCTCCAAGGTCGTGGCCCGGCCCTTGGCCCTCCCCTGTGTCCCTGCCCCGTCTCCAGGCTGGTGGCCCGGTCCTTGGCCCTCCCCTATGTCCCTGCCCCATCTCCAAGGTCCTGGCCTGATCCTTGGCCTCCCCTGTGTCCCTTCTCCAAGGTCGCGGCCCGGTCCTTGGCCCTCCCCTGTGTCCCTGCCCCGTCTCCAAGGTCGTGGCCCGATCCTTGGCCCTCCCCTGTGTCCCTGTCCCGTCTCCAAGGTCGTGGCCCCGTCCTTGGCCCTCCCCTGTGTCCCTGTCCCATCTCCAGGCTGGTGGCCCGGTCCTTGGCCCTCCCCTGTGTCCCTGCCCCGTCTCCAAGGTCGTGGCCCGGTCCTTGGCCCTCCCCTGTGTCGCATCTCCAGGCTGGTGGCCCGGTCCTTGGCCCTCCCCTGTGTCCCTGTCCCGTCTCCAAGGTCGTAGCCCTGTCCTTGGCCTCCCCTTTGTGCCGTCTCCAAGGTCGTGGCCCGGTCCTTGGCCCTCCCCTATGTCCCGTCTCCAGGCTGGTGGCCCAGTCCTTGGCCCTCCCCTGTGTCCCTGCCCAATCTCCAGGCTGGTGGCCCGGTCCTTGGCCCTCCCCTATGTCCCAGCCCCATCTCCAAGGTCGTGGCCTGATCCTTGGCCTCCCCTGTGTCCCTTCTCCAAGGTCGCGGCCCGGTCCTTGGCCCTCCCCTGTGTCCCTGCCCCGTCTCCAAGGTCGTGGCCCGGTCCTTGGCCCTCCCCTGTGTCCCTGTCCCGTCTCCAGGCTGGTGGCCCGGTCCTTGGCTCTCCACTGTGTCCCTGCCCTGTCTCCAAGGTCGTGGCCCGGTCCTTGGCCTCCCCTGTGTCCTGTCTCCAAGGTCGTAGCCCTGTCCTTGGCCCTGCCCCTGTGTCCCGTCTCCAGGCTGTTGGCCCGGTCCTTGGCCCTCCCCTGTGTCCCTGCCCCATCTCCAGGCTGGTGGCCCGGTCCTTGGCCCTCCCCTGTGTCCCATCTCCAGGCTGGTGGCCCGGTCCTTGGTGCTCCCCTGTGTCCCTGCCCCATCTCCAGGCTGGTGGCCCAGTCCTTGGCCCTCCCCTGTGTCCAATCTCCAGGCTGGTGGCCCTGTCCTTGGCCCTCCCCTGTGTCCCTGTCCCATCTCCAGGCTGGTGGCCCAGTCCTTGGCCCTCCCCTGTGTCCCTGCCCTGTCTCCAAGGTCGTGGCCCAGTCCTTGGCCCTCCCCTGTGTCCCTGCCCCGTCTCCAAGGTCGTGGCCCGGTCCTTGGCCCTCCCCTGTGTCCCTGCCCCGTCTCCAAGGTCGTGGCCTAGTCCTTGGCCTCCCCTTTGTCCCGTCTCCAAGGTCGTGGCCCGGTCCTTGGCCCTCCCCTGTGTCCCGTCTCCAGGCTGGTGGCCCGGTCCTTGGCCCTCCCCTGTGTCCCTGCCCCGTCTCCAGACTGGTGGCCAGGTCCTTGGCCCTCCCCTGTGTCCCTGTCCCGTCTCCAGGCTGGTGGCCCGGTCCTTGGCCCTCCCCTATGTCCCTGCCCCATCTCCAAGGTCGTGGCCTGATCCTTGGCCTCCCCTGTGTCCCTTCTCCAAGGTCGTGGCCCGGTCCTTGGCCCTCCCCTGTGTCCCTGTCCCATCTCCAAGGTTGTGGCCCGGTCCTTGGCCCTCCCCTGTGTCCTTGCCCAATCTCCAATGCTGTGGCCCGGTCCTTGGCCCTCCCCTGTGTCCCTGCCCCATCTCCAGGCTGTTGGCCCGGTCCTTGGCCCTCCCCTGTGTCCCTGCCCCGTCTCCAAGGTTGTGGCCCGGTCCTTCGCCCTCCCCTGTGTCCCTGCCCCATCGCCAAGGTCGTGGCCCGATCCTTGGCCTTCCCTGTGTCCCTTCTCTAAGGACGTGGCCCGGTCGTTGGCCCTCCCCTGTGCACCTGCCCCATCTCCAGGCTGGTGGCCCGGTCCTTGGCCCTCCCCTGTGTCCCTGCCCTATCTCCAAGGTTGTGGCCCGGTCCTTGGCCCTCCCCCGTGTCCCTGCCCCGTCTCCAAGGTCATGGCCTGATCCTTGGCCTCCCCTGTGTCCTGTCTCCAAGGTCGTGGCCCGGTCCTTGGCCCTCCCCTGTGTCCCGTCTCCAGGCTGGTGGCCTGGTCCTTGACCCTCCCCTGTGTCTCTGCCCCATCTCCAGGCTGGTGGCCCGGTCCTTGGCCCTCCCCTGTGTCCCATCTCCAGGCTGGTGGCCCGGTCCTTGGTGTTCCCCTGTGTCCCTGCCCCGTCTCCAGGCTGGTGGCCCAGTCCTTGGCCCTCCCCTGTGTCCCATCTCCAGGCTGGTGGCCCGGTCGTTCGCCCTACCCTGTGTCCCTGCCCTATCTCCAAGGTGGTGGCCCGGTCCTTGGCCCTCCCCTGTGTCCCGTCTCCAGGCTGGTGGCCCAGTCCTTGGCCCTCCCCTGTGTCCCTGCCCTGTCTCCAAGGTCATGGCCCAGTCCTTGGCCCTCCCCTGTGTCCCTGCCCCGTCTCCAAGGTGGTGGCCCGGTCCTTGGCCCTCCCCTGTGTCCCTGCCCCGTCTCCAAGGTCATGGCCTAGTCCTTGGCCCTCCCCTGTATCCCGTCTCCAAGGTCGTGGCCCGGTCCTTGGCCCTCCCCTGTGTCCCTTCTCCAGGCTGGTGGCCCGGTCCTTGGCCCTCCCCTGTGTCCCTGCCCTATCTCAAAGGTCGTGGCCCGGCCCTTGGCCCTCCCCTGTGTCCCTGCCCCGTCTCCAAGGTCGTGGCCCGGTCCTTGGCCCTCCCCTGTGTCCAATCTCCAGGCTGGTGGCCCGGTCCTTGGCCCTCCCCTGTGTCCTGTCTCCAAGGTCGTAGCCCTGTCCTTGGCCCTCCCCTGTGTCCCGTCTCCAGGCTGGTGGCCCTGTCCTTGGCCCTCCCCTTTGTCCCTGCCCCATCTCCAGGCTGGTGGCCCCGTCCTTGGCCCTCCCCTGTGTCCAATCTCCAGGCTGGTGGCCCGGTCGTTCGCCCCACCCTGTGTCCCTGCCCTATCTCCAAGGTGGTGGCCCGGTCCTTGGCCCTCCCCTGTGTCCCTGCCCCGTCTCCAAGGTCGTGACCCAGTCCTTGGCCCTCCCCTGTGTCCCTGCCCCGTCTCCAAAGTCGTGGCCCGGTCCTTGGCCCTCCCCTGTGTCCCTGCCCCGTCTCCAAGGTCGTGGCCTAGTCCTTGGCCTCCCCTGTGTCCCTTCTCCAAGGTCGTGGCCCGGTCCTTAGCCCTCCCCTGTGTCCCGTCTCCAGGCTGGTGGCCCGGTCCTTGGCCCTCCCCTGTGTCCCTGCCCCATCTACAGGCTGGTGGCCCGGCCCTTGGCCCTCCCCTGTGTCCCTGTCCCGTCTCCAGGCTGGTGGCCCGGTCCTTGGCCCTCCCCTATGTCCCTGCCCCATCTCCAAGGTCGTGGCCTGATCCTTGGCCTCCCCTGTGTCCCTTCTCCAAGGTGGTGGCCCGGTCCTTGGCCCTCCCCTGTGTCCCTGCCCCATCTCCAGGCTGGTGGCCCGGTCGTTGGCCCTCCCCTGTGTCCCTGCCCCGTCTCCAAGGTCATGGCCTGGTCCTTGGCCCTCCCCTGCGTCCCTGCCCCATCTCCAGGCTGGTGGCCCGGTCCTTGGCCCTCCCCTGTGTCCCTGCCCCATCTCCAAGGTCGTGGCCCTGTCCTTGGCCCTCCCCCATATCCCATCTCCAAGGTTGTGGCCCGGTCCTTGGCCCTCCCCTGTGTCCCGTCTCCAGGCTGGTGGCCCGGTCCTTGGTGCTCCCCTGTGTCCCTGCCCCGTCTCCAGGCTGGTGGCCCAGTCCTTGGCCCTCCCCTGTGTCCAATCTCCAGGCTGGTGGCCCGGTCGTTCGCCCTCCCCTGTGTCCCTGCCCCATCTCCAAGGTCATGGCTCAGTCCTTGGCCCTCCCCTGTGTCCCTGCCCTGTCTCCAAGGTGGTGGCCCGGTCCTTGGCCCTCCCCTGGGTCCCTGCCCCGTCTCCAAGGTCGTGGCCTAGTCCTTGGCCTCCCCTTTGTCCCGTCTCCAAGGTGGTGGCCCGGTCCTTGGCCCTCCCCTGTGTCCCGTCTCCAGGCTGATGGCCCGGTCCTTGGCCCTCCCCTGTGTCCCTGCCCCATCTCCAAGGTCGTGGCCCGGCCCTTGGCCCTCCCCTGTGTCCCTGCCCCGTCTCCAGGCTGGTGGCCCGGTCCTTGGCCCTCCCCTATGTCCCTGCCCCATCTCCAAGGTCCTGGCCTGATCCTTGGCCTCCCCTGTGTCCCTTCTCCAAGGTCGTGGCCCGGTCCTTGGCCCTCCCCTGTGTCCCTGCCCCGTCTCCAAGGTCGTGGCCCGGTCCTTGGCCCTCCCCTGTGTCCCTGTCCCGTCTCCAAGGTCGTGGCCCCGTCCTTGGCCCTCCCCTGTGTCCCTGTCCCATCTCCAGGCTGGTGGCCCGGTCCTTGGCCCTCCCCTGTGTCCCTGCCCCGTCTCCAAGGTCGTGGCCCGGTCCTTGGCCCTCCCCTGTGTCGCATCTCCAGGCTGGTGGCCCGGTCCTTGGCCCTCCCCTGTGTCCCTGTCCCGTCTCCAAGGTCGTAGCCCTGTCCTTGGCCTCCCCTTTGTGCCGTCTCCAAGGTCGTGGCCCGGTCCTTGGCCCTCCCCTATGTCCCGTCTCCAGGCTGGTGGCCCAGTCCTTGACCCTCCCCTGTGTCCCTGCCCAATCTCCAGCCTGGTGGCCCGGTCCTTGGCCCTCCCCTATGTCCCAGCCCCATCTCCAAGGTCGTGGCCTGATCCTTGGCCTCCCCTGTGTCCCTTCTCCAAGGTCGCGGCCCGGTCCTTGGCCCTCCCCTGTGTCCCTGCCCCGTCTCCAAGGTCGTGGCCCGGTCCTTGGCCCTCCCCTGTGTCCCTGTCCCGTCTCCAGGCTGGTGGCCCGGTCCTTGGCCCTCCCCTGTGTCCCTGTCCCGTCTCCAAGGTCGTGGCCCGGTCCTTGGCCTCCCCTGTGTCCTGTCTCCAAGGTCGTAGCCCTGTCCTTGGCCCTCCCCTGTGTCCCATCTCCAGGCTGTTGGCCCGGTCCTTGGCCCTCCCCTGTGTCCCTGCCCCATCTCCAGGCTGGTGGCCCGGTCGTTCGCCCTACCCTGTGTCTCTGCCCTATCTCTAAGGTTGTGGCCCGGTCCTTGGCCCTCCCCTGTGTCCCTTCCCTGTCTCCAAGGTCATGGCCCAGTCCTTGGCCCTCCCCTGTGTCCCTGCCCCGTCTCCAAGGTCGTGGCCCGGTCCTTGGCCCTCCCCTGTGTCCCTGCCCCGTCTCCAAAGTCGTGGCCTAGTCCTTGGCCTCCCCTTTGTCCCGTCTCCAAGGTCGTGGCCCGGTCCTTGGCCCTCCCCTGTGTCCCGTCTCCAGGCTGGTGGCCCGGTCCTTGGCCCTCCCCTGTGTCCCTGTCCCATCTCCAAGGTTGTGGCCCGGTCCTTGGCCCTCCCCTGTGTCCTTGCCCAATCTCCAATGCTGTGGCCCGGTCCTTGGCTGTCCCCTGTGTCCCTGTCCCATCTCCAGACTGGTGGCCCGGTCCTTGGCCCTCCCCTGTGTCCCTGCCCCATCTCCAAGGTTGTGGCCTGGTCCTTGGCCTCCCCTGTGTCCCTGCCCCGTCTCCAGGCTGGTGGCCTAGTCCTTGGCCCTCCCCTGTGTCCCTGCCCAATCTCCAGGCTGGTGGCCCGGTCCTTGGCCCTCCCCTGTGTCCCTGCCCCGTCTCCCAGGTTGTGGCCCTGTCCTTGGCCCTGCCTTGTGTCCCTGCCCGTCTCCAAGGTCGTACCCCAGTCCTTGGCCCTCCCCCTGTGTCCCATCTCCAGGCTGGTGGCCCGGTCCTTGGCCCTCCCCTGTGTCCCTGCCCCGTCTCAAAGGTCGTGGTCCGGTCCTTGGCCCTCCCCTGTGTCCCTGCCCCACCTCCAGGCTGGTGGCCCGGTCCTTGGCCCTCCCCTGTGTCCCTGCCCCGTCTCCAAGGTCGTGGTCCGGTCCTTGGCCCTCCCCTGTGTCCCTGCCCCACCTCCAGGCTGGTGGCCCAGTCCTTGGCCCTCCCCTGTGTCCCTGCCCCATCTCCAAGGTCGTGGGCCATTCCCTGGGCCTCCCCTGTGTCCCTGCCCCGTCTCCAAGGTCGTGGCACGGGCCTTGGCCCTCCCCTGTGTCCCTGCCCCGTCTCCAAAATCGTGGCCCGGTCCTTGGTCCCCCGCTGTGTCCCTGTCCCGTCTCCAGGCTGGTGGCCCAGTCCTAGGCCCTCCCCTGTGTCCAATCTCCAGGCTGGTGGCCCAGTCCTTGGCCCTCCCCTGTGTCCAATCTCCAGGCTGGTGGCCCGGTCCTTGGCCCTCCCCTGTGTCCCTGCCCTGTCTCCAAGGTTGTGGCCCGGTCCTTGGCCCTCCCCTGTGTCCCGTCTCCAGGCTGGTGGCCCAGTCCTTGGCCCTCCCCTGTGTCCCTGCCCTGTCTCCAAGGTCATGGCCCAGTCCTTGGCCCTCCCCTGTGTCCCTGCCCCGTCTCCAGGCTGGTGGCCCGGTCCTTGGCCCTCCCCTGTGTCCCTGCCCCGTCTCCAAGGTCGTGGCCCAGTCCTTGGCCTCCCCTGTGTCCCGTCTCCAAGGTCGTGGCCCGGTCCTTGGCCCTCCCCTTTGTCCCTGCCCTGTCTCCAAGGTCGTGGCCCAGTCCTTGGCCCTCCCCTGTGTCCCTGCCCCGTCTTCAAGGTCGTGGCCCTGTCCTTGGCCCTCCCCTGTGTCCCTGCCCCGTCTCCAAGGTCGTGGCCTAGTCCTTGGCCTCCCCTTTGTCCCGTCTCCAAGGTGGTGGCCCGGTCCTTGGCCCTCCCCTTTGTCCCGTCTCCAGGCTGGTGGCCCGGTCCTTGGCCCTCCCCTGGGTCCCTGCCCCGTCTCCAAGGTCATGGCCTAGTCCTTGGCCTCCCCTTTGTCCCGTCTCCAAGGTCGTGGCCCGGTCCTTGGCCCTCCCCTGTGTCCAATCTCCAGGCTGGTGGCCCGGTCCTTGGCCCTCCCCTGTGTCCCTGCCCCATCTCCAAGGTCGTGGCCCTGTCCTTGGCCCTCCCCTGTGTCCCTGTCCCGTCTCCAGGCTGGTGGCCCGGTCCTTGGCCCTCCCCTATGTCCCTGCCCCATCTCCAAGGTCGTGGCCTGATCCTTGGCCTCCCCTGTGTCCCTTCTCCAAGGTCGCAGCCCGGTCCTTGGCCCTCCCCTGTGTCGCTGCCCCGTCTCCAAGGTTGTGGCCCGGTCCTTGGCCCTCCCCTGTGTCCCTGTCCCGTCTCCAGGCTGGTGGCCTAGTCCTTGGCCCTCCCCTGTGTCCCTGCCCAATCTCCAAAGCTGTGGCCCGGTACTTGGCCCTCCCCTGTGTCCCGTCTCCAAGGTCGTGGCCCAGTCCTTGGCCCTCCCCTGTGTCCCTGTCCCATCTCCAGACTGGTTGCCCAGTCCTTGGCCCTCCCCTGTGTCCCTGCCCAATCTCAAGGCTGGTGGCCCTGTCCTTGGCCCTCCCCTGTGTCCCTGTCCCATCTCCAGGCTGGTGGCCCCGTCCTTGGCCCTTCCCTGTGTCCCTGCTCCGTCTCCCAGGTTGTGGCCCTGTCCTTGGCCCTGCCTTGTGTCCCTGCCCGTCTCCAAGGTGGTGGCCCAGTCCTTGGCCCTCCCCTGTGTCGCATCTCCAGGCTGGTAGCCCGGTCCTTGGCCCTCCCCTGTGTCCCTGCCCCATCTCCAAGGTCGTGGCCTGATCCTTGGCCTCCCCTGTGTCCTGTCTCCAAGGTCGTAGCCCTGTCCTTGGCCCTCCCCTGTGTCCCGTCTCCAGGCTAGTGGCCCGGTCCTTGGCCCTCCCCTGTGTCCTGCCCCATCTCCAGGCTGGTGTCCCGGTCCTTGGCCCTCCCCTGTGTCCCATCTCCAGGCTGGTGGCCCGGTCCTTGGTGCTCCCCTGTGTCCCTGCCCCGTCTCCAGGCTGGTGGCCCAGTCCTTGGCCCTCCCCTGTGTCCAATCTCCAGGCTGGTGGCCCGGTCGTTCGCCCTCCCCTGTGTCCCTGCCCCATCTCCAAGGTCATGGCCCAGTCCTTGGCCCTCCCCTGTGTCCCTGCCCTGTCTCCAAGGTTGTGGCCCGGTCCTTGGCCCTCCCCTGTGTCCCTGCCCCGTCTCCAAGGTCGTGGCCTAGTCCTTGGCCTCCCCTTTGTCCCGTCTCCAAGGTCGTGGCCCGGTCCTTGGCCCTCCCCTGTGTCCCGTCTCCAGGCTGATGGCCCGGTCCTTGGCCCTCCCCTGTGTCCCTGCCCCATCTCCAAGGTCGTGGCCCGGCCCTTGGCCCTCCCCTGTGTCCCTGCCCCGTCTCCAGGCTGGTGGCCCGGTCCTTGGCCCTCCCCTATGTCCCTGCCCCATCTCCAAGGTCGTGGCCTGATCCTTGGCCCTCCCCTGTGTCCCTGCCCTGTCTCCAAGGTTGTGGCCCGGTCCTTGGCCCTCCCCTGTGTCCCTGCCCCGTCTCCAAGGTCGTGGCCTAGTCCTTGGCCTCCCCTTTGTCCCTTCTCCAAGGTCGCGGCCCGGTCCTTGGCCCTCCCCTGTGTCCCTGCCCCGTCTCCAAGGTCGTGGCCCGATCCTTGGCCCTCCCCTGTGTCCCTGTCCCGTCTCCAAGGTCGTGGCCCCGTCCTTGGCCCTCCCCTGTGTCCCTGTCCCATCTCCAGGCTGGTGGCCCGGTCCTTGGCCCTCCCCTGTGTCCCTGCCCCGTCTCCAAGGTCGTGGCCCGGTCCTTGGCCCTCCCCTGTGTCGCATCTCCAGGCTGGTGGCCCGGTCCTTGGCCCTCCCCTGTGTCCCTGTCCCGTCTCCAAGGTCGTAGCCCTGTCCTTGGCCTCCCCTTTGTGCCGTCTCCAAGGTCGTGGCCCGGTCCTTGGCCCTCCCCTATGTCCCGTCTCCAGGCTGGTGGCCCAGTCCTTGGCCCTCCCCTGTGTCCCTGCCCAATCTCCAGGCTGGTGGCCCGGTCCTTGGCCCTCCCCTATGTCCCAGCCCCATCTCCAAGGTCGTGGCCTGATCCTTGGCCTCCCCTGTGTCCCTTCTCCAAGGTCGCGGCCCGGTCCTTGGCCCTCCCCTGTGTCCCTGCCCCGTCTCCAAGGTCGTGGCCCGGTCCTTGGCCCTCCCCTGTGTCCCTGTCCCGTCTCCAGGCTGGTGGCCCGGTCCTTGGCTCTCCACTGTGTCCCTGCCCTGTCTCCAAGGTCGTGGCCCGGTCCTTGGCCTCCCCTGTGTCCTGTCTCCAAGGTCGTAGCCCTGTCCTTGGCCCTGCCCCTGTGTCCCGTCTCCAGGCTGTTGGCCCGGTCCTTGGCCCTCCCCTGTGTCCCTGCCCCATCTCCAGGCTGGTGGCCCGGTCCTTGGCCCTCCCCTGTGTCCCATCTCCAGGCTGGTGGCCCGGTCCTTGGTGCTCCCCTGTGTCCCTGCCCCATCTCCAGGCTGGTGGCCCAGTCCTTGGCCCTCCCCTGTGTCCAATCTCCAGGCTGGTGGCCCTGTCCTTGGCCCTCCCCTGTGTCCCTGTCCCATCTCCAGGCTGGTGGCCCAGTCCTTGGCCCTCCCCTGTGTCCCTGCCCTGTCTCCAAGGTCGTGGCCCAGTCCTTGGCCCTCCCCTGTGTCCCTGCCCCGTCTCCAAGGTCGTGGCCCGGTCCTTGGCCCTCCCCTGTGTCCCTGCCCCGTCTCCAAGGTCGTGGCCTAGTCCTTGGCCTCCCCTTTGTCCCGTCTCCAAGGTCGTGGCCCGGTCCTTGGCCCTCCCCTGTGTCCCGTCTCCAGGCTGGTGGCCCGGTCCTTGGCCCTCCCCTGTGTCCCTGCCCCGTCTCCAGACTGGTGGCCAGGTCCTTGGCCCTCCCCTGTGTCCCTGTCCCGTCTCCAGGCTGGTGGCCCGGTCCTTGGCCCTCCCCTATGTCCCTGCCCCATCTCCAAGGTCGTGGCCTGATCCTTGGCCTCCCCTGTGTCCCTTCTCCAAGGTGGTGGCCCGGTCCTTGGCCCTCCCCTGTGTCCCTGTCCCATCTCCAAGGTTGTGGCCCGGTCCTTGGCCCTCCCCTGTGTCCTTGCCCAATCTCCAATGCTGTGGCCCGGTCCTTGGCCCTCCCCTGTGTCCCTGCCCCATCTCCAGGCTGTTGGCCCGGTCCTTGGCCCTCCCCTGTGTCCCTGCCCCGTCTCCAAGGTTGTGGCCCGGTCCTTCGCCCTCCCCGGTGTCCCTACCCCATCGCCAAGGTCGTGGCCCGATCCTTGGCCTTCCCTGTGTCCCTTCTCTAAGGACGTGGCCCGGTCGTTGGCCCTCCCCTGTGCACCTGCCCCATCTCCAGGCTGGTGGCCCGGTCCTTGGCCCTCCCCTGTGTCCCTGCCCTATCTCCAAGGTTGTGGCCCGGTCCTTGGCCCTCCCCCGTGTCCCTGCCCCGTCTCCAAGGTCATGGCCTGATCCTTGGCCTCCCCTGTGTCCTGTCTCCAAGGTCGTGGCCCGGTCCTTGGCCCTCCCCTGTGTCCCGTCTCCAGGCTGGTGGCCTGGTCCTTGACCCTCCCCTGTGTCCCTGCCCCATCTCCAGGCTGGTGGCCCGGTCCTTGGCCCTCCCCTGTGTCCCATCTCCAGGCTGGTGGCCCGGTCCTTGGTGTTCCCCTGTGTCCCTGCCCCGTCTCCAGGCTGGTGGCCCAGTCCTTGGCCCTCCCCTGTGTCCCATCTCCAGGCTGGTGGCCCGGTCGTTCGCCCTACCCTGTGTCCCTGCCCTATCTCCAAGGTGGTGGCCCGGTCCTTGGCCCTCCCCTGTGTCCCGTCTCCAGGCTGGTGGCCCAGTCCTTGGCCCTCCCCTGTGTCCCTGCCCTGTCTCCAAGGTCATGGCCCAGTCCTTGGCCCTCCCCTGTGTCCCTGCCCCGTCTCCAAGGTGGTGGCCCGGTCCTTGGCCCTCCCCTGTGTCCCTGCCCCGTCTCCAAGGTCATGGCCTAGTCCTTGGCCCTCCCCTGTATCCCGTCTCCAAGGTCGTGGCCCGGTCCTTGGCCCTCCCCTGTGTCCCTTCTCCAGGCTGGTGGCCCGGTCCTTGGCCCTCCCCTGTGTCCCTGCCCTATCTCAAAGGTCGTGGCCCGGCCCTTGGCCCTCCCCTGTGTCCCTGCCCCGTCTCCAAGGTCGTGGCCCGGTCCTTGGCCCTCCCCTGTGTCCAATCTCCAGGCTGGTGGCCCGGTCCTTGGCCCTCCCCTGTTTCCTGTCTCCAAGGTCGTAGCCCTGTCCTTGGCCCTCCCCTGTGTCCCGTCTCCAGGCTGGTGGCCCTGTCCTTGGCCCTCCCCTTTGTCCCTGCCCCATCTCCAGGCTGGTGGCCCCGTCCTTGGCCCTCCCCTGTGTCCAATCTCCAGGCTGGTGGCCCGGTCGTTCGCCCCACCCTGTGTCCCTGCCCTATCTCCAAGGTGGTGGCCCGGTCCTTGGCCCTCCCCTGTGTCCCTGCCCCGTCTCCAAGGTCGTGACCCAGTCCTTGGCCCTCCCCTGTGTCCCTGCCCCGTCTCCAAAGTCGTGGCCCGGTCCTTGGCCCTCCCCTGTGTCCCTGCCCCGTCTCCAAGGTCGTGGCCTAGTCCTTGGCCTCCCCTGTGTCCCTTCTCCAAGGTCGTGGCCCGGTCCTTAGCCCTCCCCTGTGTCCCGTCTCCAGGCTGGTGGCCCGGTCCTTGGCCCTCCCCTGTGTCCCTGCCCCATCTACAGGCTGGTGGCCCGGCCCTTGGCCCTCCCCTGTGCCCCTGTCCCGTCTCCAGGCTGGTGGCCCGGTCCTTGGCCCTCCCCTATGTCCCTGCCCCATCTCCAAGGTCGTGGCCTGATCCTTGGCCTCCCCTGTGTCCCTTCTCCAAGGTGGTGGCCCGGTCCTTGGCCCTCCCCTGTGTCCCTGCCCCATCTCCAGGCTGGTGGCCCGGTCGTTGGCCCTCCCCTGTGTCCCTGCCCCGTCTCCAAGGTCATGGCCTGGTCCTTGGCCCTCCCCTGCGTCCCTGCCCCATCTCCAGGCTGGTGGCCCGGTCCTTGGCCCTCCCCTGTGTCCCTGCCCCATCTCCAAGGTCGTGGCCCTGTCCTTGGCCCTCCCCCATATCCCATCTCCAAGGTTGTGGCCCGGTCCTTGGCCCTCCCCTGTGTCCCGTCTCCAGGCTGGTGGCCCGGTCCTTGGTGCTCCCCTGTGTCCCTGCCCCGTCTCCAGGCTGATGGCCCAGTCCTTGGCCCTCCCCTGTGTCCAATCTCCAGGCTGGTGGCCCGGTCGTTCGCCCTACCCTGTGTCCCTGCCCCATCTCCAAGGTGGTGGCCCGGTCCTTGGCCCTCCCCTGTGTCCCGTCTCCAGGCTGGTGGCCCGGTCCTTGGCCCTCCCCTGTGTCCCTGCCCTGTCTCCAAGGTCATGGCCCAGTCCTTGCCCCTCCCCTGTGTCCCTGCCCCATCTCCAAGGTGGTGGCCCGGTCCTTGGCCCTCCCCTGTGTCCCTGCCCCGTCTCCAAGGTCGTGGCCTAGTCCTTGGCCTCCCCTTTGTCCCGTCTCCAAGGTCGTGGCCCGGTCCTTGGCTCTCCCCTGTGTCCCGGCGCTGTCTCCAAGGTCATGGCCCAGTCCTTGGCCCTCCCCTGTGTCCCTGCCCCGTCTCCAAGGTCGTGGCCCGGTCCTTGGCCCTCCCCTGTGTCCCTGCCCCGTCTCCAAGGTCGTGGCCTAGTCCTTGGCCTCCCCTTTGTCCCGTCTCCAAGGTCGTGGCCCCGTCCTTGGCCTCCCCTTTGTCCCGTCTCCAAGGTCGTGGCCCCGTCCTTGGCCCTCCCCTGTGTCCCGTCTCCAGGCTGGTGGCCCGGTCCTTGGCCCTCCCCTGTGTCCCTGCCCCATCTCCAAGGTCGTGGCCCGGTCCTTGGCCCTCCCCTGTGTCCCTGTCCCGTCTCCAGGCTGGTGGCCCGGTCCTTGGCCCTCCCCTATGTCCCTGCCCCATCTCCAAGGTCGTGGCCTGATCCTTGGCCTCCCCTGTGTCCCTTCTCCAAGGTCGTGGCCCGGTCCTTGGCCCTCCCCTGTGTCCCTACCCCGTCTCCAAGGTTGTGGCCCGGTCCTTGGCCCTCCCCTGTGTCCCTGTCCCATCTCCAGGCTGGTGGCCCGGTCCTTGGCCCTCCCCTGTGTCCCTGCCCCGTCTCCAAGGTCGTGGCCGGTCCTTGGCCCTCCCCTGTGTCCCTGCCCCGTCTCCAGGCTGGTGGCCTGGTCCTTGACCCTCCCCTGTGTCCCGTCTCCAGGCTGGTGGCCCGGTCCTTGGCCCTCCCCTGTGTCCCTGCCCCATCTCCAGGCTGGTGGCCCAGTCCTTGGCCCTCCCCTGTGTCCCTGCCCCATCTGCAGGCTGGTGGCCCGGTCCTTGGCCCTCCCCTGTGTCCCTGTCCCATCTCCAGGCTGGTGGCCTGGTCCTTGGCCCTCCCCTGTGTCCCTGCCCCGTCTCCAAGGTCGTGGCCTGATCCTTGGCCTCCCCTGTGTCCTGTCTCCAAGGTCGTAGCCCTGTCCTTGGCCCTCCCCTGTGTCCCGTCTCCATGCTGGTGGCCCGGTCCTTGGCCCTCCCCTGTGTCCCTGCCCCATCTCCAGGCTGGTAGCCCGGTCCTTGGCCCTCCCCTGTGTCCCATCTCCAGGCTGGTGGCCCGGTCCTTGGTGCTCCCCTGTGTCCCTGCCCCGTCTCCAGGCTGGTGGCCCAGTCCTTGGCCCTCCCCTGTGTCCAGTCTCCATACTGGTGGCCCGGTTGTTCGCCCTCCCCTGTGTCCCTGCCCTATCTCCAAGGTGGTGGCCCGGTCCTTGGCCCTCCCCTGTGTCCCGTCTCCAGGCTGGTGGCCCGGTCCTTGGCCCTCCCCTGTGTCGCATCTCCAGGCTGATGGCCCGGTCCTTGGCCCTCCCCTGTGTCCCTGCCCCGTCTCGAAGGTCGTAGCCTGATCCTTGGCCTCCCCTGTGTCCTGTCTCCAAGGTCGTAGCCCTGTCCTTGGCCCTCCCCTGTGTCCCGTCTCCAGGCTGGTGGCCCGGTCCTTGGCCCTCCCCTGTGTCCCTGCCCCATCTCCAGGCTGGTGGCCCGGTCATTGGCCCTCCCCTGTGTCCCATCTCCAGGCTGGTGGCCCGGTCCTTGGCCCTCCCCTGTGTCCCTGCCCCGTCTCCAGGCTGGTGGCCCAGTCCTTGGCCCTCCCCTGTGTCCAGTCTCCATACTGGTGGCCCGGTTGTTCGCCCTACCCTGTGTCCCTGCCCTATCTCCAAGGTGGTGGCCCGGTCCTTGGCCCTCCCCTGTTTCCCGTCTCCAGGCTGGTGGCCCGGTCCTTGGCCCTCCCCTGTGTCCCTGCCCCGTCTCCAGGCTGGTGGCCCAGTCCTTGGCCCTCCCCTGTGTCCAGTCTCCATACTGGTGGCCCGGTTGTTCGCCCTACCCTGTGTCCCTGCCCTATCTCCAAGGTGGTGGCCCGGTCCTTGGCCCTCCCCTGTGTCCTGTCTCCAGGTTGGTGGCCCGGTCCTTGGCCCTCCCCTGTGTCCCTGCCCTGTCTCCAAGGTCATGGCCCAGTCCTTGGCCCTCCCCTGTGTCCCTGCCCCGTCTCCAAGGTCGTGGCCCGGTCCTTGGCCCTCCCCTGTGTCCTGCCCCATCTCCAGGCTGGTGTCCCGGTCCTTGGCCCTCCCCTGTGTCCCATCTGCAGGCTGGTGGCCCGGTCCTTGGTGCTCCCCTGTGTCCCTGCCCCGTCTCCAGGCTGGTGGCCCAGTCCTTGGCCCTCCCCTGTGTCCAATCTCCAGGCTGGTGACCCGGGCGTTCGCCCTCCCCTGTGTCCCTGCCCCATCTCCAAGGTCATGGCCCAGTCCTTGGCCCTCCCCTGTGTCCCTGCCCTGTCTCCAAGGTCGTGGCCGGGTCCTTGGCCCTCCCCTGTGTCCCTGCCCCGTCTCCAAGGTCGTGGCCCCGTCCTTGGCCCTCCCCTGTGTCCCTGTCCCATCTCCAGGCTGGTGGCCCGGTCCTTGGCCCTCCCCTATGTCCCTGCCCCATCTCCAAGGTCGTGGCCTGATCCTTGGCCTCCCCTGTGTCCCTTCTCCAAGGTCGCGGCCCGGTCCTTGGCCCTCCCCTGTGTCCCTGCCCCGTCTCCAAGGTCGTGGCCCGGTCCTTGGCCCTCCCCTGTGTCCCTGTCCCGTCTCCAGGCTGGTGGCCCGGTCCTTGGCCCTCCCCTGTGTCCCTGCCCCATCTCCAAGGTCGTGGCCTGATCCTTGTCCTCCCCTGTGTCCTGTCTCCAAGGTCGTAGCCCTGTCCTTGGCCCTCCCCTGTGTCCCGTCTCCAGGCTGTTGGCCCGGTCCTTGGCCCTCCCCTGTGTCCCTGCCCCATCTCCAGGCTGGTGGCCTAGTCCTTGGCCCTCCCCTGTGTCCCATCTCCAGGCTGGTGGCCCGGTCCTTGGTGCTCCCCTGTGTCCCTGCCCCATCTCCAGGCTGGTGGCCCAGTCCTTGGCCCTCCCCTGTGTCCCGTCTCCAGGCTGGTGGCCCTGTCCTTGGCCCTCCCCTGTGTCCCTGTCCCATCTCCAGGCTGGTGGCCCGGTCCTTGGCCCTCCCCTGTGTCCCTGCCCTGTCTCCAAGGTCGTGGCCCAGTCCTTGGCCCTCCCCTGTGTCCCTGCCCCGTCTCCAAGGTCGTGGCCCGGTCCTTGGCCCTCCCCTGTGTCCCTGCCCCGTCTCCAAGGTCGTGGCCTAGTCCTTGGCCTCCCCTTTGTCCCGTCTCCAAGGTCGTGGCCCGGTCCTTGGCCCTCCCCTGTGTCCCGTCTCCAGGCTGGTGGCCCGGTCCTTGGCCCTTCCCTGTGTCCCTGCCCCGTCTCCAGACTGGTGGCCAGGTCCTTGGCCCTCCCCTGTGTCCCTGTCCCGTCTCCAGGCTGGTGGCCCGGTCCTTGGCCCTCCCCTATGTCCCTGCCCCATCTCCAAGGTCGTGGCCTGATCCTTGGCCTCCCCTGTGTCCCTTCTCCAAGGTGGTGGCCCGGTCCTTGGCCCTCCCCTGTGTCCCTGTCCCGTCTCCAGGCTGGTGGCCCGGTCCTTGGCCCTCCCCTGTGTCCTTGCCCAATCTCCAATGCTGTGGCCCGGTCCTTGGCCGTCCCCTGTGTCCCTGTCCCATCTCCAGACTGGTGGCCCGGTCCTTGGCCCTCCCCTGTGTCCCTGCCCCATCTCCAAGGTTGTGGCCCGGTCCTTGGCCTCCCCTGTGTCCGGTCTCCAAGGTCGTGGCCCGGTCCTTGCCCCTCGCCTTTGTCCCGTCTCCAGGCTGGTGGCCTGGTCCTTAGCCCTCCCCTGTGTCCCTGCCCCATCTCCAGGCTGGTGGCCCGGTCCTTGACCCTCCCCTGTGTCCCTGCCCCATCTCCAGGCTGTTGGCCCGGTCCTTGGCCCTCCCCTGTGTCCCTGCCCCGTCTCCAATGTTGTGGCCCGGTCCTTCGCCCTCCCCTGTGTCCCTGCCCCATCTCCAAGGTCGTGGCCCGATCCTTGGCCTTCCCTGTGTCCCTTCTCTAAGGTCGTGGCCCGGTCCTTGGCCCTCCCCTGTGCCCCTGCCCCGTCTCCAGGCTGGTGGCCCGGTCCTTGGCCCTCCCCTGTGTCCCTGCCCCGTCTCCAAGGTTGTGGCCCGGTCCTTGACCCTCCCCTGTGTCCCTGCCCCGTCTCCAAGGTCATGGCCTGATCCTTGGCCTCCCCTGTGTCCTGTCTCCAAGGTCGTGGCCCGGTCCTTGGCCCTCCCCTGTGTCCCGTCTCCAGGCTGGTGGCCCGGTCCTTGGCCCTCCCCTGTGTCCCATCTCCAGGCTGGTGGCCCGGTCCTTGGTGCTCCCCTGTGTCCCTGCCCCGTCTCCAGGCTGGTGGCCCAGTCCTTGGCCCTCCCCTGTGACCCATCTCCAGGCTGGTGGCCCGGTCGTTCGCCCTACCCTGTGTCCCTGCCCTATCTCCAAGGTGGTGGCCCGGTCCTTGGCCCTCCCCTGTGTCCCGTCTCCAGGCTGGTGGCCCAGTCCTTGGCCCTCCCCTGTGTCCCTGCCCTGTCTCCAAGGTCATGGCCCAGTCCTTGGCCCTCCCCTGTGTCCCTGCCCCGTCTCCAAGGTCGTGGCCCGGTCCTTGGCCCTCCCCTGTGTCCCTGCCCCGTCTCCAAGGTCATGGCCTAGTCCTTGGCCCTCCCCTGTGTCCCGTCTCCAAGGTCGTGGCCCGGTCCTTGGCCCTCCCCTGTGTCCCTTCTCCAGGCTGGTGGCCCGGTCCTTGGCCCTCCCCTGTGTCCCTGCCCCATCTCAAAGGTCGTGGCCCGGCCCTTGGCCCTCCCCTGTGTCCCTGCCCCGTCTCCAAGGTCGTGGCCCGGTCCTTGGCCCTCCCCTGTGTCCCATCTCCAGGCTGGTGGCCCGGTCCTTGACCCTCCCCTGTGTCCTGTCTCCAAGGTCGTAGCCCTGTCCTTGGCCCTCCCCTGTGTCCCGTCTCCAGGCTGGTGGCCCTGTCCTTGGCCCTCCCCTGTGTCCCTGCCCCATTTCCAGGCTGGTGGCCCCGTCCTTGGCCCTCCCCTGTGTCCAATCTCCAGGCTGGTGGCCCGGTCGTTCGCCCCACCCTGTGTCCCTGACCTATCTCCAAGGTGGTGGCCCGGTCCTTGGCCCTCCCCTGTGTCCCTGCCCCGTCTCCAAGGTCGTGACCCAGTCCTTGGCCCTCCCCTGTGTCCCTGCCCCGTCTCCAAGGTCGTGGCCCGGTCCTTGGCCCTCCCCTGTGTCCCTGCACGGTCTCCAAGGTCGTGGCCTAGTCCTTGGCCTCCCCTTTGTCCCGTCTCCAAGGTCGTGGCCCGGTCCTTAGCCCTCCCCTGTGTCCCGTCTCCAGGCTGGTGGCCCGGTCCTTGGCCCTCCCCTGTGTCCCTGCCCCATCTACAGGCTGGTGGCCTGGCCCTTGGCCCTCCCCTGTGTCCCTGTCCCGTCTCCAGGCTGGTGGCCCGGTCCTTGGCCCTCCCCTATGTCCCTGCCCCATCTCCAAGGTCGTAGCCTGATCCTTGGCCTCCCCTGTGTCCCTTCTCCAAGGTGGTGGCCCGGTCCTTGGCCCTCCCCTGTGTCCCTGCCCCATCTCCAGGCTGGTGGCCCGGTCGTTGGCCCTCCCCTGTGTCCCTGCCCCGTCTCCAAGGTCGTGGCCTGATCCTTGGCCCTCCCCTGTGTCCCTGCCCCATCTCCAGGCTGGTGGCCCGGTCCTTGGCCCTCCCCTGTGTCCCTGCCCCATCTCCAAGGTCGTGGCCCTGTCCTTGGCCCTCCCCCATATCCCATCTCCAAGGTGGTGGCCCGGTCCTTGGCCCTCCCCTGTGTCCCGTCTCCAGGCTGGTGGCCCGGTCCTTGGTGCTCCCCTGTGTCCCTGCCCCGTCTCCAGGCTGATGGCCCAGTCCTTGGCCCTCCCCTGTGTCCAATCTCCAGGCTGGTGGCCCGGTCGTTCGCCCTCCCCTGTGTCCCTGCCCCATCTCCAAGGTGGTGGCCCGGTCCTTGGCCCTCCCCTGTGTCCCGTCTCCAGGCTGGTGGCCCGGTCCTTGGCCCTCCCCTGTGTCCCTGCCCTGTCTCCAAGGTCGTGGCCCAGTCCTTGGCCCTCCCCTGTGTCCCTGCCCCGTCTCCAAGGTCGTGGCCTAGTCCTTGGCCTCCCCTTTGTCCCGTATCCAAGGTCGTGGCCCGGTCCTTGGCTCTCCCCTGTGTCCCGGCCCTGTCTCCAAGGTCATGGCCCAGTCCTTGGCCCTCCCTTGTGTCCCTGCCCCGTCTCCAAGGTCGTGGCCCGGTCCTTGGCCCTCCCCTGTGTCCCTGCCCCGTCTCCAAGGTCGTGGCCTAGTCCTTGGCCTCCCCTTTGTCCCGTCTCCAAGGTCGTGGCCCCGTCCTTGGCCTCCCCTTTGTCCCGTCTACAAGGTCGTGGCCCCGTCCTTGGCCCTCCCCTGTGTCCCGTCTCCAGGGTGGTGGCCCTGTCCTTGGCCCTCCCCTGTGTCCCTGCCCCATCTCCAAGGTCGTGGCCCGGTCCTTGGCCCTCCCCTGTGTCCCTGTCCCGTCTCCAGGCTGGTGGCCCGGTCCTTGGCCCTCCCCTATGTCCCTGCCCCATCTCCAAGGTCGTGGCCTGATCCTTGGCCTCCCCTGTGTCCCTTCTCCAAGGTCGTGGCCCGGTCCTTGGCCCTCCCCTGTGTCCCTGCCCGATCTCCAAGGTTGTGGCCCGGTCCTTGGCCCTCCCCTGTGTCCTGTCTCCAAGGTCGTAGCCCTGTCCTTGGCCCTCCCCTGTGTCCCGTCTCCAGGCTGGTGGCCCGGTCCTTGGCCCTCCCCTGTGTCCCTGCCCCATCTCCAGGCTGGTAGCCCGGTCCTTGGCCCTCCCCTGTGTCCCATCTCCAGGCTGGTGGCCCGGTCCTTGGCCCTCCCCTTTTTCCCTGCCCCGTCTCCAGGCTGGTGGCCCAGTCCTTGGCCCTCCCCTGTGTCCAGTCTCCATACTGGTGGCCCGGTTGTTGGCCCTACCCTGTGTCCCTGCCCTATCTCCAAGGTGGTGGCCCGGTCCTTGGCCCTCCCCTGTGTCCCGTCTCCAGGCTGGTGGCCCGGTCCTTGGCCCTCCCCTGTGTCCCATCTCCAGGCTGGTGGCCCGGTCCTTGGCCCTCCCCTGTGTCACTGCCCCGTCTCCAAGGTCGTGGCCTGATCCTTGGCCTCCCCTGTGTCCTGTCTCCAAGGTCGTAGCCCTGTCCTTGGCCCTCCCATGTGTCCCGTCTCCAGGCTGGTGGCCCGGTCCTTGGCCCTCCCCTGTGTCCCTGCCCCATCTCCAGGCTGGTGGCCCGGTCCTTGGCCCTCCCCTGTGTCCCATCTCCAGGCTGGTGGCCCGGTCCTTGGCCCTCCCCTGTGTCCCTGCCCCGTCTCCAGGCTGGTGGCCCAGTCCTTGGCTCTCCCCTGTGTCCAGTCTCCATACTGGTGGCCGGGTTGTTCGCCCTACCCTGTGTCCCTGCCCTATCTCCAAGGTGGTGGCCCGGTCCTTGGCCCTCCCCTGTGTCCCGTCTCCAGGCTGGTGGCCCGGTCCTTGGCCCTCCCCTGGGTCCCTGCCCCGTCTCCAGGCTGGTGGCCCAGTCCTTGGCCCTCCCCTGTGTCCCGTCTCCATACTGGTGGCCCGGTTGTTCGCCCTCCCCTGTGTCCCTGCCCTATCTCCAAGGTGGTGGCCCGGTCCTTGGCCCTCCCCTGTGTCCCGTCTCCAGGCTGGTGGCCCGGTCCTTGGCCCTCCCCTGTGTCCCTGCCCTGTCTCCAAGGTCATGGCCCAGTCCTTGGCCCTCCCCTGTGTCCCTGCCCCGTCTCCAAGGTCGTGGCCCGGTCCTTGGCCCTCCCCTGTGTCCCTGCCCCGTCTCCAAGGTCGTGGCCTAGTCCTTGGCCTCCCCTGTATCCCGTCTCCAAGGTCGTGGCCCGGTCCTTGGCCCTCCCCTGTGTCCCATCTCCAGGCTGGTGGCCCGTTCCTTGGCCCTCCCCTATGTCCCTGCCCCATCTCCAAGGTCGTGGCCTGATCCTTGGCCTCCCCTGTGTCCCTTCTCCAAGGTCGTGGCCCGGTCCTTGGCCCTCCCCTGTGTCCCTGCCCCGTCTCCAAGGTTGTGGCCCGGTCATTGGCCCTCCCCTGTGTCCCTGTCCCATCTCCAGGCTGGTGGCCCAGTCCTTGGCCCTCCCCTGTGTTGTATCTCCAGGCTGGTAGCCCGGTCCTTGGCCCTCCCCTGTGTCCCTGCCCCGTCTGCAAGGTCGTGGCCTGATCCTTGGCCTCCCCTGTGTCCTGTCTCCAAGGTCGTAGCCCTGTCCTTGGCCCTCCCCTGTGTCCCGTCTCCAGGCTGGTGGCCCGGTCCTTGGCCCTCCCCTGTGTCCCTGCCCCATCTCCAGGCTGGTGGCCCGGTCCTTGGCCCTCCCCTGTGTCCCATCTCCAGGCTGGTGGCCCGGTCCTTGGTGCTCCCCTGTGTCCCTGCCCCGTCTCCAGGCTGGTGGCCCAGTCCTTGGCCCTCACCTGTGTCCAATCTCCAGGCTGGTGGCCCGGTCGTTCGCCCTACCCTGTGTCCCTGCCCTATCTCCAAGGTGGTGGCCCGGTCCTTGGCCCTCCCCTGTGTCCCGTCTCCAGGCTGGTGGCCCGGTCCTTGGCCCTCCCCTGTGTCCCTGCCCTGTCTCCAAGGTCATGGCCCAGTCCTTGGCCCTCCCCTGTGTCCCTGCCCCGTCTCCAAGGTCGTGGCCCGGTCCTTGGCCCTCCCCTGTGTCCCTGCCCCGTCTCCAAGGTCGTGGCCTAGTCCTTGGCCTCCCCTGTATCCCGTCTCCAAGGTCGTGGCCCGGTCCTTGGCCCTCCCCTGTGTCCCGTCTCCAGGCTGGTGGCCCAGTCCTTGGCCCTCCCCTGTGTCCCTGCCCCATCTCCAAGGTCGTGGCCCTGTCCTTGGCCCTCCCCTGTGTCCCTGTAACGTCTCCAGGCTGGTGGCCCGGTCCTTGGCCCTCCCCTATGTCCCTGCCCCGTCTCCAAGGTTGTGGCCTGATCCTTGTCCTGCCCTGTGTCCCTTCTCCAAGGTCGTGGCCCGGTCCTTGGCCCTCCCCTGTGTCCCTGCCCCGTCTCCAGGCTGGTGGCCTAGTCCTTGGCCCTCCCCTGTGTCCCTGTCCCATCTGCAGGCTGGTGGCCTAGTCCTTGGCCCTCCCCTGTGTCCCTGCCCCATCTCCAAGGTCGTGGCCTGGTCCTTGGCCTCCCCTGTGTCCGGTCTCAAAGGTCGTGTCCCGGTCCTTGGCCCTCGCCTGTGTCCCGTCTCCAGGCTGGTGGCCCGGTCCTTGGCCCTCCCCTGTGTCCCTGCCCCGTCTCCAGGCTGGTGGCCCAGTCCTTGGCCCTCCCCTGTGTCCCTGCCCCGTCTCCAAGGTTGTGGCCCGGTCCTTGACCCTCCCCTGTGTCCCTGCCCCGTCTCCAAGGTCATGGCCTGATCCTTGGCCTCCCCTGTGTCCTGTCTCCAAGGTCGTGGCCCGGTCCTTGGCCCTCCCCTGTGTCCCGTCTCCAGGCTGGTGGCCCGGTCCTTGGCCCTCCCCTGTGTCCCATCTCCAGGCTGGTGGCCCGGTCCTTGGTGCTCCCCTGTGTCCCTGCCCCGTCTCCAGGCTGGTGGCCCAGTCCTTGGCCCTCCCCTGTGACCCATCTCCAGGCTGGTGGCCCGGTCGTTCGCCCTACCCTGTGTCCCTGCCCTATCTCCAAGGTGGTGGCCCGGTCCTTGGCCCTCCCCTGTGTCCCGTCTCCAGGCTGGTGGCCCAGTCCTTGGCCCTCCCCTGTGTCCCTGCCCTGTCTCCAAGGTCATGGCCCAGTCCTTGGCCCTCCCCTGTGTCCCTGCCCCGTCTCCAAGGTCGTGGCCCGGTCCTTGGCCCTCCCCTGTGTCCCTGCCCCGTCTCCAAGGTCATGGCCTAGTCCTTGGCCCTCCCCTGTGTCCCGTCTCCAAGGTCGTGGCCCGGTCCTTGGCCCTCCCCTGTGTCCCTTCTCCAGGCTGGTGGCCCGGTCCTTGGCCCTCCCCTGTGTCCCTGCCCCATCTCAAAGGTCGTGGCCCGGCCCTTGGCCCTCCCCTGTGTCCCTGCCCCGTCTCCAAGGTCGTGGCCCGGTCCTTGGCCCTCCCCTGTGTCCCATCTCCAGGCTGGTGGCCCGGTCCTTGACCCTCCCCTGTGTCCTGTCTCCAAGGTCGTAGCCCTGTCCTTGGCCCTCCCCTGTGTCCCGTCTCCAGGCTGGTGGCCCTGTCCTTGGCCCTCCCCTGTGTCCCTGCCCCATTTCCAGGCTGGTGGCCCCGTCCTTGGCCCTCCCCTGTGTCCAATCTCCAGGCTGGTGGCCCGGTCGTTCGCCCCACCCTGTGTCCCTGACCTATCTCCAAGGTGGTGGCCCGGTCCTTGGCCCTCCCCTGTGTCCCTGCCCCGTCTCCAAGGTCGTGACCCAGTCCTTGGCCCTCCCCTGTGTCCCTGCCCCGTCTCCAAGGTCGTGGCCCGGTCCTTGGCCCTCCCCTGTGTCCCTGCACGGTCTCCAAGGTCGTGGCCTAGTCCTTGGCCTCCCCTTTGTCCCGTCTCCAAGGTCGTGGCCCGGTCCTTAGCCCTCCCCTGTGTCCCGTCTCCAGGCTGGTGGCCCGGTCCTTGGCCCTCCCCTGTGTCCCTGCCCCATCTACAGGCTGGTGGCCTGGCCCTTGGCCCTCCCCTGTGTCCCTGTCCCGTCTCCAGGCTGGTGGCCCGGTCCTTGGCCCTCCCCTATGTCCCTGCCCCATCTCCAAGGTCGTAGCCTGATCCTTGGCCTCCCCTGTGTCCCTTCTCCAAGGTGGTGGCCCGGTCCTTGGCCCTCCCCTGTGTCCCTGCCCCATCTCCAGGCTGGTGGCCCGGTCGTTGGCCCTCCCCTGTGTCCCTGCCCCGTCTCCAAGGTCGTGGCCTGATCCTTGGCCCTCCCCTGTGTCCCTGCCCCATCTCCAGGCTGGTGGCCCGGTCCTTGGCCCTCCCCTGTGTCCCTGCCCCATCTCCAAGGTCGTGGCCCTGTCCTTGGCCCTCCCCCATATCCCATCTCCAAGGTCGTGGCCCGGTCCTTGGCCCTCCCCTGTGTCCCGTCTCCAGGCTGGTGGCCCGGTCCTTGGTGCTCCCCTGTGTCCCTGCCCCGTCTCCAGGCTGATGGCCCAGTCCTTGGCCCTCCCCTGTGTCCAATCTCCAGGCTGGTGGCCCGGTCGTTCGCCCTCCCCTGTGTCCCTGCCCCATCTCCAAGGTGGTGGCCCGGTCCTTGGCCCTCCCCTGTGTCCCGTCTCCAGGCTGGTGGCCCGGTCCTTGGCCCTCCCCTGTGTCCCTGCCCTGTCTCCAAGGTCGTGGCCCAGTCCTTGGCCCTCCCCTGTGTCCCTGCCCCGTCTCCAAGGTCGTGGCCTAGTCCTTGGCCTCCCCTTTGTCCCGTATCCAAGGTCGTGGCCCGGTCCTTGGCTCTCCCCTGTGTCCCGGCCCTGTCTCCAAGGTCATGGCCCAGTCCTTGGCCCTCCCTTGTGTCCCTGCCCCGTCTCCAAGGTCGTGGCCCGGTCCTTGGCCCTCCCCTGTGTCCCTGCCCCGTCTCCAAGGTCGTGGCCTAGTCCTTGGCCTCCCCTTTGTCCCGTCTCCAAGGTCGTGGCCCCGTCCTTGGCCTCCCCTTTGTCCCGTCTACAAGGTCGTGGCCCCGTCCTTGGCCCTCCCCTGTGTCCCGTCTCCAGGGTGGTGGCCCTGTCCTTGGCCCTCCCCTGTGTCCCTGCCCCATCTCCAAGGTCGTGGCCCGGTCCTTGGCCCTCCCCTGTGTCCCTGTCCCGTCTCCAGGCTGGTGGCCCGGTCCTTGGCCCTCCCCTATGTCCCTGCCCCATCTCCAAGGTCGTGGCCTGATCCTTGGCCTCCCCTGTGTCCCTTCTCCAAGGTCGTGGCCCGGTCCTTGGCCCTCCCCTGTGTCCCTGCCCGATCTCCAAGGTTGTGGCCCGGTCCTTGGCCCTCCCCTGTGTCCTGTCTCCAAGGTCGTAGCCCTGTCCTTGGCCCTCCCCTGTGTCCCGTCTCCAGGCTGGTGGCCCGGTCCTTGGCCCTCCCCTGTGTCCCTGCCCCATCTCCAGGCTGGTAGCCCGGTCCTTGGCCCTCCCCTGTGTCCCATCTCCAGGCTGGTGGCCCGGTCCTTGGCCCTCCCCTTTTTCCCTGCCCCGTCTCCAGGCTGGTGGCCCAGTCCTTGGCCCTCCCCTGTGTCCAGTCTCCATACTGGTGGCCCGGTTGTTGGCCCTACCCTGTGTCCCTGCCCTATCTCCAAGGTGGTGGCCCGGTCCTTGGCCCTCCCCTGTGTCCCGTCTCCAGGCTGGTGGCCCTGTCCTTGGCCCTCCCCTGTGTCCCTGTCCCATCTCCAGGCTGGTGGCCCGGTCCTTGGCCCTCCCCTGTGTCCCTGCCCTGTCTCCAAGGTCGTGGCCCAGTCCTTGGCCCTCCCCTGTGTCCCTGCCCCGTCTCCAAGGTCGTGGCCCGGTCCTTGGCCCTCCCCTGTGTCCCTGCCCCGTCTCCAAGGTCGTGGCCTAGTCCTTGGCCTCCCCTTTGTCCCGTCTCCAAGGTCGTGGCCCGGTCCTTGGCCCTCCCCTGTGTCCCGTCTCCAGGCTGGTGGCCCGGTCCTTGGCCCTTCCCTGTGTCCCTGCCCCGTCTCCAGACTGGTGGCCAGGTCCTTGGCCCTCCCCTGTGTCCCTGTCCCGTCTCCAGGCTGGTGGCCCGGTCCTTGGCCCTCCCCTATGTCCCTGCCCCATCTCCAAGGTCGTGGCCTGATCCTTGGCCTCCCCTGTGTCCCTTCTCCAAGGTGGTGGCCCGGTCCTTGGCCCTCCCCTGTGTCCCTGTCCCGTCTCCAGGCTGGTGGCCCGGTCCTTGGCCCTCCCCTGTGTCCTTGCCCAATCTCCAATGCTGTGGCCCGGTCCTTGGCCGTCCCCTGTGTCCCTGTCCCATCTCCAGACTGGTGGCCCGGTCCTTGGCCCTCCCCTGTGTCCCTGCCCCATCTCCAAGGTTGTGGCCCGGTCCTTGGCCTCCCCTGTGTCCGGTCTCCAAGGTCGTGGCCCGGTCCTTGCCCCTCGCCTTTGTCCCGTCTCCAGGCTGGTGGCCTGGTCCTTAGCCCTCCCCTGTGTCCCTGCCCCATCTCCAGGCTGGTGGCCCGGTCCTTGACCCTCCCCTGTGTCCCTGCCCCATCTCCAGGCTGTTGGCCCGGTCCTTGGCCCTCCCCTGTGTCCCTGCCCCGTCTCCAATGTTGTGGCCCGGTCCTTCGCCCTCCCCTGTGTCCCTGCCCCATCTCCAAGGTCGTGGCCCGATCCTTGGCCTTCCCTGTGTCCCTTCTCTAAGGTCGTGGCCCGGTCCTTGGCCCTCCCCTGTGCCCCTGCCCCGTCTCCAGGCTGGTGGCCCGGTCCTTGGCCCTCCCCTGTGTCCCTGCCCCGTCTCCAAGGTTGTGGCCCGGTCCTTGACCCTCCCCTGTGTCCCTGCCCCGTCTCCAAGGTCATGGCCTGATCCTTGGCCTCCCCTGTGTCCTGTCTCCAAGGTCGTGGCCCGGTCCTTGGCCCTCCCCTGTGTCCCGTCTCCAGGCTGGTGGCCCGGTCCTTGGCCCTCCCCTGTGTCCCATCTCCAGGCTGGTGGCCCGGTCCTTGGTGCTCCCCTGTGTCCCTGCCCCGTCTCCAGGCTGGTGGCCCAGTCCTTGGCCCTCCCCTGTGACCCATCTCCAGGCTGGTGGCCCGGTCGTTCGCCCTACCCTGTGTCCCTGCCCTATCTCCAAGGTGGTGGCCCGGTCCTTGGCCCTCCCCTGTGTCCCGTCTCCAGGCTGGTGGCCCAGTCCTTGGCCCTCCCCTGTGTCCCTGCCCTGTCTCCAAGGTCATGGCCCAGTCCTTGGCCCTCCCCTGTGTCCCTGCCCCGTCTCCAAGGTCGTGGCCCGGTCCTTGGCCCTCCCCTGTGTCCCTGCCCCGTCTCCAAGGTCATGGCCTAGTCCTTGGCCCTCCCCTGTGTCCCGTCTCCAAGGTCGTGGCCCGGTCCTTGGCCCTCCCCTGTGTCCCTTCTCCAGGCTGGTGGCCCGGTCCTTGGCCCTCCCCTGTGTCCCTGCCCCATCTCAAAGGTCGTGGCCCGGCCCTTGGCCCTCCCCTGTGTCCCTGCCCCGTCTCCAAGGTCGTGGCCCGGTCCTTGGCCCTCCCCTGTGTCCCATCTCCAGGCTGGTGGCCCGGTCCTTGACCCTCCCCTGTGTCCTGTCTCCAAGGTCGTAGCCCTGTCCTTGGCCCTCCCCTGTGTCCCGTCTCCAGGCTGGTGGCCCTGTCCTTGGCCCTCCCCTGTGTCCCTGCCCCATTTCCAGGCTGGTGGCCCCGTCCTTGGCCCTCCCCTGTGTCCAATCTCCAGGCTGGTGGCCCGGTCGTTCGCCCCACCCTGTGTCCCTGACCTATCTCCAAGGTGGTGGCCCGGTCCTTGGCCCTCCCCTGTGTCCCTGCCCCGTCTCCAAGGTCGTGACCCAGTCCTTGGCCCTCCCCTGTGTCCCTGCCCCGTCTCCAAGGTCGTGGCCCGGTCCTTGGCCCTCCCCTGTGTCCCTGCACGGTCTCCAAGGTCGTGGCCTAGTCCTTGGCCTCCCCTTTGTCCCGTCTCCAAGGTCGTGGCCCGGTCCTTAGCCCTCCCCTGTGTCCCGTCTCCAGGCTGGTGGCCCATTCCTTGGCCCTCCCCTGTGTCCCTGCCCCATCTACAGGCTGGTGGCCTGGCCCTTGGCCCTCCCCTGTGTCCCTGTCCCGTCTCCAGGCTGGTGGCCCGGTCCTTGGCCCTCCCCTATGTCCCTGCCCCATCTCCAAGGTCGTAGCCTGATCCTTGGCCTCCCCTGTGTCCCTTCTCCAAGGTGGTGGCCCGGTCCTTGGCCCTCCCCTGTGTCCCTGCCCCATCTCCAGGCTGGTGGCCCGGTCGTTGGCCCTCCCCTGTGTCCCTGCCCCGTCTCCAAGGTCGTGGCCTGATCCTTGGCCCTCCCCTGTGTCCCTGCCCCATCTCCAGGCTGGTGGCCCGGTCCTTGGCCCTCCCCTGTGTCCCTGCCCCATCTCCAAGGTCGTGGCCCTGTCCTTGGCCCTCCCCCATATCCCATCTCCAAGGTCGTGGCCCGGTCCTTGGCCCTCCCCTGTGTCCCGTCTCCAGGCTGGTGGCCCGGTCCTTGGTGCTCCCCTGTGTCCCTGCCCCGTCTCCAGGCTGATGGCCCAGTCCTTGGCCCTCCCCTGTGTCCAATCTCCAGGCTGGTGGCCCGGTCGTTCGCCCTCCCCTGTGTCCCTGCCCCATCTCCAAGGTGGTGGCCCGGTCCTTGGCCCTCCCCTGTGTCCCGTCTCCAGGCTGGTGGCCCGGTCCTTGGCCCTCCCCTGTGTCCCTGCCCTGTCTCCAAGGTCGTGGCCCAGTCCTTGGCCCTCCCCTGTGTCCCTGCCCCGTCTCCAAGGTCGTGGCCTAGTCCTTGGCCTCCCCTTTGTCCCGTATCCAAGGTCGTGGCCCGGTCCTTGGCTCTCCCCTGTGTCCCGGCCCTGTCTCCAAGGTCATGGCCCAGTCCTTGGCCCTCCCTTGTGTCCCTGCCCCGTCTCCAAGGTCGTGGCCCGGTCCTTGGCCCTCCCCTGTGTCCCTGCCCCGTCTCCAAGGTCGTGGCCTAGTCCTTGGCCTCCCCTTTGTCCCGTCTCCAAGGTCGTGGCCCCGTCCTTGGCCTCCCCTTTGTCCCGTCTACAAGGTCGTGGCCCCGTCCTTGGCCCTCCCCTGTGTCCCGTCTCCAGGGTGGTGGCCCTGTCCTTGGCCCTCCCCTGTGTCCCTGCCCCATCTCCAAGGTCGTGGCCCGGTCCTTGGCCCTCCCCTGTGTCCCTGTCCCGTCTCCAGGCTGGTGGCCCGGTCCTTGGCCCTCCCCTATGTCCCTGCCCCATCTCCAAGGTCGTGGCCTGATCCTTGGCCTCCCCTGTGTCCCTTCTCCAAGGTCGTGGCCCGGTCCTTGGCCCTCCCCTGTGTCCCTGCCCGATCTCCAAGGTTGTGGCCCGGTCCTTGGCCCTCCCCTGTGTCCTGTCTCCAAGGTCGTAGCCCTGTCCTTGGCCCTCCCCTGTGTCCCGTCTCCAGGCTGGTGGCCCGGTCCTTGGCCCTCCCCTGTGTCCCTGCCCCATCTCCAGGCTGGTAGCCCGGTCCTTGGCCCTCCCCTGTGTCCCATCTCCAGGCTGGTGGCCCGGTCCTTGGCCCTCCCCTTTTTCCCTGCCCCGTCTCCAGGCTGGTGGCCCAGTCCTTGGCCCTCCCCTGTGTCCAGTCTCCATACTGGTGGCCCGGTTGTTGGCCCTACCCTGTGTCCCTGCCCTATCTCCAAGGTGGTGGCCCGGTCCTTGGCCCTCCCCTGTGTCCCGTCTCCAGGCTGGTGGCCCTGTCCTTGGCCCTCCCCTGTGTCCCTGTCCCATCTCCAGGCTGGTGGCCCGGTCCTTGGCCCTCCCCTTTTTCCCTGCCCCGTCTCCAGGCTGGTGGCCCAGTCCTTGGCCCTCCCCTGTGTCCAGTCTCCATACTGGTGGCCCGGTCCTTGGCCCTCCCCTGTGTCCCTGCCCTGTCTCCAAGGTCGTGGCCCAGTCCTTGGCCCTCCCCTGTGTCCCTGCCCCGTCTCCAAGGTCGTGGCCCGGTCCTTGGCCCTCCCCTGTGTCCCTGCCCCGTCTCCAAGGTCGTGGCCTAGTCCTTGGCCTCCCCTTTGTCCCGTCTCCAAGGTCGTGGCCCGGTCCTTGGCCCTCCCCTGTGTCCCGTCTCCAGGCTGGTGGCCCGGTCCTTGGCCCTTCCCTGTGTCCCTGCCCCGTCTCCAGACTGGTGGCCAGGTCCTTGGCCCTCCCCTGTGTCCCTGTCCCGTCTCCAGGCTGGTGGCCCGGTCCTTGGCCCTCCCCTATGTCCCTGCCCCATCTCCAAGGTCGTGGCCTGATCCTTGGCCTCCCCTGTGTCCCTTCTCCAAGGTGGTGGCCCGGTCCTTGGCCCTCCCCTGTGTCCCTGTCCCGTCTCCAGGCTGGTGGCCCGGTCCTTGGCCCTCCCCTGTGTCCTTGCCCAATCTCCAATGCTGTGGCCCGGTCCTTGGCCGTCCCCTGTGTCCCTGTCCCATCTCCAGACTGGTGGCCCGGTCCTTGGCCCTCCCCTGTGTCCCTGCCCCATCTCCAAGGTTGTGGCCCGGTCCTTGGCCTCCCCTGTGTCCGGTCTCCAAGGTCGTGGCCCGGTCCTTGCCCCTCGCCTTTGTCCCGTCTCCAGGCTGGTGGCCTGGTCCTTAGCCCTCCCCTGTGTCCCTGCCCCATCTCCAGGCTGGTGGCCCGGTCCTTGACCCTCCCCTGTGTCCCTGCCCCATCTCCAGGCTGTTGGCCCGGTCCTTGGCCCTCCCCTGTGTCCCTGCCCCGTCTCCAATGTTGTGGCCCGGTCCTTCGCCCTCCCCTGTGTCCCTGCCCCATCTCCAAGGTCGTGGCCCGATCCTTGGCCTTCCCTGTGTCCCTTCTCTAAGGTCGTGGCCCGGTCCTTGGCCCTCCCCTGTGCCCCTGCCCCGTCTCCAGGCTGGTGGCCCGGTCCTTGGCCCTCCCCTGTGTCCCTGCCCCGTCTCCAAGGTTGTGGCCCGGTCCTTGACCCTCCCCTGTGTCCCTGCCCCGTCTCCAAGGTCATGGCCTGATCCTTGGCCTCCCCTGTGTCCTGTCTCCAAGGTCGTGGCCCGGTCCTTGGCCCTCCCCTGTGTCCCGTCTCCAGGCTGGTGGCCCGGTCCTTGGCCCTCCCCTGTGTCCCATCTCCAGGCTGGTGGCCCGGTCCTTGGTGCTCCCCTGTGTCCCTGCCCCGTCTCCAGGCTGGTGGCCCAGTCCTTGGCCCTCCCCTGTGACCCATCTCCAGGCTGGTGGCCCGGTCGTTCGCCCTACCCTGTGTCCCTGCCCTATCTCCAAGGTGGTGGCCCGGTCCTTGGCCCTCCCCTGTGTCCCGTCTCCAGGCTGGTGGCCCAGTCCTTGGCCCTCCCCTGTGTCCCTGCCCTGTCTCCAAGGTCATGGCCCAGTCCTTGGCCCTCCCCTGTGTCCCTGCCCCGTCTCCAAGGTCGTGGCCCGGTCCTTGGCCCTCCCCTGTGTCCCTGCCCCGTCTCCAAGGTCATGGCCTAGTCCTTGGCCCTCCCCTGTGTCCCGTCTCCAAGGTCGTGGCCCGGTCCTTGGCCCTCCCCTGTGTCCCTTCTCCAGGCTGGTGGCCCGGTCCTTGGCCCTCCCCTGTGTCCCTGCCCCATCTCAAAGGTCGTGGCCCGGCCCTTGGCCCTCCCCTGTGTCCCTGCCCCGTCTCCAAGGTCGTGGCCCGGTCCTTGGCCCTCCCCTGTGTCCCATCTCCAGGCTGGTGGCCCGGTCCTTGACCCTCCCCTGTGTCCTGTCTCCAAGGTCGTAGCCCTGTCCTTGGCCCTCCCCTGTGTCCCGTCTCCAGGCTGGTGGCCCTGTCCTTGGCCCTCCCCTGTGTCCCTGCCCCATTTCCAGGCTGGTGGCCCCGTCCTTGGCCCTCCCCTGTGTCCAATCTCCAGGCTGGTGGCCCGGTCGTTCGCCCCACCCTGTGTCCCTGACCTATCTCCAAGGTGGTGGCCCGGTCCTTGGCCCTCCCCTGTGTCCCTGCCCCGTCTCCAAGGTCGTGACCCAGTCCTTGGCCCTCCCCTGTGTCCCTGCCCCGTCTCCAAGGTCGTGGCCCGGTCCTTGGCCCTCCCCTGTGTCCCTGCACGGTCTCCAAGGTCGTGGCCTAGTCCTTGGCCTCCCCTTTGTCCCGTCTCCAAGGTCGTGGCCCGGTCCTTAGCCCTCCCCTGTGTCCCGTCTCCAGGCTGGTGGCCCGGTCCTTGGCCCTCCCCTGTGTCCCTGCCCCATCTACAGGCTGGTGGCCTGGCCCTTGGCCCTCCCCTGTGTCCCTGTCCCGTCTCCAGGCTGGTGGCCCGGTCCTTGGCCCTCCCCTATGTCCCTGCCCCATCTCCAAGGTCGTAGCCTGATCCTTGGCCTCCCCTGTGTCCCTTCTCCAAGGTGGTGGCCCGGTCCTTGGCCCTCCCCTGTGTCCCTGCCCCATCTCCAGGCTGGTGGCCCGGTCGTTGGCCCTCCCCTGTGTCCCTGCCCCGTCTCCAAGGTCGTGGCCTGATCCTTGGCCCTCCCCTGTGTCCCTGCCCCATCTCCAGGCTGGTGGCCCGGTCCTTGGCCCTCCCCTGTGTCCCTGCCCCATCTCCAAGGTCGTGGCCCTGTCCTTGGCCCTCCCCCATATCCCATCTCCAAGGTCGTGGCCCGGTCCTTGGCCCTCCCCTGTGTCCCGTCTCCAGGCTGGTGGCCCGGTCCTTGGTGCTCCCCTGTGTCCCTGCCCCGTCTCCAGGCTGATGGCCCAGTCCTTGGCCCTCCCCTGTGTCCAATCTCCAGGCTGGTGGCCCGGTCGTTCGCCCTCCCCTGTGTCCCTGCCCCATCTCCAAGGTTGTGGCCCGGTCCTTGGCCCTCCCCTGTGTCCCGTCTCCAGGCTGGTGGCCCGGTCCTTGGCCCTCCCCTGTGTCCCTGCCCTGTCTCCAAGGTCGTGGCCCAGTCCTTGGCCCTCCCCTGTGTCCCTGCCCCGTCTCCAAGGTCGTGGCCTAGTCCTTGGCCTCCCCTTTGTCCCGTATCCAAGGTCGTGGCCCGGTCCTTGGCTCTCCCCTGTGTCCCGGCCCTGTCTCCAAGGTCATGGCCCAGTCCTTGGCCCTCCCTTGTGTCCCTGCCCCGTCTCCAAGGTCGTGGCCCGGTCCTTGGCCCTCCCCTGTGTCCCTGCCCCGTCTCCAAGGTCGTGGCCTAGTCCTTGGCCTCCCCTTTGTCCCGTCTCCAAGGTCGTGGCCCCGTCCTTGGCCTCCCCTTTGTCCCGTCTACAAGGTCGTGGCCCCGTCCTTGGCCCTCCCCTGTGTCCCGTCTCCAGGGTGGTGGCCCTGTCCTTGGCCCTCCCCTGTGTCCCTGCCCCATCTCCAAGGTCGTGGCCCGGTCCTTGGCCCTCCCCTGTGTCCCTGTCCCGTCTCCAGGCTGGTGGCCCGGTCCTTGGCCCTCCCCTATGTCCCTGCCCCATCTCCAAGGTCGTGGCCTGATCCTTGGCCTCCCCTGTGTCCCTTCTCCAAGGTCGTGGCCCGGTCCTTGGCCCTCCCCTGTGTCCCTGCCCGATCTCCAAGGTTGTGGCCCGGTCCTTGGCCCTCCCCTGTGTCCTGTCTCCAAGGTCGTAGCCCTGTCCTTGGCCCTCCCCTGTGTCCCGTCTCCAGGCTGGTGGCCCGGTCCTTGGCCCTCCCCTGTGTCCCTGCCCCATCTCCAGGCTGGTAGCCCGGTCCTTGGCCCTCCCCTGTGTCCCATCTCCAGGCTGGTGGCCCGGTCCTTGGCCCTCCCCTTTTTCCCTGCCCCGTCTCCAGGCTGGTGGCCCAGTCCTTGGCCCTCCCCTGTGTCCAGTCTCCATACTGGTGGCCCGGTTGTTGGCCCTACCCTGTGTCCCTGCCCTATCTCCAAGGTGGTGGCCCGGTCCTTGGCCCTCCCCTGTGTCCCGTCTCCAGGCTGGTGGCCCGGTCCTTGGCCCTCCCCTGTGTCCCATCTCCAGGCTGGTGGCCCGGTCCTTGGCCCTCCCCTGTGTCACTGCCCCGTCTCCAAGGTCGTGGCCTGATCCTTGGCCTCCCCTGTGTCCTGTCTCCAAGGTCGTAGCCCTGTCCTTGGCCCTCCCATGTGTCCCGTCTCCAGGCTGGTGGCCCGGTCCTTGGCCCTCCCCTGTGTCCCTGCCCCATCTCCAGGCTGGTGGCCCGGTCCTTGGCCCTCCCCTGTGTCCCATCTCCAGGCTGGTGGCCCGGTCCTTGGCCCTCCCCTGTGTCCCTGCCCCGTCTCCAGGCTGGTGGCCCAGTCCTTGGCTCTCCCCTGTGTCCAGTCTCCATACTGGTGGCCGGGTTGTTCGCCCTACCCTGTGTCCCTGCCCTATCTCCAAGGTGGTGGCCCGGTCCTTGGCCCTCCCCTGTGTCCCGTCTCCAGGCTGGTGGCCCGGTCCTTGGCCCTCCCCTGGGTCCCTGCCCCGTCTCCAGGCTGGTGGCCCAGTCCTTGGCCCTCCCCTGTGTCCCGTCTCCATACTGGTGGCCCGGTTGTTCGCCCTCCCCTGTGTCCCTGCCCTATCTCCAAGGTGGTGGCCCGGTCCTTGGCCCTCCCCTGTGTCCCGTCTCCAGGCTGGTGGCCCGGTCCTTGGCCCTCCCCTGTGTCCCTGCCCTGTCTCCAAGGTCATGGCCCAGTCCTTGGCCCTCCCCTGTGTCCCTGCCCCGTCTCCAAGGTCGTGGCCCGGTCCTTGGCCCTCCCCTGTGTCCCTGCCCCGTCTCCAAGGTCGTGGCCTAGTCCTTGGCCTCCCCTGTATCCCGTCTCCAAGGTCGTGGCCCGGTCCTTGGCCCTCCCCTGTGTCCCATCTCCAGGCTGGTGGCCCGTTCCTTGGCCCTCCCCTATGTCCCTGCCCCATCTCCAAGGTCGTGGCCTGATCCTTGGCCTCCCCTGTGTCCCTTCTCCAAGGTCGTGGCCCGGTCCTTGGCCCTCCCCTGTGTCCCTGCCCCGTCTCCAAGGTTGTGGCCCGGTCATTGGCCCTCCCCTGTGTCCCTGTCCCATCTCCAGGCTGGTGGCCCAGTCCTTGGCCCTCCCCTGTGTTGTATCTCCAGGCTGGTAGCCCGGTCCTTGGCCCTCCCCTGTGTCCCTGCCCCGTCTGCAAGGTCGTGGCCTGATCCTTGGCCTCCCCTGTGTCCTGTCTCCAAGGTCGTAGCCCTGTCCTTGGCCCTCCCCTGTGTCCCGTCTCCAGGCTGGTGGCCCGGTCCTTGGCCCTCCCCTGTGTCCCTGCCCCATCTCCAGGCTGGTGGCCCGGTCCTTGGCCCTCCCCTGTGTCCCATCTCCAGGCTGGTGGCCCGGTCCTTGGTGCTCCCCTGTGTCCCTGCCCCGTCTCCAGGCTGGTGGCCCAGTCCTTGGCCCTCACCTGTGTCCAATCTCCAGGCTGGTGGCCCGGTCGTTCGCCCTACCCTGTGTCCCTGCCCTATCTCCAAGGTGGTGGCCCGGTCCTTGGCCCTCCCCTGTGTCCCGTCTCCAGGCTGGTGGCCCGGTCCTTGGCCCTCCCCTGTGTCCCTGCCCTGTCTCCAAGGTCATGGCCCAGTCCTTGGCCCTCCCCTGTGTCCCTGCCCCGTCTCCAAGGTCGTGGCCCGGTCCTTGGCCCTCCCCTGTGTCCCTGCCCCGTCTCCAAGGTCGTGGCCTAGTCCTTGGCCTCCCCTGTATCCCGTCTCCAAGGTCGTGGCCCGGTCCTTGGCCCTCCCCTGTGTCCCGTCTCCAGGCTGGTGGCCCAGTCCTTGGCCCTCCCCTGTGTCCCTGCCCCATCTCCAAGGTCGTGGCCCTGTCCTTGGCCCTCCCCTGTGTCCCTGTAACGTCTCCAGGCTGGTGGCCCGGTCCTTGGCCCTCCCCTATGTCCCTGCCCCGTCTCCAAGGTTGTGGCCTGATCCTTGTCCTGCCCTGTGTCCCTTCTCCAAGGTCGTGGCCCGGTCCTTGGCCCTCCCCTGTGTCCCTGCCCCGTCTCCAGGCTGGTGGCCTAGTCCTTGGCCCTCCCCTGTGTCCCTGTCCCATCTGCAGGCTGGTGGCCTAGTCCTTGGCCCTCCCCTGTGTCCCTGCCCCATCTCCAAGGTCGTGGCCTGGTCCTTGGCCTCCCCTGTGTCCGGTCTCAAAGGTCGTGTCCCGGTCCTTGGCCCTCGCCTGTGTCCCGTCTCCAGGCTGGTGGCCCGGTCCTTGGCCCTCCCCTGTGTCCCTGCCCCGTCTCCAGGCTGGTGGCCCAGTCCTTGGCCCTCCCCTGTGTCCCTGCCCCGTCTCCAAGGTTGTGGCCCGGTCCTTGACCCTCCCCTGTGTCCCTGCCCCGTCTCCAAGGTCATGGCCTGATCCTTGGCCTCCCCTGTGTCCTGTCTCCAAGGTCGTGGCCCGGTCCTTGGCCCTCCCCTGTGTCCCGTCTCCAGGCTGGTGGCCCGGTCCTTGGCCCTCCCCTGTGTCCCATCTCCAGGCTGGTGGCCCGGTCCTTGGTGCTCCCCTGTGTCCCTGCCCCGTCTCCAGGCTGGTGGCCCAGTCCTTGGCCCTCCCCTGTGACCCATCTCCAGGCTGGTGGCCCGGTCGTTCGCCCTACCCTGTGTCCCTGCCCTATCTCCAAGGTGGTGGCCCGGTCCTTGGCCCTCCCCTGTGTCCCGTCTCCAGGCTGGTGGCCCAGTCCTTGGCCCTCCCCTGTGTCCCTGCCCTGTCTCCAAGGTCATGGCCCAGTCCTTGGCCCTCCCCTGTGTCCCTGCCCCGTCTCCAAGGTCGTGGCCCGGTCCTTGGCCCTCCCCTGTGTCCCTGCCCCGTCTCCAAGGTCATGGCCTAGTCCTTGGCCCTCCCCTGTGTCCCGTCTCCAAGGTCGTGGCCCGGTCCTTGGCCCTCCCCTGTGTCCCTTCTCCAGGCTGGTGGCCCGGTCCTTGGCCCTCCCCTGTGTCCCTGCCCCATCTCAAAGGTCGTGGCCCGGCCCTTGGCCCTCCCCTGTGTCCCTGCCCCGTCTCCAAGGTCGTGGCCCGGTCCTTGGCCCTCCCCTGTGTCCCATCTCCAGGCTGGTGGCCCGGTCCTTGACCCTCCCCTGTGTCCTGTCTCCAAGGTCGTAGCCCGGTCCTTGGCCCTCCCCTGTGTCCCGTCTCCAGGCTGGTGGCCCTGTCCTTGGCCCTCCCCTGTGTCCCTGCCCCATTTCCAGGCTGGTGGCCCCGTCCTTGGCCCTCCCCTGTGTCCAATCTCCAGGCTGGTGGCCCGGTCGTTCGCCCCACCCTGTGTCCCTGACCTATCTCCAAGGTGGTGGCCCGGTCCTTGGCCCTCCCCTGTGTCCCTGCCCCGTCTCCAAGGTCGTGACCCAGTCCTTGGCCCTCCCCTGTGTCCCTGCCCCGTCTCCAAGGTCGTGGCCCGGTCCTTGGCCCTCCCCTGTGTCCCTGCACGGTCTCCAAGGTCGTGGCCTAGTCCTTGGCCTCCCCTTTGTCCCGTCTCCAAGGTCGTGGCCCGGTCCTTAGCCCTCCCCTGTGTCCCGTCTCCAGGCTGGTGGCCCGGTCCTTGGCCCTCCCCTGTGTCCCTGCCCCATCTACAGGCTGGTGGCCTGGCCCTTGGCCCTCCCCTGTGTCCCTGTCCCGTCTCCAGGCTGGTGGCCCGGTCCTTGGCCCTCCCCTATGTCCCTGCCCCATCTCCAAGGTCGTAGCCTGATCCTTGGCCTCCCCTGTGTCCCTTCTCCAAGGTGGTGGCCCGGTCCTTGGCCCTCCCCTGTGTCCCTGCCCCATCTCCAGGCTGGTGGCCCGGTCGTTGGCCCTCCCCTGTGTCCCTGCCCCGTCTCCAAGGTCGTGGCCTGATCCTTGGCCCTCCCCTGTGTCCCTGCCCCATCTCCAGGCTGGTGGCCCGGTCCTTGGCCCTCCCCTGTGTCCCTGCCCCATCTCCAAGGTCGTGGCCCTGTCCTTGGCCCTCCCCCATATCCCATCTCCAAGGTGGTGGCCCGGTCCTTGGCCCTCCCCTGTGTCCCGTCTCCAGGCTGGTGGCCCGGTCCTTGGTGCTCCCCTGTGTCCCTGCCCCGTCTCCAGGCTGATGGCCCAGTCCTTGGCCCTCCCCTGTGTCCAATCTCCAGGCTGGTGGCCCGGTCGTTCGCCCTCCCCTGTGTCCCTGCCCCATCTCCAAGGTGGTGGCCCGGTCCTTGGCCCTCCCCTGTGTCCCGTCTCCAGGCTGGTGGCCCGGTCCTTGGCCCTCCCCTGTGTCCCTGCCCTGTCTCCAAGGTCGTGGCCCAGTCCTTGGCCCTCCCCTGTGTCCCTGCCCCGTCTCCAAGGTCGTGGCCTAGTCCTTGGCCTCCCCTTTGTCCCGTATCCAAGGTCGTGGCCCGGTCCTTGGCTCTCCCCTGTGTCCCGGCCCTGTCTCCAAGGTCATGGCCCAGTCCTTGGCCCTCCCTTGTGTCCCTGCCCCGTCTCCAAGGTCGTGGCCCGGTCCTTGGCCCTCCCCTGTGTCCCTGCCCCGTCTCCAAGGTCGTGGCCTAGTCCTTGGCCTCCCCTTTGTCCCGTCTCCAAGGTCGTGGCCCCGTCCTTGGCCTCCCCTTTGTCCCGTCTACAAGGTCGTGGCCCCGTCCTTGGCCCTCCCCTGTGTCCCGTCTCCAGGGTGGTGGCCCTGTCCTTGGCCCTCCCCTGTGTCCCTGCCCCATCTCCAAGGTCGTGGCCCGGTCCTTGGCCCTCCCCTGTGTCCCTGTCCCGTCTCCAGGCTGGTGGCCCGGTCCTTGGCCCTCCCCTATGTCCCTGCCCCATCTCCAAGGTCGTGGCCTGATCCTTGGCCTCCCCTGTGTCCCTTCTCCAAGGTCGTGGCCCGGTCCTTGGCCCTCCCCTGTGTCCCTGCCCGATCTCCAAGGTTGTGGCCCGGTCCTTGGCCCTCCCCTGTGTCCTGTCTCCAAGGTCGTAGCCCTGTCCTTGGCCCTCCCCTGTGTCCCGTCTCCAGGCTGGTGGCCCGGTCCTTGGCCCTCCCCTGTGTCCCTGCCCCATCTCCAGGCTGGTAGCCCGGTCCTTGGCCCTCCCCTGTGTCCCATCTCCAGGCTGGTGGCCCGGTCCTTGGCCCTCCCCTTTTTCCCTGCCCCGTCTCCAGGCTGGTGGCCCAGTCCTTGGCCCTCCCCTGTGTCCAGTCTCCATACTGGTGGCCCGGTTGTTGGCCCTACCCTGTGTCCCTGCCCTATCTCCAAGGTGGTGGCCCGGTCCTTGGCCCTCCCCTGTGTCCCGTCTCCAGGCTGGTGGCCCGGTCCTTGGCCCTCCCCTGTGTCCCATCTCCAGGCTGGTGGCCCGGTCCTTGGCCCTCCCCTGTGTCACTGCCCCGTCTCCAAGGTCGTGGCCTGATCCTTGGCCTCCCCTGTGTCCTGTCTCCAAGGTCGTAGCCCTGTCCTTGGCCCTCCCATGTGTCCCGTCTCCAGGCTGGTGGCCCGGTCCTTGGCCCTCCCCTGTGTCCCTGCCCCATCTCCAGGCTGGTGGCCCGGTCCTTGGCCCTCCCCTGTGTCCCATCTCCAGGCTGGTGGCCCGGTCCTTGGCCCTCCCCTGTGTCCCTGCCCCGTCTCCAGGCTGGTGGCCCAGTCCTTGGCTCTCCCCTGTGTCCAGTCTCCATACTGGTGGCCGGGTTGTTCGCCCTACCCTGTGTCCCTGCCCTATCTCCAAGGTGGTGGCCCGGTCCTTGGCCCTCCCCTGTGTCCCGTCTCCAGGCTGGTGGCCCGGTCCTTGGCCCTCCCCTGGGTCCCTGCCCCGTCTCCAGGCTGGTGGCCCAGTCCTTGGCCCTCCCCTGTGTCCCGTCTCCATACTGGTGGCCCGGTTGTTCGCCCTCCCCTGTGTCCCTGCCCTATCTCCAAGGTGGTGGCCCGGTCCTTGGCCCTCCCCTGTGTCCCGTCTCCAGGCTGGTGGCCCGGTCCTTGGCCCTCCCCTGTGTCCCTGCCCTGTCTCCAAGGTCATGGCCCAGTCCTTGGCCCTCCCCTGTGTCCCTGCCCCGTCTCCAAGGTCGTGGCCCGGTCCTTGGCCCTCCCCTGTGTCCCTGCCCCGTCTCCAAGGTCGTGGCCTAGTCCTTGGCCTCCCCTGTATCCCGTCTCCAAGGTCGTGGCCCGGTCCTTGGCCCTCCCCTGTGTCCCATCTCCAGGCTGGTGGCCCGTTCCTTGGCCCTCCCCTATGTCCCTGCCCCATCTCCAAGGTCGTGGCCTGATCCTTGGCCTCCCCTGTGTCCCTTCTCCAAGGTCGTGGCCCGGTCCTTGGCCCTCCCCTGTGTCCCTGCCCCGTCTCCAAGGTTGTGGCCCGGTCATTGGCCCTCCCCTGTGTCCCTGTCCCATCTCCAGGCTGGTGGCCCAGTCCTTGGCCCTCCCCTGTGTTGTATCTCCAGGCTGGTAGCCCGGTCCTTGGCCCTCCCCTGTGTCCCTGCCCCGTCTGCAAGGTCGTGGCCTGATCCTTGGCCTCCCCTGTGTCCTGTCTCCAAGGTCGTAGCCCTGTCCTTGGCCCTCCCCTGTGTCCCGTCTCCAGGCTGGTGGCCCGGTCCTTGGCCCTCCCCTGTGTCCCTGCCCCATCTCCAGGCTGGTGGCCCGGTCCTTGGCCCTCCCCTGTGTCCCATCTCCAGGCTGGTGGCCCGGTCCTTGGTGCTCCCCTGTGTCCCTGCCCCGTCTCCAGGCTGGTGGCCCAGTCCTTAGCCCTCACCTGTGTCCAATCTCCAGGCTGGTGGCCCGGTCGTTCGCCCTACCCTGTGTCCCTGCCCTATCTCCAAGGTGGTGGCCCGGTCCTTGGCCCTCCCCTGTGTCCCGTCTCCAGGCTGGTGGCCCGGTCCTTGGCCCTCCCCTGTGTCCCTGCCCTGTCTCCAAGGTCATGGCCCAGTCCTTGGCCCTCCCCTGTGTCCCTGCCCCGTCTCCAAGGTCGTGGCCCGGTCCTTGGCCCTCCCCTGTGTCCCTGCCCCGTCTCCAAGGTCGTGGCCTAGTCCTTGGCCTCCCCTGTATCCCGTCTCCAAGGTCGTGGCCCGGTCCTTGGCCCTCCCCTGTGTCCCGTCTCCAGGCTGGTGGCCCAGTCCTTGGCCCTCCCCTGTGTCCCTGCCCCATCTCCAAGGTCGTGGCCCTGTCCTTGGCCCTCCCCTGTGTCCCTGTAACGTCTCCAGGCTGGTGGCCCGGTCCTTGGCCCTCCCCTATGTCCCTGCCCCGTCTCCAAGGTTGTGGCCTGATCCTTGTCCTGCCCTGTGTCCCTTCTCCAAGGTCGTGGCCCGGTCCTTGGCCCTCCCCTGTGTCCCTGCCCCGTCTCCAGGCTGGTGGCCTAGTCCTTGGCCCTCCCCTGTGTCCCTGTCCCATCTGCAGGCTGGTGGCCTAGTCCTTGGCCCTCCCCTGTGTCCCTGCCCCATCTCCAAGGTCGTGGCCTGGTCCTTGGCCTCCCCTGTGTCCGGTCTCAAAGGTCGTGTCCCGGTCCTTGGCCCTCGCCTGTGTCCCGTCTCCAGGCTGGTGGCCCGGTCCTTGGCCCTCCCCTGTGTCCCTGCCCCGTCTCCAGGCTGGTGGCCCAGTCCTTGGCCCTCCCCTGTGTCCCATCTCCAGGCTGGTGGCCCGGTCCTTGGCCCTCCCCTGTGTCCCTGCCCCATCTCCAAGGTCGTGGCCCGATCCTTGGCCCTCCCCTATGTCCCATCTGCAAGGTTGTGGCCCGGTCCTTGGCCCTCCACTGTGTCCCATCTGCAGGCTGGTAGCGTGGACCTTGGCCCTCCCCTGTGTCTCTGCCCGATCTCCCAGCTGGTGGCCTGGTCCTTCGCTATCCCCTGTATCCCTGCCCCGTCTCCAGGCTGGTGGCCCGGTCCTTGGCCCTCCCCTGTGTCCCGTCTCCAGGCTGGTGGCCCGGTCCTTGGCCCTCCCCTGTGTCCCATCTCCAGGCTGGTGGCCCTGTACTTGGCCCTCCCCTGTGTCCCTGTCCCATCTCCAGGCTGGTGGCCCGGTCCTTGGCCCTCCCCTGTGTCCCTGCCCCGTCTCCAGGCTTGTGGCCCGGTCCTTGGCCTTCCCCTATGTCCCTGCCCCATCTCCAAGGTCGTGGCCTGATCCTTGGCCTCCCCTGTGTCCCTTCTCCAAGGTCGGGGCCCGGTCCTTGGCCCTCCCCTGTGTCCCTGCCCCGTCTCCAAGGTTGTGGCCCGGTCCTTGGCCCTCCCCTGTGTCCCTGTCCCATCTCCAGGCTGGTGGCCCGGTCTTTGGCCCTCCCCTATGTCCCTGCCCCATCTCCAAGGTCGTGGCCTGATCCTTGGCCTCCCCTGTGTCCCTTCTCCAAGGTCGTGGCCCGGTCGTTGGCCCTCCCCTGTGTCCCTGCCCCGTCTCCAAGGTCATGGCCCGATCCTTGGCCCTCCCCTGTGTCCCATCTCCAATGCTGTGGCCCGGTCCTTAGCCCTCCCCTGTGTCCCGTCTCCAAGGTCGTGGCCCGGTCCTTGGCCCTCCCCTGTGTCCCTGCCCCGTCTCCAAGGTTGTGGCCCGGTCCTTGGCCCTCCCCTGTGTCCCATCTCCAGGCTGGTGGCCCGGTCCTTGGCTGTCCCCTGTGTCCCTGCCCCGTCTCCAGGCTGGTGGCCCAGTCCTTGGCCCTCCCCTGTGTCCAGTCTCCATACTGGTGGCCCGGTTGTTGGCCCTACCCTGTGTCCCTGCCCTATCTCCAAGGTGGTGGCCCGGTCCTTGGCCCTCCCCTGTGTCCCGTCTCCAGGCTGGTGGCCCGGCCCTTAGCCCTCCCCTGTGTCCCTGTCCCGTCTCCAGGCTGGTGGCCTAGTCCTTGGCCCTCCCCTGTGTCCCTGCCCAATCTCCAGGCTGGTGGCCCGGTCCTTGGCCCTCCCCTGTGTCCCTGCCCCGTCTCCAGGCTGGTGGCCCGGTCCTTGGCCCTCCCCTGTGTCCCTGCCCCGTCTCCCAGGTTGTGACCTAGTCCTTGGCCCAGCCTTGTGTCCCTGCCCGTCTCCAAGGTGGTGGCCCAGTCCTTGGCCCTCCCCTGTGTCCAATCTCCAGGCTGGTGGCCCGGTCCTTGGCCCTCCCCTGTGTCCCTGCCCCGTCTCCAAGGTGGTGGCCCGGTCCTTGGCCCTCCCCTGTGTCCCGTCTCCAGGCTGGTGGCCCAGTCCTTGGCCCTCCCCTGTGTCCCTGCCCTGTCTCCAATGTCATGGCCCAGTCCTTGGCCCTCCCCTGTGTCCCTGCCCCGTCTCCAAGGTCGTGGCCCGGTCCTTGGCCCTCCCCTGTGTCCCTGGCCCGTCTCCAAGGTCATGGCCTAGTCCTTGGCCCTCCCCTTTGTTCCGTCTCTAAGGTCGTGGCCCGGTCCTTGGCCCTCCCCTGTATCCGCTCTCCAGGCTGGTGGCCTGGTCCTTGGCCCTCCCCTGTGTCTCTGCCCCATCTCCAAGGTCGTGGCCCGGCCCTTAGCCCTCCCCTGTGTCCCTGCCCCGTCTCCAAGGTCGTGGCCCGGTCCTTGGCCCTCCCCTGTGTCGCATCTCCAGGCTGGTGGCCCGGTCCTTGGCCCTCCCCTGTGTCCTGTCTCCAAGGTCGTAGCCCTGTCCTTGGCCCTCCCCTGTGTCCCGTCTCCAGGCTGGTGGCCCGGTCCTTGGCCCTCCCCTGTGTCCCTGCCCCATCTCCAGGCTGGTGGCCCGGTCCTTGGCCCTCCCCTGTGTCCCATCTCCAGGCTGGTGGCCCGGTCCTTGGCCCTCCCCTGTGTCCCTGCCCAGTCTCCAGGCTGGTGGCCCAGTCCTTGGCCCTCCCCTGTGTCCAATCTCCAGGCTGGTGGCCCGGTCGTTCGCCCCACCCTGTGTCCCTGCCCTATCTCCAAGGTGGTGGCCCGGTCCTTGGCCCTCCCCTGTGTCCCTGCCCCGTCTCCAAGGTCGTGACCCAGTCCTTGGCCCTCCCCTGTGTCCCTGCCCCGTCTCACAGGTCGTGGCCCGGTCCTTGGCCCTCCCCTGTGTCCCTGCCCCGTCTCCAAGGTCGTGGCCTAGTCCTTTTCCTCCCCTTTGTCCCGTCTCCAAGGTCGTGGCCCGGTCCTTGGCCCTCCCCTGTGTCCCGTCTCCAGGCTGGTGGCCTGGTCCTTGGCCCTCCCCTGTGTCCCTGCCCCATCTACAGGCTGGTGGCCCGGCCCTTGGCCCTCCCCTGTGTCCCTGTCCCGTCTCCAGGCTGGTGGCCCGGTCCTTGGCCCTCCCCTGTGTCCCTGCCCCATCTCCAGGCTGGTGGCCCGGTCCTTGGCCCTCCCCTGTGTCCCATCTGCAGGCTGGTGGCCCGGTCCTTGGCCCTCCCCTGTGTCCCTGCCCCGTCTCCAGGCTGGTGGCCCGGTCCTTGGCCCTCCCCTGTGTCCCTGCCCCGTCTCCAAGGTCATGGCCTGGTCCTTGGCCCTCCCCTGTGTCCCTGCCCCATCTCCAGGCTGGTGGCCTAGTCCTTGGCCCTCCCCTGTGTCCCTGCCCCGTCTCCAAGGTCGTAGCCCTGTCCTTGGCCCTCCCCTGTGTCCCGTCTCCAGGCTGGTGGCCCGGTCCTTGGCCCTCCCCTGTGTCCCTGCCCCATCTCCAGGCTGGTGGCCCGGTCCTTGGCCCTCCCCTGTGTCCCATCTCCAGGCTGGTGGCCCGGTCCTTGGCTGTCCCCTGTGTCCCTGCCCCGTCTCCAGGCTGGTGGCCCAGTCCTTGGCCCTCCCCTGTGTCCAGTCTCCATACTGGTGGCCCGGTTGTTCGCCCTACCCTGTGTCCCTGCCCTATCTCCAAGGTGGTGGCCCGGTCCTTGGCCCTCCCCTGTGTCCCGTCTCCAGGCTGGTGGCCCGGTCCTTGGCCCTCCCCTGTGTCCCTGCCCTGTCTCCAAGGTCATGGCCCAGTCCTTGGCCCTCCCCTGTGTCCCTGCCCCGTCTCCAAGGTCGTGGCCTAGTCCTTGGCCTCCCCTTTGTCCCGTCTCCAAGGTCGTGGCCCGGTCCTTGGCCCTCCCCTGTGTCCCGTCTCCAGGCTGGTGGCCCGCTCCTTGGCCCTCCCCTGTGTCCCTGCCCCATCTCCAAGGTCGTGGCCCGGTTCTTGGCCCTCCCCTGTGTCCCTGTCCCGTCTCCAGGCTGGTGGCCCTGTCCTTGGCCCTCCCCTATGTCCCTGCCCCATCTCCAAGGTCGTGGCCTGATCCTTGGCCTCCCCTGTGTCCCTTCTCCAAGGTCGTGGCCGGGTCCTTGGCCCTCCCCTGTGTCCCTGCCCCGTCTCCAAGGTTGTGGCCCGGTCCTTGGCCCTCCCCTGTGTCCTTGTCCCGTCTCCAGGCTGGTGGCCCAGTCCTTGGCCCTCCCCTGTGTCGTATCTCCAGGCTGGTAGCCCGGTCCTTGGCCCTCCCCTGTGTCCCTGCCCCGTCTCCAAGGTCGTGGCCTGATCCTTGGCCTCCCCTGTGTCCTGTCTCCAAGGTCGTAGCCCTGTCCTTGGCCCTCCCCTGTGTCCTGTCTCCAGGCTGGTGGCCCGGTCCTTGGCCCTCCCCTGTGTCCAATCTCCAGACTGGTGGCCCGGTTGTTCGCCCTACCCTGTGTCCCTGCCCTGTCTCCAAGGTCATGGCCCAGTCCTTGGCCCTCCCCTGTGTCCCTGCCCCGTCTCCAAGGTCGTGGCCTGATCCTTGGCCTCCCCTGTGTCCTGTCTCCAAGGTCGTAGCCCTGTCCTTGGCCCTCCCCTGTGTCCCGTCTCCAGGCTGGTGGCCCGGTCCTTGGCCCTCCCCTGTGTCCCTGCCCCATCTCCAGGCTGGTGGCCCGGTCCTTGGCCCTCCCCTGTGTCGCATCTCCAGGCTGGTGGCCCGGTCCTTGTCCCTCCCCTGTGTCCCTGCCCCGTCTCCAGGCTGGTGGCCCAGTCCTTGGCCCTCCCCTGTGTCCAGTCTCCATACTGGTGGCCCGGTTGTTGGCCCTACCCTGTGTCCCTGCCCTATCTCCAAGGTGGTGGCCCGGTCCTTGGCCCTCCCCTGTGTCCCGTCTCCAGGCTGGTGGCCCGGCCCTTAGCCCTCCCCTGTGTCCCTGCCCCGTCTCCAGGCTGGTGGCCCAGTCCTTGGCCCTCCCCTGTGTCCAGTCTCCATACTGGTGGCCCGGTTGTTCGCCCTACCCTGTGTCCCTGCCCTATCTCCAAGGTGGTGGCCCGGTCCTTGGCCCTCCCCTGTGTCCTGTCTCCAGGCTGGTTGGTCCGGTCCTTGGCCCTCCCCTGTGTCCCTGCCCTGTCTCCAAGGTCATGGCCCAGTCCTTGGCCCTCCCCTGTGTCCCTGCCCCGTCTCCAAGGTCGTGGCCCGGTCCTTGGCCCTCCCCTGTGTCCCTGCCCCGTCTCCAAGGTCGTGGCCTAGTCCTTGGCCTCCCCTGTATCCCGTCTCCAAGGTCGTGGCCCGGTCCTTGGCCCTCCCCTGTGTCCCGTCTCCAGGCTGGTGGCCCGGTCCTTGGTGCTCCCCTGTGTCCCTGCCCCATCTCCAAGGTCGTGGCCCGGCCCTTGGCCCTCCCCTGTGTCCCTGTCCCGTCTCCAGGCTGGTGGCCCTGTCCTTGGCCCTCCCCTATGTCCCTGCCCCATCTCCAAGGTCGTGGCCTGATCCTTGGCCTCCCCTGTGTCCCTTCTCCAAGGTCGTGGCCCGGTCCTTGGCCCTCCCCTGTGTCCCTGCCCCGTCTCCAGGCTGGTTGCCTAGTCCTTGGCCCTCCCCTGTGTCCCTGTCCCATCTCCAGGCTGGTGGCCCAGTCCTTGGCCCTCCCCTGTGTTGTATTTCCAGACTGGTAGCCCGGTCCTTGGCCCTCCCCTGTGTCCCTGCCCCGTCTCGAAGGTCGTGGCCTGATCCTTGGCCTCCCCTGTGTCCTGTCTCCAAGGTCGTAGCCCTGTCCTTGGCCCTCCCCTGTGTCCCGTCTCCAGGCTGGTGGCCCGGTCCTTGGCCCTCCCCTGTGTCCCTGCCCCATCTCCAGGCTGGTGGCCCGGTCCTTGGCCCTCCCCTGTGTCCCATCTCCAGGCTGGTGGCCCGGTCCTTGGTGCTCCCCTGTGTCCCTGCCCCGTCTCCAGGCTGGTGGCCCAGTCCTTGGCCCTCCCCTGTGTCCAATCTCCAGGCTGGTGGCCCGGTTGTTCGCCCTACCCTGTGTCCCTGCCCTATCTCCAAGGTGGTGGCCCGGTCCTTGGCCCTCCCCTGTTTCCCGTCTCCAGGCTGGTGGCCCGGTCCTTGGCCCTCCCCTGTGTCCCTGCCCTGTCTCCAAGGTCATGGCCCAGTCCTTGCCCCTCCCCTGTGTCCCTGCCCCGTCTCCAAGGTCGTGGCCCGGTCCTTGGCCCTCCCCTGTGTCCCTGCCCCATCTCCAAGGTCGTGGCCTAGTCCTTGGCCTCCCCTGTATCCCGTCTCCAAGGTCGTGGCCCGGTCCTTGGCCCTCCCCTGTGTCCCGTCTCCAGGCTGGTGGCCCGGTCCTTGGCCCTCCCCTGTGTCCCTGCCCCATCTCCAAGGTCGTGGCCCTGTCCTTGGCCCTCCCCTGTGTCCCTGTAACGTCTCCAGGCTGGTGGCCCGGTCCTTGGCCCTCCCCTATGTCCCTGCCCCGTCTCCAAGGTTGTGGCCTGATCCTTGGCCTCCCCTGTGTCCCTTCTCCAAGGTCGTGGCCCGGTCCTTGGCCCTCCCCTGTGTCCCTGCCCCGTCTCCAGGCTGGTGGCCTAGTCCTTGGCCCTCCCCTGTGTCCCTGTCCCATCTCCAGGCTGGTGGCCCGGTCCTTGGCCCTCCCCTGTGTCCCTGCCCCATCTCCAAGGTCGTGGCCCGATCCTTGGCCCTCCCCTATTTCCCATCTGCAAGGCTGTGGCTCGGTCCTTGGCCCTCCCCTGTGTCCCATCTGCAGGCTGGTAGCGTGGACCTTGGCCCTCCCCTGTGTCCCTGCCCGATCTCCAAGCTGGTGGCCTGGTCCTTCGCTATCCCCTGTATCCCTGCCCCGTCTCCAGGCTGGTGGCCCGGTCCTTGGCCCTCCCCTGTGTCCCGTCTCCAAAGTCGTGGCCCGGTCCTTGGCCCTCCTCTGTGTCCCATCTCCAGGCTGGTGGCCCAGTCCTTGGCCCTCCCCTGTGTCCCTGCCCCATCTCCAAGATCGTGGCCCGGTCCTTGGCCCTCCCCTGTGTCCCTGTCCCGTCTCCAGGCTGGTGGCCCGGTCCTTGGCCCTCCCCTATGTCCCTGCCCCATCTCCAAGGTCGTGGCCCGGTCCTTGGCTATCCCCTGTATTCCTGCCCAGTCTCCAGGCTGGTGGCCTGGTCCTTGACCCTCCCCTGTGTCCCGTCTCCAAGGTCGTGGCCCGGTCCTTGGCCCTCCCCTGTGTCCCTGCCCCATCTCCAGGCTGGTGGCCCGGTCCTTGGCCCTCCCCTGTGTCCCTGCCCCATCTCCAGGCTGGTGGCCCGGTCCTTGGCCCTCCCCTGTGTCCCTGCCCCGTCTCCAGGCTGGTGGCCCGGTCCTTGGCCCTCCCCTGTGTCCCTGCCCCGTCTCCAAGGTCGTGGCCTGATCCTTGGCCTCCCCTGTGTCCTGTCTCCAAGGTCGTAGCCCTGTCCTTGGCCCTCCCCTGTGTCCCGTCTCCAGGCTGGTGGCCCGGTCCTTGGCCCTCCCCTGTGTCCCTGCCCCATCTCCAGGCTGGTAGCCCGGTCCTTGGCCCTCCCCTGTGTCCCATCTCCAGGCTGGTGGCCCGGTCCTTGGCTGTCCCCTGTGTCCCTGCCCCGTCTCCAGGCTGGTGGCCCAGTCCTTGGCCCTCCCCTGTGTCCAGTCTCCATACTGGTGGCCCGGTTGTTCGCCCTACCCTGTGTCCCTGCCCTATCTCCAAGGTGGTGGCCCGGTCCTTGGCCCTCCCCTGTGTCCCGTCTCCAGGCTGGTGGCCCGGTCCTTGGCCCTCCCCTGTGTCCCTGCCCTGTCTCCAAGGTCATGGCCCAGTCCTTGGCCCTCCCCTGTGTCCCTGCCCCGTCTCCAAGGTCGTGGCCTAGTCCTTGGCCTCCCCTGTATCCCGTCTCCAAGGTCGTGGCCCGGTCCTTGGCCCTCCCCTGTGTCCCGTCTCCAGGCTGGTGGCCCGCTCCTTGGCCCTCCCCTGTGTCCCTGCCCCATCTCCAAGGTCGTGGCCCGGTTCTTGGCCCTCCCCTGTGTCCCTTCTCCAAGGTCGTGGCCCGGTCCTTGGCCCTCCCCTGTGTCCCTGCCACGTCTCCAAGGTTGTGGCCCGGTCCTTGGCCCTCCCCTGTGTCCCTGTCCCGTCTCCAGGCTGGTGGCCCAGTCCTTGGCCCTCCCCTGTGTCGTATCTCCAGGCTGGTAGCCCGGTCCTTGGCCCTCCCCTGTGTCCCTGCCCCGTCTCCAAGGTCGTGGCCTGATCCTTGGCCTCCCCTGTGTCCTTTCTCCAAGGTCATAGCCCTGTCCTTGGCCCTCCCCTGTGTCCCGTCTCCAGGCTGGTGGCCCGGTCCTTGGCCCTCCCCTGTGTCCCTGCCCCATCTCCAGGCTGGTAGCCCGGTCCTTGGCCCTCCCCTGTGTCCCATCTCCAGGCTGGTGGCCCGGTCCTTGGCCCTCCCCTGTGTCCCTGCCCCGTCTCCAGGCTGGTGGCCCAGTCCTTGGCCCTCCCCTGTGTCCAATCTACAGGCTGGTGGCCCGGTGGTTCGCCCTACCCTGTGTCCCTGCCCTATCTCCAAGGTGATGGCCCGGTCCTTGGCCCTCCCCTGTGTCCCGTCTCCAGGCTGGTGGCCCGGTCCTTGGCCCTCCCCTGTGTCGCATCTCCAGGCTGGTGGCCCGGTCCTTGGCCCTCCCCTGTGTCCCTGCCCCGTCTCGAAGGTCGTGGCCTGATCCTTGGCCTCCCCTGTGTCCTGTCTCCAAGGTCGTAGCCCTGTCCTTGGCCCTCCCCTGTGTCCCGTCTCCAGGCTGGTGGCCCAGTCCTTGGCCCTCCCCTGTGTCCCTGCCCCATCTCCAGGCTGGTGGCCCGGTCCTTGGCCCTCCCCTGTGTCCCATCTCCAGGCTGGTGGCCCGGTCCTTGGCCCTCCCCTGTGTCCCTGCCCCGTCTCCAGGCTGGTGGCCCAGTCCTTGGCCCTCCCCTGTGTCCAGTCTCCATACTGGTGGCCCGGTTGTTGGCCCTACCCTGTGTCCCTGCCCTATCTCCAAGGTGGTGGCCCGGTCCTTGGCCCTCCCCTGTGTCCCGTCTCCAGGCTGGTGGCCCGTCCCTTAGCCCTCCCCTGTGTCCCTGCCCTGTCTCCAAGGTCATGGCCCAGTCCTTGCCCCTCCCCTGTGTCCCTGCCCCGTCTCCAAGGTCGTGGCCCGGTCCTTGGCCCTCCCCTGTGTCCCTGCCCCGTCTCTAAGGTCGTGGCCTAGTCCTTGGCCTCCCCTGTATCCCGTCTCCAAGGTCGTGGCCCGGTCCTTGGCCCTCCCCTGTGTCCCGTCTCCAGGCTGGTGGCCCGGTCCTTGGCCCTCCCCTGTGTCCCTGCCCCATCTCCAAGGTCGTGGCCCTGTCCTTGGCCCTCCCCTGTGTCCCTGTAACGTCTCCAGGCTGGTGGCCCGGTCCTTGGCCCTCCCCTATGTCCCTGCCCCGTCTCCAAGGTTGTGGCCTGATCCTTGGCCTCCCCTGTGTCCCTTCTCCAAGGTCGTGGCCCGGTCCTTGGCCCTCCCCTGTGTCCCTGCCCCGTCTCCAGGCTGGTGGCCTAGTCCTTGGCCCTCCCCTGTGTCCCTGTCCCATCTCCAGGCTGGTGGCCCGGTCCTTGGCCCTCCCCTGTGTCCCTGCCCCATCTCCAAGGTCGTGGCCCGATCCTTGGCCCTCCCCTATGTCCCATCTGGAAGGTTGTGGCCCGGTCCTTGGCCCTCCCCTGTGTCCCATCTGCAGGCTGGTAGCGTGGACCTTGGCCCTCCCCTGTGTCCCTGCCCGATCTCCAAGCTGGTGGCCTGGTCCTTCGCTATCTCCTGTATCCCTGCCCCGTCTCCAGGCTGGTGGCCCGGTCCTTGGCCCTCCCCTGTGTCCCGTCTCCAGGCTGGTGGCCCGGTCCTTGGCCCTCCCCTGTGTCCCATCTCCAGGCTGGTGGCCCGGTCCTTGGCCCTCCCCTGTGTCCCTGCCCCATCTCCAAGATCGTGGCCCGGTCCTTGGCCCTCCCCTGTGTCCCTGTCCCGTCTCCAGGCTGGTGGCCCGGTCCTTGGCCCTCCCCTGTGTCCCTGCCCCATCTCCAGGCTGGTGGCCCGGTCCTTGGCCCTCCCCTGTGTCCCTGACCCATCTCCAGGCTGGTGGCCCGGTCCTTGGCCCTCTCTTGTGTCCCTGCCCCGTCTCCAAGGTCGTGGCCTGATCCTTGGCCTCCCCTGTGTCCTGTCTCCAAGGTCGTAGCCCTGTCCTTGGCCCTCCCCTGTGTCCCGTCTCCAGGCTGGTGGCCCGGTCCTTGGCCCTCCCCTGTGTCCCTGACCCATCTCCAGGCTGGTGGCCCGGTCCTTGGCCCTCTCTTGTGTCCCTGCCCCGTCTCCAAGGTCGTGGCCTGATCCTTGGCCTCCCCTGTGTCCTGTCTCCAAGGTCGTAGCCCTGTCCTTGGCCCTCCCCTGTGTCCCGTCTCCAGGCTGGTGGCCCGGTCCTTGGCCCTCCCCTGTGTCCCATCTCCAGGCTGGTGGCCCGGTCCTTGGCTGTCCCCTGTGTCCCTGCCCCGTCTCCAGGCTGGTGGCCCAGTCCTTGGCCCTCCCCTGTGTCCAGTCTCCATACTGGTGGCCCGGTTGTTCGCCCTACCCTGTGTCCCTGCCCCATCTCCAAGGTGGTGGCCCGGTCCTTGGCCCTCCCCTGTGTCCCGTCTCCAGGCTGGTGGCCCGGTCCTTGGCCCTCCCCTGTGTCCCTGCCCTGTCTCCAAGGTCATGGCCCAGTCCTTGGCCCTCCCCTGTGTCCCTGCCCCGTCTCCAAGGTCGTGGCCTAGTCCTTGGCCTCCCCTGTATCCCGTCTCCAAGGTCGTGGCCCGGTCCTTGGCCCTCCCCTGTGTCCCGTCTCCAGGCTGGTGGCCCGCTCCTTGGCCCTCCCCTGTGTCCCTGCCCCATCTCCAAGGTCGTGGCCCGGTTCTTGGCCCTCCCCTGTGTCCCTGTCCCGTCTCCAGGCTGGTGGCCCTGTCCTTGGCCCTCCCCTATGTCCCTGCCCCATCTCCAAGGTCGTGGCCTGATCCTTGGCCTCCCCTGTGTCCCTTCTCCAAGGTCGTGGCCCGGTCCTTGGCCCTCCCCTGTGTCCCTGCCACGTCTCCAAGGTTGTGGCCCGGTCCTTGGCCCTCCCCTGTGTCCCTGTCCCGTCTCCAGGCTGGTGGCCCAGTCCTTGGCCCTCCCCTGTGTCGTATCTCCAGGCTGGTAGCCCGGTCCTTGGCCCTCCCCTGTGTCCCTGCCCCGTCTCCAAGGTCGTGGCCTGATCCTTGGCCTCCCCTGTGTCCTGTATCCAAGGTCGTAGCCCTGTCCTTGGCCCTCCCCTGTGTCCCGTCTCCAGGCTGGTGGCCCGGTCCTTGGCCCTCCCCTGTGTCCCTGCCCCATCTCCAGGCTGGTAGCCCGGTCCTTGGCCCTCCCCTGTGTCCCATCTCCAGGCTGGTGGCCCGGTCCTTGGCCCTCCCCTGTGTCCCTGCCCCGTCTCCAGGCTGGTGGCCCAGTCCTTGGCCCTCCCCTGTGTCCAATCTCCAGACTGGTGGCCCGGTTGTTCGCCCTACCCTGTGTCCCTGCCCTATCTCCAAGGTGGTGGCCCGGTCCTTGGCCCTCCCCTGTGTCCCGTCTCCAGGCTGGTGGCCCGGTCCTTGGCCCTCCCCTGTGTCGCATCTCCAGGCTGATGGCCCGGTCCTTGGCCCTCCCCTGTGTCCCTGCCCCGTCTCGAAGGTCGTGGCCTGATCCTTGGCCTCCCCTGTGTCCTGTCTCCAAGGTCGTAGCCCTGTCCTTGGCCCTCCCCTGTGTCCCGTCTCCAGGCTGGTGGCCCGGTCCTTGGCCCTCCCCTGTGTCCCTGCCCCATCTCCAGGCTGGTGGCCCGGTCCTTGGCCCTCCCCTGTGTCCCATCTCCAGGCTGGTGGCCCGGTCCTTGGTGCTCCCCTGTGTCCCTGCCCCGTCTCCAGGCTGGTGGCCCAGTCCTTGGCCCTCCCCTGTGTCCAGTCTCCATACTGGTGGCCCGGTTGTTGGCCCTACCCTGTGTCCCTGCCCTATCTCCAAGGTGGTGGCCCGGTCCTTGGCCCTCCCCTGTGTCCCGTCTCCAGGCTGGTGGCCCGGCCCTTAGCCCTCCCCTGTGTCCCTGCCCCGTCTCACAGGTCGTGGCCCAGTCCTTGGCCCTCCCCTGTGTCCAGTCTCCATACTGGTGGCCCGGTTGTTCGCCCTACCCTGTGTCCCTGCCCTATCTCCAAGGTGGTGGCCCGGTCCTTGGCCCTCCCCTGTGTCCCTGGCCCGTGTCCAGACTGGTGGCCCAGTCCTTGGCCCTCCCCTGTGTCCCTGCCCTTTCTCCAGGCTGGTGGCCCAGTCCTTGGCCCTCACCTATGTCCCATCTCCAGGCTGGTGGCCCAGTCCTTTGCCCTCCCCTGTGTCCCTGCCCCGTCTCCAGGCTGGTGGCCCGGTCCTTGGCCCTCCCCTGTGTCCCATCTCCAGGCTGGTGGCCCGGTCCTTGGCCCTCCCCTGTGTCCCTGCCCCGTCTCCAATGTCGTGGCCCGGTCCTTGGCCCTCCCCTGTGTCCCTGTCCCTTCTCCAAGGTCGTGGCCCGGTCCTTGGCCCTCCCCTGTGTCCCTTCTCCAAGGTTGTGGCCCGGTCCTTGGCCCTCCCCTGTGTCCCGTCTCCAGGCTGGTGGCCCGGTCCTTTTCCCTCCCCTGTGTCCCTGCCTCGTCTCCAAGGTCGTGGCACATTCCGTGGCCCTCCCCTGTATCCCTGCCCCGACTCCAAGGTTGTGGCCCGGTCCTTGGCCCTCCCCTGTGTCCCTGCCCCGTCTCCAAGGTTGTGGCCCGGTCCTTGGTCCTCCCCTGTGTCCCTGCCCCGTCTCCAAAATCATGGCCCGGTCCTTGGCCCTCCCCTGTGTCCCTGCCCTGTGTCCAAGGTCGTGGCCCGGTCATTCGCCCTCCACTGTGTCCCTTCCCCATCTCCAGGCTGGTGGCCCTGTCCTTGGCCCTCCCCTGTGTCCCTGCCCCATCTCCAGGCTGGTGGCCTGGTCCTTGGCCCTCCCCTGTGTCCCTGCCCCGTCTCCAGGCTGGTGACCCGGTCCTTGGCCCTCCCCTGTGTCCCTGCCCCATCTCCAGGCTGGTGGCCCGGTCCTTGGCCCTCCCCTGTGTCCCTGCCCCGTCTCCAAGGTCGTGGCCTGGTCCTTGGCCTTCCCCTGTGTCCCTGTCCCGTCTCCAACGACGTGGCCCAGTCCTTGGCCTTCCCCTGTGTCTCTGTCCCGTCTCCAACGTCGTGGCCCTGTCCTTGGCTCTCCCCTGTGTCCCATCTCCTGACTGGTGGCCCGGTCCTTGGCTATCCCCTGTATCCCTGCCCCGTCTCCAAAATCGTGGCCCGGTCCTTGGCCCTCCCCTGTGTCCCTGCCCCATCTCCAGGGGGCCCTCCCCTATGTCCCATCTCCAGGCTGGTGGCCCGGTCCTTGGCCCTCCCCTGTGTCCCATCTCCAGGCTGGTGGCCTGGTCCTTGGCCCTCCCCTGTGTCCCTGCCCCGTCTCCAGGCTGGTGACCCGGTCCTTGGCCCTCCCCTGTGTCCCATCTCCAGGCTGGTGGCCCGGTCCTTGGCCCTCCCCTGTGTCCCTGTCCCATCTCCAGGCTGGTGGCCCGGTCCTTGGCCCTCCCCTGTGTCCCTGCCCCATCTCCAGGCTGGTAGCCCAGTCCTTGGCCCTCCCCTGTGTCCCTGCCCCGTCTCCAAGGTTCTGGCCCAGTCCTTGGCCCTCCCCTGTGTCCCTGTCCCATCTCCAGGCTGGTGGCCCGGTCCTTGGCCCTCCCCTGTGTCCCTGCCCCATCTCCAGGCTGGTGGCCCGGTCCTTGGCCCTCCCCTGTGTCCCTGCCCCATCTCTAAGGTCGTGGCCCGATCCTTGGCCCTCCCCTGTGTCCCTTCTCCAAGGTCGTGGCCCGGTCCTTGGCCCTCCCCTGTCTCACTGCCCGTCTCCAGGCTGGTGGCCCGGTCCTTGGCCCTCCCCTGTGTCCCATCTCCAGGCTGGTGGCCCGGTCCTTGGCTGTCCCCTGTGTCCCTGCCCTGTCTCCAAGGTCGTGGCCTGATCCTTGGCCTCCCTTGTGTCCGGTCTCCAAGGTCGTAGCCCGGTCATTGGCCCTCCCGTGTCCCTGTCCAGTCTCTAGTCTGGTGGCCCAGTCCTTGGCCCTCCCCTGTGTCCCTGTCCCATCTCCAGGCTGGTGGCCCGGTCCTTGGCCCTCCCCTGTGTCCCTGCCCCATCTCCAGGCTGGTAGCCCAGTCCTTGGCCCTCCCCTGTGTCCCTGCCCCGTCTCCAAGGTTCTGGCCCAGTCCTTGGCCCTCCCCTGTGTCCCATCTCCAGGCTGGTGGCCCGGTCCTTGGCCCTCCCCTGTGTCCCTGCCCCATCTCCAGGCTGGTGGCCCGGTCCTTGGCCCTCCCCTGTGTCCCTGCCCCATCTCTAAGGTCGTGGCCCGATCCTTGGCCCTCCCCTGTGTCCCTTCTCCAAGGTCGTGGCCCTGTCCTTTGCCCTCCCCTGTCTCACTGCCCGTCTCCAGGCTGGTGGCCCGGTCCTTGGCCCTCCCCTGTGTCCCATCTGCAGGCTGGTGGCCCGGTCCTTGGCTGTCCCCTGTGTCCCTGCCCTGTTTCCAAGGTCGTGGCCTGATCCTTGGCCTCCCTTGTGTCAGGTCTCCAAGGTCGTAGCCCGGTCCTTGGCCCTCCCGTGTCCCTGTCCAGTCTCTAGTCTGGTGGCCCGGTCCTTGGCCCTCCCCTGTGTCCCTGCCCCATCTCCAGGCTGGTGGCCCGGTCCTTGGCCCTCCCCTGTGTCCCATCTCCAGGCTGGTGGCCCGGTCCTTGGCTGTCCCCTGTGTCCCTGCCCTGTCTCCAAGGTCGTGGCCTGATCCTTGGCCTCCCTTGTGTCCGGTCTCCAAGGTCGTAGCCCGGTCCTTGGCCCTCCCGTGTCCCTGTCCAGTCTCTAGTCTGGTGGCCCGGTCCTTGGCGCTCCCCTGTGTCCCTGTCCCATCTCCAGGCTGGTGGCCCGGTCCTTGGCCCTCCCCTGTGTCCCTGCCCCGTCTCCAAGGTCGTGGCCCGATCCTTGGCCTCCCCTGTGTCCCTTCTCCAAGGTCGTGGCCCGGTCCTTGGCCCTCCCCTGTGTCCCTGCCCCGTCTCCAAGGTCTTGGCCCGGTCGTTGGCCCTCCCATGTGTCCCTGCCCCATCTCCAGGCTGGTGGCCCGGTCCTTGGCCCTCCCCTGTGTCCCTGCCCCATCTCCAGGCTGGTGGCCCGTTCCTTGGCCCTCCCCTGTGTCCCTGCCCCGTCTCCAAGGTCGTGGCCCGGTCCTTGGCCCTCCCCTGTGTCCCGTCTCCAGGCTGGTGGCCCGGTCCTTGGCCCTCCCCTGTGTCCCTGCCCCGTCTCCAGGCTGGTGGCCCGGTCCTTGGCCCTCCCCTATGTCCCATCTCCAGGCTGGTGGCCCGGTCCTTGGCCCTCCCCTGTGTCCCTGTCCCGTCTCCAGGCTGGTGGCCTAGTCCTTGGCCCTCCCCTGTATCCCTGCCCGATCTCCAGGCTCGTGGCCCGGTCCTTGGCTGTCCCCTGTGTCCCTGCCCTGTCTCCAAGGTCGTGGCCTGATCCTTGGCCTCCCTTGTGTCCGGTCTCCAAGGTCGTAGCCCGGTCATTGGCCCTCCCGTGTCCCTGTCCAGTCTCTAGTCTGGTGGCCCAGTCCTTGGCCCTCCCCTGTGTCCCTGCCCCATCTCCAGGCTGGTGGCCCGGTCCTTGGCCCTCCCCTGTGTCCCTTCCCCATCTCCAGGCTGGTGGCCCGGTCCTTGGCCCTCCCCTGTGTCCCTGCCCCGTCTCCAGGCTGGTGACCCTGTCCTTGGCGCTCCCCTGTGTCCCTGCCCCGTCTCCAAGGTTGTGGCCCGGTCATTGGCCCTCCCTTGTGTCCCTGTCCCGTCTCCAAGGTAGTGGCCCGGTCCTTGGCCCTCCCCTGTGTCCCATCTCCAGGCTGGTAGCCCAGTCCTTGGCCCTCCCCTGTGTCCCTGCCCCGTCTTCAAGGTCGTGGCCCGGTCCTTGGCCTTCCCCTGTGTCCCATCTCCAGGCTGGTGGCCCGGTCCTTGGCCCTCCCCTGTGTCCCTGCCCCGTCTCCAGGCTGTTGTCCCGGTCCTTGACCCTCCCCTGTGTCCCATCTACAGGCTGGTGGCCCGGTCCTTGGCCCTCTCCTGTGTCCCTGCCCTGCCTACAAGGTCGTGGCCCGGTCCTTGGCCCTCCCCTGTGTCCCTGCCCCATCTCCAGGCTGGTGGCCCGGTCCTTTGCCCTCCCCTGTGTCCCATCTCCAGGCTGGTGGCCCGGTCCTTGGCCCTCCCCTGTGTCCCTGCCCCATCTCCAAGGTCGTGGCCCATTCCTTGGCCCTCCCCTGTGTCCCTGCCCCGTCTCCAAGGTTGTGGCCCGGTCCTTGGCCCTCCCCTGTGTCCCTGCCCCGTCTCCAGGCTGGTGGCCCAGTCCTTGGCCCTCCCCTGTGTCCCATCTCCAGGCTGGTGGCCCGGTCCTTGGCTGTCCCCTGTGTCCCTGCCCTGTCTCCAAGGTCGTGGCCTGATTCTTGGCCTCCCTTGTGTCCGGTCTCCAAGGTCGTAGCCCGGTTCTTGGCCCTCCCGTGTCCCTGTCCAGTCTCTAGTCTGGTGGCCCGGTCCTTGGCCCTCCCCTGTGTCCCTGCCCCGTCTCCAGGCTGGTGGCCCGGTCCTTGGCCTCCCCTGTGTCCCATCTCCAGGCTGGTGGCCCGGTCCTTGGCTGTCCCCTATGTCCCTGCCCTGTCTCCAAGGTCGTGGCCTGATCCTTGGCCTCCCTTGTGTCCGGTCTCCAAGGTCGTAGCCGGGTCCTTGGCCCTCCCGTGTCCCTGTCCAGTCTCTAGTCTGGTGGCCCGGTCCTTGGCGCTCCCCTGTGTCCCTGCCCCGTCTCCAGGCTGGTGGCCCGGTCCTTGGCCCTCCCCTGTGTCCCATCTCCAGGCTGGTGGCCCGGGCCTTGGCCCTCCCCTGTGTCCCTGCCCCATCTCCAAGGTTGTGGCCCATTCCTTGGCCCTCCCCTGTGTCCCTACCCCATCTCCAAGGTTGTGGCCCGGTCCTTGGCCGTCCCCTGTGTCCCTGCCCCGTCTCCAAAGTCGTGACCCGGTCCTTGGTCCTCCCCTGTGTCCCTGCCCCATCTCCAGGCTGGTGGTCCAGTCCTAGGCCCTCCCCTGTGTCCCAGTCCCGTCTCCAAAGTCGTGGCACGGTCCTTGGCCCTCCCCTGTGTCCCATCTCCAGGCTGGTGGCCCGGTCCTTGGCGCTCCCCTGTGTCCCTGCCCCATCTCCAGGCTGGTGGCCCGGTCCTTGGCTCTCCCCTGTATCCCTGCCCCGTCTCCAAGGTCGTGGCCCGATCCTTGGCCTCCCCTGTGTCCCTTTCCCAAGGTCGTGGCCCGGTCCTTGGCCCTCCCCTTTGTCCCATCTCCAAGATGTTGGCCCGGTCCTTGGCCCTCCCCTGTGTCCCTGCCCCGTCTCAAAGGTAGTGGCCCGGTCGTTGGCCCTCCCCTGTGTCCCTGCCCCATCTCCAGGCTGGTGGTCCAGTCCTAGGCCCTCCCCTGTGTCCCAGTCCCGTCTCCAAGGTCGTGGCCCGGTCCTTGGCCCTCCCCTGTGTCCCATCTGCAGGCTGGTGGCCCGGTCCTTGGCCCTCCCCTGTGTCCCTGCCCCGTCTCCAAGGTCGTGGCCCTGTCCTTGGCCCTCCCCTGTGTCCCTGTCCCGTCTCCAGGCTGGTGGCCCGGTCCTTGGCCCTCCCCTGTGTCCCTGCCCCATCTCCAGGCTGGTGGCCCGGTCCTTGGCCCTCCCCTATGTCCCATCTCCAGGCTGGTGGCCCGGTCCTTGGCCCTCCCCTGTGTCCCTGCCCCGTCTCCAGGCTGGTGGCCTAGTCCTTGGCCATCCCCTGTATCCCTGCCCGATCTCCAGGCTGGTGGCCCGGTCCTTGGCCCTCCCCTGTGTCCCTGCCCTGTCTCCAAGGTCGTGGCCCGGTCCTTGGCCCTCCCCTGTGTCCCTGCCCCATCTCCAAGGTTGTGGCCCGGTCCTTGGCCTCCCTTGTGTCCGGTCTCAAAGGTCATAGCCCTGTCCTTGGCCCTCCCCTGTGTCCCGTCTCCAGGCTGGTAGCCCGGTCCTTGGCCCTCCCCTGTGTCCCTGCCCCATCTCCAGGCTGCTGGCCTGGTCCTTGGCGCTCCCCTGTGTCCCTGTCCCATCTCCAGGCTGGTGGCCCGGTCCTTGGCACTCCCCTGTGTCCCTGGCCCGTATCCAAGGTCGTGGCCCGGTCCTTGGCCCTCCCCTTTTTCCCTGCCCGATCTCCAGGCTGGTGGCCCAGTCCTTGGCCCTCCCCTGTGTCCCATCTCCAGGCTGGTGGCACTGTCCTTGGCCCTCCCCTGTGTCCCTGCCCCATCTCCAGGCTCGTGGCTCGGTCCTTGGCCCTCCCCTGTGTCCCTGCCCCGTCTCCAGGCTGGTGGCCCGGTCCTTGGCCCTCCCCTTTGTCCAATCTCCAGGCTGGTGGCCCGGTCCTTGGCTGTCCCCTGTGTCCCTGCCCCATCTCCAAGGTCGTGGCCCTATCCTTGGCCTCCCCTGTGTCCCTTCTCCAAGGTCGTGGCCCGGTCCTTGGCCCTCCCCTGTGTCCCGTCTCCAAGGTCGTGGCCCGGTCCTTGGCCCTCCCCTGTGTCCCTGCCCCGTCTCAAAGGTAGTGGCCCGGTCCTTGGCCCTCCCCTGTTTCCCTGTCCCGTCTCCAGCCTGGTGGCCTAGTCCTTGGCCCTCCCCTGTATCCCTGTCCGATCTCCAGGCTGGTGGCCCGGTCCTTGGCCCTCCCCTGTGTCCCTGCCCCGTCTCCAAGGTGGTGGCCCGGTCCTTGGCCCTCCCCTGTGTCCCATCTCCATGCTGGTGGCCCGATCCTTGGCCTCCCCTGTGTCCGGTCTCAAAAGTCATAGCCCTGTCCTTGGCCCTCCCCTGTGTCCCGTCTCCAGGCTAGTGGCCCAGTCCTTGGCCCTCCCCTGTGTCCCTGCCCCATCTCCAGGCTGGTGGCCTAGTCGTTAGCCCTCCCCTGTGTCCCATCTCCAGGCTGGTGGCCCGGTCCTTGGCTGTCCCCTGTGTCCCTGCCCCGTCTCCAGGCTGGTGACCCAGTCCTTGGCCCTCCCCTGTGTCCAATCTCCAGGCTGGTGGCCCGGTCCTTGGCCCTCCCCTGTGTCCCTGTCCCGTCTCCAAGGTCGTGGCCCGGTCCTTGGCCCTCCCCTGTGTCCCGTCTCCAGGCTGGTGGCCCGGTCCTTGGCCCTCCCCTGTGTCCCTGCCCTGTCTCCAAGGTCATGGCCCAGTCCTTGGCCCTCCCCTGTGTCCCCGCCCCGTCTCCAAGGTCGTGGCCCGGTCCTTGGCCCTCCCCTGTGTCCCTGCCCCGTCTCCAAGGTCGTGGCCTAGTCCTTGGCCTCCCCTGTGTCCCGTCTCCAAGGTCGTGGCCCGGTCCTTGGCCCTCCCCTGTGTCCCTGCCCCGTCTCCAAGGTCGTGGCCCTATCCTTGGCCTCCCCTGTGTCCCTGCCCCATCTCCAAGGTCGTGGCCCGGTCCTTGGCCCTCCCCTGTGTCCCTGCCCCGTCTCCAAGGTCGTGGCCTGATCCTTGGCCTCCCCTGTGTCCTGTCTCCAAGGTCGTAGCCCTGTCCTTGGCCCTCCCCTGTGTCCCGTCTCCAGGCTGGTGGCCTAGTCCTTGGCCCTCCCCTGTGTCCCTGCCCCATCTGAAGGCTGGTGGCCCGGTCCTTGGTGCTCCCCTGTGTCCCTGCCCCGTCTCCACGCTGGTGGCCCAGTCCTTGGCCCTCCCCTGTGTCCAATCTCCAGGCTGGTGGCCCGGTCGTTCACCCTACCCTGTGTCCCTGCCCTATCTCCAAGGTGGTGGCCCGGTCCTTGGCCCTCCCCTGTGTCCCGTCTCCAGGCTGGTGGCCCGGTCCTTGGCCCTCCCCTGTGTCCCTGCCCTGTCTCCAAGGTCATGGCCTGGTCCTTGGCCCTCCCCTGTGTCCCTGCCCCGTCTCCAAGGTCGTGGCCCGGTCCTTGGCCCTCCCCTGTGTCCCTGCCCCGTCTCCAAGGTCGTGGCCTAGTCCTTGGCCTCCCCTTTGTCCCGTCTCCAAGGTCGTGGCCCGGTCCTTGGCCCTCCCCTGTGTCCCTGCCCAGTCTTCAGGCTGGTGGCCCGGTCCTTGGTGCTCCCCTGTGTCCCTGCCCCATCTCCAAGGTCGTGGCCCGGCCCTTGGCCCTCCCCTGTGTCCCTGTCCCATCTCCAGGCTGGTGGCCCGGTCCTTGGCCCTCCCCTATGTCCCTGCCCCATCTCCAAGGTCGTGGCCTGATCCTTGGCCTCCCCTGTGTCCCTTCTCCAAGGTTGTGGCCCGGTCCTTGGCCCTCCCCTGTGTCCCTGTCCCGTCTCCAAGGTTGTGGCCCGGTCCTTGGCCCTCCCCTGTGTCCCTGTCCCGTCTCCAGGCTGGTGGCCCGGTCCTTGGCCCTCCCCTGTGTCCCTGTCCCATCTCCAGGCTGGTGGCCCGGTCCTTGGCCCTCCCCTGTGTCCCTGCCCTGTCTCCAAGGTCGTGGCCCGGTCCTTGGCCCTCCCCTGTGTCGCATCTCCAGGCTGGTGGCCCGGTCCTTGGCCCTCCCCTGTGTCCCTGCCCCGTCTCCAAGGTCGTGGCCTGATCCTTGGCCTCCCCTGTGTCCTGTCTCCAAGGTCGTAGCCCTGTCCTTGGCCCTGCCCTGTGTCCCGTCTCCAGGCTGGTGGCCCGGTCCTTGGCCCTCCCATGTGTCCCTGCCCCATCTCCAGGCTGGTGGCCCGGTCCTTGGCCCTCCCCTGTGTCCCTGCCCCGTCTCCAGGCTGGTGGCCCATTCCTTGGCCCTCCCCTGTGTCCCTGCCCCATCTCCAAGGTCGTGGCGCGGTCCTTGGCCCTCCCCTGTGTCCCTGCCCCGTCTCCAAGGTCGTGGCCCGGTCCTTGGCCTCCCCTGTGTCCCTGCCCCATCTCCAAGGTCGTGGCCCGGTCCTTGGCCCTCCCCTGTGTCCCTGCCCCGTCTCCAAGGTCGTGGCCTGATCCTTGGCCTCCCCTGTGTCCTGTCTCCAAGGTCGTAGCCCTGTCCTTGGCCCTCCCCTGTGTCCCGTCTCCAGGCTGGTGGCCTAGTCCTTGGCCCTCCCCTGTGTCCCTGCCCCATCTCCAGGCTGGTGGCCCGGTCCTTGGTGCTCCCCTGTGTCCCTGCCCCGTCTCCAGGCTGGTGGCCCAGTCCTTGGCCCTCCCCTGTGTCCAATCTCCAGGCTGGTGGCCCGGTCGTTCACCCTACCCTGTGTCCCTGCCCTATCTCCAAGGTGGTGGCCCGGTCCTTGGCCCTCCCCTGTGTCCCGTCTCCAGGCTGGTGGCCCGGTCCTTGGCCCTCCCCTGTGTCCCTGCCCTGTCTCCAAGGTCATGGCCTGGTCCTTGGCCCTCCCCTGTGTCCCTGCCCCGTCTCCAAGGTCGTGGCCCGGTCCTTGGCCCTCCCCTGTGTCCCTGCCCCGTCTCCAAGGTCGTGGCCTAGTCCTTGGCCTCCCCTTTGTCCCGTCTCCAAGGTCGTGGCCCGGTCCTTGGCCCTCCCCTGTGTCCCTGCCCAGTCTCCAGGCTGGTGGCCCGGTCCTTGGTGCTCCCCTGTGTCCCTGCCCCATCTCCAAGGTCGTGGCCCGGCCCTTGGCCCTCCCCTGTGTCCCTGTCCCGTCTCCAGGCTGGTGGCCCGGTCCTTGGCCCTCCCCTGTGTCCCTGCCCCATCTCTAAGGTCGTGGCCCGATCCTTGGCCCTCCCCTGTGTCCCTTCTCCAAGGTCGTGGCCCTGTCCTTGGCCCTCCCCTGTCTCACTGCCCGTCTCCAGGCTGGTGGCCCGGTCCTTGGCCCTCCCCTGTGTCCCATCTCCAGGCTGGTGGCCCGGTCCTTGGCTGTCCCCTGTGTCCCTGCCCTGTTTCCAAGGTCGTGGCCTGATCCTTGGCCTCCCTTGTGTCCGGTCTCCAAGGTCGTAGCCCGGTCCTTGGCCCTCCCGTGTCCCTGTCCAGTATCTAGTCTGGTGGCCCGGTCCTTGGCCCTCCCCTGTGTCCCTGCCCCATCTCCAGGCTGGTGGCCCGGTCCTTGGCCCTCCCCTGTGTCCCTGTCCCGTCTCCAGGCTGGTGGCCCGGTCCTTGGCTGTCCCCTGTGTTCCTGCCCTGTCTCCAAGGTCGTGGCCTGATCCTTGGCCTCCCTTGTGTCCGGTCTCCAAGGTCGTAGCCCGGTCCTTGGCCCTCCCGTGTCCCTGTCCAGTCTCTAGTCTGGTGGCCCGGTCCTTGGCGCTCCCCTGTGTCCCTGTCCCATCTCCAGGCTGGTGGCCCGGTCCTTGGCCCTCCCCTGTGTCCCTGCCCCGTCTCCAAGGTCGTGGCCCGATCCTTGGCCTCCCCTGTGTCCCTTCTCCAAGGTCGTGGCCCGGTCCTTGGCCCTCCCCTGTGTCCCTGCCCCGTCTCCAAGGTCTTGGCCCGGTCGTTGGCCCTCCCATGTGTCCCTGCCCCATCTCCAGGCTGGTGGCCCGGTCCTTGGCCCTCCCCTGTGTCCCTGCCCCATCTCCAGGCTGGTGGCCCGTTCCTTGGCCCTCCCCTGTGTCCCTGCCCCGTCTCCAAGGTCGTGGCCCGGTCCTTGGCCCTCCCCTGTGTCCCGTCTCCAGGCTGGTGGCCCGGTCCTTGGCCCTCCCCTGTGTCCCTGCCCCATTTCCAGGCTGGTGGCCTAGTCCTTGGCCCTCCCCTGTATCCCTGCCCGATCTCCAGGCTGGTGGCCCGGTCCTTGGCTGTCCCCTGTGTCCCTGCCCTGTCTCCAAGGTCGTGGCCTGATCCTTGGCCTCCCTTGTGTCCGGTCTCCAAGGTCGTAGCCCGGTCATTGGCCCTCCCGTGTCCCTGTCCAGTCTCTAGTCTGGTGGCCCAGTCCTTGGCCCTCCCCTGTGTCCCTGCCCCATCTCCAGGCTGGTGGCCCGGTCCTTGGCCCTCCCCTGTGTCCCTTCCCCATCTCCAGGCTGGTGGCCCGGTCCTTGGCCCTCCCCTGTGTCCCTGCCCCGTCTCCAGGCTGGTGACCCTGTCCTTGGCGCTCCCCTGTGTCCCTGCCCCGTCTCCAAGGTTGTGGCCCGGTCATTGGCCCTCCCTTGTGTCCCTGTCCCGTCTCCAAGGTAGTGGCCCAGTCCTTGGCCCTCCCCTGTGTCCCATCTCCAGGCTGGTGGCCCAGTCCTTGGCCCTCCCCTGTGTCCCTGCCCCGTCTCCAAGGTCGTGGCCCGGTCCTTGGCCTTCCCCTGTGTCCCATCTCCAGGCTGGTGGCCCGGTCCTTGGCCCTCCCCTGTGTCCCTGCCCCGTCTCCAGGCTGTTGTCCCGGTCCTTGACCCTCCCCTGTGTCCCATCTACAGGCTGGTGGCCCGGTCCTTGGCCCTCTCCTGTGTCCCTGCCCTGCCTACAAGGTCGTGGCCCGGTCCTTGGCCCTCCCCTGTGTCCCTGCCCCGTCTCCAGGCTGGTGGCCCGGTCCTTGGCCTCCCCTGTGTCCCATCTCCAGGCTGGTGGCCCGGTCCTTGGCTGTCCCCTATGTCCCTGCCCTGTCTCCAAGGTCGTGGCCTGATCCTTGGCCTCCCTTGTGTCCGGTCTCCAAGGTCGTAGCCGGGTCCTTGGCCCTCCCGTGTCCCTGTCCAGTCTCTAGTCTGGTGGCCCGGTCCTTGGCGCTCCCCTGTGTCCCTGCCCCGTCTCCAGGCTGGTGGCCCGGTCCTTGGCCCTCCCCTCTGTCCCATCTCCAGGCTGGTGGCCCGGGCCTTGGCCCTCCCCTGTGTCCCTGCCCCATCTCCAAGGTTGTGGCCCATTCCTTGGCCCTCCCCTGTGTCCCTGCCCCATCTCCAAGGTTGTGGCCCGGTCCTTGGCCGTCCCCTGTGTCCCTGCCCCGTCTCCAAAGTCGTGACCCGGTCCTTGGTCCTCCCCTGTGTCCCTGCCCCATCTCCAGGCTGGTGGTCCAGTCCTAGGCCCTCCCCTGTGTCCCAGTCCCGTCTCCAAAGTCGTGGCACGGTCCTTGGCCCTCCCCTGTGTCCCATCTCCAGGCTGGTGGCCCAGTCCTTGGCGCTCCCCTGTGTCCCTGCCCCATCTCCAGGCTGGTGGCCCGGTCCTTGGCCCTCCCCTGTATCCCTGCCCCGTCTCCAAGGTCGTGGCCCGATCCTTGGCCTCCCCTGTGTCCCTTTCCCAAGGTCGTGGCCCGGTCCTTGGCCCTCCCCTTTGTCCCATCTCCAAGGTGTTGGCCCGGTCCTTGGCCCTCCCCTGTGTCCCTGCCCCGTCTCAAAGGTAGTGGCCCGGTCGTTGGCCCTCCCCTGTGTCCCTGCCCCATCTCCAGGCTGGTGGTCCAGTCCTAGGCCCTCCCCTGTGTCCCAGTCCCGTCTCCAAGGTCGTGGCCCGGTCCTTGGCCCTCCCCTGTGTCCCATCTGCAGGCTGGTGGCCCGGTCCTTGGCCCTCCCCTGTGTCCCTGCCCCGTCTCCAAGGTCTTGGCCCGTTCGTTGGCCCTCCCCTGTGTCCCTGTCCCGTCTCCAGGCTGGTGGCCCGGTCCTTGGCCCTCCCCTGTGTCCCTGCCCCATCTCCAGGCTGGTGGCCCGGTCCTTGGCCCTCCCCTATGTCCCATCTCCAGGCTGGTGGCCCGGTCCTTGGCCCTCCCCTGTGTCCCTGCCCCGTCTCCAGGCTGGTGGCCTAGTCCTTGGCCCTCCCCTGTATCCCTGCCCGATCTCCAGGCTGGTGGCCCGGTCCTTGGCCCTCCCCTGTGTCCCTGCCCTGTCTCCAAGGTCGTGGCCCGGTCCTTGGCCCTCCCCTGTGTCCCTGCCCCATCTCCAAGGTTGTGGCCCGGTCCTTGGCCTCCCTTGTGTCCGGTCTCAAAGGTCATAGCCCTGTGCTTGGCCCTCCCCTGTGTCCCGTCTCCAGGCTGGTGGCCCGGTCCTTGGCCCTCCCCTGTGTCCCTGCCCCATCTCCAGGCTGCTGGCCTGGTCCTTGGCGCTCCCCTGTGTCCCTGTCCCATCTCCAGGCTGGTGGCCCGGTCCTTGGCACTCCCCTGTGTCCCTGGCCCGTATCCAAGGTCGTGGCCCGGTCCTTGGCCCTCCCCTTTTTCCCTGCCCGATCTCCAGGCTGGTGGCCCAGTCCTTGGCCCTCCCCTGTGTCCCATCTCCAGGCTGGTGGCACTGTCCTTGGCCCTCCCCTGTGTCCCTGCCCCATCTCCAGGCTCGTGGCTCGGTCCTTGGCCCTCCCCTGTGTCCCTGCCCCGTCTCCAGGCTGGTGGCCCGGTCCTTGGCCCTCCCCTGTGTCCAATCTCCAGGCTGGTGGCCCGGTCCTTGGCTGTCCCCTGTGTCCCTGCCCCATCTCCAAGGTCGTGGCCCTATCCTTGGCCTCCCCTGTGTCCCTTCTCCAAGGTCGTGGCCCGGTCCTTGGCCCTCCCCGGTGTCCCGTCTCCAAGGTCGTGGCCCGGTCCTTGGCCCTCCCCTGTGTCCCTGCCCCGTCTCAAAGGTAGTGGCCCGGTCCTTGGCCCTCCCCTGTTTCCCTGTCCCGTCTCCAGCCTGGTGGCCTAGTCCTTGGCCCTCCCCTGTATCCCTGTCCGATCTCCAGGCTGGTGGCCCGGTCCTTGGCCCTCCCCTGTGTCCCTGCCCCGTCTCCAAGGTGGTGGCCCGGTCCTTGGCCCTCCCCTGTGTCCCATCTCCATGCTGGTGGCCCGATCCTTGGCCTCCCCTGTGTCCGGTCTCAAAAGTCATAGCCCTGTCCTTGGCCCTCCCCTGTGTCCCGTCTCCAGGCTAGTGGCCCAGTCCTTGGCCCTCCCCTGTGTCCCTGCCCCATCTCCAGGCTGGTGGCCCAGTCGTTAGCCCTCCCCTGTGTCCCATCTCCAGGCTGGTGGCCCGGTCCTTGGTGCTCCCCTGTGTCCCTGCCCCGTCTCCAGGCTGGTGACCCAGTCCTTGGCCCTCCCCTGTGTCCAATCTCCAGGCTGGTGGCCCGGTCCTTGGCCCTCCCCTGTGTCCCTGTCCCGTCTCCAAGGTCGTGGCCCGGTCCTTGGCCCTCCCCTGTGTCCCGTCTCCAGGCTGGTGGCCCGGTCCTTGGCCCTCCCCTGTGTCCCTGCCCTGTCTCCAAGGTCATGGCCCAGTCCTTGGCCCTCCCCTGTGTCCCCGCCCCGTCTCCAAGGTCGTGGCCCGGTCCTTGGCCCTCCCCTGTGTCCCTGCCCCGTCTCCAAGGTCGTGGCCTAGTCCTTGGCCTCCCCTGTGTCCCGTCTCCAAGGTCGTGGCCCGGTCCTTGGCCCTCCCCTGTGTCCCTGCCCCGTCTCCAAGGTCGTGGCCCTATCCTTGGCCTCCCCTGTGTCCCTGCCCCATCTCCAAGGTCGTGGCCCGGTCCTTGGCCCTCCCCTGTGTCCCTGCCCCATCTCCAAGGTCGTGGCCTGATCCTTGGCCTCCCCTGTGTCCTGTCTCCAAGGTCGTAGCCCTGTCCTTGGCCCTCCCCTGTGTCCCGTCTCCAGGCTGGTGGCCCGGTCCTTGGCCCTCCCCTGTGTCCCTGCCCCATCTCCAGGCTGGTGGCCCGGTCCTTGGTGCTCCCCTGTGTCCCTGCCCCATCTCCAGGCTGGTGGCCCAGTCCTTGGCCCTCCCCTGTGTCCAATCTCCAGGCTGGTGGCCCGGTCGTTCACCCTACCCTGTGTCCCTGCCCTATCTCCAAGGTGGTGGCCCGGTCCTTGGCCCTCCCCTGTGTCCCGTCTCCAGGCTGGTGGCCCGGTCCTTGGCCCTCCCCTGTGTCCCTGCCCTGTCTCCAAGGTCATGGCCTGGTCCTTGGCCCTCCCCTGTGTCCCTGCCCCGTCTCCAAGGTCGTGGCCCGGTCCTTGGCCCTCCCCTGTGTCCCTGCCCCGTCTCCAAGGTCGTGGCCTAGTCCTTGGCCTCCCCTTTGTCCCGTCTCCAAGGTCGTGGCCCGGTCCTTGGCCCTCCCCTGTGTCCCTGCCCAGTCTTCAGGCTGGTGGCCCGGTCCTTGGTGCTCCCCTGTGTCCCTGCCCCATCTCCAAGGTCGTGGCCCGGCCCTTGGCCCTCCCCTGTGTCCCTGTCCCGTCTCCAGGCTGGTGGCCCGGTCCTTGGCCCTCCCCTATGTCCCTGCCCCATCTCCAAGGTCGTGGCCTGATCCTTGGCCTCCCCTGTGTCCCTTCTCCAAGGTTGTGGCCCAGTCCTTGGCCCTCCCCTGTGTCCCTGTCCCGTCTCCAAGGTTGTGGCCCGGTCCTTGGCCCTCCCCTGTGTCCCTGTCCCGTCTCCAGGCTGGTGGCCTAGTCCTTGGCCCTCCCCTGTGTCCCTGTCCCATCTCCAGGCTGGTGGCCCGGTCCTTGGCCCTCCCCTGTGTCCCTGCCCCGTCTCCAAGGTCGTGGCCCGGTCCTTGGCCCTCCCCTGTGTCGCATCTCCAGGCTGGTGGCCCGGTCCTTGGCCCTCCCCTGTGTCCCTGCCCCGTCTCCAAGGTCGTGGCCTGATCCTTGGCCTCCCCTGTGTCCTGTCTCCAAGGTCGAAGCCCTGTCCTTGGCCCTGCCCTGTGTCCCGTCTCCAGGCTGGTGGCCCGGTCCTTGGCCCTCCCATGTGTCCCTGCCCCATCTCCAGGCTGGTGGCCCGGTCCTTGGCCCTCCCCTGTGTCCCTGCCCCGTCTCCAAGGTCGTGGCCTAGTCCTTGGCCTCCCCTTTGTCCCGTCTCCAAGGTCGTGGCCCGGTCCTTGGCCCTCCCCTATGTCCCTGCCCCATCTCCAAGGTCGTGGCCTGATCCTTGGCCTCCCCTGTGTCCCTTCTCCAAGGTTGTGGCCCGGTCCTTGGCCCTCCCCTGTGTCCCTGTCCCGTCTCCAAGGTTGTGGCCCGGTCCTTGGCCCTCCCCTGTGTCCCTGTCCCGTCTCCAGGCTGGTGGCCCGGTCCTTGGCCCTCCCCTGTGTCCCTGTCCCATCTCCAGGCTGGTGGCCCGGTCCTTGGCCCTCCCCTGTGTCCCTGCCCCGTCTCCAAGGTCGTGGCCCGGTCCTTGGCCCTCCCCTGTGTCGCATCTCCAGGCTGGTGGCCCGGTCCTTGGCCCTCCCCTGTGTCCCTGCCCCGTCTCCAAGGTCGTGGCCTGATCCTTGGCCTCCCCTGTGTCCTGTCTCCAAGGTCGTAGCCCTGTCCTTGGCCCTGCCCTGTGTCCCGTCTCCAGGCTGGTGGCCCGGTCCTTGGCCCTCCCCTGGGTCCCTGCCCCGTCTCCAAGGTCATGGCCTAGTCCTTGGCCTCCCCTTTGTCCCGTCTCCAAGGTCGTGGCCCGGTCCTTGGCCCTCCCCTGTGTCCCATCTCCAGGCTGGTGGCCCGGTCCTTGGCCCTCCCCTGTGTCCCTGCCCCGTCTCCAGGCTGGTGGCCTAGTCCTTGGCCCTCCCCTGTATCCCTGCCCGATCTCCAGGCTGGTGGCCCGGTCCTTGGCCCTCCCCTGTGTCCCTGCCCTGTCTCCAAGGTCGTGGCCCGGTCCTTGGCCCTCCCCTGTGTCCCTGCCCCATCTCCAGGCTGGTGGCCCGGTCCTTGGCCTCCCTTGTGTCCGGTCTCAAAGGTCATAGCCCTGTCCTTGGCCCTCCCCTGTGTCCCGTCTCCAGGCTGGTGGCCCGGTCCTTGGCCCTCCCCTGTGTCCCTGCCCCATCTCCAGGCTGCTGGCCTGGTCCTTGGCGCTCCCCTGTGTCCCTGTCCCATCTCCAGGCTGGTGGCCCGGTCCTTGGCACTCCCCTGTGTCCCTGGCCCGTATCCAAGGTCGTGGCCCGGTCCTTGGCCCTCCCCTTTTTCCCTGCCCGATCTCCAGGCTGGTGGCCCAGTCCTTGGCCCTCCCCTGTGTCCCATCTCCAGGCTGGTGGCACTGTCTTTGGCCCTCCCCTGTGTCCCTGCCCCATCTCCAGGCTCGTGGCTCGGTCCTTGGCCCTCCCCTGTGTCCCTGCCCCGTCTCCAGGCTGGTGGCCCGGTCCTTGGCCCTCCCCTTTGTCCAATCTCCAGGCTGGTGGCCCGGTCCTTGGCTGTCCCCTGTGTCCCTGCCCCATCTCCAAGGTCGTGGCCCTATCCTTGGCCTCCCCTGTGTCCCTTCTCCAAGGTCGTGGCCCGGTCCTTGGCCCTCCCCGGTGTCCCGTCTCCAAGGTCGTGGCCCGGTCCTTGGCCCTCCCCTGTGTCCCTGCCCCGTCTCAAAGGTAGTGGCCCGGTCCTTGGCCCTCCCCTGTTTCCCTGTCCCGTCTCCAGCCTGGTGGCCTAGTCCTTGGCCCTCCCCTGTATCCCTGTCCGATCTCCAGGCTGGTGGCCCGGTCCTTGGCCCTCCCCTGTGTCCCTGCCCCGTCTCCAAGGTGGTGGCCCGGTCCTTGGCCCTCCCCTGTGTCCCATCTCCATGCTGGTGGCCCGATCCTTGGCCTCCCCTGTGTCCGGTCTCAAAAGTCATAGCCCTGTCCTTGGCCCTCCCCTGTGTCCCGTCTCCAGGCTAGTGGCCCAGTCCTTGGCCCTCCCCTGTGTCCCTGCCCCATCTCCAGGCTGGTGGCCCAGTCGTTAGCCCTCCCCTGTGTCCCATCTCCAGGCTGGTGGCCCGGTCCTTGGCTGTCCCCTGTGTCCCTGCCCCGTCTCCAGGCTGGTGACCCAGTCCTTGGCCCTCCCCTGTGTCCAATCTCCAGGCTGGTGGCCCGGTCCTTGGCCCTCCCCTGTGTCCCTGTCCCGTCTCCAAGGTCGTGGCCCGGTCCTTGGCCCTCCCCTGTGTCCCGTCTCCAGGCTGGTGGCCCGGTCCTTGGCCCTCCCCTGTGTCCCTGCCCTGTCTCCAAGGTCATGGCCCAGTCCTTGGCCCTCCCCTGTGTCCCCGCCCCGTCTCCAAGGTCGTGGCCCGGTCCTTGGCCCTCCCCTGTGTCCCTGCCCCGTCTCCAAGGTCGTGGCCTAGTCCTTGGCCTCCCCTGTGTCCTGTCTCCAAGGTCGTGGCCCGGTCCTTGGCCCTCCCCTGTGTCCCTGCCCCGTCTCCAAGGTCGTGGCCCTATCCTTGGCCTCCCCTGTGTCCCTGCCCCATCTCCAAGGTCGTGGCCCGGTCCTTGGCCCTCCCCTGTGTCCCTGCCCCGTCTCCAAGGTCGTGGCCTGATCCTTGGCCTCCCCTGTGTCCTGTCTCCAAGGTCGTAGCCCTGTCCTTGGCCCTCCCCTGTGTCCCGTCTCCAGGCTGGTGGCCTAGTCCTTGGCCCTCCCCTGTGTCCCTGCCCCATCTGAAGGCTGGTGGCCCGGTCCTTGGTGCTCCCCTGTGTCCCTGCCCCGTCTCCACGCTGGTGGCCCAGTCCTTGGCCCTCCCCTGTGTCCAATCTCCAGGCTGGTGGCCCGGTCGTTCACCCTACCCTGTGTCCCTGCCCTATCTCCAAGGTGGTGGCCCGGTCCTTGGCCCTCCCCTGTGTCCCGTCTCCAGGCTGGTGGCCCGGTCCTTGGCCCTCCCCTGTGTCCCTGCCCTGTCTCCAAGGTCATGGCCTGGTCCTTGGCCCTCCCCTGTGTCCCTGCCCCGTCTCCAAGGTCGTGGCCCGGTCCTTGGCCCTCCCCTGTGTCCCTGCCCCGTCTCCAAGGTCGTGGCCTAGTCCTTGGCCTCCCCTTTGTCCCGTCTCCAAGGTCGTGGCCCGGTCCTTGGCCCTCCCCTGTGTCCCTGCCCAGTCTTCAGGCTGGTGGCCCGGTCCTTGGTGCTCCCCTGTGTCCCTGCCCCATCTCCAAGGTCGTGGCCCGGCCCTTGGCCCTCCCCTGTGTCCCTGTCCCGTCTCCAGGCTGGTGGCCCGGTCCTTGGCCCTCCCCTATGTCCCTGCTCCATCTCCAAGGTCGTGGCCTGATCCTTGGCCTCCCCTGTGTCCCTTCTCCAAGGTTGTGGCCCGGTCCTTGGCCCTCCCCTGTGTCCCTGTCCCGTCTCCAAGGTTGTGGCCCGGTCCTTGGCCCTCCCCTGTGTCCCTGTCCCGTCTCCAGGCTGGTGGCCCGGTCCTTGGCCCTCCCCTGTGTCCCTGTCCCATCTCCAGGCTGGTGGCCCGGTCCTTGGCCCTCCCCTGTGTCCCTGCCCCGTCTCCAAGGTCGTGGCCCGGTCCTTGGCCCTCCCCTGTGTCGCATCTCCAGGCTGGTGGCCCGGTCCTTGGCCCTCCCCTGTGTCCCTGCCCCGTCTCCAAGGTCGTGGCCTGATCCTTGGCCTCCCCTGTGTCCTGTCTCCAAGGTCGTAGCCCTGTCCTTGGCCCTGCCCTGTTTCCCGTCTCCAGGCTGGTGGCCCGGTCCTTGGCCCTCCCATGTGTCCCTGCCCCATCTCCAGGCTGGTGGCCCGGTCCTTGGCCCTCCCCTGTGTCCCTGCCCCGTCTCCAGGCTGGTGGCCCATTCCTTGGCCCTCCCCTGTGTCCCTGCCCCATCTCCAAGGTCGTGGCCCGGTCCTTGGCCCTCCCCTGTGTCCCTGCCCCGTCTCCAAGGTCGTGGCCCGGTCCTTGGCCTCCCCTGTGTCCCTGCCCCATCTCCAAGGTCGTGGCCCGGTCCTTGGCCCTCCCCTGTGTCCCTGCCCCGTCTCCAAGGTCGTGGCCTGATCCTTGGCCTCCCCTGTGTCCTGTCTCCAAGGTCGTAGCCCTGTCCTTGGCCCTCCCCTGTGTCCCGTCTCCAGGCTGGTGGCCTAGTCCTTGGCCCTCCCCTGTGTCCCTGCCCCATCTCCAGGCTGGTGGCCCGGTCCTTGGTGCTCCCCTGTGTCCCTGCCCCGTCTCCAGGCTGGTGGCCCAGTCCTTGGCCCTCCCCTGTGTCCAATCTCCAGGCTGGTGGCCCGGTCGTTCACCCTACCCTGTGTCCCTGCCCTATCTCCAAGGTGGTGGCCCGGTCCTTGGCCCTCCCCTGTGTCCCGTCTCCAGGCTGGTGGCCCGGTCCTTGGCCCTCCCCTGTGTCCCTGCCCTGTCTCCAAGGTCATGGCCTGGTCCTTGGCCCTCCCCTGTGTCCCTGCCCCGTCTCCAAGGTCGTGGCCCGGTCCTTGGCCCTCCCCTGTGTCCCTGCCCCGTCTCCAAGGTCGTGGCCTAGTCCTTGGCCTCCCCTTTGTCCCGTCTCCAAGGTCGTGGCCCGGTCCTTGGCCCTCCCCTGTGTCCCTGCCCAGTCTCCAGGCTGGTGGCCCGGTCCTTGGTGCTCCCCTGTGTCCCTGCCCCATCTCCAAGGTCGTGGCCCGGCCCTTGGCCCTCCCCTGTGTCCCTGTCCCGTCTCCAGGCTGGTGGCCCGGTCCTTGGCCCTCCCCTGTGTCCCTGCCCCATCTCTAAGGTCGTGGCCCGATCCTTGGCCCTCCCCTGTGTCCCTTCTCCAAGGTCGTGGCCCTGTCCTTGGCCCTCCCCTGTCTCCCTGCCCGTCTCCAGGCTGGTGGCCCGGTCCTTGGCCCTCCCCTGTGTCCCATCTCCAGGCTGGTGGCCCGGTCCTTGGCTGTCCCCTGTGTCCCTGCCCTGTTTCCAAGGTCATGGCCTGATCCTTGGCCTCCCTTGTGTCCGGTCTCCAAGGTCGTAGCCCGGTCCTTGGCCCTCCCGTGTCCCTGCCCCATCTCCAGGCTGGTGGCCCGGTCCTTGGCCCTCCCCTGTGTCCCTGCCCCGTCTCCAAGGTCGTGGCCCGATCCTTGGCCCTCCCCTGTGTCGCATCTCCAGGCTGGTGGCCCGGTCCTTGGCCCTCCCCTGTGTCCCTGCCCCGTCTCCAAGGTCGTGGCCTGATCCTTGGCCTCCCCTGTGTCCTGTCTCCAAGGTCGTAGCCCTGTCCTTGGCCCTCCCCTGTGTCCCGTCTCCAGGCTGTTGGCCCGGTCCTTGGCCCTCCCCTGTGTCCCTGCCCCATCTCCAGGCTGGTGGCCCGGTCCTTGGCCCTCCCCTGTGTCCCTGCCCCGTCTCCAAGGTCGTGGCCCGATCCTTGGCCTCCCCTGTGTCACTTCTCCAAGGTCGTGGCCCGGTCCTTGGCCCTCCCCTGTGTCCCTGCCCCGTCTCCAAGGTCTTGGCCCGGTCGTTGGCCCTCCCATGTGTCCCTGCCCCATCTCCAGGCTGGTGGCCCGGTCCTTGGCCCTCCCCTGTGTCCCTGCCCCATCTCCAGGCTGGTGGCCCGGTCCTTGGCCCTCCCCTGTGTCCCTGCCCCGTCTCCAAGGTCGTGGCCCGGTCCTTGGCCCTCCCCTGTGTCCCGTCTCCAGGCTGGTGGCCCGGTCCTTGGCCCTCCCCTGTGTCCCTGCCCCATTTCCAGGCTGGTGGCCTAGTCCTTGGCCCTCCCCTGTATCCCTGCCCGATCTCCAGGCTGGTGGCCCGGTCCTTGGCTGTCCCCTGTGTCCCTGCCCTGTCTCCAAGGTCGTGGCCTGATCCTTGGCCTCCCTTGTGTCCGGTCTCCAAGGTCGTAGCCCGGTCATTGGCCCTCCCGTGTCCCTGTCCAGTCTCTAGTCTGGTGGCCCAGTCCTTGGCCCTCCCCTGTGTCCCTGCCCCATCTCCAGGCTGGTGGCCCGGTCCTTGGCCCTCCCCTGTGTCCCTTCCCCATCTCCAGGCTGGTGGCCCGGTCCTTGGCCCTCCCCTGTGTCCCTGCCCCGTCTCCAGGCTGGTGACCCTGTCCTTGGCGCTCCCCTGTGTCCCTGCCCCGTCTCCAAGGTTGTGGCCCGGTCATTCGCCCTCCCTTGTGTCCCTGTCCCGTCTCCAAGGTAGTGGCCCAGTCCTTGGCCCTCCCCTGTGTCCCATCTCCAGGCTGGTAGCCCAGTCCTTGGCCCTCCCCTGTGTCCCTGCCCCGTCTCCAAGGTCGTGGCCCGGTCCTTGGCCTTCCCCTGAGTCCCATCTCCAGGCTGGTGGCCCGGTCCTTGGCCCTCCCCTGTGTCCCTGCCCCGTCTCCAGGCTGTTGTCCCGGTCCTTGACCCTCCCCTGTGTCCCATCTACAGGCTGGTGGCCCGGTCCTTGGCCCTCTCCTGTGTCCCTGCCCTGCCTACAAGGTCGTGGCCCGGTCCTTGGCCCTCCCCTGTGTCCCTGCCCCGTCTCCAGGCTGGTGGCCCGGTCCTTGGCCTCCCCTGTGTCCCATCTACAGGCTGGTGGCCCGGTCCTTGGCTGTCCCCTATGTCCCTGCCCTGTCTCCAAGGTCGTGGCCTGATCCTTGGCCTCCCTTGTGTCCGGTCTCCAAGGTCGTAGCCGGGTCCTTGGCCCTCCCGTGTCCCTGTCCAGTCTCTAGTCTGGTGGCCCGGTCCTTGGCGCTCCCCTGTGTCCCTGCCCCGTCTCCAGGCTGGTGGCCCGGTCCTTGGCCCTCCCCTCTGTCCCATCTCCAGGCTGGTGGCCCGGGCCTTGGCCCTCCCCTGTGTCCCTGCCCCATCTCCAAGGTTGTGGCCCATTCCATGGCCCTCCCCTGTGTCCCTGCCCCATCTCCAAGGTTGTGGCCCGGTCCTTGGCCGTCCCCTGTGTCCCTGCCCCGTCTCCAAAGTCGTGACCCGGTCCTTGGTCCTCCCCTGTGTCCCTGCCCCATCTCCAGGTTGGTGGTCCAGTCCTAGGCCCTCCCCTGTGTCCCAGTCCCGTCTCCAAAGTCGTGGCACGGTCCTTGGCCCTCCCCTGTGTCCCATCTCCAGGCTGGTGGCCCGGTCCTTGGCGCTCCCCTGTGTCCCTGCCCCATCTCCAGGCTGGTGGCCCGGTCCTTGGCCCTCCCCTGTATCCCTGCCCCGTCTCCAAGGTCGTGGCCCGATCCTTGGCCTCCCCTGTGTCCCTTTCCCAAGGTCGTGGCCCGGTCCTTGGCCCTCCCCTTTGTCCCATCTCCAAGGTGTTGGCCCGGTCCTTGGCCCTCCCCTGTGTCCCTGCCCCGTCTCAAAGGTAGTGGCCCGGTCGTTGGCCCTCCCCTGTGTCCCTGCCCCATCTCCAGGCTGGTGGTCCAGTCCTAGGCCCTCCCCTGTGTCCCAGTCCCGTCTCCAAGGTCGTGGCCCGGTCCTTGGCCCTCCCCTGTGTCGCATCTCCAGGCTGGTGGCCCGGTCCTTGGCCCTCCCCTGTGTCCCTGCCCCGTCTCCAAGGTCGTGGCCCTGTCCTTGGCCCTCCCCTGTGTCCCTGTCCCGTCTCCAGGCTGGTGGCCCGGTCCTTGGCCCTCCCCTGTGTCCCTGCCCCATCTCCAGGCTGGTGGCCCGGTCCTTGGCCCTCCCCTATGTCCCATCTCCAGGCTGGTGGCCCGGTCCTTGGCCCTCCCCTGTGTCCCTGCCCCGTCTCCAGGCTGGTGGCCTAGTCCTTGGCCCTCCCCTGTATCCCTGCCCGATCTCCAGGCTGGTGGCCCGGTCCTTGGCCCTCCCCTGTGTCCCTGCCCTGTCTCCAAGGTCGTGGCCCGGTCCTTGGCCCTCCCCTGTGTCCCTGCCCCATCTCCAAGGTTGTGGCCCGGTCCTTGGCCTCCCTTGTGTCCGGTCTCAAAGGTCATAGCCCTGTCCTTGGCCCTCCCCTGTGTCCCGTCTCCAGGCTGGTGGCCCGGTCCTTGGCCCTCCCCTGTGTCCCTGCCCCATCTCCAGGCTGCTGGCCTGGTCCTTGGCGCTCCCCTGTGTCCCTGTCCCATCTCCAGGCTGGTGGCCCGGTCCTTGGCACTCCCCTGTGTCCCTGGCCCGTATCCAAGGTCGTGGCCCGGTCCTTGGCCCTCCCCTTTTTCCCTGCCCGATCTCCAGGCTGGTGGCCCAGTCCTTGGCCCTCCCCTGTGTCCCATCTCCAGGCTGGTGGCACTGTCCTTGGCCCTCCCCTGTGTCCCTGCCCCATCTCCAGGCTCGTGGCTCGGTCCTTGGCCCTCCCCTGTGTCCCTGCCCCGTCTCCAGGCTGGTGGCCCGGTCCTTGGCCCTCCCCTGTGTCCAATCTCCAGGCTGGTGGCCCGGTCCTTGGCTGTCCCCTGTGTCCCTGCCCCATCTCCAAGGTCGTGGCCCTATCCTTGGCCTCCCCTGTGTCCCTTCTCCAAGGTCGTGGCCCGGTCCTTGGCCCTCCCCGGTGTCCCGTCTCCAAGGTCGTGGCCCGGTCCTTGGCCCTCCCCTGTGTCCCTGCCCCGTCTCAAAGGTAGTGGCCCGGTCCTTGGCCCTCCCCTGTTTCCCTGTCCCGTCTCCAGCCTGGTGGCCTAGTCCTTGGCCCTCCCCTGTATCCCTGTCCGATCTCCAGGCTGGTGGCCCGGTCCTTGGCCCTCCCCTGTGTCCCTGCCCCGTCTCCAAGGTGGTGGCCCGGTCCTTGGCCCTCCCCTGTGTCCCATCTCCATGCTGGTGGCCCGATCCTTGGCCTCCCCTGTGTCCGGTCTCAAAAGTCATAGCCCTGTCCTTGGCCCTCCCCTGTGTCCCGTCTCCAGGCTAGTGGCCCAGTCCTTGGCCCTCCCCTGTGTCCCTGCCCCGTCTCCAAGGTCGTGGCCCAGTCGTTAGCCCTCCCCTGTGTCCCATCTCCAGGCTGGTGGCCCGGTCCTTGGTGCTCCCCTGTGTCCCTGCCCCGTCTCCAGGCTGGTGACCCAGTCCTTGGCCCTCCCCTGTGTCCAATCTCCAGGCTGGTGGCCCGGTCCTTGGCCCTCCCCTGTGTCCCTGTCCCGTCTCCAAGGTCGTGGCCCGGTCCTTGGCCCTCCCCTGTGTCCCGTCTCCAGGCTGGTGGCCCGGTCCTTGGCCCTCCCCTGTGTCCCTGCCCTGTCTCCAAGGTCATGGCCCAGTCCTTGGCCCTCCCCTGTGTCCCCGCCCCGTCTCCAAGGTCGTGGCCCGGTCCTTGGCCCTCCCCTGTGTCCCTGCCCCATCTCCAAGGTCGTGGCCTAGTCCTTGGCCTCCCCTGTGTCCCGTCTCCAAGGTCGTGGCCCGGTCCTTGGCCCTCCCCTGTGTCCCTGCCCCGTCTCCAAGGTCGTGGCCCTATCCTTGGCCTCCCCTGTGTCCCTGCCCCATCTCCAAGGTCGTGGCCCGGTCCTTGGCCCTCCCCTGTGTCCCTGCCCCGTCTCCAAGGTCGTGGCCTGATCCTTGGCCTCCCCTGTGTCCTGTCTCCAAGGTCGTAGCCCTGTCCTTGGCCCTCCCCTGTGTCCCGTCTCCAGGCTGGTGGCCTAGTCCTTGGCCCTCCCCTGTGTCCCTGCCCCAACTCCAGGCTGGTGGCCCGGTCCTTGGTGCTCCCCTGTGTCCCTGCCCCATCTCCAGGCTGGTGGCCCAGTCCTTGGCCCTCCCCTGTGTCCAATCTCCAGGCTGGTGGCCCGGTCGTTCACCCTACCCTGTGTCCCTGCCCTATCTCCAAGGTGGTGGCCCGGTCCTTGGCCCTCCCCTGTGTCCCGTCTCCAGGCTGGTGGCCCGGTCCTTGGCCCTCCCCTGTGTCCCTGCCCTGTCTCCAAGGTCATGGCCTGGTCCTTGGCCCTCCCCTGTGTCCCTGCCCCGTCTCCAAGGTCGTGGCCCGGTCCTTGGCCCTCCCCTGTGTCCCTGCCCCGTCTCCAAGGTCGTGGCCTAGTCCTTGGCCTCCCCTTTGTCCCGTCTCCAAGGTCGTGGCCCGGTCCTTGGCCCTCCCCTGTGTCCCTGCCCAGTCTTCAGGCTGGTGGCCCGGTCCTTGGTGCTCCCCTGTGTCCCTGCCCCATCTCCAAGGTCGTGGCCCGGCCCTTGGCCCTCCCCTGTGTCCCTGTCCCGTCTCCAGGCTGGTGGCCCGGTCCTTGGCCCTCCCCTATGTCCCTGCCCCATCTCCAAGGTCGTGGCCTGATCCTTGGCCTCCCCTGTGTCCCTTCTCCAAGGTTGTGGCCCAGTCCTTGGCCCTCCCCTGTGTCCCTGTCCCGTCTCCAGGCTGGTGGCCCGGTCCTTGGCCCTCCCCTGTGTCCCTGTCCCGTCTCCAGGCTGGTGGCCCGGTCCTTGGCCCTCCCCTGTGTCCCTGTCCCATCTCCAGGCTGGTGGCCCGGTCCTTGGCCCTCCCCTGTGTCCCTGCCCCGTCTCCAAGGTCGTGGCCCGGTCCTTGGCCCTCCCCTGTGTCGCATCTCCAGGCTGGTGGCCCGGTCCTTGGCCCTCCCCTGTGTCCCTGCCCCGTCTCGAAGGTCGTGGCCTGATCCTTGGCCTCCCCTGTGTCCTGTCTCCAAGGTCGTAGCCCTGTCCTTGGCCCTGCCCTGTGTCCCGTCTCCAGGCTGGTGGCCCGGTCCTTGGCCCTCCCATGTGTCCCTGCCCCATCTCCAGGCTGGTGGCCCGGTCCTTGGCCCTCCCCTGTGTCCCTGCCCCGTCTCCAAGGTCGTGGCCTAGTCCTTGGCCTCCCCTTTGTCCCGTCTCCAAGGTCGTGGCCCGGTCCTTGGCCCTCCCCTATGTCCCTGCCCCATCTCCAAGGTCGTGGCCTGATCCTTGGCCTCCCCTGTGTCCCTTCTCCAAGGTTGTGGCCCGGTCCTTGGCCCTCCCCTGTGTCCCTGTCCCGTCTCCAAGGTTGTGGCCCGGTCCTTGGCCCTCCCCTGTGTCCCTGTCCCGTCTCCAGGCTGGTGGCCCGGTCCTTGGCCCTCCCCTGTGTCCCTGCCCCATCTCCAGGCTGGTGGCCCGGTCCTTGGCCCTCCCCTGTGTCCCTGCCCCGTCTCCAAGGTCGTGGCCTGATCCTTGGCCTCCCCTGTGTCCTGTCTCCAAGGTCGTAGCCCTGTCCTTGGCCCTGCCCTGTGTCCCGTCTCCAGGCTGGTGGCCCGGTCCTTGGCCTTCCCATGTGTCCCTGCCACATCTCCAGGCTGGTGGCCCGGTCCTTGGCCCTCCCCTGTGTCCCTGCCCCGTCTCCAAGGTCGTGGCCTAGTCCTTGGCCTCCCCTTTGTCCCGTCTCCAAGGTCGTGGCCCGGTCCTTGGCCCTCCCCTGTGTCCCTGCCCCGTCTCCAAGGTCGTGGCCCGGTCCTTGGCCTCCCCTGTGTCCCTGCCCCATCTCCAAGGTCGTGGCCCGGTCCTTGGCCCTCCCCTGTGTCCCTGCCCCGTCTCCAAGGTCGTGGCCTGATCCTTGGCCTCCCCTGTGTCCTGTCTCCAAGGTCGTAGCCCTGTCCTTGGCCCTCCCCTGTGTCCCGTCTCCAGGCTGGTGGCCTAGTCCTTGGCCCTCCCCTGTGTCCCTGCCCCATCTCCAGGCTGGTGGCCCGGTCCTTGGTGCTCCCCTGTGTCCCTGCCCCGTCTCCAGGCTGGTGGCCCAGTCCTTGGCCCTCCCCTGTGTCCAATCTCCAGGCTGGTGGCCCGGTCGTTCACCCTACCCTGTGTCCCTGCCCTATCTCCAAGGTGGTGGCCCGGTCCTTGGCCCTCCCCTGTGTCCCGTCTCCAGGCTGGTGGCCCGGTCCTTGGCCCTCCCCTGTGTCCCTGCCCTGTCTCCAAGGTCATGGCCTGGTCCTTGGCCCTCCCCTGTGTCCCTGCCCCGTCTCCAAGGTCGTGGCCCGGTCCTTGGCCCTCCCCTGTGTCCCTGCCCCGTCTCCAAGGTCGTGGCCTAGTCCTTGGCCTCCCCTTTGTCCCGTCTCCAAGGTCGTGGCCCGGTCCTTGGCCCTCCCCTGTGTCCCTGCCCAGTCTTCAGGCTGGTGGCCCGGTCCTTGGTGCTCCCCTGTGTCCCTGCCCCATCTCCAAGGTCGTGGCCCGGCCCTTGGCCCTCCCCTGTGTCCCTGTCCCGTCTCCAGGCTGGTGGCCCGGTCCTTGGCCCTCCCCTATGTCCCTGCCCCATCTCCAAGGTCGTGGCCTGATCCTTGGCCTCCCCTGTGTCCCTTCTCCAAGGTTGTGGCCCGGTCCTTGGCCCTCCCCTGTGTCCCTGTCCCGTCTCCAAGGTTGTGGCCCGGTCCTTGGCCCTCCCCTGTGTCCCTGTCCCGTCTCCAGGCTGGTGGCCCGGTCCTTGGCCCTCCCCTGTGTCCCTGTCCCATCTCCAGGCTGGTGGCCCGGTCCTTGGCCCTCCCCTGTGTCCCTGCCCCGTCTCCAAGGTCGTGGCCCGGTCCTTGACCCTCCCCTGTGTCGCATCTCCAGGCTGGTGGCCCAGTCCTTGGCCCTCCCCTGTGTCCCTGCCCCGTCTGCAAGGTCGTGGCCTGATCCTTGGCCTCCCCTGTGTCCTGTCTCCAAGGTCGTAGCCATGTCCTTGGCCCTCCCCTGTGTCCCGTCTCCAGGCTGGTGGCCCGGTCCTTGGCCCTCCCCTGTGTCCCATCTCCAGGCTGGTGGCCCGGTCCTTGGCCCTCCCCTGTGTCCCTGCCCGATCTCCAGGTTGGTGGCCCGGTCCTTGGCCCTCCCCTGTGTCCAATCTCCAGACTGGTGGCCCGGTCCTTGGCCCTCCCCTGTGTCCCTGCCCTATCTCCAAGGTGGTGGCCCGGTCCTTGGCCCTCCCCTGTGTCCCGTCTCCAGGCTGGTGGCCCGGTCCTTGGCCCTCCCCTGTGTCCCTGCCCCGTCTCCAAGGTTGTGGCCCGGTCCTTGGTGCTCCCCTGTGTCCCTGCCCCGTCTCCAAGGTCGTGGCCTAGTCCTTGGCCTCCCCTGTGTCCCGTCTCCAAGGTCGTGGCCCGGTCCTTGGCCCTCCCCTGTGTCCCATCTCCAGGCTGGTGGCCCGGTCCTTGGCCCTCCCCTGTGTCCCTGCCCCGTCTCAAATGGTCGTGGCCCGGTCCTTGGCCCTCCCCTGTGTCCCATCTCCAGGCTGGTGGCCCGGTCCTTGGCCCTCCCCTGTGTCCCTGCCCCATCTCCAGGTTGGTGGCCCGGTCCTTGGCCCTCCCCTGTCTCCAATCTCCAGGCTGGTGGCCCGGTCCTTGGCCCTCCCCTGTGTCCCTGCCCTAACTCCAAGGTGGTGGCCCGGTCCTTGGCCCTCCCCTGTGTCCCGTCTCCAGGCTGGTGGCCCGGTCCTTGGCCCTCCCCTGTGTCCCTGCCCCGTCTCCAAGGTTGTGGCCCGGTCCTTGGTGCTCCCCTGTGTCCCTGCCCCATCTCCAAGGTCGTGGCCCGGTCCTTGGCCCTCCCCTGTGTCCCTGCCCCGTCTCCAAGGTCGTGGCCTAGTCCTTGGCCTCCCCTTTGTCCCGTCTCCAAGGTCGTGGCCCGGTCCTTGGCCCTCCCCTGTGTCCCGTCTCCAGGCTGGTGGCCCGGTCCTTGGCCCTCCCCTGTGTCCCTGCCCTGTCTCAAATGGTCGTGGCCCGGCCCTTGGCCCTCCCCTGTGTCCCTGCCCCGTCTCCAGGCTGGTGGCCCGGTCCTTGGCCCTCCCCTATGTCCCTGCCCCATCTCCAAGGTCGTGGCCTGATCCTTGGCCTCCCCTGTGTCCCTTCTCCAAGGTCGTGGCCCGGTCGTTGGCCCTCCCCTGTGTCCCTGCCCCGTCTCCAAGGTCGTGGCCTGATCCTTGGCCTCCCCTGTGTCCTGTCTCCAAGGTCGTAGCCCTGTCCTTGGCCCTCCCCTGTGTCCCGTCTCCAGGCTGGTGGCCTAGTCCTTGGCCCTCCCCTGTGTCCCTGCCCCAACTCCAGGCTGGTGGCCCGGTCCTTGGTGCTCCCCTGTGTCCCTGCCCCATCTCCAGGCTGGTGGCCCAGTCCTTGGCCCTCCCCTGTGTCCAATCTCCAGGCTGGTGGCCCGGTCGTTCACCCTACCCTGTGTCCCTGCCCTATCTCCAAGGTGGTGGCCCGGTCCTTGGCCCTCCCCTGTGTCCCGTCTCCAGGCTGGTGGCCCGGTCCTTGGCCCTCCCCTGTGTCCCTGCCCTGTCTCCAAGGTCATGGCCTGGTCCTTGGCCCTCCCCTGTGTCCCTGCCCCGTCTCCAAGGTCGTGGCCCGGTCCTTGGCCCTCCCCTGTGTCCCTGCCCCGTCTCCAAGGTCGTGGCCTAGTCCTTGGCCTCCCCTTTGTCCCGTCTCCAAGGTCGTGGCCCGGTCCTTGGCCCTCCCCTGTGTCCCTGCCCAGTCTTCAGGCTGGTGGCCCGGTCCTTGGTGCTCCCCTGTGTCCCTGCCCCATCTCCAAGGTCGTGGCCCGGCCCTTGGCCCTCCCCTGTGTCCCTGTCCCGTCTCCAGGCTGGTGGCCCGGTCCTTGGCCCTCCCCTATGTCCCTGCCCCATCTCCAAGGTCGTGGCCTGATCCTTGGCCTCCCCTGTGTCCCTTCTCCAAGGTTGTGGCCCAGTCCTTGGCCCTCCCCTGTGTCCCTGTCCCGTCTCCAGGCTGGTGGCCCGGTCCTTGGCCCTCCCCTGTGTCCCTGTCCCGTCTCCAGGCTGGTGGCCCGGTCCTTGGCCCTCCCCTGTGTCCCTGTCCCATCTCCAGGCTGGTGGCCCGGTCCTTGGCCCTCCCCTGTGTCCCTGCCCCGTCTCCAAGGTCGTGGCCCGGTCCTTGGCCCTCCCCTGTGTCGCATCTCCAGGCTGGTGGCCCGGTCCTTGGCCCTCCCCTGTGTCCCTGCCCCGTCTCGAAGGTCGTGGCCTGATCCTTGGCCTCCCCTGTGTCCTGTCTCCAAGGTCGTAGCCCTGTCCTTGGCCCTGCCCTGTGTCCCGTCTCCAGGCTGGTGGCCCGGTCCTTGGCCCTCCCATGTGTCCCTGCCCCATCTCCAGGCTGGTGGCCCGGTCCTTGGCCCTCCCCTGTGTCCCTGCCCCGTCTCCAAGGTCGTGGCCTAGTCCTTGGCCTCCCCTTTGTCCCGTCTCCAAGGTCGTGGCCCGGTCCTTGGCCCTCCCCTATGTCCCTGCCCCATCTCCAAGGTCGTGGCCTGATCCTTGGCCTCCCCTGTGTCCCTTCTCCAAGGTTGTGGCCCGGTCCTTGGCCCTCCCCTGTGTCCCTGTCCCGTCTCCAAGGTTGTGGCCCGGTCCTTGGCCCTCCCCTGTGTCACTGTCCCGTCTCCAGGCTGGTGGCCCGGTCCTTGGCCCTCCCCTGTGTCCCTGCCCCATCTCCAGGCTGGTGGCCCGGTCCTTGGCCCTCCCCTGTGTCCCTGCCCCGTCTCCAAGGTCGTGGCCCGGTCCTTGGCCCTCCCCTGTGTCGCATCTCCAGGCTGGTGGCCCGGTCCTTGGCCCTCCCCTGTGTCCCTGCCCCGTCTCCAAGGTCGTGGCCTGATCCTTGGCCTCCCCTGTGTCCTGTCTCCAAGGTCGTAGCCCTGTCCTTGGCCCTGCCCTGTGTCCCGTCTCCAGGCTGGTGGCCCGGTCCTTGGCCCTCCCATGTGTCCCTGCCCCATCTCCAGGCTGGTGGCCCGGTCCTTGGCCCTCCCCTGTGTCCCTGCCCCGTCTCCAAGGTCGTGGCCTAGTCCTTGGCCTCCCCTTTGTCCCGTCTCCAAGGTCGTGGCCCGGTCCTTGGCCCTCCCCTGTGTCCCTGCCCCGTCTCCAAGGTCGTGGCCCGGTCCTTGGCCTCCCCTGTGTCCCTGCCCCATCTCCAAGGTCGTGGCCCGGTCCTTGGCCCTCCCCTGTGTCCCTGCCCCGTCTCCAAGGTCGTGGCCTGATCCTTGGCCTCCCCTGTGTCCCTTCTCCAAGGTTGTGGCCCGGTCCTTGGCCCTCCCCTGTGTCCCTGTCCCGTCTCCAAGGTTGTGGCCCGGTCCTTGGCCCTCCCCTGTGACCCTGTCCCGTCTCCAGGCTGGTGGCCCGGTCCTTGGCCCTCCCCTGTGTCCCTGTCCCATCTCCAGGCTGGTGGCCCGGTCCTTGGCCCTCCCCTGTGTCCCTGCCCCGTCTCCAAGGTCGTGGCCCGGTCCTTGACCCTCCCCTGTGTCGCATCTCCAGGCTGGTGGCCCAGTCCTTGGCCCTCCCCTGTGTCCCTGCCCCGTCTGCAAGGTCGTGGCCTGATCCTTGGCCTCCCCTGTGTCCTGTCTCCAAGGTCGTAGCCCTGTCCTTGGCCCTCCCCTGTGTCCCGTCTCCAGGCTGGTGGCCCGGTCCTTGGCCCTCCCCTGTGTCCCATCTCCAGGCTGGTGGCCCGGTCCTTGGCCCTCCCCTGTGTCCCTGCCCGATCTCCAGGTTGGTGGCCCGGTCCTTGGCCCTCCCCTGTGTCCAATCTCCAGACTGGTGGCCCGGTCCTTGGCCCTCCCCTGTGTCCCTGCCCTATCTCCAAGGTGGTGGCCCGGTCCTTGGCCCTCCCCTGTGTCCCGTCTCCAGGCTGGTGGCCCGGTCCTTGGCCCTCCCCTGTGTCCCTGCCCCGTCTCCAAGGTTGTGGCCCGGTCCTTGGTGCTCCCCTGTGTCCCTGCCCCGTCTCCAAGGTCGTGGCCTAGTCCTTGGCCTCCCCTGTGTCCCGTCTCCAAGGTCGTGGCCCGGTCCTTGGCCCTCCCCTGTGTCCCATCTCCAGGCTGGTGGCCCGGTCCTTGGCCCTCCCCTGTGTCCCTGCCCCGTCTCAAATGGTCGTGGCCCGGTCCTTGGCCCTCCCCTGTGTCCCATCTCCAGGCTGGTGGCCCGGTCCTTGGCCCTCCCCTGTGTCCCTGCCCCATCTCCAGGTTGGTGGCCCGGTCCTTGGCCCTCCCCTGTCTCCAATCTCCAGACTGGTGGCCCGGTCCTTGGCCCTCCCCTGTGTCCCTGCCCTAACTCCAAGGTGGTGGCCCGGTCCTTGGCCCTCCCCTGTGTCCCGTCTCCAGGCTGGTGGCCCGGTCCTTGGCCCTCCCCTGTGTCCCTGCCCCATCTCCAAGGTCGTGGCCCGGTCCTTGGCCCTCCCCTGTGTCCCTGCCCCGTCTCCAAGGTCGTGGCCTAGTCCTTGGCCTCCCCTTTGTCCCGTCTCCAAGGTCGTGGCCCGGTCCTTGGCCCTCCCCTGTGTCCCGTCTCCAGGCTGGTGGCCCGGTCCTTGGCCCTCCCCTGTGTCCCTGCCCTGTCTCAAATGGTCGTGGCCCGGCCCTTGGCCCTCCCCTGTGTCCCTGCCCCGTCTCCAGGCTGGTGGCCCGGTCCTTGGCCCTCCCCTATGTCCCTGCCCCATCTCCAAGGTCGTGGCCTGATCCTTGGCCTCCCCTGTGTCCCTTCTCCAAGGTCGTGGCCCGGTCGTTGGCCCTCCCCTGTGTCCCTGCCCCGTCTCCAAGGTCGTGGCCTGATCCTTGGCCTCCCCTGTGTCCTGTCTCCAAGGTCGTAGCCCTGTCCTTGGCCCTGCCCTGTGTCCCGTCTCCAGGCTGGTGGCCTAGTCCTTGGCCCTCCCCTGTGTCCCTGCCCCAACTCCAGGCTGGTGGCCCGGTCCTTGGTGCTCCCCTGTGTCCCTGCCCCATCTCCAGGCTGGTGGCCCAGTCCTTGGCCCTCCCCTGTGTCCAATCTTCAGACTGGTGGCCCGGTCGTTCACCCTACCCTGTGTCCCTGCCCTATCTTCAAGGTGGTGGCCCGGTCCTTGGCCCTCCCCTGTGTCCCGTCTCCAGGCTGGTGGCCCGGTCCTTGGCCCTCCCCTGTGTCCCTGCCCTGTCTCCAAGGTCATGGCCTGGTCCTTGGCCCTCCCCTGTGTCCCTGCCCCGTCTCCAAGGTCGTGGCCCGGTCCTTGGCCCTCCCCTGTGTCCCTGCCCCGTCTCCAAGGTCGTGGCCTAGTCCTTGGCCTCCCCTTTGTCCCGTCTCCAAGGTCGTGGCCCGGTCCTTGGCCCTCCCCTGTGTCCCTGCCCAGTCTTCAGGCTGGTGGCCCGGTCCTTGGTGCTCCCCTGTGTCCCTGCCCCATCTCCAAGGTCGTGGCCCGGCCCTTGGCCCTCCCCTGTGTCCCTGTCCCGTCTCCAGGCTGGTGGCCCGGTCCTTGGCCCTCCCCTATGTCCCTGCCCCATCTCCAAGGTCGTGGCCTGATCCTTGGCCTCCCCTGTGTCCCTTCTCCAAGGTTGTGGCCCAGTCCTTGGCCCTCCCCTGTGTCCCTGTCCCGTCTCCAAGGTTGTGGCCCGGTCCTTGGCCCTCCCCTGTGTCCCTGTCCCGTCTCCAGGCTGGTGGCCCGGTCCTTGGCCCTCCCCTGTGTCCCTGCCCCATCTCCAGGCTGGTGGCCCGGTCCTTGGCCCTCCCCTGTGTCCCTGCCCCGTCTCCAAGGTCGTGGCCCGGTCCTTGGCCCTCCCCTGTGTCGCATCTCCAGGCTGGTGGCCCGGTCCTTGGCCCTCCCCTGTGTCCCTGCCCCGTCTCCAAGGTCGTGGCCTGATCCTTGGCCTCCCCTGTGTCCTGTCTCCAAGGTCGTAGCCCTGTCCTTGGCCCTGCCCTGTGTCCCGTCTCCAGGCTGGTGGCCCGGTCCTTGGCCCTCCCATGTGTCCCTGCCCCATCTCCAGGCTGGTGGCCCGGTCCTTGGCCCTCCCCTGTGTCCCTGCCCCGTCTCCAAGGTCGTGGCCTAGTCCTTGGCCTCCCCTTTGTCCCGTCTCCAAGGTCGTGGCCCGGTCCTTGGCCCTCCCCTGTGTCCCTGCCCCGTCTCCAAGGTCGTGGCCCGGTCCTTGGCCTCCCCTGTGTCCCTGCCCCATCTCCAAGGTCGTGGCCCGGTCCTTGGCCCTCCCCTGTGTCCCTGCCCCGTCTCCAAGGTCGTGGCCTGATCCTTGGCCTCCCCTGTGTCCTGTCTCCAAGGTCGTAGCCCTGTCCTTGGCCCTCCCCTGTGTCCCGTCTCCAGGCTGGTGGCCTAGTCCTTGGCCCTCCCCTGTGTCCCTGCCCCATCTCCAGGCTGGTGGCCCGGTCCTTGGTGCTCCCCTGTGTCCCTGCCCCGTCTCCAGGCTGGTGGCCCAGTCCTTGGCCCTCCCCTGTGTCCAATCTCCAGGCTGGTGGCCCGGTCGTTCACCCTACCCTGTGTCCCTGCCCTATCTCCAAGGTGGTGGCCCGGTCCTTGGCCCTCCCCTGTGTCCCGTCTCCAGGCTGGTGGCCCGGTCCTTGGCCCTCCCCTGTGTCCCTGCCCTGTCTCCAAGGTCATGGCCTGGTCCTTGGCCCTCCCCTGTGTCCCTGCCCCGTCTCCAAGGTCGTGGCCCGGTCCTTGGCCCTCCCCTGTGTCCCTGCCCCGTCTCCAAGGTCGTGGCCTAGTCCTTGGCCTCCCCTTTGTCCCGTCTCCAAGGTCGTGGCCCGGTCCTTGGCCCTCCCCTGTGTCCCTGCCCAGTCTTCAGGCTGGTGGCCCGGTCCTTGGTGCTCCCCTGTGTCCCTGCCCCATCTCCAAGGTCGTGGCCCGGCCCTTGGCCCTCCCCTGTGTCCCTGTCCCGTCTCCAGGCTGGTGGCCCGGTCCTTGGCCCTCCCCTATGTCCCTGCCCCATCTCCAAGGTCGTGGCCTGATCCTTGGCCTCCCCTGTGTCCCTTCTCCAAGGTTGTGGCCCGGTCCTTGGCCCTCCCCTGTGTCCCTGTCCCGTCTCCAAGGTTGTGGCCCGGTCCTTGGCCCTCCCCTGTGTCCCTGTCCCGTCTCCAGGCTGGTGGCCCGGTCCTTGGCCCTCCCCTGTGTCCCTGTCCCATCTGCAGGCTGGTGGCCCGGTCCTTGGCCCTCCCCTGTGTCCCTGCCCCGTCTCCAAGGTCGTGGCCCGGTCCTTGACCCTCCCCTGTGTCGCATCTCCAGGCTGGTGGCCCAGTCCTTGGCCCTCCCCTGTGTCCCTGCCCCGTCTCCAAGGTCGTGGCCTGATCCTTGGCCTCCCCTGTGTCCTGTCTCCAAGGTCGTAGCCCTGTCCTTGGCCCTCCCCTGTGTCCCGTCTCCAGGCTGGTGGCCCGGTCCTTGGCCCTCCCCTGTGTCCCATCTCCAGGCTGGTGGCCCGGTCCTTGGCCCTCCCCTGTGTCCCTGCCCGATCTCCAGGTTGGTGGCCCGGTCCTTGGCCCTCCCCTGTGTCCAATCTCCAGACTGGTGGCCCGGTCCTTGGCCCTCCCCTGTGTCCCTGCCCTATCTCCAAGGTGGTGGCCCGGTCCTTGGCCCTCCCCTGTGTCCCGTCTCCAGGCTGGTGGCCCGGTCCTTGGCCCTCCCCTGTGTCCCTGCCCCGTCTCCAAGGTTGTGGCCCGGTCCTTGGTGCTCCCCTGTGTCCCTGCCCCGTCTCCAAGGTCGTGGCCTAGTCCTTGGCCTCCCCTGTGTCCCGTCTCCAAGGTCGTGGCCCGGTCCTTGGCCCTCCCCTGTGTCCCATCTCCAGGCTGGTGGCCCGGTCCTTGGCCCTCCCCTGTGTCCCTGCCCCGTCTCAAATGGTCGTGGCCCGGTCCTTGGCCCTCCCCTGTGTCCCATCTCCAGGCTGGTGGCCCGGTCCTTGGCCCTCCCCTGTGTCCCTGCCCCATCTCCAGGTTGGTGGCCCGGTCCTTGGCCCTCCCCTGACTCCAATCTCCAGACTGGTGGCCCGGTCCTTGGCCCTCCCCTGTGTCCCTGCCCTAACTCCAAGGTGGTGGCCCAGTCCTTGGCCCTCCCCTGTGTCCCGTCTCCAGGCTGGTGGCCCGGTCCTTGGCCCTCCCCTGTGTCCCTGCCCCGTCTCCAAGGTTGTGGCCCGGTCCTTGGTGCTCCCCTGTGTCCCTGCCCCATCTCCAAGGTCGTGGCCCGGTCCTTGGCCCTCCCCTGTGTCCCTGCCCCGTCTCCAAGGTCGTGGCCTAGTCCTTGGCCTCCCCTTTGTCCCGTCTCCAAGGTCGTGGCCCGGTCCTTGGCCCTCCCCTGTGTCCCGTCTCCAGGCTGGTGGCCCGGTCCTTGGCCCTCCCCTGTGTCCCTGCCCTGTCTCAAATGGTCGTGGCCCGGCCCTTGGCCCTCCCCTGTGTCCCTGCCCCGTCTCCAGGCTGGTGGCCCGGTCCTTGGCCCTCCCCTATGTCCCTGCCCCATCTCCAAGGTCGTGGCCTGATCCTTGGCCTCCCCTGTGTCCCTTCTCCAAGGTCGTGGCCCGGTCGTTGGCCCTCCCCTGTGTCCCTGCCCCGTCTCCAAGGTCGTGGCCCGGTCCTTGGCTGTCCCCTGTGTCCCTGCCCCGTCTCCAAGGTCGTGGCCCGGTCCTTGGCCCTCCCCTGTGTCCCTGTCCCTTCTCCAGGCTGGTGGCCTAGTCCTTGGCCCTCCCCTGTGTCCCTGACCAATCTCCAGGCTGGTGGCCCGGTCCTTGGCCCTCCCCTGTGTCGCATCTCCAGGCTGGTGGCCCGGTCCTTGGCCCTCCCCTGTGTCCCTGCCCCGTCTCCAAGGTCGTGGCCTGATCCTTGGCCCTCCCCTGTGTCCTGTCTCCAAGGTCGTGGCCCGGTCCTTGGCCCTCCCCTGTGTCCCTGCCCCGTCTCCAAGGTCGTGGCCTAGTCCTTGGCCTCCCCTTTGTCCCGTCTCCAAGGTCGTGGCCCGGTCCTTGGCCCTCCCCTGTGTCCCTGCCCAGTCTCCAGGCTGGTGGCCCGGTCCTTGGTGCTCCCCTGTGTCCCTGCCCCATGTCCAAGGTCGTGGCCCGGCCCTTGGCCCTCCCCTGTGTCCCTGTCCCGTCTCCAGGCTGGTGGCCCGGTCCTTGGCCCTCCCCTATGTCCCTGCTCCATCTCCAAGGTCGTGGCCTGATCCTTGGCCTCCCCTGTGTCCCTACTCCAAGGTCGCGGCCCGGCCCTTGGCCCTCCCCTGTGTCCCTGTCCCTTCTCCAAGGTTGTGGCCCGGTCCTTGGCCCTCCCCTGTGTCCCTGTCCCGTCTCCAGGCTGGTGGCCTAGTCCTTGGCCCTCCCCTGTGTCCCTGCCCCGTCTCCAAGGTCGTGGCCCGATCCTTGGCCCTCCCCTGTGTCGCATCTCCAGGCTGGTGGCCCGGTCCTTGGCCCTCCCCTGTGTCCCTGCCCCGTCTCCAAGGTCGTGGCCTGATCCTTGGCCTCCCCTGTGTCCTGTCTCCAAGGTCGTAGCCCTGTCCTTGGCCCTCCCCTGTGTCCCGTCTCCAGGCTGGTGGCCCGGTCCTTGGCCCTCCCCTGTGTCCCTGCCCCATCTCCAGGCTGGTGGCCCGGTCCTTGGCCCTCCCCTGTGTCCCATCTCCAGGCTGGTGGCCCAGTCCTTGGCCCTCCCCTGTGTCCCTGCCCCATCTCCAGGCTGGTGGCCCAGTCCTTGGCCCTCCCCTGTGTCCAATCTTCAGACTGGTGGCGCGGTCCTTGGCCCTCCCCTGTGTCCCTGCCCTATCTCCAAGGTGGTGGCCCGGTCCTTGGCCCTCCCCTGTGTCCCGTCTCCAGGCTGGTGGCCCGGTCCTTGGCCCTCCCCTGTGTCCCTTCCCTGTCTCCAAGGTTGTGGCCCGGTCCTTGGTGCTCCCCTGTGTCCCTGCCCCATCTCCAGGCTGGTGGCCCGGTCCTTGGCCCTTCCCTGTGTCCCTGCCCCGTCTCCAAGGTCGTGGCCTTGTCCTTGGCCTCCCCTTTGTCCCGTCTCCAAGGTCGTGGCCCGGTCCTTGGCCCTCCCCTGTGTCCCGTCTCCAGGCTGGTGGCCCGGTCCTTGGCCCTCCCCTGTGTCCCTGCCCCTTCTCAAATGGTCGTGGCCCGGCCCTTGGCCCTCCCCTGTGTCTCTGTCCCGTCTCCAGGCTGGTGGCCCGGTCCTTGGCCCTCCCCTATGTCCCTGCCCAATCTCCAAGGTCGTGGCCTGATCCTTGGCCTCCCCTGTGTCCCTTCTCCAAGGTCGTGGCCCGGTCCTTGGCCCTGCCCTGTGTCCCTGCCCCGTCTCCAAGGTCGTGGCCCGGTCCTTGGCCCTCCCCTGTGTCCCTGCACCGTCTCCAAGGTTGTGGCCCGGTCCTTGGCCCTCCCCTGTGTCCCTGTCCCGTCTCCAGGCTGGTGGCCTAGTCCTTGGCCCTCCCCTGTGTCCCTGCCCCATCTCCAGGCTGGTGGCCCGGTCCTTGGCCCTCCCCTGTGTCGTATCTACAGGCTGGTAGCCCGGTCCTTGGCCCTCCCCTGTGTCCCTGCCCCGTCTCCAAGGTCGTGGCCTAGTCCTTGGCCCTCCCCTGTGTCCTGTCTCCAAGGTTGTGGCCCTGTCCTTGGCCCTCCCCTGTGTCCCGTCTCCAGGCTGGTGGCCCGGTCCTTGGCCCTCCCCTGTGTCCCTGCCCCATCTCCAGGCTGGTGGCCCGGTCCTTGGCCCTCCCCTGTGTCCCATCTCCAGGCTGGTGGCCCGGTCCTTGGTGCTCCCCTGTGTCCCTGCCCCGTCTCCAGGCTGGTGGCCCAGTCCTTGGCCCTCCCCTGTGTCCCTGCCCTGTCCCCAAGGTCATGGCCCAGTCCTTGGCCCTCCCTTGTGTCCCTGCCCCATCTCCAGGCTGGTGGCCCGGTCCTTGGCCCTCCCCTGTGTCCCTGCCCCGTCTCCAAGGTTGTGGCCCGGTCCTTGGCCCTCCCCTGTGTCCAATCTCCAGGCTGGTGGCCCGGTCGTTGGCCCTCCCCTGTGTCCCTGCCCTGTCTCCAAGGTCATGGCCCAGTCCTTGGCCCTCCCCTGTGTCCCTGCCCCGTCTCCAAGGTCGTGGCCCGGTCGTTGGCCCTCCCCTGTGTCCCTGCCCCGTCTCCAAGGTCGTGGCCTAGTCCTTGGCCCTCCCCTTTGTCCCGTCTCCAAGGTCGTGGCCCGGTCCTTGGCCCTCCCCTGTGTCCAGTCTCCAGGCTGGTGGCCTGGTCTTTGGCCCTCCCCTGTGTCCCTGTCCCGTCTCCAAGGTCGTGGCCCGGTCCTTGGCCCTCCCCTGTGTCCCTGTCCCGTCTCCAGGCTGGTGGCCTAGTGCTTGGCCCTCCCCTGTGTCCCTGCCCCATCTCGAGGCTGGTGGCCCGGTCCTTGGCCCTCTTCTGTGTCCCTGACCCATCTCCAGGCTGGTGGCCCGGTCCTTGGCCCTCCCCTGTGTCCCTGCCCCGTCTCCCACGTTGTGGCCCATTCCTTGGCCCTCCCCTGTGTCCCTGCCCGTCTCCAATGCTGTGGCCCGGTCCTTGGCCCTCCCCTGTGTCGCATCTCCAGGCTGGTGGCCCAGTCCTTGGCCCTCCCCTATGTCCCTGCCCCATCTCCAAGGTCGTGGCCTGATCCTTGGCCTCCCCTGTGTCCTGTCTCCAAGGTCGTAGCCCTGTCCTTGGCCCTCCCCTGTGTCCCTGCCCCGTCTCCAGGCTGGTGGCCCGGTCCTTGGCCCTCTCCTGTGTCCCATCTCCAGACTGGTGGCCCAGTCCTTGGCCCTCCCCTGTGTCCCTTCCCTGTCTCCAAGGTTGTGGCCCGGTCCTTGGCCCTCCCCTGTGTCCCTTCCCTGTCTCCAAGGTTGTGGCCCGGTCCTTGGCCCTCCCCTGTGTCCCTGCCCCGTCTCCAAGGTCGTGGCCCGGTCCTTGGCCCTCCCCTGTGTCCCTGCCCCGTCTCCAAGGTCGTGGCCTAGTCCTGGGCCTCCCCTTTGTCCCGTCTCCAAGGTCGTGGCCCGGTCCTTGGCCCTCCCCTGTGTCCCGTCTCCAGGCTGGTGGCCCGGTCCTTGGCCCTCCCCTGTGTCCCTGCCCTGTCTCCAAGGTCGTGGCCCGGTCCTTGGCCCTCCCCTGTGTCTCTGTCCCGTCTCCAGGCTGGTGGCCCGGTCCTTGGCCCTCCCCTGTGTCCCTGCCCCATCTCCAAGGTCGTGGCCTGATCCTTGGCCTCCCCTGTGTCCCTTCTCCAAGGTCGTGGCCCGGTCCTTGGCCCTCCCCTGTGTCCCTGCCCCGTCTCCAAGGTCGTGGCCCGGTCCTTGGCCCTCCCCTGTGTCCCTGTCCCGTCTCCAGGCTGGTGGCCTAGTCCTTGGCCCTCCCCTGTGTCCCTGTCCCATCTCCAGGCTGGTGGCCCGGTCCTTGGCCCTCCCCTGTGTCCAATCTCCAGGCTGGTAGCCTGTTCCTTGGCCCTCCCCTGTGTCCCTGCCCCGTCTCCAAGGTCGTGGCCTGATCCTTGGCCTCCCCTGTGTCCTGTCTCCAAGGTCGTAGCCCTGTCCTTGGCCCTCCCCTGTGTCCCGTCTCCAGGCTGGTGGCCCGGTCCTTGGCCCTCCCCTGTGTCCCTGCCCCATCTCCAGGCTGGTGGCCCGGTCCTTGGCCCTCCCCTGTGTCCCATCTCCAGGCTGGTGGCCCGGTCCTTGGTGCTCCCCTGTGTCCCTGCCCCGTCTCCAGGCTGGTGGCCCAGTCCTTGGCCCTCCCCTGTGTCCAATCTCCAGGCTGGTGGCCCGGTCGTTCGCCCTACCCTGTGTCCCTGCCCTATCTCCAAGGTGGTGGCCCGGTCCTTGGCCCTCCCCTGTGTCCCATCTCCAGGCTGGTGGCCCGGTCCTTGGCCCTCCCCTGGGTCCCTGCCCCGTCTCCAGGCTGGTGGCCCAGTCCTTGGCCCTCCCCTGTGTCCAATCTCCAGACTGGTGGCCCGGTTGTTCGCCCTACCCTGTGTCCCTGCCCTATCTCCAAGGTGGTGGCCCGGTCCTTGGCTCTCCCCTGTGTCCCGTCTCCAGGCTGGTGGCCCGGTCCTTGGCCCTCCCCTGTGTCGCATCTCCAGGCTGATGGCCCGGTCCTTGGCCCTCCCCTGTGTCCCTGCCCCGTCTCCAAGGTCGTGGCCCGGCCCTTGGCCCTCCCCTGTGTCCCTGTCCCGTCTCCAGGCTGGTGGCCCGGTCCTTGGCCCTCCCCTGTGTCCCTGTCCGATCTCCAGGCTGGTGGCCTGGTCCTTGGCCCTCCCCTATGTCCCATCTCCAGGCTGGTGGCCCGGTCCTTGGCCCTCCCCTGTGTCCCTGCCCCGTCTCCAGGCTGGTGGCCCGGTCCTTGGCCCTCCCCTGTGTCCCTGCCCCATCTCCAAGGTCGTGGCCCTATCCTTGGCCTCCCCTGTGTCCCTTCTCCAAGGTCGTGGCCCGGTCCTTGGCCCTCCCCTGTGTCCCGTCTCCAAGGTCGTGGCCCGGTCCTTGGCCCTCCCCTGTGTCCCTGTCCCGTCTCCAGGCTGGTGGCCCGGTCCTTGGCCCTCCCCTGTATCCCTGTCGGATCTCCAGGCTGGTGGCCCGGTCCTTGGCCCTCCCCTGTGTCCCTGCCCCGTCTCCAAGGTCGTGGCCCGGTCCTTGGCCCTCCCCTGTGTCCCTGCCCCGTCTCCAGGGTTGTGGCCCGATCCTTGGCCTCCCCTGTGTCCCGTCTCAAAGGTCATAGCCCTGTCCTTGGCCCTCCCCTATGTCCCATCTCCAAGGTCGTGGCCCGGTCCTTGTCTGTCCCCTGTGTCCCTGCCCCATCTCCAGGCTGGTGGCCCTGTCCTTGGCCCTCCCTTGTGTCCCTGCCCCGTCTCCAACGTCGTGGCCCGGTCCTTGGCCCTCCCCTGTGTCCCATCTCCAGGCTGGTGGCCCGGTCCTTGGCCCTCCCCTGTGTCCCTGCCCCATCTCCAAGGTTGTGGCCCGGTCCTTGGCCCTCCCCTGTGTCCCGTCTCCAGGGTGGTGGCCCGGTCCTTGGCCCTCCCCTATGTCCCTGCCCCATCTCCAAGGTCGTGGCCTTATCCTTGGCCTCCCCTGTGTCCCTTCTCCAAGGTGGCAGCCCGGTCCTTGGCCCTCCCCTGTGTCCCTGCCCCGTCTCCAAGGTTGTGGCCCGGTCCTTGGCCCTCCCCTGTGTCCCGTCTCCAGGCTGGTGGCCCTGTCGTTGGCCCTCCCCTGTGTCCCTGCCCTGTCTCCAAGGTCATGGCCCAGTCCTTGGCTCTCCCCTGTGTCCCTGCCCCGTCTCCAAGGTTGTGGCCCGGTCTTTGGCCGTCCCCTGTGTCCCTGCCCCGTCTCCAGGCTGGTGGCCCAGTCCTTGGCCCTCCCCTGTGTCCCATCTCCAGGCTGGTGGCCCGGTCCTTGGTGCTCCCCTGTGTCCCTGCCCCGTCTCCAGGCTGGTGGCCCAGTCCTTGGCCCTCCCCTGTGTCCAATCTCCAGGCTGGTGGCCCTGTCGTTGGCCCTCCCCTGTGTCCCTGCCCTGTCTCCAAGGTCATGGCCCAGTCCTTGGCTCTCCCCTGTGTCCCTGCCCCATCTCCAAGGTCGTGGCCTGATCCTTGGCCTCCCCTGTGTCCCTTCTCCAAGCTCGCTACCCGGTCCTTGGCCCTCCCCTGTGTCCCTGTCCCGTCTCCAAGGTCTTGGCCCGGTCCTTGGCCCTCCCCTGTGTCCCTGTCCCGTCTCCAGGCTGGTGGCCCGGTCCTTGGCCCTCCCCTGTGTCCCTGTCCCATCTCCAGGCTGGTGGCCCGGTCCTTGGCCCTCCCCTGTGTCGTATCTACAGGCTGGTAGCCCGGTCCTTGGCCCTCCCCTGTGTCCCTGCCCCGTCTCCAAGGTTGTGGCCTGATCCTTGGCCCTCCCCTGTGTCCTGTCTCCAAGGTCGTGGCCCTGTCCTTGGCCCTCCCCTGTGTCCCGTCTCCAGGCTGGTGGCCCGGTCCTTGGCCCTCCCCTGTGTCCCTGCCCCATCTCCCCGCTGGTGGCCCGGTCCTTGGCCCTCCCCTGTGTCCCTGCCCCATCTCCAGGCTGGTAGCCCAGTCCTTGGCCCTCCCCTGTGTCCCTGCCCCGTCTCCAAGGTCTTGGCCCGGTCGTTGGCCCTCCCCTGTGTCCCTGTCCCGTCTCCAGGCTGGTGGCCTAGTCCTTGGCCCTCCCCTGTGTCCCTGCCCCATCTCCAGGCTGGTGGCCCGGTCCTTGGCCCTCCCCTGTGTCCCTGCCCCGTCTCCAAGGTCGTGGCCCGATCCTTGGCCCTCCCCTGTGTCGCATCTCCAGGCTGGTGGCCCGGTCCTTGGCCCTCCCCTGTGTCCCTGCCCCGTCTCCAAGGTCGTGGCCTGATCCTTGGCCTCCCCTGTGTCCTGTCTCCAAGGTCGTAGCCCTGTCCTTGGCCCTCCCCTGTGTCCCGTCTCCAGGCTGGTGGCCCGGTCCTTGGCCCTCCCCTGTGTCCCTGCCCCATCTCCAGGCTGGTGGCCCGGTCGTTGGCCCTCCCCTGTGTCCCATCTCCAGGCTGGTGGCCCGGTCCTTGGTGCTCCCCTGTGTCCCTGCCCCGTTTCCACGCTGGTGGCCCAGTCCTTGGCCCTCCCCTGTGTCCAATCTCCAGACTGGTGGCCCGGTTGTTCGCCCTACCCTGTGTCCCTGCCCTATCTCCAAGGTGGTGGCCCGGTCCTTGGCCCTCCCCTGTGTCCCTGCCCCGTCTCCAAGGTTGTGGCCCGGTCCTTGGTGCTCCCCTGTGTCCCTGCCCCATCTCCAAGGTCGTGGCCCGGTCCTTGGCCCTCCCCTGTGTCCCTGCCCCGTCTCCAAGGTCGTGGCCTAGTCCTTGGCCTCCCCTTTGTCCCGTCTCCAATGCTGTGGCCCGGTCCTTGGCCCTCCCCTGTGTCCCGTCTCCAGGCTGGTGGCCCAGTCCTTGGCCTCCCCTGTGTCCCTTCTCCAAGGTCGTGGCCCGGTCCTTGGCCCTCCCCTGTGTCCCTGCCCTGTCTCCAAGGTCATGGCCCAGTCCTTGGCCCTCCCTTGTGTCCCTGCCCTGTCTCGAAGGTCGTGGCCCGGTCCTTGGCCCTCCCCTGTGTCCCTGCCCCGTCTCCAAGGTTGTGGCCCGGTCCTTGGCCCTCCCCTGTGTCCCGTCTCCAGGCTGGTGGCCCGGTCCTTGGCCCTCCCCTGTGTCCCTGCCCTGTCTCCAAGGTCATGGCCCGGTCCTTGGCCCTCCCCTGTGTCCCGTCTCCAGGCTGGTGGCCCGGTCCTTGGCCCTCCCCTGTGTCCCTGCCCTGTCTCCAAGGTCATGGGCCAGTCCTTGGCCCTCCCCTGTTTCCCTGCCCCGTCTCCAAGGTCGTGGCCCGGTCCTTGGCCCTCCCCTGTGTCCCTGCCCCATCTCCAAGGTCGTGGCCTGATCCTTGGCCTCCCCTGTGTCCGTTCTCAAAGGTCGTAGCCCTGTCCTTGGCCCTCCCCTGTGTCCCTGCCCCGTCTCCAAGGTTGTGGCCCGGTCCTTGGCCCTCCCCTGTGTCCCTGCCCCGTCTCCAGGCTGGTGGCCTAGTCCTTGGCCCTCCCCTGTGTCCCTGCCCAATCTCCAATGCTGTGGCCCGGTCCTTGGCCCTCCCCTGTGTCCCATCTCCAAGGTCGTGGCCCGGTCCTTGGCCCTCCCCTGTGTCCCTGTCCCGTCTCCAAGGTCGTGGCCCAGTCCTTGGCCCTCCCCTGTGTCCCTGTCCCGTCTCCAGGCTGGTGGCCTAGTCCTTGGCCCTCCCCTGTGTCCCTGCCCAATCTCCAGGCTGGTGGCCCGGTCCTTGGCCCTCCCCTGTGTCCCTGCTCCGTCTCCCAGGTTGTCGCCCTGTCCTTGGCCCTGCCTTGTGTCCCTGCCCGTCTCCAAGGTGGTGGCCCAGTCCTTGGCCCTCCCCTGTGTCGCATCTCCAGGCTGGTAGCCCTGTCCTTGGCCCTCCCCTGTGTCCCTGCCCCGTCTCCAAGGTCGTGGCCTGATCCTTGGCCTCCCCTGTGTCCTGTCTCCAAGGTCGTAGCCCTGTCCTTGGCCCTCCCCTGTGTCCCGTCTCCAGGCTGTTGGCCCGGTCCTTTTCCCTCCCCTGTGTCCCTGCCCCATCTCCAGGCTGGTGGCCCGGTCCTTGGTGCTCCCCTGTGTCCCTGCCCGATCTCCAGGCTGGTGGCCCAGTCCTTGGCCCTCCCCTGTGTCCAATCTCCAGGCTGGTGGCCCGGTCCTTGGCCCTCCCCTGTGTCCCTGCCCCATCTCCAAGGTCGTGGCCCGGTCCTTGGCCCTCCCCTGTGTCCCTGTCCCGTCTCCAAGGTCGTGGCTCGGTCCTTGGCCTCCCCTGTATCCCGTCTCCAAGGTCGTGGCCCGGTCCTTGGCCCTCCCCTGTGTCCCGTCTCCAGGCTGGTGGCCCGGTCCTTGGCCCTCCCCTGTGTCCCTGCCCCATCTCCAAGGTCGTGGCCCGGCCCTTGGCCCTCCCCTGTGTCCCTGTCCCGTCTCCAGGCTGGTGGCCCGGTCCTTGGCCCTCCCCTATGTCCCTGCCCCATCTCCAAGGTCGTGGCCTGATCCTTGGCCTCCCCTGTGTCCCTTCTCCAAGGTCGTGGCCCGGTCCTTGGCCCTACCCTGTGTCCCTGCCCCGTCTCCAAGGTCGTGGCCCGGTCCTTGGCCCTCCCCTGTGTCCCTGCCCCGTCTCCAGGCTGGTGGCCTAGTCCTTGGCCCTCCCCTGTGTCCCTGTCCCATCTGCAGGCTGGTGGCCCGGTCCTTGGCCCTCCCCTGTGTCCCTGCCCCGTCTCCAAGGTCGTGGCCCGGTCCTTGGCCCTCCCCTGTGTCGCATCTCCAGGCTGGTGGCCCGGTCCTTGGCCCTCCCCTGTGTCCCTGCCCCGTCTCCAAGGTCGTGGCCTGATCCTTGGCCTCCCCTGTGTCCCTTCTCCAAGGTGGTGGCCCGGTCCTTGGCCCTCCCCTGTGTCCCTGCCCCGTCTCCAAGGTCGTGGCCCGATCCTTGGCCCTCCCCTATGTCCCATCTCCAAGGTCGTGGCCCGGTCCTTGTCTGTCCCCTGTGTCCCTGCCCCATCTCCAGGCTGGTGGCCCTGTCCTTGGCCCTCCCTTGTGTCCCTGCCCCGTCTCCAACGTCGTGGCCCGGTCCTTGGCCCTCCCCTGTGTCGCATCTCCAGGCTGGTGGCCCGGTCCTTGGCCCTCCCCTGTGTCCCTGCCCCGTCTCCAAGGTCGTGGCCTGATCCTTGGCCTCCCCTGTGTCCTGTCTCCAAGGTCGTAGCCCTTTCCTTGGCCCTCCCCTGTGTCCCTGCCCCGTCTCCAAGGTCGTGGCCCGGTCCTTGGCCCTCCCCTGTGTCCCTGCCCCGTCTCCAAGGTCGTGGCCTAGTCCTTGGCCTCCCCTGTATCCCGTCTCCAAGGTCGTGGCCCGGTCCTTGGCCCTCCCCTGTGTCCCATCTCCAGGCTGGTGGCCCGGTCCTTGGTGCTCCCCTGTGTCCCTGCCCCGTCTCCAGGCTGGTGGCCCAGTCCTTGGCCCTCCCCTGTGTCCAATCTCCAGGCTGGTGGCCTGGTCGTTCGCCCTACCCTGTGTCCCTGCCCTATCTCCAAGGTGGTGGCCCGGTCCTTGGCCCTCCCCTGTGTCCCGTCTCCAGGCTGGTGGCCCGGTCCTTGGCCCTCCCCTGTGTCCCTGCCCTGTCTCCAAGGTGATGGCCCAGTCCTTGGCCCTCCCCTGTGTCCCTGCCCCGTTTCCAAGGTCGTGGCCCGGTCCTTGGCCCTCCCCTGTGTCCCTGCCCCGTCTCCAAGGTCGTGGCCTAGTCCTTGGCCTCCCCTTTGTCCCATCTCCAAGGTCGTGGCCCGGTCCTTGGCCCTCCCCTGTGTCCCGTCTCCAGGCTGGTGGCCCGGTCCTTGGCCCTCCCCTGTGTCCCTGCCCCGTCTCCAAGGTCGTGGCCCGGCCCTTGGCCCTCCCCTGTGTCCCTGTCCCGTCTCCAGGCTGGTGGCCCGGTCATTGGCCCTCCCCTGTGTCCCTGTCCGATCTCCAGGCTGGTGGCCTGGTCCTTGGCCCTCCCCTATGTCCCATCTCCAGGCTGGTGGCCCGGTCCTTGGCCCTCCCCTGTGTCCCTGCCCCGTCTCCAGGCTGTTGGCCCGGTCCTTGGCCCTCCCCTGTGTCCCTGCCCCGTCTCCAAGGTCGTGGCCCTATCCTTGGCCTCCCCTGTGTCCCTTCTCCAAGGTCGTGGCCCGGTCCTTGGCCCTCCCCTGTGTCCCGTCTCCAAGGTCGTGGCCCGGTCCTTGGCCCTCCCCTGTGTCCCTGTCCCGTCTCCAGGCTGGTGGCCCGGTCCTTGGCCCTCCCCTGTATCCCTGTCGGATCTCCAGGCTGGTGGCCCGGTCCTTGGCCCTCCCCTGTGTCCCTGCCCCGTCTCCAAGGTCGTGGCCCGGTCCTTGGCCCTCCCCTGTGTCCCTGCCCCGTCTCCAGGGTTGTGGCCCGATCCTTGGCCTCCCCTGTGTCCCGTCTCAAAGGTCATAGCCCTGTCCTTGGCCCTCCCCTATGTCCCATCTCCAAGGTCGTGGCCCGGTCCTTGTCTGTCCCCTGTGTCCCTGCCCCATCTCCAGGCTGGTGGCCCTGTCCTTGGCCCTCCCTTGTGTCCCTGCCCCGTCTCCAACGTCGTGGCCCGGTCCTTGGCCCTCCCCTGTGTCCCATCTCCAGGCTGGTGGCCCGGTCCTTGGCCCTCCCCTGTGTCCCTGCCCCATCTCCAAGGTTGTGGCCCGGTCCTTGGCCCTCCCCTGTGTCCCGTCTCCAGGGTGGTGGCCCGGTCCTTGGCCCTCCCCTATGTCCCTGCCCCATCTCCAAGGTCGTGGCCTTATGCTTGGCCTCCCCTGTGTCCCTTCTCCAAGGTGGCAGCCCGGTCCTTGGCCCTCCCCTGTGTCCCTGCCCCGTCTCCAAGGTTGTGGCCCGGTCCTTGGCCCTCCCCTGTGTCCCGTCTCCAGGCTGGTGGCCCTGTCGTTGGCCCTCCCCTGTGTCCCTGCCCTGTCTCCAAGGTCATGGCCCAGTCCTTGGCTCTCCCCTGTGTCCCTGCCCCGTCTCCAAGGTTGTGGCCCGGTCTTTGGCCGTCCCCTGTGTCCCTGCCCCGTCTCCAGGCTGGTGGCCCAGTCCTTGGCCCTCCCCTGTGTCCCATCTCCAGGCTGGTGGCCCGGTCCTTGGTGCTCCCCTGTGTCCCTGCCCCGTCTCCAGGCTGGTGGCCCAGTCCTTGGCCCTCCCCTGTGTCCAATCTCCAGGCTGGTGGCCCTGTCGTTGGCCCTCCCCTGTGTCCCTGCCCTGTCTCCAAGGTCATGGCCCAGTCCTTGGCTCTCCCCTGTGTCCCTGTCCCGTCTCCAAGGTCGTGGCCCGGTTCTTGGCCCTCCCCTGTGTCCCTGCCCTGTCTCCAAGCTCTTGGCCTAGTCTTTGGCCTCCTCTTTGTCCCGTCTCCAAGGTCGTGGCCCGGTCCTTGGCCCTCCCCTGTGTGGCATCCCCTGTCTCCAAGGTCATGGCCCAGTCCTTGGCCCTCCCCTGTGTCCCTGCCCCGTCTCCAAGGTCGTGGCCCGGTCCTTGGCCCTCCCCTGTGTCCCTGTCCCGTCTCCAAGGTCGTGGCCCGGTCCTTGGCCCTCCCCTGTGTCCCTGTCCCGTCTCCAGGCTGGTGGCCTAGTCCTTGGCCCTCCTCTGTGTCCCTGTCCCGTCTCCAGGCTGGTGGCCCGGTCCTTGGCCCTCCCCTGTATCCCTGTCGGATCTCCAGGCTGGTGGCCCGGTCCTTGGCCCTCCCCTGTGTCCCTGCCCCGTCTCCAAGGTCGTGGCCCGGTCCTTGGCCCTCCCCTGTGTCCCTGCCCCGTCTCCAGGGTTGTGGCCTGATCCTTGGCCTCCCCTGTGTCCCGTCTCAAAGGTCATAGCCCTGTCCTTGGCCCTCCCCTATGTCCCATCTCCAAGGTCATGGCCCGGTCCTTGTCTGTCCCCTGTGTCCCTGCCCCATCTCCAGGCTGGTGGCCCTGTCCTTGGCCCTCCCTTGTGTCCCTGCCCCGTCTCCAACGTCGTGGCCCGGTCCTTGGCCCTCCCCTGTGTCCCATCTCCAGGCTGGTGGCCCGGTCCTTGGCCCTCCCCTGTGTCCCTGCCCCATCTCCAAGGTTGTGGCCCGGTCCTTGGCCCTCCCCTGTGTCCCGTCTCCAGGGTGGTGGCCCGGTCCTTGGCCCTCCCCTATGTCCCTGCCCCATCTCCAAGGTCGTGGCCTTATCCTTGGCCTCCCCTGTGTCCCTTCTCCAAGGTGGCAGCCCGGTCCTTGGCCCTCCCCTGTGTCCCTGCCCCGTCTCCAAGGTTGTGGCCCGGTCCTTGGCCCTCCCCTGTGTCCCGTCTCCAGGCTGGTGGCCCTGTCGTTGGCCCTCCCCTGTGTCCCTGCCCTGTCTCCAAGGTCATGGCCCAGTCCTTGGCTCTCCCCTGTGTCCCTGCCCCGTCTCCAAGGTTGTGGCCCGGTCTTTGGCCGTCCCCTGTGTCCCTGCCCCGTCTCCAGGCTGGTGGCCCAGTCCTTGGCCCTCCCCTGTGTCCCATCTCCAGGCTGGTGGCCCGGTCCTTGGTGCTCCCCTGTGTCCCTGCCCCGTCTCCAGGCTGGTGGCCCAGTCCTTGGCCCTCCCCTGTGTCCAATCTCCAGGCTGGTGGCCCTGTCGTTGGCCCTCCCCTGTGTCCCTGCCCTGTCTCCAAGGTCATGGCCCAGTCCTTGGCTCTCCCCTGTGTCCCTGTCCCGTCTCCAAGGTCGTGGCCCGGTTCTTGGCCCTCCCCTGTGTCCCTGCCCCGTCTCCAAGCTCTTGGCCTAATCTTTGGCCTCCTCTTTGTCCCGTCTCCAAGGTCGTGGCCCGGTCCTTGGCCCTCCCCTGTGTGGCATCCCCTGTCTCCAAGGTCATGGCCCAGTCCTTGGCCCTCCCCTGTGTCCCTGCCCCGTCTCCAAGGTCGTGGCCCGGTCCTTGGCCCTCCCCTGTGTCCCTGTCCCGTCTCCAAGGTCGTGGCCCGGTCCTTGGCCCTCCCCTGTGTCCCTGTCCCGTCTCCAGGCTGGTGGCCTAGTCCTTGGCTCTCCCCTGTGTCCCTGCCCCATCTCCAGGTTGGTGGCCCGGTCCTTGGCCCTCCCCTGTGTCCCTGCCCCATCTCCAGGCTGGTGGCCCGGTCCTTGGCCCTCCCCTGTGTCCCTGCCCCGTCTCCCAGGTTGTGGCCCTGTCCTTGGCTCTCCCCTGTGTCCCTGCCCCATCCTCAGGCTGTTGGCCCGGTCGTTGGCCCTCCCCTGTGTCCCTGCCCCATCTCCAGGCTGGTGGCCCGGTCCTTGGTGCTCCCCTGTGTCCCTGCCCCGTCTCCAGGCTGGTGGCCCAGTCCTTGGCCCTCCCCTATGTCCCTGCCCCATCTCCAAGGTCGTGGCCTGATCCTTGGCCTCCCCTGTGTCCCTTCTCCAAGGTCGCTACCCGGTCCTTGGCCCTCCCCTGTGTCCCTGTCCCGTCTCCAAGGTTGTGGCCCGGTCCTTGGCCCTCCCCTGTGTCCCTGTCCCATCTCCAGGCTGGTGGCCCTGTCCTTGGCCCTCCCCTGTGTCCCTGCCCCGTCTCCAAGGTCGTGGCCCGATCCTTGGCCCTCCCCTGTGTCGCATCTCCAGGCTGGTGGCCCGGTCCTTGGCCCTCCCCTGTGTCCCTGCCCCGTCTCCAAGGTCGTGGCCTGATCCTGGGCCTCCCCTGTGTCCTGTCTCCAAGGTCGTAGCCCTGTCCTTGGCCCTCCCCTGTGTCCCGTCTCCAGGCTGGTGGCCCGGTCCTTGGCCCTCCCCTGTGTCCCTGCCCCATGTCCAGGCTGGTGGCCCGGTCGTTGGCCCTCCCCTGTGTCCCATCTCCAGGCTGGTGGCCCGGTCCTTGGTGCTCCCCTGTGTCCCTGCCCCGTCTCCAGGCTGGTGGCCCAGTCCTTGGCCCTCCCCTGTGTCCAATCTCCAGACTGGTGGCCCGGTTGTTCGCCCTACCCTGTGTCCCTGCCCTATCTCCAAGGTGGTGGCCCGGTCCTTGGCCCTCCCCTGTGTCCCTGCCCCGTCTCCAAGGTTGTGGCCCGGTCCTTGGCCCTCCCCTGTGTCCCTGTCCCATCTCCAAGGTCGTGGCCCGGTCCTTGGCCCTCCCCTGTGTCCCTGCCCCATCTCCAAGGTCGTGGCCTAGTCCTTGGCCTCCCCTTTGTCCCGTCTCCAATGCTGTGGCCCGGTCCTTGGCCCTCCCCTGTGTCCCGTCTCCAGGCTGGTGGCCCGGTCCTTGGCCCTCCCCTGTGTCCCTGCCCCGTCTCCAGGCTGGTGGCCCGGTCCTTGGCCCTCCCCTATGTCCCTGCCCCATCTCCAAGGTCGTGGCCTGATCCTTGGCCTCCCCTGTGTCCCTTCTCCAAGGTCGTGGCCCGGTCCTTGGCCCTCCCCTGTGTCCCTGCCCCGTCTCCAAGGTCGTGGCCCGGTCCTTGGTCCTCCCCTGTGTCCCTGCCCCGTCTCCAAGGTCGTGGCCCGGTCCTTGGCCCTCCCCTGTGTCCCTGTCCTGTCTCCAGGCTGGTGGCCTAGTCCTTGGCCCTCCCCTGTGTCCCTGCCCCATCTCCAGGCTGGTGGCCCGGTCCTTGGCCCTCCCCTGTGTCGTATCTCCAGGCTGGTAGCCCGGTCCTTGGCCCTCCCCTGTGTCCCTGCCCCGTCTCCAAGGTCGTGGCCTGATCCTTGGCCTCCCCTGTGTCCTGTCTCCAAGGTCGTGGCCCTGTCCTTGGCCCTCCCCTGTGTCCCGTCTCCAGGCTGGTGGCCCGGTCCTTGGCCCTCCCCTGTGTCCCTGCCCCATCTCCAGGCTGGTGGCCCAGTCCTTGGCCCTCCCCTGTGTCCCATCTGCAGGCTGGTGGCCCGGTCCTTGGTGCTCCCCTGTGTCCCTGCCCCGTCTCCAGGCTGGTGGCCCAGTCCTTGGCCCTCCCCTGTGTCACATCTCCAGGCTGGTGGCCCGGTCCTTGGCCCTCCCCTGTGTCCCTGCCCTGTCTCCAAGGTCATGGCCCAGTCCTTGGCCCTCCCTTGTGTCCCTGCCCCGTCTCGAAGGTCGTGGCCCGGTCCTTGGCCCTCCCCTGTGTCCCTGCCCCGTCTCCAAGGTTGTGGCCCGGTCCTTGGCCCTCCCCTGTGTCCCGTCTCCAGGCTGGTGGCCCGGTCCTTGGCCCTCCCCTGTGTCCCTGCCCTGTCTCCAAGGTCATGGCCCGGTCCTTGGCCCTCCCCTGTGTCCCGTCTCCAGGCTGGTGGCCCGGTCCTTGGCCCTCCCCTGTGTCCCTGCCCTGTCTCCAAGGTCATGGGCCAGTCCTTGGCCCTCCCCTGTTTCCCTGCCCCGTCTCCAAGGTCGTGGCCCGGTCCTTGGCCCTCCCCTGTGTCCCTGCCCCATCTCCAAGGTCGTGGCCTGATCCTTGGCCTCCCCTGTGTCCGTTCTCAAAGGTCGTAGCCCTGTCCTTGGCCCTCCCCTGTGTCCCTGCCCCGTCTCCAAGGTTGTGGCCCGGTCCTTGGCCCTCCCCTGTGTCCCTGCCCCGTCTCCAGGCTGGTGGCCTAGTCCTTGGCCCTCCCCTGTGTCCCTGCCCAATCTCCAATGCTGTGGCCCGGTCCTTGGCCCTCCCCTGTGTCCCATCTCCAAGGTCGTGGCCCGGTCCTTGGCCCTCCCCTGTGTCCCTGCCCCGTCTCCAAGGTCGTGGCCCAGTCCTTGGCCCTCCCCTGTGTCCCTGTCCCGTCTCCAGGCTGGTGGCCTAGTCCTTGGCCCTCCCCTGTGTCCCTGCCCAATCTCCAGGCTGGTGGCCCGGTCCTTGGCCCTCCCCTGTGTCCCTGCCCCATCTCCAGGCTGGTGGCCCGGTCCTTGGCCCTCCCCTGTGTCCCTGCTCCGTCTCCCAGGTTGTCGCCCTGTCCTTGGCCCTGCCTTGTGTCCCTGCCCGTCTCCAAGGTGGTGGCCCAGTCCTTGGCCCTCCCCTGTGTCGCATCTCCAGGCTGGTAGCCCGGTCCTTGGCCCTCCCCTGTGTCCCTGCCCCGTCTCCAAGGTCGTGGCCTGATCCTTGGCCTCCCCTGTGTCCTGTCTCCAAGGTCGTAGCCCTGTCCTTGGCCCTCCCCTGTGTCCCGTCTCCAGGCTGTTGGCCCGGTCCTTTTCCCTCCCCTGTGTCCCTGCCCCATCTCCAGGCTGGTGGCCCGGTCCTTGGTGCTCCCCTGTGTCCCTGCCCGATCTCCAGGCTGGTGGCCCAGTCCTTGGCCCTCCCCTGTGTCCCATCTCCAGGCTGGTGGCCCGGTCGTTCGCCCTACCCTGTTTCCCTACCCTATCTCCAAGGTTGTGGCCCGGTCCTTGGCCCTCCCCTGTGTCCCGTCTCCAGGCTGGTGGCCCGGTCCTTGGCCCTCCCCTGTGTCCCTGCCCCATCTCCAAGGTCGTGGCCCGGTCCTTGGCCCTCCCCTGTGTCCCTGTCCCGTCTCCAAGGTCGTGGCTCGGTCCTTGGCCTCCCCTGTATCCCGTCTCCAAGGTCGTGGCCCGGTCCTTGGCCCTCCCCTGTGTCCCGTCTCCAGGCTGGTGGCCCGGTCCTTGGCCCTCCCCTGTGTCCCTGCCCCATCTCCAAGGTCGTGGCCCGGCCCTTGGCCCTCCCCTGTGTCCCTGTCCCGTCTCCAGGCTGGTGGCCTGGTCCTTGGCCCTCCCCTATGTCCCTGCCCCATCTCCAAGGTCGTGGCCTGATCCTTGGCCTCCCCTGTGTCCCTTCTCCAAGGTCGTGGCCCGGTCCTTGGCCCTCCCCTGTGTCCCTGCCCCGTCTCCAAGGTCGTGGCCCGGTCCTTGGCCCTCCCCTGTGTCCCTGTCCCGTCTCCAGGCTGGTGGCCTAGTCCTTGGCCCTCCCCTGTGTCCCTGTCCCATCTGCAGGCTGGTGGCCCGGTCCTTGGCCCTCCCCTGTGTCCCTGCCCCGTCTCCAGGGTTGTGGCCCGATCCTTGGCCTCCCCTGTGTCCCGTCTCAAAGGTCATAGCCCTGTCCTTGGCCCTCCCCTATGTCCCATCTCCAAGGTCGTGGCCCGGTCCTTGTCTGTCCCCTGTGTCCCTGCCCCATCTCCAGGCTGGTGGCCCTGTCCTTGGCCCTCCCTTGTGTCCCTGCCCCGTCTCCAACGTCGTGGCCCGGTCCTTGGCCCTCCCCTGTGTCCCATCTCCAGGCTGGTGGCCCGGTCCTTGGCCCTCCCCTGTGTCCCTGCCCTGTCTCCAAGGTCATGGCCCAGTCCTTGGCTCTCCCCTGTGTCCCTGCCCCGTCTCCAAGGTTGTGGCCCGGTCTTTGGCCGTCCCCTGTGTCCCTGCCCCGTCTCCAGGCTGGTGGCCCAGTCCTTGGCCCTCCCCTGTGTCCCATCTCCAGGCTGGTGGCCCGGTCCTTGGTGCTCCCCTGTGTCCCTGCCCCGTCTCCAGGCTGGTGGCCCAGTCCTTGGCCCTCCCCTGTGTCCAATCTCCAGGCTGGTGGCCCTGTCGTTGGCCCTCCCCTGTGTCCCTGCCCTGTCTCCAAGGTCATGGCCCAGTCCTTGGCTCTCCCCTGTGTCCCTGTCCCGTCTCCAAGGTCGTGGCCCGGTTCTTGGCCCTCCCCTGTGTCCCTGCCCCGTCTCCAAGCTCTTGGCCTAATCTTTGACCTCCTCTTTGTCCCGTCTCCAAGGTCGTGGCCCGGTCCTTGGCCCTCCCCTGTGTGGCATCCCCTGTCTCCAAGGTCATGGCCCAGTCCTTGGCCCTCCCCTGTGTCCCTGCCCCGTCTCCAAGGTCGTGGCCCGGTCCTTGGCCCTCCCCTGTGTCCCTGTCCCGTCTCCAAGGTCGTGGCCCGGTCCTTGGCCCTCCCCTGTGTCCCTGTCCCGTCTCCAGGCTGGTGGCCTAGTCCTTGGCCCTCCTCTGTGTCCCTGTCCCGTCTCCAGGCTGGTGGCCCGGTCCTTGGCCCTCCCCTGTATCCCTGTCGGATCTCCAGGCTGGTGGCCCGGTCCTTGGCCCTCCCCTGTGTCCCTGCCCCGTCTCCAAGGTCGTGGCCTGATCCTGGGCCTCCCCTGTGTCCTGTCTCCAAGGTCGTAGCCCTGTCCTTGGCCCTCCCCTGTGTCCCGTCTCCAGGCTGGTGGCCCGGTCCTTGGCCCTCCCCTGTGTCCCTGCCCCATGTCCAGGCTGGTGGCCCGGTCGTTGGCCCTCCCCTGTGTCCCATCTCCAGGCTGGTGGCCCGGTCCTTGGTGCTCCCCTGTGTCCCTGCCCCGTCTCCACGCTGGTGGCCCAGTCCTTGGCCCTCCCCTGTGTCCAATCTCCAGACTGGTGGCCCGGTTGTTCGCCCTACCCTGTGTCCCTGCCCTATCTCCAAGGTGGTGGCCCGGTCCTTGGCCCTCCCCTGTGTCCCTGCCCCGTCTCCAAGGTTGTGGCCCGGTCCTTGGCCCTCCCCTGTGTCCCTGTCCCATCTCCAAGGTCGTGGCCCGGTCCTTGGCCCTCCCCTGTGTCCCTGCCCCGTCTCCAAGGTCGTGGCCTAGTCCTTGGCCTACCCTTTGTCCCGTCTCCAATGCTGTGGCCCGGTCCTTGGCCCTCCCCTGTGTCCCGTCTCCAGGCTGGTGGCCCGGTCCTTGGCCCTCCCCTGTGTCCCTGCCCCGTCTCCAGGCTGGTGGCCCGGTCCTTGGCCCTCCCCTATGTCCCTGCCCCATCTCCAAGGTCGTGGCCTGATCCTTGGCCTCCCCTGTGTCCCTTCTCCAAGGTCGTGGCCCGGTCCTTGGCCCTCCCCTGTGTCCCTGCCCCGTCTCCAAGGTCGTGGCCCGGTCCTTGGTCCTCCCCTGTGTCCCTGCCCCGTCTCCAAGGTCGTGGCCCGGTCCTTGGCCCTCCCCTGTGTCCCTGTCCTGTCTCCAGGCTGGTGGCCTAGTCCTTGGCCCTCCCCTGTGTCCCTGCCCCATCTCCAGGCTGGTGGCCCGGTCCTTGGCCCTCCCCTGTGTCGTATCTCCAGGCTGGTAGCCCGGTCCTTGTCCCTCCCCTGTGTCCCTGCCCCGTCTCCAAGGTCGTGGCCTGATCCTTGGCCTCCCCTGTGTCCTGTCTCCAAGGTCGTGGCCCTGTCCTTGGCCCTCCCCTGTGTCCCGTCTCCAGGCTGGTGGCCCGGTCCTTGGCCCTACCCTGTGTCCCTGCCCAATCTCCAGGCTGGTGGCCCGGTCCTTGGCCCTCCCCTGTGTCCCATCTGCAGGCTGGTTGCCCGGTCCTTGGTGCTCCCCTGTGTCCCTGCCCCGTCTCCAGGCTGGTGGCCCAGTCCTTGGCCCTCCCCTGTGTCCAATCTCCAGGCTGGTGGCCCGGTTGTTCGCCCTACCCTGTGTCCCTGCCCTATCTCCAAGGTGGTGGCCCAGTCCTTGGCCCTCCCTTGTGTCCCTGCCCCGTCTCGAAGGTCGTGGCCCGGTCCTTGGCCCTCCCCTGTGTCCCTGCCCCGTCTCCAAGGTTGTGGCCCGGTCCTTGGCCCTCCCCTGTGTCCCGTCTCCAGGCTGGTGGCCCGGTCCTTGGCCCTCCCCTGTGTCCCTGCCCTGTCTCCAAGGTCATGGCCCGGTCCTTGGCCCTCCCCTGTGTCCCGTCTCCAGGCTGGTGGCCCGGTCCTTGGCCCTCCCCTGTGTCCCTGCCCTGTCTCCAAGGTCATGGGCCAGTCCTTGGCCCTCCCCTGTTTCCCTGCCCCGTCTCCAAGGTCGTGGCCCGGTCCTTGGCCCTCCCCTGTGTCCCTGCCCCATCTCCAAGGTCGTGGCCTGATCCTTGGCCCTCCCCTGTGTCCGTTCTCAAAGGTCGTAGCCCTGTCCTTGGCCCTCCCCTGTGTCCCTGCCCCGTCTCCAAGGTTGTGGCCCGGTCCTTGGCCCTCCCCTGTGTCCCTGCCCCGTCTCCAGGCTGGTGGCCTAGTCCTTGGCCCTCCCCTGTGTCCCTGCCCAATCTCCAATGCTGTGGCCCGGTCCTTGGCCCTCCCCTGTGTCCCATCTCCAAGGTCGTGGCCCGGTCCTTGGCCCTCCCCTGTTTCCCTGCCCCGTCTCCAAGGTCGTGGCCCGGTCCTTGGCCCTCCCCTGTGTCCCTGTCCCGTCTCCAGGCTGGTGGCCTAGTCCTTGGCCCTCCCCTGTGTCCCTGCCCAATCTCCAGGCTGGTGGCCCGGTCCTTGGCCCTCCCCTGTGTCCCTGCCCCATCTCCAGGCTGGTGGCCCGGTCCTTGGCCCTCCCCTGTGTCCCTGCTCCGTCTCCCAGGTTGTCGCCCTGTCCTTGGCCCTGCCTTGTGTCCCTGCCCGTCTCCAAGGTGGTGGCCCAGTCCTTGGCCCTCCCCTGTGTCGCATCTCCAGGCTGGTAGCCCGGTCCTTGGCCCTCCCCTGTGTCCCTGCCCCGTCTCCAAGGTCGTGGCCTGATCCTTGGCCCTCCCCTGTGTCCTGTCTCCAAGGTCGTAGCCCTGTCCTTGGCCCTCCCCTGTGTCCCGTCTCCAGGCTGTTGGCCCGGTCCTTTTCCCTCCCCTGTGTCCCTGCCCCATCTCCAGGCTGGTGGCCCGGTCCTTGGCCCTCCCCTGTGTCCCTGCCCGATCTCCAGGCTGGTGGCCCAGTCCTTGGCCCTCCCCTGTGTCCAATCTCCAGGCTGGTGGCCCGGTCGTTCGCCCTACCCTGTTTCCCTACCCTATCTCCAAGGTTGTGGCCCGGTCCTTGGCCCTCCCCTGTGTCCCTTCTCCAGGCTGGTGGCCCGGTCCTTGGCCCTCCCCTGTGTCCCTGCCCCATCTCCAAGGTCATGGCCCGGTCCTTGGCCCTCCCCTGTGTCCCTGTCCCGTCTCCAGGCTGGTGGCCTGGTCCTTGGCCCTCCCCTATGTCCCTGCCCCATCTCCAAGGTCGTGGCCTGATCCTTGGCCTCCCCTGTGTCCCTTCTCCAAGGTGGTGGCCCGGTCCTTGGCCCTCCCCTGTGTCCCTGCCCCGTCTCCAAGGTCGTGGCCCGATCCTTGGCCCTCCCCTGTGTCCCTGCCCCGTCTCCAGGCTGGTGGCCTAGTCCTTGGCCCTCCCCTGTGTCCCTGTCCCATCTGCAGGCTGGTGGCCCGGTCCTTGGCCCTCCCCTGTGTCCATGCCCCATCTCCAGGCTGGTGGCCCGGTCCTTGGCCCTCCCCTGTGTCCCGTCTCCAGGCTGGTAGCCCGGTCCTTGTCCCTCCCCTGTGTCCCTGCCCCGTCTCCAAGGTCGTGGCCTGATCCTTGGCCTCCCCTGTGTCCTGTCTCCAAGGTCGTGGCCCTGTCCTTGGCCCTCCCCTGTGTCCCGTCTCCAGGCTGGTGGCCCGGTCCTTGGCCCTACCCTGTGTCCCTGCCCAATCTCCAGGCTGGTGGCCCGGTCCTTGGCCCTCCCCTGTGTCCCATCTGCAGGCTGGTTGCCCGGTCCTTGGTGCTCCCCTGTGTCCCTGCCCCGTCTCCAGGCTGGTGGCCCAGTCCTTGGCCCTCCCCTGTGTCCAATCTCCAGGCTGGTGGCCCGGTTGTTCGCCCTACCCTGTGTCCCTGCCCTATCTCCAAGGTGGTGGCCCAGTCCTTGGCCCTCCCTTGTGTCCCTGCCCCGTCTCGAAGGTCGTGGCCCGGTCCTTGGCCCTCCCCTGTGTCCCTGCCCCGTCTCCAAGGTTGTGGCCCGGTCCTTGGCCCTCCCCTGTGTCCCGTCTCCAGGCTGGTGGCCCGGTCCTTGGCCCTCCCCTGTGTCCCTGCCCTGTCTCCAAGGTCATGGCCCGGTCCTTGGCCCTCCCCTGTGTCCCGTCTCCAGGCTGGTGGCCCGGTCCTTGGCCCTCCCCTGTGTCCCTGCCCTGTCTCCAAGGTCATGGGCCAGTCCTTGGCCCTCCCCTGTTTCCCTGCCCCGTCTCCAAGGTCGTGGCCCGGTCCTTGGCCCTCCCCTGTGTCCCTGCCCCATCTCCAAGGTCGTGGCCTGATCCTTGGCCCTCCCCTGTGTCCGTTCTCAAAGGTCGTAGCCCTGTCCTTGGCCCTCCCCTGTGTCCCTGCCCCGTCTCCAAGGTTGTGGCCCGGTCCTTGGCCCTCCCCTGTGTCCCTGCCCCGTCTCCAGGCTGGTGGCCTAGTCCTTGGCCCTCCCCTGTGTCCCTGCCCAATCTCCAATGCTGTGGCCCGGTCCTTGGCCCTCCCCTGTGTCCCATCTCCAAGGTCGTGGCCCGGTCCTTGGCCCTCCCCTGTTTCCCTGCCCCGTCTCCAAGGTCGTGGCCCGGTCCTTGGCCCTCCCCTGTGTCCCTGTCCCGTCTCCAGGCTGGTGGCCTAGTCCTTGGCCCTCCCCTGTGTCCCTGCCCAATCTCCAGGCTGGTGGCCCGGTCCTTGGCCCTCCCCTGTGTCCCTGCCCCATCTCCAGGCTGGTGGCCCGGTCCTTGGCCCTCCCCTGTGTCCCTGCTCCGTCTCCCAGGTTGTCGCCCTGTCCTTGGCCCTGCCTTGTGTCCCTGCCCGTCTCCAAGGTGGTGGCCCAGTCCTTGGCCCTCCCCTGTGTCGCATCTCCAGGCTGGTAGCCCGGTCCTTGGCCCTCCCCTGTGTCCCTGCCCCGTCTCCAAGGTCGTGGCCTGATCCTTGGCCCTCCCCTGTGTCCTGTCTCCAAGGTCGTAGCCCTGTCCTTGGCCCTCCCCTGTGTCCCGTCTCCAGGCTGTTGGCCCGGTCCTTTTCCCTCCCCTGTGTCCCTGCCCCATCTCCAGGCTGGTGGCCCGGTCCTTGGCCCTCCCCTGTGTCCCTGCCCGATCTCCAGGCTGGTGGCCCAGTCCTTGGCCCTCCCCTGTGTCCAATCTCCAGGCTGGTGGCCCGGTCGTTCGCCCTACCCTGTTTCCCTACCCTATCTCCAAGGTTGTGGCCCGGTCCTTGGCCCTCCCCTGTGTCCCTTCTCCAGGCTGGTGGCCCGGTCCTTGGCCCTCCCCTGTGTCCCTGCCCCATCTCCAAGGTCATGGCCCGGTCCTTGGCCCTCCCCTGTGTCCCTGTCCCGTCTCCAGGCTGGTGGCCTGGTCCTTGGCCCTCCCCTATGTCCCTGCCCCATCTCCAAGGTCGTGGCCTGATCCTTGGCCTCCCCTGTGTCCCTTCTCCAAGGTGGTGGCCCGGTCCTTGGCCCTCCCCTGTGTCCCTGCCCCGTCTCCAAGGTCGTGGCCCGATCCTTGGCCCTCCCCTGTGTCCCTGCCCCGTCTCCAGGCTGGTGGCCTAGTCCTTGGCCCTCCCCTGTGTCCCTGTCCCATCTGCAGGCTGGTGGCCCGGTCCTTGGCCCTCCCCTGTGTCCATGCCCCGTCTCCAAGGTCGTGGCCCGGTCCTTGGCCCTCCCCTGTGTCCAATCTCCAGGCTGGTGGCCCGGTCCTTGGCCCTCCCCTGTGTCCCTGCCCCGTCTCCAAGGTCGTGGCCTGATCCTTGGCCTCCCCTGTGTCCCTTCTCCAAGGTCGTGGCCCGGTCCTTGGCCCTCCCCTGTGTCCCTGCCCCGTCTCCAAGGTCGTGGCCCGATCCTTGGCCCTCCCCTGTGTCCCTGCCCTGTCTCCAGGCTGGTGGCCTAGTCCTTGGCCCTCCCCTGTGTCCCTGTCCCATCTCCAGGATGGTGGCCCGGTCCTTGGCCCTCCCCTGTGTCCATGCCCCGTCTCCAAGGTCGTGGCCCGGTCCTTGGCCCTCCCCTGTGTCACATCTCCAGGCTGGTGGCCCGGTCCTTGGCCCTCCCCTGTGTCCCTGCCCCGTCTCCAAGGTCGTGGCCTGATCCTTGGCCTCCCCTGTGTCCTGTCTCCAAGGTCGTGGCCCTGTCCTTGGCCCTCCCCTGTGTCCCGTCTCCAGGCTGGTGGCCCGGTCCTTGGCCCTACCCTGTGTCCCTGCCCAATCTCCAGGCTGGTGGCCCGGTCCTTGGCCCTCCCCTGTGTCCCATCTGCAGGCTGGTTGCCCGGTCCTTGGTGCTCCCCTGTGTCCCTGCCCCGTCTCCAGGCTGGTGGCCCAGTCCTTGGCCCTCCCCTGTGTCACATCTCCAGGCTGGTGGCCCGGTCCTTGGCCCTCCCCTGTGTCCCTGCCCTGTCTCCAAGGTCATGGCCCAGTCCTTGGCCCTCCCTTGTGTCCCTGCCCCGTCTCGAAGGTCGTGGCCCGGTCCTTGGCCCTCCCCTGTGTCCCTGCCCCGTCTCCAAGGTTGTGGCCCGGTCCTTGGCCCTCCCCTGTGTCCCGTCTCCAGGCTGGTGGCCCGGTCCTTGGCCCTCCCCTGTGTCCCTGCCCTGTCTCCAAGGTCATGGCCCGGTCCTTGGCCCTCCCCTGTGTCCCGTCTCCAGGCTGGTGGCCCGGTCCTTGGCCCTCCCCTGTGTCCCTGCCCTGTCTCCAAGGTCATGGGCCAGTCCTTGGCCCTCCCCTGTTTCCCTGCCCCGTCTCCAAGGTCGTGGCCCGGTCCTTGGCCCTCCCCTGTGTCCCTGCCCCATCTCCAAGGTCGTGGCCTGATCCTTGGCCCTCCCCTGTGTCCGTTCTCAAAGGTCGTAGCCCTGTCCTTGGCCCTCCCCTGTGTCCCTGCCCCGTCTCCAAGGTTGTGGCCCGGTCCTTGGCCCTCCCCTGTGTCCCTGCCCCGTCTCCAGGCTGGTGGCCTAGTCCTTGGCCCTCCCCTGTGTCCCTGCCCAATCTCCAATGCTGTGGCCCGGTCCTTGGCCCTCCCCTGTGTCCCATCTCCAAGGTCGTGGCCCGGTCCTTGGCCCTCCCCTGTTTCCCTGCCCCGTCTCCAAGGTCGTGGCCCGGTCCTTGGCCCTCCCCTGTGTCCCTGTCCCGTCTCCAGGCTGGTGGCCTAGTCCTTGGCCCTCCCCTGTGTCCCTGCCCAATCTCCAGGCTGGTGGCCCGGTCCTTGGCCCTCCCCTGTGTCCCTGCCCCATCTCCAGGCTGGTGGCCCGGTCCTTGGCCCTCCCCTGTGTCCCTGCTCCGTCTCCCAGGTTGTCGCCCTGTCCTTGGCCCTGCCTTGTGTCCCTGCCCGTCTCCAAGGTGGTGGCCCAGTCCTTGGCCCTCCCCTGTGTCGCATCTCCAGGCTGGTAGCCCGGTCCTTGGCCCTCCCCTGTGTCCCTGTCCCGTCTCCAGGCTGGTGGCCTAGTCCTTGGCCCTCCCCTGTGTCCATGCCCCGTCTCCAGGCTGGTGGCCCGGTCCTTGGCCCTCCCCTGTGTCCCTGCCCCATCTCCAGGCTGGTGGCCCAGTCCTTGGCCCTCCCCTGTGTCCCTGCCCCGTCTCCAAGGTTGTGGCCCGGTCCTTGGCCCTCCCCTGTGTCCCTGTCCCATCTCCAAGGTCGTGGCCCGGTCCTTGGCCCTCCCCTGTGTCCCTGCCCCGTCTCCAAGGTCGTGGCCTAGTCCTTGGCCTCCCCTTTGTCCCGTCTCCAATGCTGTGGCCCGGTCCTTGGCCCTCCCCTGTGTCCCGTCTCCAGGCTGGTGGCCCGGTCCTTGGCCCTCCCCTGTGTCCCTGCCCCGTCTCCAGGCTGGTGGCCCGGTCCTTGGCCCTCCCCTATGTCCCTGCCCCATCTCCAAGGTCGTGGCCTGATCCTTGGCCTCCCCTGTGTCCCTTCTCCAAGGTCGTGGCCCGGTCCTTGGCCCTCCCCTGTGTCCCTGCCCCGTCTCCAAGGTCGTGGCCCGGTCCTTGGTCCTCCCCTGTGTCCCTGCCCCGTCTCCAAGGTCGTGGCCCGGTCCTTGGCCCTCCCCTGTGTCCCTGTCCTGTCTCCAGGCTGGTGGCCTAGTCCTTGGCCCTCCCCTGTGTCCCTGCCCCATCTCCAGGCTGGTGGCCCGGTCCTTGGCCCTCCCCTGTGTCGTATCTCCAGGCTGGTAGCCCGGTCCTTGTCCCTCCCCTGTGTCCCTGCCCCGTCTCCAAGGTCGTGGCCTGATCCTTGGCCTCCCCTGTGTCCTGTCTCCAAGGTCGTGGCCCTGTCCTTGGCCCTCCCCTGTGTCCCGTCTCCAGGCTGGTGGCCCGGTCCTTGGCCCTACCCTGTGTCCCTGCCCAATCTCCAGGCTGGTGGCCCGGTCCTTGGCCCTCCCCTGTGTCCCATCTGCAGGCTGGTTGCCCGGTCCTTGGTGCTCCCCTGTGTCCCTGCCCCGTCTCCAGGCTGGTGGCCCAGTCCTTGGCCCTCCCCTGTGTCACATCTCCAGGCTGGTGGCCCGGTCCTTGGCCCTCCCCTGTGTCCCTGCCCTGTCTCCAAGGTCATGGCCCAGTCCTTGGCCCTCCCTTGTGTCCCTGCCCCGTCTCGAAGGTCGTGGCCCGGTCCTTGGCCCTCCCCTGTGTCCCTGCCCCGTCTCCAAGGTTGTGGCCCGGTCCTTGGCCCTCCCCTGTGTCCCGTCTCCAGGCTGGTGGCCCGGTCCTTGGCCCTCCCCTGTGTCCCTGCCCTGTCTCCAAGGTCATGGCCCGGTCCTTGGCCCTCCCCTGTGTCCCGTCTCCAGGCTGGTGGCCCGGTCCTTGGCCCTCCCCTGTGTCCCTGCCCTGTCTCCAAGGTCATGGGCCAGTCCTTGGCCCTCCCCTGTTTCCCTGCCCCGTCTCCAAGGTCGTGGCCCGGTCCTTGGCCCTCCCCTGTGTCCCTGCCCCATCTCCAAGGTCGTGGCCTGATCCTTGGCCCTCCCCTGTGTCCGTTCTCAAAGGTCGTAGCCCTGTCCTTGGCCCTCCCCTGTGTCCCTGCCCCGTCTCCAAGGTTGTGGCCCGGTCCTTGGCCCTCCCCTGTGTCCCTGCCCCGTCTCCAGGCTGGTGGCCTAGTCCTTGGCCCTCCCCTGTGTCCCTGCCCAATCTCCAATGCTGTGGCCCGGTCCTTGGCCCTCCCCTGTGTCCCATCTCCAAGGTCGTGGCCCGGTCCTTGGCCCTCCCCTGTTTCCCTGCCCCGTCTCCAAGGTCGTGGCCCGGTCCTTGGCCCTCCCCTGTGTCCCTGTCCCGTCTCCAGGCTGGTGGCCTAGTCCTTGGCCCTCCCCTGTGTCCCTGCCCAATCTCCAGGCTGGTGGCCCGGTCCTTGGCCCTCCCCTGTGTCCCTGCCCCATCTCCAGGCTGGTGGCCCGGTCCTTGGCCCTCCCCTGTGTCCCTGCTCCGTCTCCCAGGTTGTCGCCCTGTCCTTGGCCCTGCCTTGTGTCCCTGCCCGTCTCCAAGGTGGTGGCCCAGTCCTTGGCCCTCCCCTGTGTCGCATCTCCAGGCTGGTAGCCCGGTCCTTGGCCCTCCCCTGTGTCCCTGCCCCGTCTCCAAGGTCGTGGCCTGATCCTTGGCCCTCCCCTGTGTCCTGTCTCCAAGGTCGTAGCCCTGTCCTTGGCCCTCCCCTGTGTCCCGTCTCCAGGCTGTTGGCCCGGTCCTTTTCCCTCCCCTGTGTCCCTGCCCCATCTCCAGGCTGGTGGCCCGGTCCTTGGCCCTCCCCTGTGTCCCTGCCCGATCTCCAGGCTGGTGGCCCAGTCCTTGGCCCTCCCCTGTGTCCAATCTCCAGGCTGGTGGCCCGGTCGTTCGCCCTACCCTGTTTCCCTACCCTATCTCCAAGGTTGTGGCCCGGTCCTTGGCCCTCCCCTGTGTCCCTTCTCCAGGCTGGTGGCCCGGTCCTTGGCCCTCCCCTGTGTCCCTGCCCCATCTCCAAGGTCATGGCCCGGTCCTTGGCCCTCCCCTGTGTCCCTGTCCCGTCTCCAGGCTGGTGGCCTGGTCCTTGGCCCTCCCCTATGTCCCTGCCCCATCTCCAAGGTCGTGGCCTGATCCTTGGCCTCCCCTGTGTCCCTTCTCCAAGGTCGTGGCCCGGTCCTTGGCCCTCCCCTGTGTCCCTGCCCCGTCTCCAAGGTCGTGGCCCGATCCTTGGCCCCCCCCTGTGTCCCTGCCCCGTCTCCAGGCTGGTGGCCTAGTCCTTGGCCCTCCCCTGTGTCCCTGTCCCATCTGCAGGCTGGTGGCCCGGTCCTTGGCCCTCCCCTGTGTCCATGCCCCGTCTCCAAGGTCGTGGCCCGGTCCTTGGCCCTCCCCTGTGTCCAATCTCCAGGCTGGTGGCCCGGTCCTTGGCCCTCCCCTGTGTCCCTGCCCCGTCTCCAAGGTCGTGGCCTGATCCTTGGCCTCCCCTGTGTCCCTTCTCCAAGGTCGTGGCCCGGTCCTTGGCCCTCCCCTGTGTCCCTGCCCCGTCTCCAAGGTCGTGGCCCGATCCTTGGCCCTCCCCTGTGTCCCTGCCCTGTCTCCAGGCTGGTGGCCTAGTCCTTGGCCCTCCCCTGTGTCCCTGTCCCATCTCCAGGATGGTGGCCCGGTCCTTGGCCCTCCCCTGTGTCCATGCCCCGTCTCCAAGGTCGTGGCCCGGTCCTTGGCCCTCCCCTGTGTCACATCTCCAGGCTGGTGGCCCGGTCCTTGGCCCTCCCCTGTGTCCCTGCCCCGTCTCCAAGGTCGTGGCCTGATCCTTGGCCTCCCCTGTGTCCTGTCTCCAAGGTCGTGGCCCTGTCCTTGGCCCTCCCCTGTGTCCCGTCTCCAGGCTGGTGGCCCGGTCCTTGGCCCTCCCCTGTGTCCCTGCCCAATCTCCAGGCTGGTGGCCCGGTCCTTGGCCCTCCCCTGTGTCCCATCTGCAGGCTGGTTGCCCGGTCCTTGGTGCTCCCCTGTGTCCCTGCCCCGTCTCCAGGCTGGTGGCCCAGTCCTTGGCCCTCCCCTGTGTCACATCTCCAGGCTGGTGGCCCGGTCCTTGGCCCTCCCCTGTGTCCCTGCCCTGTCTCCAAGGTCATGGCCCAGTCCTTGGCCCTCCCTTGTGTCCCTGCCCCGTCTCGAAGGTCGTGGCCCGGTCCTTGGCCCTCCCCTGTGTCCCTGCCCCGTCTCCAAGGTTGTGGCCCGGTCCTTGGCCCTCCCCTGTGTCCCGTCTCCAGGCTGGTGGCCCGGTCCTTGGCCCTCCCCTGTGTCCCTGCCCTGTCTCCAAGGTCATGGCCCGGTCCTTGGCCCTCCCCTGTGTCCCGTCTCCAGGCTGGTGGCCCGGTCCTTGGCCCTCCCCTGTGTCCCTGCCCTGTCTCCAAGGTCATGGGCCAGTCCTTGGCCCTCCCCTGTTTCCCTGCCCCGTCTCCAAGGTCGTGGCCCGGTCCTTGGCCCTCCCCTGTGTCCCTGCCCCATCTCCAAGGTCGTGGCCTGATCCTTGGCCCTCCCCTGTGTCCGTTCTCAAAGGTCGTAGCCCTGTCCTTGGCCCTCCCCTGTGTCCCTGCCCCGTCTCCAAGGTTGTGGCCCGGTCCTTGGCCCTCCCCTGTGTCCCTGCCCCGTCTCCAGGCTGGTGGCCTAGTCCTTGGCCCTCCCCTGTGTCCCTGCCCAATCTCCAATGCTGTGGCCCGGTCCTTGGCCCTCCCCTGTGTCCCATCTCCAAGGTCGTGGCCCGGTCCTTGGCCCTCCCCTGTTTCCCTGCCCCGTCTCCAAGGTCGTGGCCCGGTCCTTGGCCCTCCCCTGTGTCCCTGTCCCGTCTCCAGGCTGGTGGCCTAGTCCTTGGCCCTCCCCTGTGTCCCTGCCCAATCTCCAGGCTGGTGGCCCGGTCCTTGGCCCTCCCCTGTGTCCCTGCCCCATCTCCAGGCTGGTGGCCCGGTCCTTGGCCCTCCCCTGTGTCCCTGCTCCGTCTCCCAGGTTGTCGCCCTGTCCTTGGCCCTGCCTTGTGTCCCTGCCCGTCTCCAAGGTGGTGGCCCAGTCCTTGGCCCTCCCCTGTGTCGCATCTCCAGGCTGGTAGCCCGGTCCTTGGCCCTCCCCTGTGTCCCTGCCCCGTCTCCAAGGTCGTGGCCTGATCCTTGGCCCTCCCCTGTGTCCTGTCTCCAAGGTCGTAGCCCTGTCCTTGGCCCTCCCCTGTGTCCCGTCTCCAGGCTGTTGGCCCGGTCCTTTTCCCTCCCCTGTGTCCCTGCCCCATCTCCAGGCTGGTGGCCCGGTCCTTGGCCCTCCCCTGTGTCCCTGCCCGATCTCCAGGCTGGTGGCCCAGTCCTTGGCCCTCCCCTGTGTCCAATCTCCAGGCTGGTGGCCCGGTCGTTCGCCCTACCCTGTTTCCCTACCCTATCTCCAAGGTTGTGGCCCGGTCCTTGGCCCTCCCCTGTGTCCCTTCTCCAGGCTGGTGGCCCGGTCCTTGGCCCTCCCCTGTGTCCCTGCCCCATCTCCAAGGTCATGGCCCGGTCCTTGGCCCTCCCCTGTGTCCCTGTCCCGTCTCCAGGCTGGTGGCCTGGTCCTTGGCCCTCCCCTATGTCCCTGCCCCATCTCCAAGGTCGTGGCCTGATCCTTGGCCTCCCCTGTGTCCCTTCTCCAAGGTCGTGGCCCGGTCCTTGGCCCTCCCCTGTGTCCCTGCCCCGTCTCCAAGGTCGTGGCCCGATCCTTGGCCCTCCCCTGTGTCCCTGCCCCGTCTCCAGGCTGGTGGCCTAGTCCTTGGCCCTCCCCTGTGTCCCTGTCCCATCTGCAGGCTGGTGGCCCGGTCCTTGGCCCTCCCCTGTGTCCATGCCCCGTCTCCAAGGTCGTGGCCCGGTCCTTGGCCCTCCCCTGTGTCCAATCTCCAGGCTGGTGGCCCGGTCCTTGGCCCTCCCCTGTGTCCCTGCCCCGTCTCCAAGGTCGTGGCCTGATCCTTGGCCTCCCCTGTGTCCCTTCTCCAAGGTCGTGGCCCGGTCCTTGGCCCTCCCCTGTGTCCCTGCCCCGTCTCCAAGGTCGTGGCCCGATCCTTGGCCCTCCCCTGTGTCCCTGCCCTGTCTCCAGGCTGGTGGCCTAGTCCTTGGCCCTCCCCTGTGTCCCTGTCCCATCTCCAGGATGGTGGCCCGGTCCTTGGCCCTCCCCTGTGTCCATGCCCCGTCTCCAAGGTCGTGGCCCGGTCCTTGGCCCTCCCCTGTGTCACATCTCCAGGCTGGTGGCCCGGTCCTTGGCCCTCCCCTGTGTCCCTGCCCCGTCTCCAAGGTCGTGGCCTGATCCTTGGCCTCCCCTGTGTCCTGTCTCCAAGGTCGTAGCCCTGTCCTTGGCCCTCCCCTGTGTCCCTGCCCCGTCTCCAAGGTCGTGGCCCGATCCTTGGCCCTCCCCTGTGTCCCTGCCCCGTCTCCAGGCTGGTGGCCTAGTCCTTGGCCCTCCCCTGTGTCCCTGTCCCATCTCCAGGCTGGTGGCCCGGTCCTTGGCCCTCCCCTGTGTCCATGCCCCGTCTCCAAGGTCGTGGCCCGGTCCTTGGCCCTCCCCTGTGTCCCTGCCCCATCTCCAGGCTGGTGGCCCGGTCCTTGGCCCTCCCCTGTGTCCCATCTCCAGGCTGGTGGCCCGGTCCTTGTCCCTCCCCTGTGTCCCTGCCCCGTCTCCAGGCTGGTGGCCCAGTCCTTGGCCCTCCCCTGTGTCCAATCTCCAGACTGGTGGCCCGGTCGTTCGCCCTACCCTGTGTCCCTGCCCTATCTCCCAGGTGGTGGCCCGGTCCTTGGCCCTCCCCTGTGTCCCGTCTCCAGGCTGGTGGCCCGGTCCTTGGCCCTCCCCTGTGTCCCTGCCCCGTCTCCAAGGTCGTGGCCCGGTCCTTGGCCCTCCCCTGTGTCCCTGCCCCGTCTCCAAGGTCGTGGCCTAGTCCTGGGCCTCCCCTTTGTCCCGTCTCCAAGGTCGTGGCCCGGTCCTTGGCCCTCCCCTGTGTCCCGTCTCCAGGCTGGTGGCCCGGTCCTTGGCCCTCCCCTGTGTCCCTGCCCCGTCTCCAAGGTCGTGGCCCGGCCCTTGGCCCTCCCCTGTGTCTCTGTCCCGTCTCCAGGCTGGTGGCCCGGTCCTTGGCCCTCCCCTATGTCCCTGCCCCATCTCCAAGGTCGTGGCCTGATCCTTGGCCTCCCCTGTGTCCCTTCTCCAAGGTCGTGGCCCGGTCCTTGGCCCTCCCCTGTGTCCCTGCCCCGTCTCCAAGGTCGTGGCCCGGTCCTTGGCCCTCCCCTGTGTCCCTGTCCCGTCTCCAGGCTGGTGGCCTAGTCCTTGGCCCTCCCCTGTGTCCCTGTCCCATCTCCAGGCTGGTGGCCCGGTCCTTGGCCCTCCCCTGTGTTGTATCTCCAGGCTGGTAGCCTGGTCCTTGGCCCTCCCCTGTGTCCCTGCCCCGTCTCCAAGGTCGTGGCCTGATCCTTGGCCTCCCCTGTGTCCTGTCTCCAAGGTCGTAGCCCTGTCCTTGGCCCTCCCCTGTGTCCCGTCTCCAGGCTGTTGGCCCAGTCCTTGGCCCTCCCCTGTGTCCCTGCCCCATCTCCAGGCTGGTGGCCCGGGCGTTGGCCCTCCCCTGTGTCCCATCTCCAGGCTGATGGCCCGGTCCTTGGTGCTCCCCTGTGTCCCTGCCCCGTCTCCAGGCTGGTGGCCCAGTCCTTGGCCCTCCCCTGTGTCCAATCTCCAGGCTGGTGGCCCGGTCGTTCGCCCTACCCTGTGTCCCTGCCCTATCTCCAAGGTGGTGGCCCGGTCCTTGGCCCTCCCCTGTGTCCCGTCTCCAGGCTGGTGGCCCGGTCCTTGGCCCTCCCCTGTGTCCCTGCCCTGTCTCCAAGGTCATGGCCCAGTCCTTGGCCCTCCCCTGTGTCCCTGCCCCGTCTCCAAGGTCGTGGCCCGGTCCTTGGCCCTCCCCTATGTCCCTGCCCCGTCTCCAAGGTCGTGGCCTAGTCCTTGGCCTCCCCTTTGTCCCGTCTCGAAGGTCGTGGCCCGGTCCTTGGCCCTCCCCTGTGTCCCGTCTCCAGGCTGGTGGCCCGTTCCTTGGCCCTCCCCTGTGTCCCTGCCCCGTCTCCAAGGTCGTGGCCCGGCCCTTGGCCCCCCCATGTGTCCCTGTCCCGTCTCCAGGCTGGTGGCCCGGTCCTTGGCCCTCCCCTATGTCCCTCCCCATCTCCAAGGTCGTGGCCTGATCCTTGGCCTCCCCTGTGTCCCTTCTCCAAGGTCGTGGCCCGGTCCTTGGCCCTCCCCTGTGTCCCTGTCTCGTCTCAAAGGTCGTGGCCCGGTCCTTGGCCCTCCCCTGTGTCCCTGTCCCGTCTCCAGGCTGGTGGCCTAGTCCTTGGCCCTCCCCTATGTCCCTCCCCATCTCCAAGGTCGTGGCCTGATCCTTGGCCTCCCCTGTGTCCCTTCTCCAAGGTCGTGGCCCGGTCCTTGGCCCTCCACTGTGTCCCTTCCCCATCTCCAGGGTGGTGGCCCTGTCCTTGGCCCTCCCCTGTGTCCCTGCCCCATCTCCAGGCTGCTGGCCCGGTCCTTGGCCCTCCCCTGTGTCCCATCTGCAGGCTGGTGGCCCGGTCCTTGGCCCTCCCCTGTGTCCCTGCCCCGTCTCCAGGCTGGTGGCCCAGTCCTTGGCCCTCCCGTGTCACATCTCCAGGCTGGTGGCCCGGTCCTTGGCCCTCCCCTGTGTCCCTGCCCTGTCTCCAAGGTCATGGCCCAGTCCTTGGCCCTCCCTTGTGTCCCTGCCCCGTCTCGAAGGTCGTGGCCCGGTCCTTGGCCCTCCCCTGTGTCCCTGCCCCGTCTCCAAGGTTGTGGCCCGGTCCTTGGCCCTCCCCTGTGTCCCGTCTCCAGGCTGGTGGCCCGGTCCTTGGCCCTCCCCTGTGTCCCTGCCCTGTCTCCAAGGTCATGGCCCGGTCCTTGGCCCTCCCCTGTGTCCCGTCTCCAGGCTGGTGGCCCGGTCCTTGGCCCTCCCCTGTGTCCCTGCCCTGTCTCCAAGGTCATGGGCCAGTCCTTGGCCCTCCCCTGTGTCCCTGCCCCGTCTCCAAGGTCGTGGCCCGGTCCTTGGCCCTCCCCTGTGTCCCTGCCCCATCTCCAAGGTCGTGGCCTGATCCTTGGCCTCCCCTGTGTCCGTTCTCAAAGGTCGTAGCCCTGTCCTTGGCCCTCCCCTGTGTCCCTGCCCCGTCTCCAAGGTTGTGGCCCGGTCCTTGGCCCTCCCCTGTGTCCCTGCCCCGTCTCCAGGCTGGTGGCCTAGTCCTTGGCCCTCCCCTGTGTCCCTGCCCAATCTCCAATGCTGTGGCCCGGTCCTTGGCCCTCCCCTGTGTCCCATCTCCAAGGTCGTGGCCCGGTCCTTGGCCCTCCCCTGTTTCCCTGCCCCGTCTCCAAGGTCGTGGCCCGGTCCTTGGCCCTCCCCTGTGTCCCTGTCCCGTCTCCAGGCTGGTGGCCTAGTCCTTGGCCCTCCCCTGTGTCCCTGCCCAATCTCCAGGCTGGTGGCCCGGTCCTTGGCCCTCCCCTGTGTCCCTGCCCCATCTCCAGGCTGGTGGCCCGGTCCTTGGCCCTCCCCTGTGTCCCTGCTCCGTCTCCCAGGTTGTCGCCCTGTCCTTGGCCCTGCCTTGTGTCCCTGCCCGTCTCCAAGGTGGTGGCCCAGTCCTTGGCCCTCCCCTGTGTCGCATCTCCAGGCTGGTAGCCCGGTCCTTGGCCCTCCCCTGTGTCCCTGCCCCGTCTCCAAGGTCGTGGCCTGATCCTTGGCCCTCCCCTGTGTCCTGTCTCCAAGGTCGTAGCCCTGTCCTTGGCCCTCCCCTGTGTCCCGTCTCCAGGCTGTTGGCCCGGTCCTTTTCCCTCCCCTGTGTCCCTGCCCCATCTCCAGGCTGGTGGCCCGGTCCTTGGTGCTCCCCTGTGTCCCTGCCCGATCTCCAGGCTGGTGGCCCAGTCCTTGGCCCTCCCCTGTGTCCAATCTCCAGGCTGGTGGCCCGGTCGTTCGCCCTACCCTGTTTCCCTACCCTATCTCCAAGGTTGTGGCCCGGTCCTTGGCCCTCCCCTGTGTCCCGTCTCCAGGCTGGTGGCCCGGTCCTTGGCCCTCCCCTGTGTCCCTGCCCCATCTCCAAGGTCATGGCCCTGTCCTTGGCCCTCCCCTGTGTCCCTGTCCCGTCTCCAGGCTGGTGGCCTGGTCCTTGGCCCTCCCCTATGTCCCTGCCCCATCTCCAAGGTCGTGGCCTGATCCTTGGCCTCCCCTGTGTCCCTTCTCCAAGGTCGTGGCCCGGTCCTTGGCCCTCCCCTGTGTCCCTGCCCCGTCTCCAAGGTCGTGGCCCGATCCTTGGCCCTCCCCTGTGTCCCTGCCCCGTCTCCAGGCTGGTGGCCTAGTCCTTGGCCCTCCCCTGTGTCCCTGTCCCATCTGCAGGCTGGTGGCCCGGTCCTTGGCCCTCCCCTGTGTCCCTGCCCCGTCTCCAAGGTCGTGGCCCGGTCCTTGGCCCTCCCCTGTGTCGCATCTCCAGGCTGGTGGCCCGGTCCTTGGCCCTCCCCTGTGTCCCTGCCCCATCTCCAAGGTCGTGGCCTGATCCTTGGCCTCCCCTGTGTCCCTTCTCCAAGGTCGTGGCCCGGTCCTTGGCCCTCCCCTGTGTCCCTGCCCCGTCTCCAAGGTCGTGGCCCGATCCTTGGCCCTCCCCTGTGTCCCTGCCCCGTCTCCAGGCTGGTGGCCTAGTCCTTGGCCCTCCCCTGTGTCCCTGTCCCATCTCCAGGCTGGTGGCCCGGTCCTTGGCCCTCCCCTGTGTCCATGCCCCGTCTCCAAGGTCGTGGCCCGGTCCTTGGCCCTCCCCTGTGTCACATCTCCAGGCTGGTGGCCCGGTCCTTGGCCCTCCCCTGTGTCCCTGCCCCGTCTCCAAGGTCGTGGCCTGATCCTTGGCCTCCCCTGTGTCCTGTCTCCAAGGTCGTAGCCCTGTCCTTGGCCCTCCCCTGTGTCCCTGCCCCGTCTCCAAGGTCGTGGCCCGATCCTTGGCCCTCCCCTGTGTCCCTGCCCCGTCTCCAGGCTGGTGGCCTAGTCCTTGGCCCTCCCCTGTGTCCCTGTCCCATCTCCAGGCTGGTGGCCCGGTCCTTGGCCCTCCCCTGTGTCCATGCCCCGTCTCCAAGGTCGTGGCCCGGTCCTTGGCCCTCCCCTGTGTCCAATCTCCAGGCTGGTGGCCCGGTCCTTGGCCCTCCCCTGTGTCCCTGCCCCGTCTCCAAGGTCGTGGCCTGATCCTTGGCCTCCCCTGTGTCCTGTCTCCAAGGTCGTAGCCCTGTCCTTGGCCCTCCCCTGTGTCCCTGCCCCGTCTCCAAGGTCGTGGCCCGGTCCTTGGCCCTCCCCTGTGTCCCTGCCCCGTCTCCAAGGTCGTGGCCTAGTCCTTGGCCTCCCCTGTATCCCGTCTCCAAGGTCGTGGCCCGGTCCTTGGCCCTCCCCTGTGTCCCTGCCCCATCTCCAGGCTGGTGGCCCGGTCCTTGGCCCTCCCCTGTGTCCCATCTCCAGGCTGGTGGCCCGGTCCTTGTCCCTCCCCTGTGTCCCTGCCCCGTCTCCAGGCTGGTGGCCCAGTCCTTGGCCCTCCCCTGTGTCCAATCTCCAGACTGGTGGCCCGGTCGTTCGCCCTACCCTGTGTCCCTGCCCTATCTCCAAGGTGGTGGCCCGGTCCTTGGCCCTCCCCTGTGTCCCGTCTCCAGGCTGGTGGCCCGGTCCTTGGCCCTCCCCTGTGTCCCTGCCCCGTCTCCAAGGTCGTGGCCCTGTCCTTGGCCCTCCCCTGTGTCCCTGCCCCGTCTCCAAGGTCGTGGCCTAGTCCTGGGCCTCCCCTTTGTCCCGTCTCCAAGGTCGTGGCCCAGTTCTTGGCCCTCCCCTGTGTCCCGTCTCCAGGCTGGTGGCCCGGTCCTTGGCCCTCCCCTGTGTCCCTGCCCCGTCTCCAAGGTCGTGGCCCGGCCCTTGGCCCTCCCCTGTGTCTCTGTCCCGTCTCCAGGCTGGTGGCCCGGTCCTTGGCCCTCCCCTATGTCCCTGCCCCATCTCCAAGGTCGTGGCCTGATCCTTGGCCTCCCCTGTGTCCCTTCTCCAAGGTCGTGGCCCGGTCCTTGGCCCTCCCCTGTGTCCCTGCCCCGTCTCCAAGGTCGTGGCCCGGTCCTTGGCCCTCCCCTGTGTCCCTGTCCCGTCTCCAGGCTGGTGGCCTAGTCCTTGGCCCTCCCCTGTGTCCCTGCCCCATCTCCAAGGTTGTGGCCCGATCCTTGGCCTCCCCTGTGTCCGGTCTCAAAGGTCATAGCCCTGTCCTTGGCCCTCCCCTGTGTCCCTGCCCCGTCTCCAAGGTCGTGGCCTGATCCTTGGCCTCCCCTGTGTCCTGTCTCCAAGGTCGTAGCCCTGTCCTTGGCCCTCCCCTGTGTCCCGTCTCCAGGCTGTTGGCCCAGTCCTTGGCCCTCCCCTGTGTCCCTGCCCCATGTCCAGGCTGGTGGCCCGGTCGTTGGCCCTCCCCTGTGTCCCATCTCCAGGCTGGTGGCCCGGTCCTTGGTGCTCCCCTGTGTCCCTGCCCCGTCTCCAGGCTGGTGGCCCAGTCCTTGGCCCTCCCCTGTGTCCCATCTCCAGGCTGGTGGCCCGGTTGTTCGCCCTACCCTGTGTCCCTGCCCTATCTCCAAGGTGGTGGCCCGGTCCTTGGCCCTCCCCTGTGTCCCCTCACCAGGCTGGTGACCCGGTCCTTGGCCCTCCCCTGTGTCCCTGCCCTGTTTCCAAGGTCATGGCCCAGTCCTTGGCCCTCCCCTGTGTCCCTGCCCCGTCTCCAAGGTCGTGGCCCGGTCCTTGGCCCTCCCCTGTGTCCCTGCCCCGTCTCCAAGGTCGTGGCCTAGTCCTTGGCCTCCCCTTTGTCCCGTCTCCAAGGTCGTGGCCCGGTCCTTGGCCCTCCCCTGTGTCCCGTCTCCAGGCTGGTGGCCCGGTCCTTGGCCCTCCCCTGTGTCCCTGCCCCGTCTCCAAGGTCGTGGCCCGGCCCTTGGCCCCCCCATGTGTCCCTGTCCCGTCTCCAGGCTGGTGGCCCGGTCCTTGGCCCTCCCCTGTGTCCCTCCCCATCTCCAAGGTCGTGGCCTGATCCTTGGCCTCCCCTGTGTCCCTTCTCCAAGGTCGTGGCCCGGTCCTTGGCCCTCCCCTGTGTCCCTGTCTCGTCTCAAAGGTCGTGGCCCGGTCCTTGGCCCTCCCCTGTGTCCCTGTCCCGTCTCCAGGCTGGTGGCCTAGTCCTTGGCCCTCCCCTATGTCCCTCCCCATCTCCAAGGTCGTGGCCTGATCCTTGGCCTCCCCTGTGTCCCTTCTCCAAGGTCGTGGCCCGGTCCTTGGCCCTCCCCTGTGTCCCTGTCCCATCTCCAGGCTGGTGGCCCGGTCCTTGGCCCTCCCCTGTGTCCCATCTGCAGGCTGGTGGCCCGGTCCTTGGCCCTCCCCTGTGTCCCTGCCCCGTCTCCAGGCTGGTGGCCCAGTCCTTGGCCCTCCCGTGTCACATCTCCAGGCTGGTGGCCCGGTCCTTGGCCCTCCCCTGTGTCCCTGCCCTGTCTCCAAGGTCATGGCCCAGTCCTTGGCCCTCCCTTGTGTCCCTGCCCCGTCTCGAAGGTCGTGGCCCGGTCCTTGGCCCTCCCCTGTGTCCCTGCCCCGTCTCCAAGGTTGTGGCCCGGTCCTTGGCCCTCCCCTGTGTCCCGTCTCCAGGCTGGTGGCCCGGTCCTTGGCCCTCCCCTGTGTCCCTGCCCCATCTCCAAGGTCATGGCCCGGTCCTTGGCCCTCCCCTGTGTCCCGTCTCCAGGCTGGTGGCCCGGTCCTTGGCCCTCCCCTGTGTCCCTGCCCTGTCTCCAAGGTCATGGGCCAGTCCTTGGCCCTCCCCTGTTTCCCTGCCCCGTCTCCAAGGTCGTGGCCCGGTCCTTGGCCCTCCCCTGTGTCCCTGCCCCATCTCCAACGTCGTGGCCTGATCCTTGGCCTCCCCTGTGTCCGTTCTCAAAGGTCGTAGCCCTGTCCTTGGCCCTCCCCTGTGTCCCTGCCCCGTCTCCAAGGTTGTGGCCCGGTCCTTGGCCCTCCCCTGTGTCCCTGCCCCGTCTCCAGGCTGGTGGCCTAGTCCTTGGCCCTCCCCTGTGTCCCTGCCCAATCTCCAATGCTGTGGCCCGGTCCTTGGCCCTCCCCTGTGTCCCATCTCCAAGGTCGTGGCCCGGTCCTTGGCCCTCCCCTGTGTCCCTGCCCCGTCTCCAAGGTCGTGGCCCAGTCCTTGGCCCTCCCCTGTGTCCCTGTCCCGTCTCCAGGCTGGTGGCCTAGTCCTTGGCTCTCCCCTGTGTCCCTGCCCAATCTCCAGGCTGGTGGCCCGGTCCTTGGCCCTCCCCTGTGTCCCTGCTCCGTCTCCCAGGTTGTCGCCCTGTCCTTGGCCCTGCCTTGTGTCCCTGCCCGTCTCCAAGGTGGTGGCCCAGTCCTTGGCCCTCCCCTGTGTCGCATCTCCAGGCTGGTAGCCCGGTCCTTGGCCCTCCCCTGTGTCCCTGCCCCGTCTCCAAGGTCGTGGCCTGATCCTTGGCCTCCCCTGTGTCCTGTCTCCAAGGTCGTAGCCCTGTCCTTGGCCCTCCCCTGTGTCCCGTCTCCAGGCTGGTGGCCCGGTCCTTGGCCCTCCCCTGTGTCCCGTCTCCAGGCTGGTGGCCCGGTCCTTGGCCCTCCCCTGTGTCCCTGCCCCGTCTCCAAGGTTGTGGCCCGGTCCTTGGCCCTCCCCTGTGTCCCTGCCCCGTCTCCAAGGTCGTGGCCCGGTCCTTGGCCCTCCCCTGTGTCCCTGCCCCGTCTCCAAGGTCGTGGCCTAGTCCTGGGCCTCCCCTTTGTCCCGTCTCCAAGGTGGTGGCCCGGTCCTTGGCCCTCCCCTGTGTCCCGTCTCCAGGCTGGTGGCCCGGTCCTTGGCCCTCCCCTGTGTCCCTGCCCCGTCTCCAAGGTCGTGGCCCGGCCCTTGGCCCTCCCCTGTGTCTCTGTCCCATCTCCAGGCTGGTGGCCCGGTCCTTGGCCCTCCCCTATGTCCCTACCCCATCTCCAAGGTCGTGGCCTGATCCTTGGCCTCCCCTGTGTCCCTTCTCCAAGGTCGTGGCCCGGTCCTTGGCCCTCCCCTGTGTCCCTGTTTCGTCTCAAAGGTCGTGGCCCGGTCCTTGGCCCTCCCCTGTGTCCCTGTCCCGTCTCCAGGCTGGTGGCCTAGTCCTTGGCCCTCCCCTGTGTCCCTGTCCCATCTCCAGGCTGGTGGCCCGGTCCTTGGCCCTCCCCTGTGTTGTATCTCCAGGCTGGTAGCCTGTTCCTTGGCCCTCCCCTGTGTCCCTGCCCCGTCTCCAAGGTCGTGGCCTGATCCTTGGCCTCCCCTGTGTCCTGTCTCCAAGGTCGTAGCCCTGTCCTTGGCCCTCCCCTGTGTCCCGTCTCCAGGCTGTTGGCCCGGTCCTTGGCCCTCCCCTGTGTCCCTGCCCCATCTCCAGGCTGGTGGCCCGGTCCTTGGCCCTCCCCTGTGTCCCATCTCCAGGCTGGTGGCCCGGTCCTTGGTGCTCCCCTGTGTCCCTGCCCCGTCTCCAGGCTGGTGGCCCAGTCCTTGGCCCTCCCCTGTGTCCAATCTCCAGGCTGGTGGCCCGGTCGCTCGCCCTACCCTGTTTCCCTGCCCTATCTCCAAGGTGGTGGCCCGGTCCTTGGCCCTCCCCTGTGTCCCGTCTCCAGGCTGGTGGCCCGGTCCTTGGCCCTCCCCTGTGTCCCTGCCCTGTCTCCAAGGTCATGGCCCAGTCCTTGGCCCTCCCCTGTGTCCCTGCCCCGTCTCCAAGGTCGTGGCCCGGTCCTTGGCCCTCCCCTGTGTCCCTGCCCCGTCTCCAAGGTCGTGGCCTAGTCCTTGGCCTCCCCTTTGTCCCGTCTCCAAGGTCGTGGCCCGGTCCTTGGCCCTCCCCTGTGTCCCGTCTCCAGGCTGGTGGCCCGGTCCTTGGCCCTCCCCTGTGTCCCTGCCCCGTCTCCAAGGTCGTGGCCCGGCCCTTGGCCCCCCCATGTGTCCCTGTCCCGTCTCCAGGCTGGTGGCCCGGTCCTTGGCCCTCCCCTATGTCCCTCCCCATCTCCAAGGTCGTGGCCTGATCCTTGGCCTCCCCTGTGTCCCTTCTCCAAGGTCGTGGCCCGGTCCTTGGCCCTCCCCTGTGTCCCTGTCTCGTCTCCAAGGTCGTGGCCCGGTCCTTGGCCCTCCCCTGTGTCCCTGTCCCGTCTCCAGGCTGGTGGCCTAGTCCTTGGCCCTCCCCTGTGTCCCTGCCCCATCTCCAGGCTGGTGGCCCGGTCCTTGGCCCTCCCCTGTGTCCCTGCCCCATCTCCAAGGTCGTGGCCCGGTCCTTGGCCTCCCCTGTGTCCGGTCTCAAAGGTCGTGGCCCTGTCCTTGGCCCTCCCCTGTGTCCCTGCCCCGTCTCCAAGGTCGTGGTCCGGTCCTTGGCCCTCCCCTGTGTCCCTGTCCCGTCTCCAGGCTGGTGGCCTAGTCCTTGGCCCTCCCCTGTGTCCCTGTCCCATCTCCAGCCTGGTGGCCCGGTCCTTGGCCCTCCCCTGTGTCCCTGCCCCGTCTCCAAAATCATGGCCCGGTCCTTGGCCCTCCCCTGTGTCGCATCTCCAGGCTGGTGGCCCGGTCGTTGGCCCTCCCCTGTGTCCCTGCCCCGTCTCCAAGGTGGTAGCCCGGTCCTTGGCCCTCCCCTGTGTCCCTGCCTCGTCTCCAGGTTGGTGGCCCAGTGCTAGGCCCTCCTCTGTGTCCCTGTCCCGTCTCCAAGGTGGTGGCCCGGTCCTTGGCCCTCCCCTGTGTCCCGTCTCCAGGCTGGTGGCCCGGTCCTTGGTGCTCCCCTGTGTCCCTGCCCCGTCTCCAGGCTGGTGGCCCGGTCCTTGGCCCTCCCCTGTGTCCCTGCCCCGTCTCCAGGCTGGTGGCCTAGTCCTTGGCCTCCCCTGTGTCCCGTCTCCAAGGTTGTGGCCCAGTTCTTGGCCCTCCCCTGTGTCCCGTCTCCAGGCTGGTGGCCCGGTCCTTGGCCCTCCCCTGTGTCCCTGCCCCATCTCCAGGCTGGTGGCCCGGTCCTTGGCCCTCCGCTATGTCCCTGCCCCATCTCCAGGCTGGTGGCCCGGTCCTTGGCCCTCTCCTGTGTCCCTGCCCCATCTCCAAGGTGGTGGCCCGGTCCTTGGCCCTCCCCTTTGTCCCGTCTCCAAGGTCGTGGCCCGGTCCTTGGCCCTCCCCTGTGTCCCTGCCCCGTCTCAAAGGTAGTGGCCCGGTCCTTGGCCCTCCCCTGTGTCCCTGCCCGATCTCCAGGCTGGTGGCCCGGTCCTTGGCCCTCCCCTGTGTCCCAGCTCCAGGCTGGTGGCCCGGTCCTTGGCCCTCCCCTGTGTCTCTGCCCTGTCTCCAAGGTCGTGGCCTGGTCCTTGGCCCTCCCCTTTGTCCCTGCCCTATCTCCAAGGTCTTGGCCCTATCCTTGGCCTCCCCTGTGTCCCTTCTCCAAGGTCGTGGCCCAGTCCTTGGCCCTCCCCTGTGTCCCTGCCCCGTCTCCAAGGTCGTGGCCCGGTCCTTGGCCCTCCCCTGTGTCCCTGTCCCGTCTCCAGGCTGGTGGCCTAGTCCTTGGCACTCCCCTTTGTGCCTACCCCATCTCCAGGCTGGTGGCCCAGTCCTTGGCCCTCCCCTGTGTCCCTGCCCTGTCTCCAAGGTCGTGGCCCGGTCCTTGGCCCTCCCCTGTGTCCCTGCCCCGTCTCCAAGGTTGTGGCCCGGTCCTTGGCCCTCCCCTGTGTCCCTGCCCCGTCTCCAGGCTGGTGGCCCAGTCCTTGGCCCTCCCCTGTGTCCCATCTCCAGGCTGGTGGCCCGGTCCTTGGCTGTCCCCTGTGTCCCTGCCCTGTCTCCAAGGTCGTGGCCTGATTCTTGGCCTCCCTTGTGTCCGGTCTCCAAGGTCGTAGCCCGGTTCTTGGCCCTCCCGTGTCCCTGTCCAGTCTCTAGTCCGGTGGCCCGGTCCTTGGCCCTCCCCTGTGTCCCTGCCCCGTCTCCAGGCTGGTGGCCCGGTCCTTGGCCTCCCCTGTGTCCCATCTCCAGGCTGGTGGCCCGGTCCTTGGCTGTCCCCTGTGTCCCTGCCCTGTCTCCAAGGTCGTGGCCTGATCCTTGGCCTCCCTTGTGTCCGGTCTCTAAGGTCGTAGCCCGGTCCTTGGCCCTCCCGTGTCCCTGTCCAGTCTCTAGTCTGGTGGCCCGGTCCTTGGCCCTCCCCTGTGTCCCTGCCCCGTCTCCAGGCTGGTGGCCCGGTCCTTGGCCCTCCCCTGTGTCCGATCTCCAGGCTGGTGGCCCGGGCCTTGGCCCTCCCCTGTGTCCCTGCCCCATCTCCAGGCTGGTGGCCCGGTCCTTGGCCCTCCCCTATGTCCCTGCCCCGTCTCCCAGGTTGTGGCCCTGTCCTTGGCCCTACCTTGTGTCCCTGCCCGTCTCCAAGGTGGTGGCCCAGTCCTTGGCCCTCCCCTGTGTCGAATCTCCAGGCTGGTAGCCCAGTCCTTGGCCCTCCCCTGTGTCCCTGCCCCGTCTCGAAGGTCGTGGCCTGATCCTTGGCCTCCCCTGTGTCCTGTCTCCAAGGTCGTAGCCCTGTCCTTGGCCCTCCCCTGTGTCCCGTCTCCAGGCTGTTGGCCCGGTCCTTTTTCCTCCCCTGTGTCCCTGCCCCATCTCCAGGCTGGTGGCCCGGTCCTTGGTGCTCCCCTGTGTCCCTGCCCCGTCTCCAGGCTGGTGGCCCAGTCCTTGGCCCTCCCCTGTGTCCAATCTCCAGGCTGGTGGTCCGGTCCTTGGCCCTCCCCTGTGTCCCTTCCCCGTCTCCAGGCTGGTGGCCCGGTCCTTGGCCCTCCCCTGTGTCCCGTCTCCAGGCTGGTGGCCTGGTCCTTGGCCCTCCCCTGTGTCCCTGCCCTGTCTCCAAGGTCATGGCCCGGTCCTTGGCCCTCCCCTGTGTCCCTGCCCCATCTCCAGGCTGGTGGCCCGGTCCTTGGTGCTCCCCTGTGTCCCTGCCCCGTCTCCAGGCTGGTGGCCCAGTCCTTGGCCCTCCCCTGTGTCCAATCTCCAGGCTGGTGGCCCCGTCGTTCACCCTACCCTGTGTCCCTGCCCCGTCTCCAAGGTCGTGGCCTAGTCCTTGGCCTCCCCTTTGTCCCGTCTCCAAGGTCGTGGCCCGGTCCTTGGCCCTCCCCTGTGTCCCTGCCCCGTCTCCAAGGTCGTGGCCCGGCCCTTGGCCCTCCCCTGTGTCCCTGTCCCGTCTCCAGGCTGGTGGCCCGGTCCTTGGCCCTCCCCTATGTCCCTGCCCCATCTCCAAGGTCGTGGCCTGATCCTTGGCCTCCCCTGTGTCCCTTCTCCAAGGTCGCGGCCCCGTCCTTGGCCCTCCCCTGTGTCCCTGTCCCGTCTCCAAGGTTGTGGCCCGGTCCTTGGCCCTCCCCTGTGTCCCTGCCCCGTCTCCAGGCTGGTGGCCTAGTCCTTGGCCCTCCCCTGTGTCCCTGTCCCATCTCCAGGCTGGTGGCCCGGTCCTTGGCCCTCCCCTGTGTCCCTGCCCCGTCTCCAAGGTCGTGGCCCGATCCTTGGCCCTCCCCTGTGTCGCATCTCCAGGCTGGTGGCCCGGTCCTTGGCCCTCCCCTGTGTCCCTGCCCCGTCTCCAAGGTCGTGGCCTGATCCTTGGCCTCCCCTGTGTCCTGTCTCCAAGGTCGTAGCCCTGTCCTTGGCCCTCCCCTGTGTCCCGTCTCCAGGCTGGTGGCCCGGTCCTTGGCCCTCCCCTGTGTCCCTGCCCCATCTCCAGGCTGGTGGCCCGGTCCTTGGCCCTCCCCTGTGTCCCATTTCCAGGCTGGTGGCCCGGTCCTTGGCCCTCCCCTGTGTCCCTGCCCCATTTCCAGGCTGGTGGCCCAGTCCTTGGCCCTCCCCTGTGTCCAATCTCCAGGCTGGTGGCCCGGTCCTTGGCCCTCCCCTGTGTCCCTGCCCTATCTCCAAGGTGGTGGCCCGGTCCTTGGCCCTCCCCTGTGCCCTGTCTCCAGGCTGGTGGTCCGGTCCTTGGCCCTCCCCTGTGTCCCTGCCCCGTCTCCAAGGTTGTGGCCCGGTCCTTGGTGCTCCCCTGTGTCCCTGCCCCATCTCCAAGGTCGTGGCCCGGTCCTTGGCCCTCCCCTGTGTCCCTGCCCCGTCTCCAAGGTCGTGGCCTAGTCCTTGGCCTCCCCTTTGTCCCGTCTCCAATGCTGTGGCCCGGTCCTTGGCCCTCCCCTGTGTCCCATCTCCAGGCTGGTGGCCCGGTCCTTGGCCCTCCCCTGTGTCCCTGCCCCGTCTCCAAGGTCGTGGCCCGGCCCTTGGCCCTCCCCTGTGTCCCTGTCCCGTCTCCAGGCTGGTGGCCTAGTCCTTGGCCCTCCCCTGTGTCCCTGCCCCATCTCCAGGCTGGTGGCCCGGTCCTTGGCCCTCCCCTGTGTCGTATCTCCAGGCTGGTAGCCCGGTCCTTGGCCCTCCCCTGTGTCCCTGCCCCGTCTCAAAAGTCGTGGCCTGATCCTTGGCCCTCCCCTGTGTCCTGTCTCCAAGGTCGTGGCCCGGTCCTTGGCCCTCCCCTGTGTCCCTGCCCCGTCTCCAAGGTCGTGGCCTAGTCCTTGACCTCCCCTTTGTCCCGTCTCCAAGGTCGTGGCCCGGTCCTTGGCCCTCCCCTGTGTCCCTGCCCAGTCTCCAGGCTGGTGGCCCGGTCCTTGGTGCTCCCCTGTGTCCCTGCCCCATCTCCAAGGTCGTGGCCCGGCCCTTGGCCCTCCCCTGTGTCCCTGTCCCGTCTCCAGGCTGGTGGCCCGGTCCTTGGCCCTCCCCTATGTCCCTGCCCCATCTCCAAGGTCGTGGCCTGATCCTTGGCCTCCCCTGTGTCCCTTCTCCAAGGTGGTGGCCCGGTCCTTGGCCCTCCCCTGTGTCCCTGCCCCGTCTCCAAGGTCGTGGCCCGGTCCTTGGCCCTCCCCTGTGTCCCTGCCCCGTCTCCAGGCTGGTGGCCTAGTCCTTGGCCCTCCCCTGTGTCCCATCTCCAGGCTGGTGGCCCGGTCCTTGGTGCTCCCCTGTGTCCCTGCCCCGTCTCCAGGCTGGTGGCCCAGTCCTTGGCCCTCCCCTGTGTCCAATCTCCAGACTGGTGGCCCGGTCCTTGGCCCTCCCCTGTGTCCCTGCCCTGTCTCCAAGGTCATGGCCCAGTCCTTGGCCCTCCCTTGTGTCCCTGCCCCGTCTCGAAGGTCGTGGCCCAGTCCTTGGCCCTCCCCTGTGTCCCTGCCCCGTCTCCAAGGTTGTGGCCCGGTCCTTGGCCCTCCCCTGTGTCCAATCTCCAGGCTGGTGGCCCGGTCCTTGGCCCTCCCCTGTGTCCCTGCCCCGTCTCCAAGGTCGTGGCCCGGTCCTTGGCCCTCCCCTGTGTCCCTGCCCCATCTCCAAGGTCGTGGCCTGATCCTTGGCCTCCCCTGTGTCCGTTCTCAAAGGTCGTAGCCCTGTCCTTGGCCCTCCCCTGTGTCCCTGCCCCGTCTCCAAGGTTGTGGCCCGGTCCTTGGCCCTCCCCTGTGTCCCTGCCCCGTCTCCAGGCTGGTGGCCTAGTCCTTGGCCCTCCCCTGTGTCCCTGCCCAATCTCCAATGCTGTGGCCCGGTCCTTGGCCCTCCCCTGTGTCCCATCTCCAAGGTCGTGGCCCGGTCCTTGGCGCTCCCCTGTGTCCCTGTCCCGTCTCCAGGCTGTTGGCCCGGTCCTTGGCCCTCCCCTGTGTCCCTGCCCCGTCTCCAGGCTGGTGGCCCAGTCCTTGGCCCTCCCCTATGTCCCTGCCCCATCTCCAAGGTCGTGGCCTGATCCTTGGCCTCCCCTGTGTCCCTTCTCCAAGGTCGTGGCCCGGTCCTTGGCCCTCCCCTGTGTCCCTGCCCCATCTCCAAGGTCGTGGCCCGGTCCTTGGCCCTCCCCTGTGTCCCTGCCCCGTCTCCAGGCTGGTGGCCTAGTCCTTGGCCCTCCCCTGTGTCCCTGTCCCATCTGCAGGCTGGTGGCCCGGTCCTTGGCCCTCCCCTGTGTCCCTTCCCCGTCTCCAAGGTCGTGGCCCGGTCCTTGGCCCTCCCCTCTGTCGCATCTCCAGGCTGGTGGCCCGGTCCTTGGCCCTCCCCTGTGTCCCTGCCCCGTCTCCAAGGTCGTGGCCTGATCCTTGGCCTCCCCTGTGTCCTGTCTCCAAGGTCGTAGCCCTGTCCTTGGCCCTCCCCTGTGTCCCTGCCCCGTCTCCAAGGTCGTGGCCCGGTCCTTGGCCCTCCCCTGTGTCCCTGCCCCGTCTCCAAGGTCGTGGCCTAGTCCTTGGCCTCCCCTGTATCCCGTCTCCAAGGTTGTGGCCCGGTCCTTGGCCCTCCCCTGTGTCCCGTCTCCAGGCTGGTGACCTAGTCCTTGGCCCTCCCCTGTGTCCCTGTCCCATCTCCAGGCTGGTGGCCCGGTCCTTGGCCCTCCCCTGTGTCCCTGCCCCATCTCCAGGCTGGTGGCCCGGTCCTTGGCCCTCCCCTGTGTCGCATCTCCAGGCTGGTGGCCCGGTCCTTGGCCCTCCCCTGTGTCCCTGCCCCGTCTCCAGGCTGGTGGCCTAGTCCTTGGCCCTCCCCTGTGTCCCTGCCCAATCTCCAATGCTGTGGCCCGGTCCTTGGCCCTCCCCTGTGTCCCATCTCCAAGGTCGTGGCCCGGTCCTTGGCCCTCCCCTGTGTCCCTGTCCCGTCTCCAAGGTCGTGGCCCAGTCCTTGGCACTCCCCTGTGTCCCTGTCCCGTCTCCAGGCTGGTGGCCCGGTCCTTGGCCCTCCCCTGTGTCCCTGCCCAATCTCCAGGCTGGTGGCCCGGTCCTTGGCCCTCCCCTGTGTCCCTGCCCCATCTCCAGGCTGGTGGCCCGGTCCTTGGTGCTCCCCTGTGTCCCTGCCCCGTCTCCATGCTGGTGGCCCAGTCCTTGGCCCTCCCCTGTGTCCCGTCTCCAGGCTGGTGGCCTAGTCCTTGGCCCTCCCCTGTGTCCCTGTCCCGTCTCCAGGCTGGTGGCCCGGTCCTTGGCCCTCCCCTGTGTCCCTGCCCCATCTCCTGACTGGTGGCCCGGTCCTTGGCCCTCCCCTGTGTCGCATCTCCAGGCTGGTGGCCCGGTCCTTGTCCCTCCCCTGTGTCCCTGCCCCGTCTCCAGGCTGGTGGCCCAGTCCTTGGCCCTCCCCTGTGTCCAATCTCCAGACTGGTGGCCCGGTCGTTCGCCCTACCCTGTGTCCCTGCCCTATCTCCAAGGTGGTGGCCCGGTCCTTGGCCCTCCCCTGTGTCCCGTCTCCAGGCTGGTGGCCCGGTCCTTGGCCCTCCCCTGTGTCCCTGCCCCGTCTCCAAGGTTGTGGCCCGGTCCTTGGCCCTCCCCTGTGTCACTGCCCCGTCTCCAAGGTCGTGGCCCGGTCCTTGGCCCTCCCCTGTGTCCCTGCCCCGTCTCCAAGGTCGTGGCCTAGTCCTGGGCCTCCCCTTTGTCCCGTCTCCAAGGTCGTGGCCCGGTCCTTGGCCCTCCCCTGTGTCCCGTCTCCAGGCTGGTGGCCCGGTCCTTGGCCCTCCCCTGTGTCCCTGCCCCGTCTCCAAGGTCGTGGCCCGGCCCTTGGCCCTCCCCTGTGTCTCTGTCCCGTCTCCAGGCTGGTGGCCCGGTCCTTGGCCCTCCCCTATGTCCCTGCCCCATCTCCAAGGTCGTGGCCTGATCCTTGGCCTCCTCTGTGTCCCGTCTCCAAGGTCGTGGCCCGGTCCTTGGCCCTCCCCTGTGTCCCTGTCCCGTCTCCAGGCTGGTGGCCCAGTCCTTGGCCCTCCCCTGTGTCCCTGCCCCGTCTCCAAGGTCGTGGCCCGGCCCTTGGCCCTCCCCTGTGTCTCTGTCCCGTCTCCAGGCTGGTGGCCCGGTCCTTGGCCCTCCCCTATGTCCCTGCCCCATCTCCAAGGCCGTGGCCTGATCCTTGGCCTCCTCTGTGTCCCGTCTCCAAGGTCGTGGCCCGGTCCTTGGCCCTCCCCTGTGTCCCTGTCCCGTCTCCAGGCTGGTGGCCTAGTCCTTGGCCCTCCCCTGTGTCCCTGTCCCATCTCCAGGCTGGTGGCCCGGTCCTTGGCCCTCCCCTGTGTTGTATCTCCAGGCTGGTAGCCTGGTCCTTGGCCCTCCCCTGTGTCCCTGCCCCGTCTCCAAGGTCGTGGCCTGATCCTTGGCCTCCCCTGTGTCCTGTCTCCAAGGTCGTAGCCCTGTCCTTGGCCCTCCCCTGTGTCCCGTCTCCAGGCTGTTGGCCCAGTCCTTGGCCCTCCCCTGTGTCCCTGCCCCATCTCCAGGCTGGTGGCCCGGTCCTTGGCCCTCCCCTGTGTCCCATCTCCAGGCTGGTGGCCCGGTCCTTGGTGCTCCCCTGTGTCCCTGCCCCGTCTCCAGGCTGGTGGCCCAGTCCTTGGCCCTCCCCTGTGTCCAATCTCCAGGCTGGTGGCCCGGTTGTTCGCCCTACCCTGTGTCCCTGCCCTATCTCCAAGGTGGTGGCCCGGTCCTTGGCCCTCCCCTGTGTCCCCTCTCCAGGCTGGTGGCCCGGTCCTTGGCCCTCCCCTGTGTCCCTGCCCTGTCTCCAAGGTCATGGCCCAGTCCTTGGCCCTCCCCTGTGTCCCTGCCCCGTCTCCAAGGTCGTGGCCCGGTCCTTGGCCCTCCCCTGTGTCCCTGCCCCGTCTCCAAGGTCGTGGCCTAGTCCTTGGCCTCCCCTTTGTCCCGTCTCCAAGGTCGTGGCCCGGTCCTTGGCCCTCCCCTGTGTCCCGTCTCCAGGCTGGTGGCCCGGTCCTTGGCCCTTCCCTGTGTCCCTGCCCCGTCTCCAAGGTCGTGGCCCGGCCCTTGGCCCCCCCATGTGTCCCTGTCCCGTCTCCAGGCTGGTGGCCCGGTCCTTGGCCCTCCCCTGTGTCCCTCCCCATCTCCAAGGTCGTGGCCTGATCCTTGGCCTCCCCTGTGTCCCTTCTCCAAGGTCGTGGCCCGGTCCTTGGCCCTCCCCTGTGTCCCTGTCTCGTCTCAAAGGTCGTGGCCCGGTCCTTGGCCCTCCCCTGTGTCCCTGTCCCGTCTCCAGGCTGGTGGCCTAGTCCTTGGCCCTCCCCTGTGTCCCTGCCCCATCTCCAGGCTGGTGGCCCGGTCCTTGGCCCTCCCCTGTGTCCCTGTCCCGTCTCCAAGGTCGTGGCCCAGTCCTTGGCACTCCCCTGTGTCCCTGTCCCGTCTCCAGGCTGGTGGCCCGGTCCTTGGCCCTCCCCTGTGTCCCTGCCCAATCTCCAGGCTGGTGGCCCGGTCCTTGGCCCTCCCCTGTGTCCCTGCCCCATCTCCAGGCTGGTGGCCCGGTCCTTGGTGCTCCCCTGTGTCCCTGCCCCGTCTCCAGGCTGGTGGCCCAGTCCTTGGCCCTCCCCTGTGTCCCGTCTCCAGGCTGGTGGCCTAGTCCTTGGCCCTCCCCTGTGTCCCTGTCCCGTCTCCAGGCTGGTGGCCCGGTCCTTGGCCCTCCCCTGTGTCCCTGCCCCATCTCCTGACTGGTGGCCCGGTCCTTGGCCCTCCCCTGTGTCGCATCTCCAGGCTGGTGGCCCGGTCCTTGTCCCTCCCCTGTGTCCCTGCCCCGTCTCCAGGCTGGTGGCCCAGTCCTTGGCCCTCCCCTGTGTCCAATCTCCAGACTGGTGGCCCGGTCGTTCGCCCTACCCTGTGTCCCTGCCCTATCTCCAAGGTGGTGGCCCGGTCCTTGGCCCTCCCCTGTGTCCCGTCTCCAGGCTGGTGGCCCGGTCCTTGGCCCTCCCCTGTGTCCCTGCCCCGTCTCCAAGGTTGTGGCCCGGTCCTTGGCCCTCCCCTGTGTCACTGCCCCGTCTCCAAGGTCGTGGCCCGGTCCTTGGCCCTCCCCTGTGTCCCTGCCCCGTCTCCAAGGTCGTGGCCTAGTCCTGGGCCTCCCCTTTGTCCCGTCTCCAAGGTCGTGGCCCGGTCCTTGGCCCTCCCCTGTGTCCCGTCTCCAGGCTGGTGGCCCGGTCCTTGGCCCTCCCCTGTGTCCCTGCCCCGTCTCCAAGGTCGTGGCCCGGCCCTTGGCCCTCCCCTGTGTCTCTGTCCCGTCTCCAGGCTGGTGGCCCGGTCCTTGGCCCTCCCCTATGTCCCTGCCCCATCTCCAAGGTCGTGGCCTGATCCTTGGCCTCCTCTGTGTCCCGTCTCCAAGGTCGTGGCCCGGTCCTTGGCCCTCCCCTGTGTCCCTGTCCCGTCTCCAGGCTGGTGGCCCAGTCCTTGGCCCTCCCCTGTGTCCCTGCCCCGTCTCCAAGGTCGTGGCCCGGCCCTTGGCCCTCCCCTGTGTCTCTGTCCCGTCTCCAGGCTGGTGGCCCGGTCCTTGGCCCTCCCCTATGTCCCTGCCCCATCTCCAAGGCCGTGGCCTGATCCTTGGCCTCCTCTGTGTCCCGTCTCCAAGGTCGTGGCCCGGTCCTTGGCCCTCCCCTGTGTCCCTGTCTCGTCTCAAAGGTCGTGGCCCGGTCCTTGGCCCTCCCCTGTGTCCCTGTCCCGTCTCCAGGCTGGTGGCCTAGTCCTTGGCCCTCCCCTGTGTCCCTGCCCCATCTCCAGGCTGGTGGCCCGGTCCTTGGCCCTCCCCTGTGTCCCTGCCCCATCTCCAAGGTCGTGGCCCGGTCCTTGGCCTCCCCTGTGTCCGGTCTCAAAGGTCGTGGCCCTGTCCTTGGCCCTCCCCTGTGTCCCTGCCCCGTCTCCAAGGTTGGGGCCCAATCCTTGGCCTCCCATGTGTCCGGTCTCCAAGGTCCTAGCCCTGTCCTTGGCCCTCCCATGTGTCCCGTCTCCAGGCTGGTGGCCCGGTCCTTGGCCCTCCCCTGTTTCCCCGCCCGATCTCCAGGCTGGTGGCCCGGTCCTTGGCCCTCCCCTATGTCCCATCTACAGGCTGGTGGTCCGATCCTTGGCGCTCCCCTGTGTCCCTGTCCCATCTCCACGCTTGTGGCCCAGTCCTTGGCCCTCCCCTGTGTCCCTGCCCGGTCTCCAAGGTTGTGGCCCGATCCTTGGCCCTCCCCTGTGTCCCTGCCCCATCTCCAGACTGGTGGCCCTGTCCTTGGCCCTCCCCTGTGTCCCTGCCCCGTCTCCAAGGTCGTGGCCCGGTCCTTGGCCCTCCCCTGTGTCCCTGTCCCGTCTCCAGGCTGGTGGCCTAGTCCTTGGCCGTCCCCTGTGTCCCTGCCCCGTCTCCAAGCTCGTGGCCCGGTCCTTGGCCCTCCCCTGTGTTGTATCTCCAGGCTGGTAGCCTGGTCCTTGGCCCTCCCCTGTGTCCCTGCCCCGTCTCCAAGGTCGTGGCCTGATCCTTGGCCTCCCCTGTGTCCTGTCTCCAAGGTCGTAGCCCTGTCCTTGGCCCTCCCCTGTGTCCCGTCTCCAGGCTGTTGGCCCAGTCCTTGGCCCTCCCCTGTGTCCCTGCCCCATCTCCAGGCTGGTGGCCCGGTCCTTGGCCCTCCCCTGTGTCCCATCTCCAGGCTGGTGGCCCGGTCCTTGGTGCTCCCCTGTGTCCCTGCCCCGTCTCCAGGCTGGTGGCCCAGTCCTTGGCCCTCCCCTGTGTCCAATCTCCAGGCTGGTGGCCCGGTTGTTCGCCCTAACCTGTGTCCCTGCCCTATCTCCAAGGTGGTGGCCCGGTCCTTGGCCCTCCCCTGTGTCCCCTCTCCAGGCTGGTGGCCCGGTCCTTGGCCCTCCCTTGTGTCCCTGCCCTGTCTCCAAGGTCATGGCCCAGTCCTTGGCCCTCCCCTGTGTCCCTGCCCCGTCTCCAAGGTCGTGGCCCGGTCCTTGGCCCTCCCCTGTGTCCCTGCCCCGTCTCCAAGGTCGTGGCCTAGTCCTTGGCCTCCCCTTTGTCCCGTCTCCAAGGTCGTGGCCCGGTCCTTGGCCCTCCCCTGTGTCCCGTCTCCAGGCTGGTGGCCCGGTCCTTGGCCCTCCCCTGTGTCCCTGCCCCGTCTCCAAGGTCGTGGCCCGGCCCTTGGCCCCCCCATGTGTCCCTGTCCCGTCTCCAGGCTGGTGGCCCGGTCCTTGGCCCTCCCCTGTGTCCCTCCCCATCTCCAAGGTCGTGGCCTGATCCTTGGCCTCCCCTGTGTCCCTTCTCCAATGTCGTGGCCCGGTCCTTGGCCCTCCCCTGTGTCCCTGTTTCGTCTCAAAGGTCGTGGCCCGGTCCTTGGCCCTCCCCTGTGTCCCTGTCCCGTCTCCAGGCTGTTGGCCCGGTCCTTTTCCCTCCCCTGTGTCCCTGCCCCATCTCCAGGCTGGTGGCCCGGTCCTTGGTGCTCCCCTGTGTCCCTGCCCCGTCTCCAGGCTGGTGGCCCAGTCCTTGGCCCTCCCCTGTGTCCAATCTCCAGGCTGGTGGCCCGGTCGTTCACCCTACCCTGTGTCCCTGCCCTATCTCCAAGGTGGTGGCCCGGTCCTTGGCCCTCCCCTGTGTCCCGTCTCCAGGCTGGTGGCCTGGTCCTTGGCCCTCCCCTGTGTCCCTGCCCTGTCTCCAAGGTCATGGCCCGGTCCTTGGCCCTCCCCTGTGTCCCTGCCCCATCTCCAGGCTGGTGGCCCGGTCCTTGTCCCTCCCCTGTGTCCCTGCCCCGTCTCCAGGCTGGTGGCCCAGTCCTTGGCCCTCCCCTGTGTCCAATCTCCAGGCTGGTGGCCCCGTCGTTCACCCTACCCTGTGTCCCTGCACTATCTCCAAGGTGGTGGCCCGGTCCTTGGCCCTCCCCTGTGTCCCGTCTCCAGGCTGGTGGCCTGGTCCTTGGCCCTCCCCTGTGTCCCTGCCCTGTCTCCAAGGTCGTGGCCCGGTCCTTGGCCCTCCCCTGTGTCCCTGCCCCGTCTCCAAGGTCGTGGCCTAGTCCTTGGCCTCCCCTTTGTCCCGTCTCCAAGGTCGTGGCCCGGTCCTTGGCCCTCCCCTGTGTCCCTGCCCCGTCTCCAAGGTCGTGGCCCGGTCCTTGGTGCTCCCCTGTGTCCCTGCCCCATCTCCAAGGTCGTGGCCCGGCCCTTGGCCCTCCCCTGTGTCCCTGTCCCGTCTCCAGGCTGGTGGCCCGGTCCTTGGCCCTCCCCTATGTCCCTGCCCCATCTCCAAGGTCGTGGCCTGATCCTTGGCCTCCCCTGTGTCCCTTCTCCAAGGTCGCGGCCCCGTCCTTGGCCCTCCCCTGTGTCCCTGTCCCGTCTCCAAGGTTGTGGCCCGGTCCTTGGCCCTCCCCTGTGTCCCTGCCCCGTCTCCAGGCTGGTGGCCTAGTCCTTGGCCCTCCCCTGTGTCCCTGTCCCATCTCCAGGCTGGTGGCCCGGTCCTTGGCCCTCCCCTGTGTCCCTGCCCCGTCTCCAAGGTCGTGGCCCGATCCTTGGCCCTCCCCTGTGTCGCATCTCCAGGCTGGTGGCCCGGTCCTTGGCCCTCCCCTGTGTCCCTGCCCCGTCTCCAAGGTCGTGGCCTGATCCTTGGCCTCCCCTGTGTCCTGTCTCCAAGGTCGTAGCCCTGTCCTTGGCCCTCCCCTGTGTCCCGTCTCCAGGCTGGTGGCCCGGTCCTTGGCCCTCCCCTGTGTCCCTGCCCCATCTCCAGGCTGGTGGCCCGGTCCTTGGCCCTCCCCTGTGTCCCATCTCCAGGCTGGTGGCCCGGTCCTTGGCCCTCCCCTGTGTCCCTGCCCCATCTCCAGGCTGGTGGCCCAGTCCTTGGCCCTCCCCTGTGTCCAATCTCCAGACTGGTGGCCCGGTCCTTGGCCCTCCCCTGTGTCCCTGCCCTATCTCCAAGGTGGTGGCCCGGTCCTTGGCCCTCCCCTGTGCCCTGTCTCCAGGCTGGTGACCCGGTCCTTGGCCCTCCCCTGTGTCCCTGCCCCGTCTCCAAGGTTGTGGCCCGGTCCTTGGTGCTCCCCTGTGTCCCTGCCCCATCTCCAAGGTCGTGGCCCGGTCCTTGACCCTCCCCTGTGTCCCTGCCCCGTCTCCAAGGTCGTGGCCTAGTCCTTGGCCTCCCCTTTGTCCCGTCTCCAATGCTGTGGCCCGGTCCTTGGCCCTCCCCTGTGTCCCATCTCCAGGCTGGTGGCCCGGTCCTTGGCCCTCCCCTGTGTCCCTGCCCCGTCTCCAAGGTCGTGGCCCGGCCCTTGGCCCTCCCCTGTGTCCCTGTCCCGTCTCCAGGCTGGTGGCCCGGTCCTTGGCCCTCCCCTGTGTCCCTGCCCCATCTCCAGGCTGGTGGCCCAGTCCTTGGCCCTCCCCTGTGTCGTATCTCCAGGCTGGTAGCCCGGTCCTTGGCCCTCCCCTGTGTCCCTGCCCCGTCTCCAAGGTCGTGGCCTGATCCTTGGCCCTCCCCTGTGTCCTGTCTCCAAGGTCGTGGCCCGGTCCTTGGCCCTCCCCTGTGTCCCTGCCCCGTCTCCAAGGTCGTGGCCTAGTCCTTGACCTCCCCTTTGTCCCGTCTCCAAGGTCGTGGCCCGGTCCTTGGCCCTCCCCTGTGTCCCTGCCCAGTCTCCAGGCTGGTGGCCCGGTCCTTGGTGCTCCCCTGTGTCCCTGCCCCATCTCCAAGGTCGTGGCCCGGCCCTTGGCCCTCCCCTGTGTCCCTGCCCCATCTCCAAGGTTGTGGCCCATTCCTTGGCCCTCCCCTATGTCCCTGCCCCATCTCCAAGGTCGTGGCCTGATCCTTGGCCTCCCCTGTGTCCCTTCTCCAAGGTGGTGGCCCGGTCCTTGGCCCTCCCCTGTGTCCCTGCCCCGTCTCCAAGGTCGTGGCCCGGTCCTTGGCCCTCCCCTGTGTCCCTGCCCCGTCTCCAGGCTGGTGGCCTAGTCCTTGGCCCTCCCCTGTGTCCCATCTCCAGGCTGGTGGCCCGGTCCTTGGTGCTCCCCTGTGTCCCTGCCCCGTCTCCAGGCTGGTGGCCCAGTCCTTGGCCCTCCCCTGTGTCCAATCTCCAGACTGGTGGCCCGGTCCTTGGCCCTCCCCTGTGTCCCTGCCCTGTCTCCAAGGTCATGGCCCAGTCCTTGGCCCTCCCTTGTGTCCCTGCCCCGTCTCGAAGGTCGTGGCCCAGTCCTTGGCCCTCCCCTGTGTCCCTGCCCCGTCTCCAGGCTGGTGGCCTAGTCCTTGGCCCTCCCCTGTGTCCCTGCCCCGTCTCCAAGCTCGTGGCCCGGTCCTTGGCCCTCCCCTGTGTTGTATCTCCAGGCTGGTAGCCTGGTCCTTGGCCCTCCCCTGTGTCCCTGCCCCGTCTCCAAGGTCGTGGCCTGATCCTTGGCCTCCCCTGTGTCCTGTCTCCAAGGTCGTAGCCCTGTCCTTGGCCCTCCCCTGTGTCCCGTCTCCAGGCTGTTGGCCCAGTCCTTGGCCCTCCCCTGTGTCCCTGCCCCATCTCCAGGCTGGTGGCCCGGTCCTTGGCCCTCCCCTGTGTCCCATCTCCAGGCTGGTGGCCCGGTCCTTGGTGCTCCCCTGTGTCCCTGCCCCGTCTCCAGGCTGGTGGCCCAGTCCTTGGCCCTCCCCTGTGTCCAATCTCCAGGCTGGTGGCCCGGTTGTTCGCCCTAACCTGTGTCCCTGCCCTATCTCCAAGGTGGTGGCCCGGTCCTTGGCCCTCCCCTGTGTCCCCTCTCCAGGCTGGTGGCCCGGTCCTTGGCCCTCCCTTGTGTCCCTGCCCTGTCTCCAAGGTCATGGCCCAGTCCTTGGCCCTCCCCTGTGTCCCTGCCCCGTCTCCAAGGTCGTGGCCCGGTCCTTGGCCCTCCCCTGTGTCCCTGCCCCGTCTCCAAGGTCGTGGCCTAGTCCTTGGCCTCCCCTTTGTCCCGTCTCCAAGGTCGTGGCCCGGTCCTTGGCCCTCCCCTGTGTCCCGTCTCCAGGCTGGTGGCCCGGTCCTTGGCCCTCCCCTGTGTCCCTGCCCCGTCTCCAAGGTCGTGGCCCGGCCCTTGGCCCCCCCATGTGTCCCTGTCCCGTCTCCAGGCTGGTGGCCCGGTCCTTGGCCCTCCCCTGTGTCCCTCCCCATCTCGAAGGTCGTGGCCTGATCCTTGGCCTCCCCTGTGTCCCTTCTCCAATGTCGTGGCCCGGTCCTTGGCCCTCCCCTGTGTCCCTGTTTCGTCTCAAAGGTCGTGGCCCGGTCCTTGGCCCTCCCCTGTGTCCCTGTCCCGTCTCCAGGCTGTTGGCCCGGTCCTTTTCCCTCCCCTGTGTCCCTGCCCCATCTCCAGGCTGGTGGCCCGGTCCTTGGTGCTCCCCTGTGTCCCTGCCCCGTCTCCAGGCTGGTGGCCCAGTCCTTGGCCCTCCCCTGTGTCCAATCTCCAGGCTGGTGGCCCGGTCGTTCACCCTACCCTGTGTCCCTGCCCTATCTCCAAGGTGGTGGCCCGGTCCTTGGCCCTCCCCTGTGTCCCGTCTCCAGGCTGGTGGCCTGGTCCTTGGCCCTCCCCTGTGTCCCTGCCCTGTCTCCAAGGTCATGGCCCGGTCCTTGGCCCTCCCCTGTGTCCCTGCCCCATCTCCAGGCTGGTGGCCCGGTCCTTGTCCCTCCCCTGTGTCCCTGCCCCGTCTCCAGGCTGGTGGCCCAGTCCTTGGCCCTCCCCTGTGTCCAATCTCCAGGCTGGTGGCCCCGTCGTTCACCCTACCCTGTGTCCCTGCACTATCTCCAAGGTGGTGGCCCGGTCCTTGGCCCTCCCCTGTGTCCCGTCTCCAGGCTGGTGGCCTGGTCCTTGGCCCTCCCCTGTGTCCCTGCCCTGTCTCCAAGGTCGTGGCCCGGTCCTTGGCCCTCCCCTGTGTCCCTGCCCCGTCTCCAAGGTCGTGGCCTAGTCCTTGGCCTCCCCTTTGTCCCGTCTCCAAGGTCGTGGCCCGGTCCTTGGCCCTCCCCTGTGTCCCTGCCCCGTCTCCAAGGTCGTGGCCCGGTCCTTGGTGCTCCCCTGTGTCCCTGCCCCATCTCCAAGGTCGTGGCCCGGCCCTTGGCCCTCCCCTGTGTCCCTGCCCCGTCTCCAAGGTCGTGGCCTAGTCCTTGGCCTCCCCTTTGTCCCGTCTCCAAGGTCGTGGCCCGGTCCTTGGCCCTCCCCTGTGTCCCTGCCCCGTCTCCAAGGTCGTGGCCCGGTCCTTGGTGCTCCCCTGTGTCCCTGCCCCATCTCCAAGGTCGTGGCCCGGCCCTTGGCCCTCCCCTGTGTCCCTGTCCCGTCTCCAGGCTGGTGGCCCGGTCCTTGGCCCTCCCCTATGTCCCTGCCCCATCTCCAAGGTCGTGGCCTGATCCTTGGCCTCCCCTGTGTCCCTTCTCCAAGGTCGCGGCCCCGTCCTTGGCCCTCCCCTGTGTCCCTGTCCCGTCTCCAAGGTTGTGGCCCGGTCCTTGGCCCTCCCCTGTGTCCCTGCCCCGTCTCCAGGCTGGTGGCCTAGTCCTTGGCCCTCCCCTGTGTCCCTGTCCCATCTCCAGGCTGGTGGCCCGGTCCTTGGCCCTCCCCTGTGTCCCTGCCCCGTCTCCAAGGTCGTGGCCCGATCCTTGGCCCTCCCCTGTGTCGCATCTCCAGGCTGGTGGCCCGGTCCTTGGCCCTCCCCTGTGTCCCTGCCCCGTCTCCAAGGTCGTGGCCTGATCCTTGGCCTCCCCTGTGTCCTGTCTCCAAGGTCGTAGCCCTGTCCTTGGCCCTCCCCTGTGTCCCGTCTCCAGGCTGGTGGCCCGGTCCTTGGCCCTCCCCTGTGTCCCTGCCCCATCTCCAGGCTGGTGGCCCGGTCCTTGGCCCTCCCCTGTGTCCCATCTCCAGGCTGGTGGCCCGGTCCTTGGCCCTCCCCTGTGTCCCTGCCCCATCTCCAGGCTGGTGGCCCAGTCCTTGGCCCTCCCCTGTGTCCAATCTCCAGACTGGTGGCCCGGTCCTTGGCCCTCCCCTGTGTCCCTGCCCTATCTCCAAGGTGGTGGCCCGGTCCTTGGCCCTCCCCTGTGCCCTGTCTCCAGGCTGGTGACCCGGTCCTTGGCCCTCCCCTGTGTCCCTGCCCCGTCTCCAAGGTTGTGGCCCGGTCCTTGGTGCTCTCCTGTGTCCCTGCCCCATCTCCAAGGTCGTGGCCCGGTCCTTGACCCTCCCCTGTGTCCCTGCCCCGTCTCCAAGGTCGTGGCCTAGTCCTTGGCCTCCCCTTTGTCCCGTCTCCAAGGTCGTGGCCCGGTCCTTGGCCCTCCCCTGTGTCCCGTCTCCAGGCTGGTGGCCCGGTCCTTGGCCCTCCCCTGTGTCCCTGCCCCGTCTCCAAGGTCGTGGCCCGGCCCTTGGCCCTCCCCGGTGTCCCTGTCCCGTCTCCAGGCTGGTGGCCCGGTCCTTGGCCCTCCCCTGTGTCCCTGCCCCATCTCCAGGCTGGTGGCCCAGTCCTTGGCCCTCCCCTGTGTCGTATCTCCAGGCTGGTAGCCCGGTCCTTGGCCCTCCCCTGTGTCCCTGCCCCGTCTCCAAGGTCGTGGCCTGATCCTTGGCCCTCCCCTGTGTCCTGTCTCCAAGGTCGTGGCCCGGTCCTTGGCCCTCCCCTGTGTCCCTGCCCCGTCTCCAAGGTCGTGGCCTAGTCCTTGACCTCCCCTTTGTCCCTTCTCCAAGGTCGTGGCCCGGTCCTTGGCCCTCCCCTGTGTCCCTGCCCAGTCTCCAGGCTGGTGGCCCGGTCCTTGGTGCTCCCCTGTGTCCCTGCCCCATCTCCAAGGTCGTGGCCCGGCCCTTGGCCCTCCCCTGTGTCCCTGCCCCATCTCCAAGGTTGTGGCCCATTCCTTGGCCCTCCCCTATGTCCCTGCCCCATCTCCAAGGTCGTGGCCTGATCCTTGGCCTCCCCTGTGTCCCTTCTCCAAGGTCGTGGCCCGGTCCTTGGCCCTCCCCTGTGTCCCTGCCCCGTCTCCAAGGTCGTGGCCTAGTCCTTGGCCTCCCCTGTATCCCGTCTCCAAGGTTGTGGCCCGGTCCTTGGCCCTCCCCTGTGTCCCGTCTCCAGGCTGGTGGCCTAGTCCTTGGCCCTCCCCTGTGTCCCTGTCCCATCTCCAGGCTGGTGGCCCGGTCCTTGGCCCTCCCCTGTGTCCCTGCCCCATCTCCAGGCTGGTGGCCCGGTCCTTGGCCCTCCCCTGTGTCCCGTCTCCAGGCTGGTGGCCCGGTCCTTGGCCCTCCCCTGTGTCCCTGCCCCGTCTCCAGGCTGGTGGCCTAGTCCTTGGCCCTCCCCTGTGTCCCTGCCCAATCTCCAATGCTGTGGCCCGGTCCTTGGCCCTCCCCTGTGTCCCATCTCCAAGGTCGTGGCCCGGTCCTTGGCCCTCCCCTGTGTCCCTGTCCCGTCTCCAAGGTCGTGGCCCAGTCCTTGGCACTCCCCTGTGTCCCTGTCCCGTCTCCAGGCTGGTGGCCCGGTCCTTGGCCCTCCCCTGTGTCCCTGCCCAATCTCCAGGCTGGTGGCCCGGTCCTTGGCCCTCCCCTGTGTCCCTGCCCCATCTCCAGGCTGGTGGCCCGGTCCTTGGTGCTCCCCTGTGTCCCTGCCCCGTCTCCAGGCTGGTGGCCCAGTCCTTGGCCCTCCCCTGTGTCCCATCTCCAGGCTGTTGGCCCGGTCGTTCGCCCTACCCTGTTTCCCTACCCTATCTCCAATGTTGTGGCCCGGTCCTTGGCCCTCCCCTGTGTCCCATCTCCAGGCTGGTGGCCCGGTCCTTGGCCCTCCCCTGTGTCCCTGCCCTGTCTCCAAGGTCATGGCCCAGTCCTTGGCCCTCCCCTGTGTCCCTGCCCCGTCTCCAAGGTCGTGGCCCGGTCCTTGGCCCTCCCCTGTGTCCCTGTCCCGTCTCCAAGGTCGTGGCTCGGTCCTTGGCGTTCCCTGTATCCCGTCTCCAAGGTCGTGGCCCTGTCCTTGGCCCTCCCCTGTGTCCCGTCTCCAGGCTGGTGGCCTAGTCCTTGGCCCTCCCCTGTGTCCCTGCCCCATCTCCAGGCTGGTGGCCCGGTCCTTGGTGCTCCCCTGTGTCCCTGCCCCGTCTCCAGGCTGGTGGCCCAGTCCTTGGCCCTCCCCTATGTCCCTGCCCCATCTCCAAGGTCGTGGCCTGATCCTTGGCCTCCCCTGTGTCCCTTCTCCAAGGTCGTGGCCCGGTCCTTGGCCCTCCCCTGTGTCCCTGCCCCGTCTCCAAGGTCGTGGCCCGGTCCTTGGCCCTCCCCTGTGTCCCTGCCCTGTCTCCAGGCTGGTGGCCTAGTCCTTGGCCCTCCCCTGTGTCCCTGTCCCATCTCCAGGCTGGTGTCCCGGTCCTTGGCCCTCCCCTGTGTCCATGCCCCGTCTCCAAGGTCGTGGCCCGGTCCTTGGCCCTCCCCTGTGTCGCATCTCCAGGCTGGTGGCCCGGTCCTTGGCCCTCCCCTGTGTCCCTGCCCCGTCTCCAAGGTCGTGGCCTGATCCTTGGCCTCCCCTGTGTCCTGTCTCCAAGGTCGTAGCCCTGTCCTTGGCCCTCCCCTGTGTCCCTGCCCCGTCTCCAAGGTCGTGGCCCGGTCCTTGGCCCTCCCCTGTGTCCCTGCCCCGTCTCCAAGGTCGTGGCCTAGTCCTTGGCCTCCCCTGTATCCCGTCTCCAAGGTCGTGGCCCGGTCCTTGGCCCTCCCCTGTGTCCCGTCTCCAGGCTGGTGGCCTAGTCCTTGGCCCTCCCCTGTGTCCCTGTCCCGTCTCCAGGCTGGTGGCCCGGTCCTTGGCCCTCCCCTGTGTCCCTGCCCCATCTCCTGACTGGTGGCCCGGTCCTTGGCCCTCCCCTGTGTCGCATCTCCAGGCTGGTGGCCCGGTCCTTGTCCCTCCCCTGTGTCCCTGCCCCGTCTCCAGGCTGGTGGCCCAGTCCTTGGCCCTCCCCTGTGTCCAATCTCCAGACTGGTGGCCCGGTCGTTCGCCCTACCCTGTGTCCCTGCCCTATCTCCAAGGTGGTGGCCCGGTCCTTGGCCCTCCCCTGTGTCCCGTCTCCAGGCTGGTGGCCCGGTCCTTGGCCCTCCCCTGTGTCCCTGCCCCGTCTCCAAGGTTGTGGCCCGGTCCTTGGCCCTCCCCTGTGTCACTGCCCCGTCTCCAAGGTCGTGGTCCGGTCCTTGGCCCTCCCCTGTGTCCCTGCCCCGTCTCCAAGGTCGTGGCCTAGTCCTGGGCCTCCCCTTTGTCCCGTCTCCAAGGTCGTGGCCCGGTCCTTGGCCCTCCCCTGTGTCCCGTCTCCAGGCTGGTGGCCCGGTCCTTGGCCCTCCCCTGTGTCCCTGCCCCGTCTCCAAGGTCGTGGCCCGGCCCTTGGCCCTCCCCTGTGTCTCTGTCCCGTCTCCAGGCTGGTGGCCCGGTCCTTGGCCCTCCCCTATGTCCCTGCCCCATCTCCAAGGTCGTGGCCTGATCCTTGGCCTCCCCTGTGTCCCGTCTCCAAGGTCGTGGCCCGGTCCTTGGCCCTCCCCTGTGTCCCTGTCCCGTCTCCAGGCTGGTGGCCTAGTCCTTGGCCCTCCCCTGTGTCCCTGTCCCATCTCCAGGCTGGTGGCCCGGTCCTTGGCCCTCCCCTGTGTTGTATCTCCAGGCTGGTAGCCTGGTCCTTGGCCCTCCCCTGTGTCCCTGCCCCGTCTCCAAGGTCGTGGCCTGATCCTTGGCCTCCCCTGTGTCCTGTCTCCAAGGTCGTAGCCCTGTCCTTGGCCCTCCCCTGTGTCCCGTCTCCAGGCTGTTGGCCCAGTCCTTGGCCCTCCCCTGTGTCCCTGCCCCATGTCCAGGCTGGTGGCCCGGTCGTTGGCCCTCCCCTGTGTCCCATCTCCAGGCTGGTGGCCCGGTCCTTGGTGCTCCCCTGTGTCCCTGCCCCGTCTCCAGGCTGGTGGCCCAGTCCTTGGCCCTCCCCTGTGTCCAATCTCCAGGCTGGTGGCCCGGTTGTTCGCCCTACCCTGTGTCCCTGCCCTATCTCCAAGGTGGTGGCCCGGTCCTTGGCCCTCCCCTGTGTCCCGTCTCCAGGCTGGTGGCCCGGTCCTTGGCCCTCCCCTGTGTCCCTGCCCTGTCTCCAAGGTCATGGCCCAGTCCTTGGCCCTCCCCTGTGTCCCTGCCCCGTCTCCAAGGTCGTGGCCCGGTCCTTGGCCCTCCCCTGTGTCCCTGCCCCGTCTCCAAGGTCGTGGCCTAGTCCTTGGCCTCCCCTTTGTCCCGTCTCCAAGGTCGTGGCCCGGTCCTTGGCCCTCCCCTGTGTCCCGTCTCCAGGCTGGTGGCCCGGTCCTTGGCCCTTCCCTGTGTCCCTGCCCCGTCTCCAAGGTCGTGGCCCGGCCCTTGGCCCCCCCATGTGTCCCTGTCCCGTCTCCAGGCTGGTGGCCCGGTCCTTGGCCCTCCCCTGTGTCCCTCCCCATCTCCAAGGTCGTGGCCTGATCCTTGGCCTCCCCTGTGTCCCTTCTCCAAGGTCGTGGCCCGGTCCTTGGCCCTCCCCTGTGTCCCTGTCTCGTCTCAAAGGTCGTGGCCCGGTCCTTGGCCCTCCCCTGTGTCCCTGTCCCGTCTCCAGGCTGGTGGCCTAGTCCTTGGCCCTCCCCTGTGTCCCTGCCCCATCTCCAGGCTGGTGGCCCGGTCCTTGGCCCTCCCCTGTGTCCCTGCCCCATCTCCAAGGTCGTGGCCCGGTCCTTGGCCTCCCCTGTGTCCGGTCTCAAAGGTCGTGGCCCTGTCCTTGGCCCTCCCCTGTGTCCCTGCCCCGTCTCCAAGGTTGGGGCCCAATCCTTGGCCTCCCATGTGTCCGGTCTCCAAGGTCCTAGCCCTGTACTTGGCCTTCCCATGTGTCCCGTCTCCAGGCTGGTGGCCCGGTCCTTGGCCCTCCCCTGTTTCCCCGCCCGATCTCCAGGCTGGTGGCCCGGTCCTTGGCCCTCCCCTATGTCCCATCTACAGGCTGGTGGTCCGATCCTTGGCGCTCCCCTGTGTCCCTGTCCCATCTCCACGCTTGTGGCCCAGTCCTTGGCCCTCCCCTGTGTCCCTGCCCGGTCTCCAAGGTTGTGGCCCGATCCTTGGCCCTCCCCTGTGTCCCTGCCCCATCTCCAGACTGGTGGCCCTGTCCTTGGCCCTCCCCTGTGTCCCTGCCCCGTCTCCAAGGTCGTGGCCCGGTCCTTGGCCCTCCCCTGTGTCCCTGTCCCATCTCCAGGCTGGTGGCCCGGTCCTTGGCCCTCCCCTGTGTTGTATCTCCAGGCTGGTAGCCTGGTCCTTGGCCCTCCCCTGTGTCCCTGCCCCGTCTCCAAGGTCGTGGCCTGATCCTTGGCCTCCCCTGTGTCCTGTCTCCAAGGTCGTAGCCCTGTCCTTGGCCCTCCCCTGTGTCCCGTCTCCAGGCTGTTGGCCCAGTCCTTGGCCCTCCCCTGTGTCCCTGCCCCATGTCCAGGCTGGTGGCCCGGTCCTTGGCCCTCCCCTGTGTCCCATCTCCAGGCTGGTGGCCCGGTCCTTGGTGCTCCCCTGTGTCCCTGCCCCGTCTCCAGGCTGGTGGCCCAGTCCTTGGCCCTCCCCTGTGTCCAATCTCCAGGCTGGTGGCCCGGTTGTTCGCCCTACCCTGTGTCCCTGCCCTATCTCCAAGGTGGTGGCCCGGTCCTTGGCCCTCCCCTGTGTCCCCTCTCCAGGCTGGTGGCCCGGTCCTTGGCCCTCCCCTGTGTCCCTGCCCCGTCTCCAAGGTCATGGCCCAGTCCTTGGCCCTCCCCTGTGTCCCTGCCCCGTCTCCAAGGTCGTGGCCCGGTCCTTGGCCCTCCCCTGTGTCCCTGCCCCGTCTCCAAGGTCGTGGCCTAGTCCTTGGCCTCCCCTTTGTCCCGTCTCCAAGGTCGTGGCCCGGTCCTTGGCCCTCCCCTGTGTCCCGTCTCCAGGCTGGTGGCCCGGTCCTTGGCCCTCCCCTGTGTCCCTGCCCCGTCTCCAAGGTCGTGGCCCGGCCCTTGGCCCTCCCCTGTGTCCCTGTCCCGTCTCCAGGCTGGTGGCCCGGTCCTTGGCCCTCCCCTGTGTCCCTCCCCATCTCCAAGGTCGTGGCCTGATCCTTGGCCTCCCCTGTGTCCCTTCTCCAAGGTCGTGGCCCGGTCCTTGGCCCTCCCCTGTGTCCCTGTCTCGTCTCAAAGGTCGTGGCCCGGTCCTTGGCCCTCCCCTGTGTCCCTGTCCCGTCTCCAGGCTGGTGGCCTAGTCCTTGGCCCTCCCCTGTGTCCCTGCCCCATCTCCAGGCTGGTGGCCCGGTCCTTGGCCCTCCCCTGTGTCCCTGCCCCATCTCCAAGGTCGTGGCCCGGTCCTTGGCCTCCCCAGTGTCAGGTCTCAAAGGTCGTGGCCCTGTCCTTGGCCCTCCCCTGTGTCCCTGCCCCGTCTCCAAGGTTGGGGCCCAATCCTTGGCCTCCCATGTGTCCGGTCTCCAAGGTCCTAGCCCTGTACTTGGCCTTCCCATGTGTCCCGTCTCCAGGCTGGTGGCCCGGTCCTTGGCCCTCCCCTGTTTCCCCGCCCGATCTCCAGGCTGGTGGCCCGGTCCTTGGCCCTCCCCTATGTCCCATCTACAGGCTGGTGGTCCGATCCTTGGCGCTCCCCTGTGTCCCTGTCCCATCTCCACGCTTGTGGCCCAGTCCTTGGCCCTCCCCTGTGTCCCTGCCCGGTCTCCAAGGTTGTGGCCCGATCCTTGGCCCTCCCCTGTGTCCCTGCCCCATCTCCAGACTGGTGGCCCTGTCCTTGGCCCTCCCCTGTGTCCCTGCCCTGTCTCCAAGGTCGTGGCCCGGTCCTTGGCCCTCCCTTGTGTCCCATCTCCAGGCTGGTGGCCCGGTCGTTGGCCCTCCCCTGTGTCCCTGCCCCATCTCCAAGGTCATGGCCCGGTCCTTGGCCCTCCCCTGTGTCCCTGCCCCATCTCCAGGCTGGTGGCCCGGTCCTTGGCCCTCCCCTGTGTCCCTGCCCCGTCTCCAAGGTCGTGGCCCGGTCCTTGGCCCTCCCCTGTGTCCCTGCCCGGTCTCCAAGGTCGTGGCCCGGTCCTTGGCCCTCCCCTGTGTCCCTGTCTCGTCTCCAGGCTGGTGGCCCAGTCCTAGGCCCTCCCCTGTGTCCCTGTCCCGTCTCCAAGGTGGTGGCCCAGTCCTTGGCCCTCCCCTGTGTCTCATCTTCAGGCTGGTGGCCCGATCCTTGGCCCTCCCCTGTGTCCCTGCCCCGTCTCCAAAATCATTGCCCGGTCCTTGGCCCTCCCCTGTGTCCCTGCCCCATCTCCAAGGTCGTGGCCCATTCCTTGGCCCTCCCCTGTGTCCCTTCTCCAAGGTCGTGGCCCTGTCCTTGGCCCTCCCCTGTCTCACTGCCCGTCTCCAGGCTGGTGGCCCGGTCCTTGGCCCTCCCCTGTGTCCCATCTCCAGGCTGGTGGCCCGGTCCTTGGCTGTCCCCTGTGTCCCTGCCCTGTCTCCAAGGTCGTGGCCTGATCCTTGGCCTCCCTTGTGTCCGGTCTCCAAGGTCGTAGCCCGGTCCTTGGCCCTCCCGTGTCCCTGTCCAGTCTCTAGTCTGGTGGCCCGGTCCTTGGCCCTCCCCTGTGTCCCTGCCCCATCTCCAGGCTGGTGGCCCGGTCCTTGGCCCTCCCCTGTGTCGCATCTCCAGGCTGGTGGCCCGGTCCTTGGCTGTCCCCTGTGTCCCTGCCCTGTCTCCAAGGTCGTGGCCTGATCCTTGGCCTCCCTTGTGTCCGGTCTCCAAGGTCGTAGCCCGGTCCTTGGCCCTCCCGTGTCCCTGTCCAGTCTCTAGTCTGGTGGCCCGGTCCTTGGCCCTCCCCTGTGTCCCTGCCCCATCTCCAGGCTGGTGGCCCGGTCCTTGGCCCTCCCCTATGTCCCATCTCCAGGCTGGTGGCCCGGTCCTTGGCGCTCCCCTGTGTCCCTGTCCCATCTCCAGGCTGGTGGCCCGGTCCTTGGCCCTCCCCTGTCTCCCTGCCCCATCTCCAAGGTCGTGGCCCGATCCTTGGCCTCCCCTGTGTCCCTTCTCCAAGGTCGTGGCCCGGTCCTTGGCCCTCCCCTGTGTCCCTGCCCCGTCTCCAAGGTCTTGGCCCGGTCGTTGGCCCTCCCATGTGTCCCTGCCCCATCTCCAGGCTGGTGGCCCGGTCCTTGGCCCTCCCCTGTGTCCCTGCCCCGTCTCCAGGCTGGTGGCCCGTTCCTTGGCCCTCCCCTGTGTCCCTGCCCCATCTCCAAGGTCGTGGCCCGGTCCTTGGCCCTCTCCTGTGTCCCGTCTCCAGGCTGGTGGCCCGGTCCTTGGCCCTCCCCTGTGTCCCTGCCCCATCTCCAGGCTGGTGGCCCGGTCCTTGGCCCTCCCCTGTGTCCCATCTCCAGGCTGGTGGCCCGGTCCTTGGCCCTCCCCTGTGTCCCTGTCCCGTCTCCAGGCTGGTGGCCTAGTCCTTGGCCCTCCCCTGTATCCCTGCCCGATCTCCAGGCTGGTGGCCCGGTCCTTGGCTGTCCCCTGTGTCCCTGCCCTGTCTCCAAGGTCGTGGCCTGATCCTTGGCCTCCCTTGTGTCCGGTCTCCAAGGTCGTGGCCCGGTCCTTGGCCCTCCCGTGTCCCTGTCCAGTCTCTAGTCTGGTGGCCCAGTCCTTGGCCCTCCCCTGTGTCCCTGCCCCATCTCCAGACTGGTGGCCCGGTCCTTGGCCCTTCCCTTTGTCCCTTCCCCATCTCCAGGCTGGTGGCCCGGTCCTTGGCCCTCCCCTGTGTCCCTGCCCCGTCTCCAGGCTGGTGACCCTGTCCTTGGCGCTCCCCTGTGTCCCTGCCCCGTCTCCAAGGTTGTGGACCAGTCTTTGGCCCTCCCTTGTGTCCCTGTCCCGTCTCCAAGGTAGTGGCCCAGTCCTTGGCCCTCCCCTGTGTCCCATCTCCAGGCTGGTGGCCCAGTCCTTGGCCCTCCCCTGTGTCCCTGCCCCGTCTCCAAGGTCGTGGCCCGGTCCTTGACCCTCCCCTGTCTCCCTGCCCCATCTCCAGGCTGGTGGTCCAGTCCTAGGCCCTCCCCTGTGTCCCTGCCCCGTCTCCAAAGTCGTGGCCCGGTCCTTGGCCCTCCCCTGTTTCCCATCTCCAGGCTGGTGGCCCGGTCCTTGGCGCTCCCCTGTGTCCCTGCCCCATCTCCAGGCTGGTGGCCCGGTCCTTGGCCCTCCCCTGTATCCCTGCCCCGTCTCCAAGGTCGTGGCCCGATCCTTGGCCTCCCCTGTGTCCCTTTCCCAAGGTCGTGGCCCGGTCCTTGGCCCTCCCCTTTGTCACATCTCCAAGGTGTTGGCCCGGTCCTTGGCCCTCCCCTGTGTCCCTGCCCCGTCTCCAAGGTCGTGGTCCGGTCGTTGGCCCTCCCCTGTGTCCCTGCCCCATCTCCAGGCTGGTGGTCCAGTCCTAGGCCCTCCCCTGTGTCCCAGTCCCGTCTCCAAGGTCGTGGCCCGGTCCTTGGCCCTCCCCTGTGTCCCATCTGCAGGCTGGTGGCCCGGTCCTTGGCCCTCCCCTGTGTCCCTGCCCCGTCTCCAAGGTCGTGGCCCTGTCCTTGGCCCTCCCCTGTGTCCCATCTCCAGGCTGGTGGCCCGGTCCTTGGCCCTCCCCTGTGTCCCTGCCCCATCTCCAGGCTGGTGGCCCGGTCCTTGGCCCTCCCCTATGTCCCATCTCCAGGCTGGTGGCCCGGTCCTTGGCCCTCCCCTGTGTCCCTGCCCCGTCTCCAGGCTGGTGGCCTAGTCCTTGGCCCTCCCCTGTATCCCTGCCCGATCTCCAGGCTGGTGGCCCGGTCCTTGGCCCTCCCCTGTGTCCCTGCCCTGTCTCCAAGGTCGTGGCCCGGTCCTTGGCCCTCCCCTGTGTCCCTGCCCCATCTCCAAGGTTGTGGCCCGATCCTTGGCCTCCCCTGTGTCCGGTCTCAAAGGTCATAGCCCTGTCCTTGGCCCTCCCCTGTGTCCCTGCCCCGTCTCCAAGGTCGTGGCCTGATCCTTGGCCTCCCCTGTGTCCTGTCTCCAAGGTCGTAGCCCTGTCCTTGGCCCTCCCCTGTGTCCCGTCTCCAGGCTGTTGGCCCAGTCCTTGGCCCTCCCCTGTGTCCCTGCCCCATGTCCAGGCTGGTGGCCCGGTCGTTGGCCCTCCCCTGTGTCCCATCTCCAGGCTGGTGGCCCGGTCCTTGGTGCTCCCCTGTGTCCCTGCCCCGTCTCCAGGCTGGTGGCCCAGTCCTTGGCCCTCCCCTGTGTCCCATCTCCAGGCTGGTGGCCCGGTTGTTCGCCCTACCCTGTGTCCCTGCCCTATCTCCAAGGTGGTGGCCCGGTCCTTGGCCCTCCCCTGTGTCCCCTCACCAGGCTGGTGACCCGGTCCTTGGCCCTCCCCTGTGTCCCTGCCCTGTTTCCAAGGTCATGGCCCAGTCCTTGGCCCTCCCCTGTGTCCCTGCCCCGTCTCCAAGGTCGTGGCCCGGTCCTTGGCCCTCCCCTGTGTCCCTGCCCCGTCTCCAAGGTCGTGGCCTAGTCCTTGGCCTCCCCTTTGTCCCGTCTCCAAGGTCGTGGCCCGGTCCTTGGCCCTCCCCTGTGTCCCGTCTCCAGGCTGGTGGCCCGGTCCTTGGCCCTCCCCTGTGTCCCTGCCCCGTCTCCAAGGTCGTGGCCCGGCCCTTGGCCCCCCCATGTGTCCCTGTCCCGTCTCCAGGCTGGTGGCCCGGTCCTTGGCCCTCCCCTGTGTCCCTCCCCATCTCCAAGGTCGTGGCCTGATCCTTGGCCTCCCCTGTGTCCCTTCTCCAAGGTCGTGGCCCGGTCCTTGGCCCTCCCCTGTGTCCCTGTCTCGTCTCAAAGGTCGTGGCCCGGTCCTTGGCCCTCCCCTGTGTCCCTGTCCCGTCTCCAGGCTGGTGGCCTAGTCCTTGGCCCTCCCCTGTGTCCCTGCCCCATCTCCAGGCTGGTGGCCCGGTCCTTGGCCCTCCCCTGTGTCCCTGCCCCATCTCCAAGGTCGTGGCCCGGTCCTTGGCCTCCCCTGTGTCCGGTCTCAAAGGTCGTGGCCCTGTCCTTGGCCCTCCCCTGTGTCCCTGCCCCGTCTCCAAGGTTGGGGCCCAATCCTTGGCCTCCCATGTGTCCGGTCTCCAAGGTCCTAGCCCTGTCCTTGGCCCTCCCATGTGTCCCGTCTCCAGGCTGGTGGCCCGGTCCTTGGCCCTCCCCTGTTTCCCCGCCCGATCTCCAGGCTGGTGGCCCGGTCCTTGGCCCTCCCCTATGTCCCATCTACAGGCTGGTGGTCCGATCCTTGGCGCTCCCCTGTGTCCCTGTCCCATCTCCACGCTTGTGGCCCAGTCCTTGGCCCTCCCCTGTGTCCCTGCCCGGTCTCCAAGGTTGTGGCCCGATCCTTGGCCCTCCCCTGTGTCCCTGCCCCATCTCCAGACTGGTGGCCCTGTCCTTGGCCCTCCCCTGTGTCCCATCTCCAGGCTGGTGGCCCGGTCGTTGGCCCTCCCCTGTGTCCCTGCCCCGTCTCCAAGGTCATGGCCCGGTCCTTGGCCCTCCCCTGTGTCCCTGCCCCATCTCCAGGCTGGTGGCCCGGTCCTTGGCCCTCCCCTGTGTCCCTGCCCCGTCTCCAAGGTCGTGGCCCGGTCCTTGGCCCTCCCCTGTGTCCCTGCCCGGTCTCCAAGGTCGTGGCCCGGTCCTTGGCCCTCCCCTGTGTCCCTGTCTCGTCTCCAGGCTGGTGGCCCAGTCCTACGCCCTCCCCTGTGTCCCTGTCCCGTCTCCAAGGTGGTGGCCCAGTCCTTGGCCCTCCCCTGTGTCTCATCTTCAGGCTGGTGGCCCGATCCTTGGCCCTCCCCTGTGTCCCTGCCCCGTCTCCAGGCTGGTGGCCCGGTCCTTGGCCCTCCCCTGTGTCCCTGCCCCATCTCCAAGGTCGTGGCCCGATCCTTGGCCCTCCCCTGTGTCCCTTCTCCAAGGTCGTGGCCCTGTCCTTGGCCCTCCCCTGTCTCCCTGCCCGTCTCCAGGCTGGTGGCCCGGTCCTTGGCCCTCCCCTGTGTCCCATCTCCAGGCTGGTGGCCCGGTCCTTGGCTGTCCCCTGTGTCCCTGCCCTGTTTCCAAGGTCGTGGCCTGATCCTTGGCCTCCCTTGTGTCCGGTCTCCAAGGTCGTAGCCCGGTCCTTGGACCTCCCGTGTCCCTGTCCAGTCTCTAGTCTGGTGGCCCGGTCCTTGGCCCTCCCCTGTGTCCCTGCCCCATCTCCAGGCTGGTGGCCCGGTCCTTGGCCCTCCCCTGTGTCGCATCTCCAGGCTGGTGGCCCGGTCCTTGGCTGTCCCCTGTGTCCCTGCCCTGTCTCCAAGGTCGTGGCCTGATCCTTGGCCTCCCTTGTGTCCGGTCTCCAAGGTCGTAGCCCGGTCCTTGGCCCTCCCGTGTCCCTGTCCAGTCTCTAGTCTGGTGGCCCGGTCCTTGGCCCTCCCCTGTGTCCCTGCCCCATCTCCAGGCTGGTGGCCCGGTCCTTGGCCCTCCCCTATGTCCCATCTCCAGGCTGGTGGCCCGGTCCTTGGCGCTCCCCTGTGTCCCTGTCCCATCTCCAGGCTGGTGGCCCGGTCCTTGGCCCTCCCCTGTGTCCCTGCCCCATCTCCAAGGTCGTGGCCCGATCCTTGGCCTCCCCTGTGTCCCTTCTCCAAGGTCGTGGCCCGGTCCTTGGCCCTCCCCTGTGTCCCTGCCCCATCTCCAAGGTCTTGGCCCGGTCGTTGGCCCTCCCATGTGTCCCTGCCCCATCTCCAGGCTGGTGGCCCGGTCCTTGGCCCTCCCCTGTGTCCCTGCCCCGTCTCCAGGCTGGTGGCCCATTCCTTGGCCCTCCCCTGTGTCCCTGCCCCATCTCCAAGGTCGTGGCCCGGTCCTTGGCCCTCTCCTGTGTCCCGTCTCCAGGCTGGTGGCCCGGTCCTTGGCCCTCCCCTGTGTCCCTGCCCCATCTCCAGGCTGGTGGCCCGGTCCTTGGCCCTCCCCTGTGTCCCATCTCCAGGCTGGTGGCCCGGTCCTTGGCCCTCCCCTGTGTCCCTGTCCCGTCTCCAGGCTGGTGGCCTAGTCCTTGGCCCTCCCCTGTATCCCTGCCCGATCTCCAGGCTGGTGGCCCGGTCCTTGGCTGTCCCCTGTGTCCCTGCCCTGTCTCCAAGGTCGTGGCCTGATCCTTGGCCTCCCTTGTGTCCGGTCTCCAAGGTCGTAGCCCGGTCCTTGGCCCTCCCGTGTCCCTGTCCAGTCTCTAGTCTGGTGGCCCAGTCCTTGGCCCTCCCCTGTGTCCCTGCCCCATCTCCAGACTGGTGGCCCGGTCCTTGGCCCTCCCCTGTGTCCCTTCCCCATCTCCAGGCTGGTGGTCCGATCCTTGGCCCTCCCCTGTGTCCCTGCCCCGTCTCCAGGCTGGTGGCCCGGTCCTTGGCCCTCCCCTGTGTCCCTGCCCCATCTCCAAGGTCGTGGCCCGATCCTTGGCCCTCCCCTGTGTCCCTTCTCCAAGGTCGTGGCCCTGTCCTTGGCCCTCCCCTGTCTCCCTGCCCGTCTCCAGGCTGGTGGCCCGGTCCTTGGCCCTCCCCTGTGTCCCATCTCCAGGCTGGTGGCCCGGTCCTTGGCTGTCCCCTGTGTCCCTGCCCTGTTTCCAAGGTCGTGGCCTGATCCTTGGCCTCCCTTGTGTCCGGTCTCCAAGGTCGTAGCCCGGTCCTTGGCCCTCCCGTGTCCCTGTCCAGTCTCTAGTCTGGTGGCCCGGTCCTTGGCCCTCCCCTGTGTCCCTGCCCCATCTCCAGGCTGGTGGCCCGGTCCTTGGCCCTCCCCTGTGTCGCATCTCCAGGCTGGTGGCCCGGTCCTTGGCTGTCCCCTGTGTCCCTGCCCTGTCTCCAAGGTCGTGGCCTGATCCTTGGCCTCCCTTGTGTCCGGTCTCCAAGGTCGTAGCCCGGTCCTTGGCCCTCCCGTGTCCCTGTCCAGTCTCTAGTCTGGTGGCCCGGTCCTTGGCCCTCCCCTGTGTCCCTGCCCCATCTCCAGGCTGGTGGCCCGGTCCTTGGCCCTCCCCTATGTCCCATCTCCAGGCTGGTGGCCCGGTCCTTGGCGCTCCCCTGTGTCCCTGTCCCATCTCCAGGCTGGTGGCCCGGTCCTTGGCCCTCCCCTGTGTCCCTGCCCCATCTCCAAGGTCGTGGCCCGATCCTTGGCCTCCCCTGTGTCCCTTCTCCAAGGTCGTGGCCCGGTCCTTGGCCCTCCCCTGTGTCCCTGCCCCATCTCCAAGGTCTTGGCCCGGTCGTTGGCCCTCCCATGTGTCCCTGCCCCATCTCCAGGCTGGTGGCCCGGTCCTTGGCCCTCCCCTGTGTCCCTGCCCCGTCTCCAGGCTGGTGGCCCATTCCTTGGCCCTCCCCTGTGTCCCTGCCCCATCTCCAAGGTCGTGGCCCGGTCCTTGGCCCTCTCCTGTGTCCCGTCTCCAGGCTGGTGGCCCGGTCCTTGGCCCTCCCCTGTGTCCCTGCCCCATCTCCAGGCTGGTGGCCCGGTCCTTGGCCCTCCCCTGTGTCCCATCTCCAGGCTGGTGGCCCGGTCCTTGGCCCTCCCCTGTGTCCCTGTCCCGTCTCCAGGCTGGTGGCCTAGTCCTTGGCCCTCCCCTGTATCCCTGCCCGATCTCCAGGCTGGTGGCCCGGTCCTTGGCTGTCCCCTGTGTCCCTGCCCTGTCTCCAAGGTCGTGGCCTGATCCTTGGCCTCCCTTGTGTCCGGTCTCCAAGGTCGTAGCCCGGTCCTTGGCCCTCCCGTGTCCCTGTCCAGTCTCTAGTCTGGTGGCCCAGTCCTTGGCCCTCCCCTGTGTCCCTGCCCCATCTCCAGACTGGTGGCCCGGTCCTTGGCCCTCCCCTGTGTCCCTTCCCCATCTCCAGGCTGGTGGTCCGGTCCTTGGCCCTCCCCTGTGTCCCTGCCCCGTCTCCAGGCTGGTGACCCTGTCCTTGGCGCTCCCCTGTGTCCCTGCCCCGTCTCCAAGGTTGTGGACCAGTCATTGGCCCTCCCTTGTGTCCCTGTCCCGTCTCCAAGGTAGTGGCCCAGTCCTTGGCCCTCCCCTGTGTCCCATCTCCAGGCTGGTGGCCCAGTCCTTGGCCCTCCCCTGTGTCCCTGCCCCGTCTCCAAGGTCGTGGCCCGGTCCTTGAACCTCCCCTGTGTCCCTGCCCCATCTCCAGGCTGGTGGTCCAGTCCTAGGCCCTCCCCTGTGTCCCAGTCCCGTCTCCAAAGTCTTGGCCCGGTCCTTGGCCCTCCCCTGTTTCCCATCTCCAGGCTGGTGGCCCGGTCCTTGGCGCTCCCCTGTGTCCCTGCCCCATCTCCAGGCTGGTGGCCCGGTCCTTGGCCCTCCCCTGTATCCCTGCCCCGTCTCCAAGGTCATCGCCCGATCCTTGGCCTCCCCTGTGTCCCTTTCCCAAGGTCGTGGCCCGGTCCTTGGCCCTCCCCTTTGTCCCATCTCCAAGGTGTTGGCCCGGTCCTTGGCCCTCCCCTGTGTCCCTGCCCCGTCTCCAAGGTCTTGGCCCGGTCGTTGGCCCTCCCCTGTGTCCCTGCCCCATCTCCAGGCTGGTGGTCCAGTCCTAGGCCCTCCCCTGTGTCCCAGTCCCGTCTCCAAGGTCGTGGCCCGGTCCTTGGCCCTCCCCTGTGTCCCATCTCCAGGCTGGTGGCCCGGTCCTTGGCCCTCCCCTGTGTCCCTGCCCCGTCTCCAAGGTCGTGGCCCTGTCCTTGGCCCTCCCCTGTGTCCCATCTCCAGGCTGGTGGCCCGGTCCTTGGCCCTCCCCTGTGTCCCTGCCCCGTCTCCAGGCTGGTGGCCCGGTCCTTGGCCCTCCCCTATGTCCCATCTCCAGGCTGGTGGCCCGGTCCTTGGCCCTCCCCTGTGTCCCTGCCCCGTCTCCAGGCTGGTGGCCTAGTCCTTGGCCCTCCCCTGTATCCCTGCCCGATCTCCAGGCTGGTGGCCCGGTCCTTGGCCCTCCCCTGTGTCCCTGCCCTGTCTCCAAGGTCGTGGCCCGGTCCTTGGCCCTCCCCTGTGTCCCTGCCCCATCTCCAAGGTTGTGGCCCGATCCTTGGCCTCCCCTGTGTCCGGTCTCAAAGGTCATAGCCCTGTCCTTGGCCCTCCCCTGTGTCCCTGCCCCGTCTCCAAGGTCGTGGCCTGATCCTTGGCCTCCCCTGTGTCCTGTCTCCAAGGTCGTAGCCCTGTCCTTGGCCCTCCCCTGTGTCCCGTCTCCAGGCTGTTGGCCCAGTCCTTGGCCCTCCCCTGTGTCCCTGCCCCATGTCCAGGCTGGTGGCCCGGTCGTTGGCCCTCCCCTGTGTCCCATCTCCAGGCTGGTGGCCCGGTCCTTGGTGCTCCCCTGTGTCCCTGCCCCGTCTCCAGGCTGGTGGCCCAGTCCTTGGCCCTCCCCTGTGTCCCATCTCCAGGCTGGTGGCCCGGTTGTTCGCCCTACCCTGTGTCCCTGCCCTATCTCCAAGGTGGTGGCCCGGTCCTTGGCCCTCCCCTGTGTCCCCTCACCAGGCTGGTGACCCGGTCCTTGGCCCTCCCCTGTGTCCCTGCCCTGTTTCCAAGGTCATGGCCCAGTCCTTGGCCCTCCCCTGTGTCCCTGCCCCGTCTCCAAGGTCGTGGCCCGGTCCTTGGCCCTCCCCTGTGTCCCTGCCCCGTCTCCAAGGTCGTGGCCTAGTCCTTGGCCTCCCCTTTGTCCCGTCTCCAAGGTCGTGGCCCGGTCCTTGGCCCTCCCCTGTGTCCCGTCTCCAGGCTGGTGGCCCGGTCCTTGGCCCTCCCCTGTGTCCCTGCCCCGTCTCCAAGGTCGTGGCCCGGCCCTTGGCCCCCCCATGTGTCCCTGTCCCGTCTCCAGGCTGGTGGCCCGGTCCTTGGCCCTCCCCTGTGTCCCTCCCCATCTCCAAGGTCGTGGCCTGATCCTTGGCCTCCCCTGTGTCCCTTCTCCAAGGTCGTGGCCCGGTCCTTGGCCCTCCCCTGTGTCCCTGTCTCGTCTCAAAGGTCGTGGCCCGGTCCTTGGCCCTCCCCTGTGTCCCTGTCCCGTCTCCAGGCTGGTGGCCTAGTCCTTGGCCCTCCCCTGTGTCCCTGCCCCATCTCCAGGCTGGTGGCCCGGTCCTTGGCCCTCCCCTGTGTCCCTGCCCCATCTCCAAGGTCGTGGCCCGGTCCTTGGCCTCCCCTGTGTCCGGTCTCAAAGGTCGTGGCCCTGTCCTTGGCCCTCCCCTGTGTCCCTGCCCCGTCTCCAAGGTTGGGGCCCAATCCTTGGCCTCCCATGTGTCCGGTCTCCAAGGTCCTAGCCCTGTCCTTGGCCCTCCCATGTGTCCCGTCTCCAGGCTGGTGGCCCGGTCCTTGGCCCTCCCCTGTTTCCCCGCCCGATCTCCAGGCTGGTGGCCCGGTCCTTGGCCCTCCCCTATGTCCCATCTACAGGCTGGTGGTCCGATCCTTGGCGCTCCCCTGTGTCCCTGTCCCATCTCCACGCTTGTGGCCCAGTCCTTGGCCCTCCCCTGTGTCCCTGCCCGGTCTCCAAGGTTGTGGCCCGATCCTTGGCCCTCCCCTGTGTCCCTGCCCCATCTCCAGACTGGTGGCCCTGTCCTTGGCCCTCCCCTGTGTCCCATCTCCAGGCTGGTGGCCCGGTCGTTGGCCCTCCCCTGTGTCCCTGCCCCGTCTCCAAGGTCATGGCCCGGTCCTTGGCCCTCCCCTGTGTCCCTGCCCCATCTCCAGGCTGGTGGCCCGGTCCTTGGCCCTCCCCTGTGTCCCTGCCCCGTCTCCAAGGTCGTGGCCCGGTCCTTGGCCCTCCCCTGTGTCCCTGCCCGGTCTCCAAGGTCGTGGCCCGGTCCTTGGCCCTCCCCTGTGTCCCTGTCTCGTCTCCAGGCTGGTGGCCCAGTCCTACGCCCTCCCCTGTGTCCCTGTCCCGTCTCCAAGGTGGTGGCCCAGTCCTTGGCCCTCCCCTGTGTCTCATCTTCAGGCTGGTGGCCCGATCCTTGGCCCTCCCCTGTGTCCCTGCCCCGTCTCCAGGCTGGTGGCCCGGTCCTTGGCCCTCCCCTGTGTCCCTGCCCCATCTCCAAGGTCGTGGCCCGATCCTTGGCCCTCCCCTGTGTCCCTTCTCCAAGGTCGTGGCCCTGTCCTTGGCCCTCCCCTGTCTCCCTGCCCGTCTCCAGGCTGGTGGCCCGGTCCTTGGCCCTCCCCTGTGTCCCATCTCCAGGCTGGTGGCCCGGTCCTTGGCTGTCCCCTGTGTCCCTGCCCTGTTTCCAAGGTCGTGGCCTGATCCTTGGCCTCCCTTGTGTCCGGTCTCCAAGGTCGTAGCCCGGTCCTTGGACCTCCCGTGTCCCTGTCCAGTCTCTAGTCTGGTGGCCCGGTCCTTGGCCCTCCCCTGTGTCCCTGCCCCATCTCCAGGCTGGTGGCCCGGTCCTTGGCCCTCCCCTGTGTCGCATCTCCAGGCTGGTGGCCCGGTCCTTGGCTGTCCCCTGTGTCCCTGCCCTGTCTCCAAGGTCGTGGCCTGATCCTTGGCCTCCCTTGTGTCCGGTCTCCAAGGTCGTAGCCCGGTCCTTGGCCCTCCCGTGTCCCTGTCCAGTCTCTAGTCTGGTGGCCCGGTCCTTGGCCCTCCCCTGTGTCCCTGCCCCATCTCCAGGCTGGTGGCCCGGTCCTTGGCCCTCCCCTATGTCCCATCTCCAGGCTGGTGGCCCGGTCCTTGGCGCTCCCCTGTGTCCCTGTCCCATCTCCAGGCTGGTGGCCCGGTCCTTGGCCCTCCCCTGTGTCCCTGCCCCATCTCCAAGGTCGTGGCCCGATCCTTGGCCTCCCCTGTGTCCCTTCTCCAAGGTCGTGGCCCGGTCCTTGGCCCTCCCCTGTGTCCCTGCCCCATCTCCAAGGTCTTGGCCCGGTCGTTGGCCCTCCCATGTGTCCCTGCCCCATCTCCAGGCTGGTGGCCCGGTCCTTGGCCCTCCCCTGTGTCCCTGCCCCGTCTCCAGGCTGGTGGCCCATTCCTTGGCCCTCCCCTGTGTCCCTGCCCCATCTCCAAGGTCGTGGCCCGGTCCTTGGCCCTCTCCTGTGTCCCGTCTCCAGGCTGGTGGCCCGGTCCTTGGCCCTCCCCTGTGTCCCTGCCCCATCTCCAGGCTGGTGGCCCGGTCCTTGGCCCTCCCCTGTGTCCCATCTCCAGGCTGGTGGCCCGGTCCTTGGCCCTCCCCTGTGTCCCTGTCCCGTCTCCAGGCTGGTGGCCTAGTCCTTGGCCCTCCCCTGTATCCCTGCCCGATCTCCAGGCTGGTGGCCCGGTCCTTGGCTGTCCCCTGTGTCCCTGCCCTGTCTCCAAGGTCGTGGCCTGATCCTTGGCCTCCCTTGTGTCCGGTCTCCAAGGTCGTAGCCCGGTCCTTGGCCCTCCCGTGTCCCTGTCCAGTCTCTAGTCTGGTGGCCCAGTCCTTGGCCCTCCCCTGTGTCCCTGCCCCATCTCCAGACTGGTGGCCCGGTCCTTGGCCCTCCCCTGTGTCCCTTCCCCATCTCCAGGCTGGTGGTCCGATCCTTGGCCCTCCCCTGTGTCCCTGCCCCGTCTCCAGGCTGGTGGCCCGGTCCTTGGCCCTCCCCTGTGTCCCTGCCCCATCTCCAAGGTCGTGGCCCGATCCTTGGCCCTCCCCTGTGTCCCTTCTCCAAGGTCGTGGCCCTGTCCTTGGCCCTCCCCTGTCTCCCTGCCCGTCTCCAGGCTGGTGGCCCGGTCCTTGGCCCTCCCCTGTGTCCCATCTCCAGGCTGGTGGCCCGGTCCTTGGCTGTCCCCTGTGTCCCTGCCCTGTTTCCAAGGTCGTGGCCTGATCCTTGGCCTCCCTTGTGTCCGGTCTCCAAGGTCGTAGCCCGGTCCTTGGCCCTCCCGTGTCCCTGTCCAGTCTCTAGTCTGGTGGCCCGGTCCTTGGCCCTCCCCTGTGTCCCTGCCCCATCTCCAGGCTGGTGGCCCGGTCCTTGGCCCTCCCCTGTGTCGCATCTCCAGGCTGGTGGCCCGGTCCTTGGCTGTCCCCTGTGTCCCTGCCCTGTCTCCAAGGTCGTGGCCTGATCCTTGGCCTCCCTTGTGTCCGGTCTCCAAGGTCGTAGCCCGGTCCTTGGCCCTCCCGTGTCCCTGTCCAGTCTCTAGTCTGGTGGCCCGGTCCTTGGCCCTCCCCTGTGTCCCTGCCCCATCTCCAGGCTGGTGGCCCGGTCCTTGGCCCTCCCCTATGTCCCATCTCCAGGCTGGTGGCCCGGTCCTTGGCGCTCCCCTGTGTCCCTGTCCCATCTCCAGGCTGGTGGCCCGGTCCTTGGCCCTCCCCTGTGTCCCTGCCCCATCTCCAAGGTCGTGGCCCGATCCTTGGCCTCCCCTGTGTCCCTTCTCCAAGGTCGTGGCCCGGTCCTTGGCCCTCCCCTGTGTCCCTGCCCCATCTCCAAGGTCTTGGCCCGGTCGTTGGCCCTCCCATGTGTCCCTGCCCCATCTCCAGGCTGGTGGCCCGGTCCTTGGCCCTCCCCTGTGTCCCTGCCCCGTCTCCAGGCTGGTGGCCCATTCCTTGGCCCTCCCCTGTGTCCCTGCCCCATCTCCAAGGTCGTGGCCCGGTCCTTGGCCCTCTCCTGTGTCCCGTCTCCAGGCTGGTGGCCCGGTCCTTGGCCCTCCCCTGTGTCCCTGCCCCATCTCCAGGCTGGTGGCCCGGTCCTTGGCCCTCCCCTGTGTCCCATCTCCAGGCTGGTGGCCCGGTCCTTGGCCCTCCCCTGTGTCCCTGTCCCGTCTCCAGGCTGGTGGCCTAGTCCTTGGCCCTCCCCTGTATCCCTGCCCGATCTCCAGGCTGGTGGCCCGGTCCTTGGCTGTCCCCTGTGTCCCTGCCCTGTCTCCAAGGTCGTGGCCTGATCCTTGGCCTCCCTTGTGTCCGGTCTCCAAGGTCGTAGCCCGGTCCTTGGCCCTCCCGTGTCCCTGTCCAGTCTCTAGTCTGGTGGCCCAGTCCTTGGCCCTCCCCTGTGTCCCTGCCCCATCTCCAGACTGGTGGCCCGGTCCTTGGCCCTCCCCTGTGTCCCTTCCCCATCTCCAGGCTGGTGGTCCGGTCCTTGGCCCTCCCCTGTGTCCCTGCCCCGTCTCCAGGCTGGTGACCCTGTCCTTGGCGCTCCCCTGTGTCCCTGCCCCGTCTCCAAGGTTGTGGACCAGTCATTGGCCCTCCCTTGTGTCCCTGTCCCGTCTCCAAGGTAGTGGCCCAGTCCTTGGCCCTCCCCTGTGTCCCATCTCCAGGCTGGTGGCCCAGTCCTTGGCCCTCCCCTGTGTCCCTGCCCCGTCTCCAAGGTCGTGGCCCGGTCCTTGAACCTCCCCTGTGTCCCTGCCCCATCTCCAGGCTGGTGGTCCAGTCCTAGGCCCTCCCCTGTGTCCCAGTCCCGTCTCCAAAGTCTTGGCCCGGTCCTTGGCCCTCCCCTGTTTCCCATCTCCAGGCTGGTGGCCCGGTCCTTGGCGCTCCCCTGTGTCCCTTTCCCATCTCCAGGCTGGTGGCCCGGTCCTTGGCCCTCCCCTGTATCCCTGCCCCGTCTCCAAGGTCATCGCCCGATCCTTGGCCTCCCCTGTGTCCCTTTCCCAAGGTCGTGGCCCGGTCCTTGGCCCTCCCCTTTGTCCCATCTCCAAGGTGTTGGCCCGGTCCTTGGCCCTCCCCTGTGTCCCTGCCCCGTCTCCAAGGTCTTGGCCCGGTCGTTGGCCCTCCCCTGTGTCCCTGCCCCATCTCCAGGCTGGTGGTCCAGTCCTAGGCCCTCCCCTGTGTCCCAGTCCCGTCTCCAAGGTCGTGGCCCGGTCCTTGGCCCTCCCCTGTGTCCCATCTCCAGGCTGGTGGCCCGGTCCTTGGCCCTCCCCTGTGTCCCTGCCCCGTCTCCAAGGTCGTGGCCCTGTCCTTGGCCCTCCCCTGTGTCCCATCTCCAGGCTGGTGGCCCGGTCCTTGGCCCTCCCCTGTGTCCCTGCCCCGTCTCCAGGCTGGTGGCCCGGTCCTTGGCCCTCCCCTATGTCCCATCTCCAGGCTGGTGGCCCGGTCCTTGGCCCTCCCCTGTGTCCCTGCCCCGTCTCCAGGCTGGTGGCCTAGTCCTTGGCCCTCCCCTGTATCCCTGCCCGATCTCCAGGCTGGTGGCCCGGTCCTTGGCCCTCCCCTGTGTCCCTGCCCTGTCTCCAAGGTCGTGGCCCGGTCCTTGGCCCTCCCCTGTGTCCCTGCCCCATCTCCAAGGTTGTGGCCCGATCCTTGGCCTCCCCTGTGTCCGGTCTCAAAGGTCATAGCCCTGTCCTTGGCCCTCCCCTGTGTCCCGTCTCCAGGCTGGTGGCCCGGTCCTTGGCCCTCCCCTGTGTCCCTGCCCCATCTGCAGGCTGCTGACCTGGTCCTTGGCGCTCCCCTGTGTCCCTGTCCCATCTCCAGGCTGGTGGCCCGGTCCTTGGCCCTCCCCTGTGTCCCTGGCCCGTATCCAAGGTCGTGGCCCGGTCCTTGGCCCTCCCCTGTTTCCCTGCCTGATCTCCAGGCTGGTGGCCCGGTCCTTGGCCCTCCCCTGTGTCCCATCTCCAGGCTGGTGGCACTGTCCTTGGCCCTCCCCTGTGTCCCTGCCCCATGTCCAGGCTCGTGGCTCGGTCCTTGGCCCTCCCCTGTGTCCCTGCCCCGTCTCCAATGTCGTGGCCCGTTCCTTGGCCCTCCCCTGTGTCCCATCTCCAGGCTGGTGGCCCGGTCCTTGGCTGTCCCCTGTGTCCCTGCCCTGTCTCCAAGGTCGTGGCCTGATCCTTGGCCTCCCTTGTGTCTGATCTCCAGGCTGGTGGCCCGGTCCTTGGCCCTCCCCTGTGTCCCTGCCCCGTCTCCAAGGTGGTGGCCCGGTCCTTGGCCCTCCCCTGTGTCCCATCTCCAGGCTGGTGGCCCGATCCTTGGCCTCCTCTGTGTCCGGTCTCAAAAGTCATAGCCCTGTCCTTGGCCCTCCCCTGTGTCCCGTCTCCAGGCTAGTGGCCCGGTCCTTGGCCCTCCCCTGTGTCCCTGCCCCATCTCCAGGCTGCTGGCCTGGTCCTTGGCGATCCCCTGTGTCCCTGTCCCATCTCCAGGCTGGTGGCCCGGTCCTTGGCCCTCCCCTGTGTCCCTGCCCCGTCTCCAAGCTCGTGGCCCGGTCCTTGGCCTCCCCTGTGTCCCTTCTCCAAGGTCGTGGCCCGGTCCTTGGCCCTCCCCTGTGTCCCGTCTCCAAGGTCGTGGCCCGATCCTTGGCCTCCCCTGTGTCCCGTCTCCAAGGTCGTGGCCCTGTCCTTTGCCCTCCCCTATGTCCCATCTCCAAGGTCGTGGCCCGGTCCTTGGCCCTCCCCTGTGTCCCTGTCCCATCTCCAGGCTGGTGGCCCTGTCCTTGGCCCTCCCTTGTGTCCCTGCCCCGTCTCCAAGGTCGTGGTCCGGTCCTTGGCCCTCCCCTGTGTCCCATCTCCAGGCTGGTGGCCCAGTCCTTGGCCCTCCCCTGTGTCCCTGCCCCATCTCCAAGGTCGTGGCCCGATCCTTGGCCTCCCCTGTGTCCCGTCTCCAAGGTTGTGGCCCTGTCCTTGGCCCTCCCCTGTGTCCCATCTCCAAGGTCGTGGCCCTGTCCTTGGCCCTCCCTTGTGTCCCTTCCCCGTCTCCAAGGTCATGGCCCGGTCCTTGGCCCTCCCCTGTGTCCCATCTCCAGGCTGTTGGCCCGGTCCTTGGCCCTCCCCTGTGTCCCATCTCCAGGCTGGTGGCCCGGTCCTTGGCTGTCCCCTGTGTCCCTGCCCTGTTTCCAAGGTCGTGGCCTGATCCTTGGCCTCCCTTGTGTCCGGTCTCCAAGGTCGTAGCCCGGTCCTTGGCCCTCCCATGTCCCTGTCCAGTCTCCAGGCTGGTGGCCCGGTCCTTGGCCCTCCCCTGTGTCCCTGCCCCGTCTCCAGGCTGGTGGCCCGGTCCTTGGCCCTCCCCTATGTCCCATCTCCAGGCTGGTGGCCCGGTCCTTGTCTGTCCCCTGTGTCCCTGCCCTGTCTCCAAGGTCGTGGCCTGATCCTTGGCCTCCCTTGTGTCCGGTCTCCAAGGTCGTAGCCCGGTCCTTGGCCCTCCCGTGTCCCTGTCCAGTCTCTAGTCTGGTGGCCCGGTCCTTGGCCCTCCCCTGTGTCCCTGCCCCATCTCCAGGCTGGTGGCCCGGTCCTTGGCCCTCCCCTGTGTCCCATCTCCAGGCTGGTGGCCCGGTCCTTGGCCCTCCCCTGTGTCCCTGCCCCATCTCCAAGGTCGTGGCCCGATCCTTGGCCTCCCCTGTGTCCCTTCCCCAAGGTCGTGGCCCGGTCCTTGGCCCTCCCCTGTGTCCCTGCCCCGTCTCCAAGGTCTTGGCCCAGTCCTTGGCCCTCCCCTGTGTCCCTGCCCCGTCTCCAGGCTGGTGGCCCGGTCCTTGGCCTCCCCTGTGTCCCTGCCCCATCTCCAGGCTGGTGGCCCGGTCCTTGGCCCTCCCCTATGTCCCGTCTCCAGGCTGGTGGCCCGGTCCTTGGCCCTCCCCTGTGTCCCTGTCCCGTCTCCAGGCTGGTGGCCCAGTCCTTGGCCCTCCCCTGTATCCCTGCCCCATCTCCAGGCTGGTGGCCCGGTCCTTGGCTGTCCCCTGTGTCCCTGCCCTGTTTCCAAGTTCGTGGCCTGATCCTTGGCCTCCCTTGTGTCCCTTCTCCAAGGTCGTAGCCCGGTCCTTGGCCCTCCCGTGTCCCTGTCCAGTCTCTAGTCTGGTGGCCCAGTCCTTGGCCCTCCCCTGTGTCCCTGCCCCATCTCCAGGCTGGTGGCCCGGTCCTTGGCCCTCCCCTGTGTCCCTGCCCCGTCTCCAGGCTGGTGGCCCGGCCCTTGGCCCTCCCCTGTGTCCCTGCCCCGTCTCCAGGCTGGTGGCCCGGTCCTTGGCCCTCCCCTGTGTCCCTGCCCCATCTCCAAGGTCGTGGCCCGATCCTTGGCCCTCCCCTGTGTCCCTTCTCTAAGGTCGTGGCCCGGTACTTGGCCCTCCCCTGTGTCCCTGCCCGTCTCCAGGCTGGTGGCCCGGTCCTTGGCCCTCCCCTGTGTCCCATCTCCAGGCTGGTGGCCCGGTCCTTGGCTGTCCCCTGTGTCCCTGCCCTGTTTCCAATGTCGTGTCCTGATCCTAGGCCTCCCTTGTTTCCGGTCTCCAAGGTCGTGGCCCGGTCCTTGGCCCTCCCCTGTGTCCGTTCTCAGAGGTCGTAGCCCTGTCCTTGGCTCTCCCCTGTGTCCCGTCTCCAGGCTGGTGGCCCGGTCCTTGGCCCTCCCCTGTGTCCCTGCCCCGTCTCCAGGCTGGTGGCCCGGTCCTTGGCCCTCCCCTGTGTCCCTGCCCTGTCTCCAGGCTGGTGGCCCGGTCCTTGGCCCTCCCCTGTGTCCCTGCCCTTTCTCCAGGCTGGTGGCCCAGTCCTTGGCCCTCACCTATGTCCCATCTCCAGGCTGGTGGCCCGGTCCTTGGCCCTCCCCTGTGTCCCTGCCCCGTCTCCAGGCTGGTGGCCCGGTCCTTGGCCCTCCCCTCTGTCCCATCTCCAGGCTGGTGGTCCGGTCCTTGGCCCTCCCCTGTGTCCCTTCCCCGTCTCCAAGGTTGTGGCCCGGTCCTTGGCCCTCCCCTGTGTCCCTGTCCCATCTCCAAGGTCGTGGCCCGGTCCTTGGCCCTCCCCTGTGTCCTGTCTCCAAGGTCGTGGCCCGGTCCTTGGCCCTCCCCTGTGTCCCGTCTCCAGGCTGGTGGCCCGGTCCTTTTCCCTCCTCTGTGTCCCTGCCTCGTCTCCAAGGTCGTGGCACAGTCCGTGGCCCTCCCCTGTGTCCCTGTCCCATCTACAGGCTGGTGGCCCTGTCCTTGGCCCTCCCTTGTGTCCCTGTCCCATCTTCAGGCTGGTGGCCCTGTCCTTGGCCCTCCCTTGTGTCCCTGCCCCGTCTCCAAGGTCGTGGCCCGGTCCTTGGCCCTCCCCTGTGTCCCATCTCCAGGCTGGTGGCCCATTCCTTGGCCCTCCCCTGTGTCCCTGCCCCATCTCCAAGGTCGTGGCCCGATCCTTGGCCTCCCCTGTGTCCCGTCTCCAAGGTCGTGGCCCTGTCCTTGGCCCTCCCCTGTGTCCCATCTCCAAGGTCGTGGCCCTGTCCTTGGCCCTCCCTTGTGTCCCTTCCCCGTCTCCAAGGTCGTGGCCCGGTCCTTGGCCCTCCCCTGTGTCCCATCTCCAGGCTGTTGGCCCGGTCCTTGGCCCTCCCCTGTGTCCCATCTCCAGGCTGGTGGCCCGGTCCTTGGCTGTCCCCTGTGTCCCTGCCCTGTTTCCAAGGTCGTGTCCTGATCCTTGGCCTCCCTTGTGTCCGGTCTCCAAGGTCGTGGCCCGGTCCTTGGCCCTCCCATGTCCCTGTCCAGTCTCCAGGCTGGTGGCCCGGTCCTTGGCCCTCCCCTGTGTCCCTGCCCCATCTCCAGGCTGGTGGCCCGGTCCTTGGCCCTCCCCTATGTCCCATCTCCAGGCTGGTGGCCCGGTCCTTGGCTGTCCCCTGTGTCCCTGCCCTGTCTCCAAGTTCGTGGCCTGATCCTTGGCCTCCCTTGTGTCCGGTCTCCAAGGTCGTAGCCCGGTCCTTGGCCCTCCCGTGTCCCTGTCCAGTCTCTAGTCTGGTGGCCCGGTCCTTGGCCCTCCCCTGTGTCCCTGCCCCATCTCCAGGCTGGTGGCCCGGTCCTTGGCCCTCCCCTGTGTCCCATCTCCAGGCTGGTGGCCCGGTCCTTGGCCCTCCCCTGTGTCCCTGCCCCATCTCCAAGGTCGTGGCCCGATCCTTGGCCTCCCCTGTGTCCCTTCCCCAAGGTCGTGGCCCGGTCCTTGGCCCTCCCCTGTGTCCCTGCCCCGTCTCCAAGGTCTTGGCCCAGTCCTTGGCCCTCCCCTGTGTCCCTGCCCCATCTCCAGGCTGGTGGCCCGGTCCTTGGCCTCCCCTGTGTCCCTGCCCCATCTCCAGGCTGGTGGCCCGGTCCTTGGCCCTCCCCTATGTCCCGTCTCCAGGCTGGTGGCCCGGTCCTTGGCCCTCCCCTGTGTCCCTGTCCCATCTCCAGGCTGGTGGCCCGGTCCTTGGCTGTCCCCTGTGTCCCTGCCCTGTCTCCAAGTTCCTGGCCTGATCCTTGGCCTCCCTTGTGTCCCTTCTCCAAGGTCGTAGCCCGGTCCTTGGCCCTCCCGTGTCCCTGTCCAGTCTCTAGTCTGGTGGCCCAGTCCTTGGCCCTCCCCTGTGTCCCTGCCCCATCTCCAGGCTGGTGGCCCGGTCCTTGGCCCTCCCCTGTGTCCCATCTCCAGGCTGGTGGCCCGGTCCTTGGCTGTCCCCTGTGTCCCTGCCCTGTTTCCAATGTCGTGTCCTGATCCTTGGCCTCCCTTGTGTCCGGTCTCCAAGGTCGTGGCCCGGTCCTTGGCCCTCCCCTGTGTCCGTTCTCAGAGGTCGTAGCCCTGTCCTTGGCTCTCCCCTGTGTCCCGTCTCCAGGCTGGTGGCCCGGTCCTTGGCCCTCCCCTGTGTCCCTGCCCCATCTCCAGGGGGCCCTCCCCTATGTCCCATCTCCAGGCTGGTGGCCCAGTCCTTGGCCCTCCCCTGTGTCCCTGCCCCATCTCCAAGGTCGTGGCCCGATCCTTGGCCTCCCCTTTGTCCCTTCTCCAAGGTCGTGGTCCGGTCCTTGGCCCTCCCCTGTGTCCCTGCCCGTCTCCAGGCTGGTGGCCCGGTCCTTGGCCCTCCCCTGTGTCCCATCTCCAGGCTGGTGGCCCGGTCCTTGGCTGTCCCCTGTGTCCCTGCCCTGTTTCCAATGTCGTGTCCTGATCCTTGGCCTCCCTTGTGTCCGGTCTCCAAGGTCGTGGCCCGGTCCTTGGCCCTCCCCTGTGTCCGTTCTCAGAGGTCGTAGCCCTGTCCTTGGCTCTCCCCTGTGTCCCGTCTCCAGGCTGGTGGCCCGGTCCTTGGCCCTCCCCTGTGTCCCTGCCCCATCTCCAGGGGGCCCTCCCCTATGTCCCATCTCCAGGCTGGTGGCCCAGTCCTTGGCCCTCCCCTGTGTCCCATCTCCACGCTGGTGGCCTGGTCCTTGGCCCTCCCCTGTGTCCCTGCCCTGTCTCCAGGCTGGTGACCCAGTCCTTGGCCCTCCCCGGTGTCCCTGCCCCGTCTCCAGGCTGGTGGCCCGGTCCTTGGCCCTCCGCTGTGTCCCTGCCCTTTCTCCAGGCTGGTGGCCCAGTCCTTGGCCCTCACCTATGTCCCATCTCCAGGCTGGTGGCCCGGTCCTTGGCCCTCCCCTGTGTCCCTGCCCCGTCTCCAGGCTGGTGGTCCGGTCCTTGGCCCTCCCCTCTGTCCCATCTCCAGGCTGGTGGTCCGGTCCTTGGCCCTCCCCTGTGTCCCTGCCCCTTCTCCAATGTCGTGGCCCGGTCCTTGGCCCTCCCCTGTGTCCTGTCTCCAAGGTTGTGGCCCGGTCCTTGGCCCTCCCCTGTGTCCCGTCTCCAGGCTGGTGGCCCGGTCCTTTTCCCTCCCCTGTGTCCCTGCCTCGTCTCCAAGGTCGTGGCACAGTCCGTGGCCCTCCCCTGTATCCCTGCCCCGTCTCCAAGGTTGTGGCCCGGTCCTTGGCCCTCCCCTGTGTCCCTGCCCCGTCTCCAAGGTTGTGGCCCGGTCCTTGGTCCTCCCCTGTGTCCCTGCCCCGTCTCCAAAATCATGGCCCGGTCCTTGGCCCTCCCCTGTGTCCCTGCCCTGTGTCCAAGGTCGTGGCCCGGCCGTTCGCCCTCCACTGTGTCCCTTCCCCATCTCCAGGCTGGTGGCCCGGTCCTTGGCCCTCCCCTGTGTCCCTGCCCCATCTCCAGGCTGGTGGCCTGGTCCTTGGCCCTCCCCTGTGTCCCTGCCCCATCTCCAGGCTGGTGACCCGGTCCTTGGCCCTCCCCTGTGTCCCTGCCCCATCTCCAGGCTGGTGGCCCGGTCCTTGGCCCTCCCCTGTGTCCCTGCCCCGTCTCCAAGGTCGTGGCCTGGTCCTTGGCCTTCCCCTGTGTCCCTGTCCCGTCTCCAACGACGTGGCCCAGTCCTTGGCCTTCCCCTGTGTCTCTGTCCCGTCTCCAACGTCGTGGCCCTGTCCTTGGCTCTCCCCTGTGTCCCATCTCCTGACTGGTGGCCCGGTCCTTGGCTATCCCCTGTATCCCTGCCCCGTCTCCAGGCTGTTGGCCCGGTCCTTGGCCCTCCCCTGTGTCCCTGCCCCATCTCCAGGGGGCCCTCCCCTATGTCCCATCTCCAGGCTGGTGGCCCGGTCCTTGGCCCTCCCCTGTGTCCCATCTCCAGGCTGGTGGCCTGGTCCTTGGCCCTCCCCTGTGTCCCTGCCCCGTCTCCAGGCTGGTGACCCAGTCCTTGGCCCTCCCCTGTGTCCCATCTCCAGGCTGGTGGCCCAGTCCTTGGCCCTCCCCTGTGTCCCTGTCCCATCTCCAGGCTGGTGGCCCGGTCCTTGGCCCTCCCCTGTGTCCCTGTCCCATCTCCAGGCTGGTAGCCCAGTCCTTGGACCTCCCCTGTGTCCCTGCCCCGTCTCCAAGGTTCTGGCCCAGTCCTTGGCCCTCCCCTGTGTCCCTGCCCCATCTCCAGGCTGGTGGCCCGGTCCTTGGCCCTCCCCTGTGTCCCTGCCCCGTCTCCAAAATCATTGCCCGGTCCTTGGCCCTCCCCTGTGTCCCTGCCCCATCTCCAAGGTCGTGGCCCGATCCTTGGCCCTCCCCTGTGTCCCTTCTCCAAGGTCGTGGCCCTGTCCTTGGCCCTCCCCTGTCTCCCTGCCCGTCTCCAGGCTGGTGGCCCGGTCCTTGGCCCTCCCCTGTGTCCCATCTCCAGGCTGGTGGCCCGGTCCTTGGCTGTCCCCTGTGTCCCTGCCCTGTTTCCAAGGTCGTGGCCTGATCCTTGGCCTCCCTTGTGTCCGGTCTCCAAGGTCGTAGCCCGGTCCTTGGCCCTCCCGTGTCCCTGTCCAGTCTCTAGTCTGGTGGCCCGGTCCTTGGCCCTCCCCTGTGTCCCTGCCCCATCTCCAGGCTGGTGGCCCGGTCCTTGGCCCTCCCCTGTGTCCCATCTCCAGGCTGGTGGCCCGGTCCTTGGCTGTCCCCTGTGTCCCTGCCCTGTCTCCAAGGTCGTGGCCTGATCCTTGGCCTCCCTTGTGTCCGGTCTCCAAGATCGTAGCCCGGTCCTTGGCCCTCCCGTGTCCCTGTCCAGTCTCTAGTCTGGTGGCCCGGTCCTTGGCCCTCCCCTGTGTCCCTGCCCCATCTCCAGGCTGGTGGCCCTGTCCTTGGCCCTCCCCTATGTCCCATCTCCAGGCTGGTGGCCCGGTCCTTGGCGCTCCCCTGTGTCCCTGTCCCATCTCTAGGCTGGTGGCCCAGTCCTTGGCCCTCCCCTGTGTCCCTGCCCCGTCTCCAGGCTGGTGGCCCAGTCCTTGGCCCTCACCTATGTCCCATCTCCAGGCTGGTGGCCCGGTCCTTGGCCCTCCCCTGTGTCCCTGCCCCGTCTCCAGGCTGGTGGCCCGGTCCTTGGCCCTCCCCTCTGTCCCATCTCCAGGCTGGTGGCCCGGTCCTTGGCCCTCCCCTGTGTCCCTGCCTCATCTACAAGGTCGTGGCCCTGTCCTTCGCCCTCCCCTGTGTCCCTGCCCCGTCTCCAAGGTCGTGGCCCGATCCTTGGCCTCCACTGTGTCCTGTCTCTAGTCTGGTGGCCCAGTCCTTGGCCCTCCCCTGTGTCCCTGCCCTGTGTCCAAGGTCGTGGCCCGGTCGTTCGCCCTCCCCTGTGTCCCTTCCCCATCTCCAGGCTGGTGGCCCAGTCCTTGGCCCTCCCCTGTGTCCCTGCCCCATCTCAAGGCTGGTGGCCCGGTCCTTGGCCCTCCCCTGTGTCCCGTCTCCAGGCTGGTGGCCCGGTCCTTGGCCCTCCCCTGTGTCCCTGCCCCATCTCCAGGCTGGAGGCCCGGTCCTTGGCCCTCCCCTGTGTCCCATCTCCAGGCTGGTGGCCCGGTCCTTGGCCCTCCCCTGTGTCCCTGTCCCGTCTCCAGGCTGGTGGCCTAGTCCTTGGCCCTCCCCTGTATCCCTGCCCGATCTCCAGGCTGGTGGCCCGGTCCTTGGCCCTCCCCTGTGTCCCTGCCCTGTCTCCAAGGTCGTGGCCTGATCCTTGGCCTCCCTTGTGTCCGGTCTCCAAGGTCGTAGCCCGGTCCTTGGCCCTCCCGTGTCCCTGTCCAGTCTCTAGTCTGGTGGCCCAGTCCTTGGCCCTCCCCTGTGTCCCTGCCCCATCTCCAGACTGGTGGCCCGGTCCTTGGCCCTCCCCTGTGTCCCTGGCCCGTGTCCAGACTGGTGGCCCAGTCCTTGGCCCTCCCCTGTGTCCCTGCCCCGTCTCCAGGCTGGTGACCCTGTCCTTGGCGCTCCCCTGTGTCCCTGCCCCGTCTCCAAGGTTGTGGACCAGTCATTGGCCCTCCCTTGTGTCCCTGTCCCGTCTCCAAGGTAGTGGCCCAGTCCTTGGCCCTCCCCTGTGTCCCATCTCCAGGCTGGTGGCCCAGTCCTTGGCCCTCCCCTGTGTCCCTGCCCCGTCTCCAAGGTCGTGGCCCGGTCCTTGACCCTCCCCTGTCTCCCTGCCCCATCTCCAGGCTGGTGGTCCAGTCCTAGGCCCTCCCCTGTGTCCCAGTCCCGTCTCCAAAGTCGTGGCCCGGTCCTTGGCCCTCCCCTGTTTCCCATCTCCAGGCTGGTGGCCCGGTCCTTGGCGCTCCCCTGTGTCCCTGCCCCATCTCCAGGCTGGTGGCCCGGTCCTTGGCCCTCCCCTGTATCCCTGCCCCGTCTCCAAGGTCGTGGCCCGATCCTTGGCCTCCCCTGTGTCCCTTTCCCAAGGTCGTGGCCCGGTCCTTGGCCCTCCCCTTTGTCCCATCTCCAAGGTGTTGGCCCGGTCCTTGGCCCTCCCCTGTGTCCCTGCCCCGTCTCCAAGGTCTTGGCCCGGTCGTTGGCCCTCCCCTGTGTCCCTGCCCCATCTCCAGGCTGGTGGTCCAGTCCTAGGCCCTCCCCTGTGTCCCAGTCCCGTCTCCAAGGTCGTGGCCCAGTCCTTGGCCCTCCCCTGTGTCCCATCTCCAGGCTGGTGGCCCGGTCCTTGGCCCTCCCCTGTGTCCCTGCCCCGTCTCCAAGGTCGTGGCCCTGTCCTTGGCCCTCCCCTGTGTCCCATCTCCAGGCTGGTGGCCCGGTCCTTGGCCCTCCCCTGTGTCCCTGCCCCATCTCCAGGCTGGTGGCCCGGTCCTTGGCCCTCCCCTATGTCCCATCTCCAGGCTGGTGGCCCGGTCCTTGGCCCTCCCCTGTGTCCCTGCCCCGTCTCCAGGCTGGTGGCCTAGTCCTTGGCCCTCCCCTGTATCCCTGCCCGATCTCCAGGCTGGTGGCCCGGTCCTTGGCCCTCCCCTGTGTCCCTGCCCTGTCTCCAAGGTCGTGGCCCGGTCCTTGGCCCTCCCCTGTGTCCCTGCCCCATCTCCAAGGTTGTGGCCCGATCCTTGGCCTCCCCTGTGTCCGGTCTCAAAGGTCATAGCCCTGTCCTTGGCCCTCCCCTGTGTCCCGTCTCCAGGCTGGTGGCCCGGTCCTTGGCCCTCCCCTGTGTCCCTGCCCCATCTCCAGGCTGCTGACCTGGTCCTTGGCGCTCCCCTGTGTCCCTGTCCCATCTCCAGGCTGGTGGCCCGGTCCTTGGCCCTCCCCTGTGTCCCTGGCCCGTATCCAAGGTCGTGGTCCGGTCTTTGGCCCTCCCCTGTTTCCCTGCCCGATCTCCAGGGTGGTGGCCCGGTCCTTGGCCCTCCCCTGTGTCCCATCTCCAGGCTGGTGGCCCGATCCTTGGCCCTCCCCTGTGTCCCTGCCCCATGTCCAGGCTCGTGGCTCGGTCCTTGGCCCTCCCCTGTGTCCCTGCCCCGTCTCCAATGTCGTGGCCCGGTCCTTGGCCCTCCCCTGTGTCCCATCTCCAGGCTGGTGGCCCGGTCCTTGGCTGTCCCCTGTGTCCCTGCCCTGTCTCCAAGGTCGTGGCCTGATCATTGGCCTCCCTTGTGTCCGATCTCCAGGCTGGTGGCCCGGTCCTTGGCCCTCCCCTGTGTCCCTGCCCCGTCTCCAAGGTGGTGGCCCGGTCCTTGGCCCTCCCCTGTGTCCCATCTCCAGGCTGGTGGCCCGATCCTTGGCCTCCTCTGTGTCCGGTCTCAAAAGTCATAGCCCTGTCCTTGGCCCTCCCCTGTGTCCCGTCTCCAGGCTAGTGGCCCGGTCCTTGGCCCTCCCCTGTGTCCCTGGCCCGTGTCCAGACTGGTGGCCCAGTCCTTGGCCCTCCCCTGTGTCCCTGCCCCGTCTCCAGGCTGGTGGCCCGGTCCTTGGCCCTCCCCTGTGTCCCTGCCCTGTCTCCAGGCTGGTGGCCCGGTCCTTGGCCCTCCCCTGTGTCCCTGCCCCGTCTCCAGGCTGGTGGCCCAGTCCTTGGCCCTCACCTATGTCCCATCTCCAGGCTGGTGGCCCGGTCCTTGGCCCTCCCCTGTGTCCCTGCCCCGTCTCCAGGCTGGTGGCCCGGTCCTTGGCCCTCCCCTCTGTCCCATCTCCAGGCTGGTGGTCCGGTCCTTGGCCCTCCCCTGTGTCCCTTCCCCGTCTCCAAGGTTGTGGCCCGGTCCTTGGCCCTCCCCTGTGTCCCTGTCCCTTCTCCAAGGTCGTGGCCCGGTCCTTGGCCCTCCCCTGTGTCCTGTCTCCAAGGTCGTGGCCCGGTCCTTGGCCCTCCCCTGTGTCCCGTCTCCAGGCTGGTGGCCCGGTCCTTTTCCCTCCCCTGTGTCCCTGCCTCGTCTCCAAGGTCGTGGCACAGTCCGTGGCCCTCCCCTGTATCCCTGCCCCTTGTCCAAGGTTGTGGCCCGGTCCTTGGCCCTCCCCTGTGTCCCTGCCCCGTCTCCAAGGTTGTGGCCCGGTCCTTGGTCCTCCCCTGTGTCCCTGCCCCGTCTCCAAAATCATGGCCCGGTCCTTGGCCCTCCCCTGTGTCCCTGCCCTGTGTTCAAGGTCGTGGCCCGGTCGTTCGCCCTCCACTGTGTCCCTTCCCCATCTCCAGGGTGGTGGCCCTGTCCTTGGCCCTCCCCTGTTTCCCTGCCCCATCTCCAGGCTGGTGGCCTGGTCCTTGGCCCTCCCCTGTGTCCCTGCCCCATCTCCAGGCTGGTGACCCGGTCCTTGGCCCTCCCCTGTGTCCCTGTCCCATCTCCAGGCTGGTGGCCCGGTCCTTGGCCCTCCCCTGTGTCCCTGCCCCGTCTCCAAGGTCGTGGCCTGGTCCTTGGCCTTCCCCTGTGTCCCTGTCCCGTCTCCAACGACGTGGCCCAGTCCTTGGCCTTCCCCTGTGTCTCTGTCCCGTCTCCAACGTCGTGGCCCTGTCCTTGGCTCTCCCCTGTGTCCCATCTCCTGACTGGTGGCCCGGTCCTTGGCTATCCCCTGTATCCCTGCCCCGTCTCCAGGCTGGTGGCCCGGTCCTTGGCCCTCCCCTGTGTCCCTGCCCCATCTCCAGGGGGCCCTCCCCTATGTCCCATCTCCAGGCTGGTGGCCCTGTCCTTGGCCCTCCCCTGTGTCCCTGCCCCGTCTCCAGGCTGGTGACCCAGTCCTTGGCCCTCCCCTGTGTCCCATCTCCAGGCTGGTGGCCCAGTCCTTGGCCCTCCCCTGTGTCCCTGCCCCGTCTCCAGGCTGGTGACCCAGTCCTTGGCCCTGCCCTGTGTCCCATCTCCAGGCTGGTGGCCCAGTCCTTGGCCCTCCCCTGTGTCCCTGTCCCATCTCCAGGCTGGTGGCCCGGTTCTTGGCCCTCCCCTGTGTCCCTGCCCCATCTCCAGGCTGGTAGCCCAGTCCTTGGCCCTCCCCTGTGTCCCTGCCCCGTCTCCAAGGTTCTGGCCCAGTCCTTGGCCCTCCCCTGTGTCCCTGCCCCATCTCCAGGCTGGTGGCCCGGTCCTTGGCCCTCCCCTGTGTCCCTGCCCCATCTCCAGGCTGGTGGCCCATTCCTTGGCCCTCCCCTGTGTCCCTGCCCCGTCTCCAGGCTGGTGGCCCTGTCGTTGGCCCTCCCCTGTGTCCCTGCCCCGTCTCCAGGCTGGTGGCCCAGTCCTTGGCCCTCACCTATGTCCCATCTCCAGGCTGGTGGCCCGGTCCTTGGCCCTCCCCTGTGTCCCTGCCCCGTCTCCAGGCTGGTGGCCCGGTCCTTGGCCCTCCCCTCTGTCCCATCTCCAGGCTGGTGGCCCGGTCCTTGGCCCTCCCCTGTGTCCCTGCCTCATCTACAAGGTCGTGGCCCTGTCCTTCGCCCTCCCCTGTGTCCCTGCCCCGTCTCCAAGGTCGTGGCCTGGTCCTTGGCCTCCACTGTGTCCTGTCTCCAGGCTGGTGGCCCAGTCCTTGGCCCTCCCCTGTGTCCCTGCCCTGTGTCCAAGGTCGTGGCCCGGTCGTTCGCCCTCCACTGTGTCCCTTCCCCATCTCCAGGCTGGTGGCCCGGTCCTTGGCCCTCCCGTGTGTCCCTGCCCCATCTCCAGGCTGGTGGCCCGGTCCTTGGCCCTCCCCTGTGTCCCTGCCCCGTCTCCAGGCTGGTGGCCCGGCCCTTGGCCCTCCCCTGTGTCCCTGCCCCGTCTCCAGGCTGGTGGCCCGGTCCTTGGCCCTCCCCTGTGTCCCTGCCCCATCTCCAAGGTCGTGGCCCGATCCTTGGCCCTCCCCTGTGTCCCTTCTCTAAGGTCGTGGCCCGGTACTTGGCCCTCCCCTGTGTCCCTGCCCGTCTCCAGGCTGGTGGCCCGGTCCTTGGCCCTCCCCTGTGTCCCATCTCCAGGCTGGTGGCCCGGTCCTTGGCTGTCCCCTGTGTCCCTGCCCTGTTTCCAATGTCGTGTCCTTATCCTTGGCCTCCCTTGTGTCCGGTCTCCAAGGTCGTGGCCCGGTCCTTGGCCCTCCCCTGTGTCCGTTCTCAGAGGTCGTAGCCCTGTCCTTGGCTCTCCCCTGTGTCCCGTCTCCAGGCTGGTGGCCCGGTCCTTGGCCCTCCCCTGTGTCCCTGCCCCATCTCCAGGGGGCCCTCCCCTATGTCCCATCTCCAGGCTGGTGGCCCAGTCCTTGGCCCTCCCCTGTGTCCCATCTCCACGCTGGTGGCCTGGTCCTTGGCCCTCCCCTGTGTCCCTGCCCCGTCTCCAGGCTGGTGACCCAGTCCTTGGCCCTCCCCTGTGTCCCATCTCCAGGCTGGTGGCCCGGTCCTTGGCCCTCCCCTGTGTCCCTGGCCCGTGTCCAGACTGGTGGCCCAGTCCTTGGCCCTCCCCTGTGTCCCTGCCCCGTCTCCAGGCTGTTGGCCCGGTCCTTGGCCCTCCCCTGTGTCCCTGCCCCCTCTCCAGGCTGGTGGCCCGGTCCTTGGCCCTCCCCTGTGTCCCTGCCCTTTCTCCAGGCTGGTGGCCCAGTCCTTGGCCCTCACCTATGTCCCATCTCCAGGCTGGTGGCCCGGTCCTTGGCCCTCCCCTGTGTCCCTGCCCCGTCTCCAGGCTGGTGGCCCGGTCCTTGGCCCTCCCCTGTGTCCCATCTCCAGGCTGGTGGTCCGGTCCTTGGCCCTCCCCTGTGTCCCTTCCCCGTCTCCAAGGTTGTGGCCCGGTCCTTGGCCCTCCCCTGTGTCCCTGTCCCTTCTCCAAGGTCGTGGCCCGGTCCTTGGCCCTCCCCTGTGTCCTGTCTCCAAGGTCGTGGCCCGGTCCTTGGCCCTCCCCTGTGTCCCGTCTCCAGGCTGGTGGCCCGGTCCTTTTCCCTCCCCTGTGTCCCTGCCTCGTCTCCAAGGTCGTGGCACAGTCCGTGGCCCTCCCCTGTATCCCTGCCCCGTCTCCAAGGTTGTGGCCCGGTCCTTGGCCCTCCCCTGTGTCCCTGCCCCGTCTCCAAGGTTGTGGCCCGGTCCTTGGTCCTCCCCTGTGTCCCTGCCCCGTCTCCAAAATCATGGCCCGGTCCTTGGCCCTCCCCTGTGTCCCTGCCCTGTGTTCAAGGTCGTGGCCCGGTCGTTCGCCCTCCACTGTGTCCCTTCCCCATCTCCAGGGTGGTGGCCCTGTCCTTGGCCCTCCCCTGTGTCCCTGCCCCATCTCCAGGCTGGTGGCCTGGTCCTTGGCCCTCCCCTGTGTCCCTGCCCCATCTCCAGGCTGGTGACCCGGTCCTTGGCCCTCCCCTGTGTCCCTGTCCCATCTCCAGGCTGGTGGCCCGGTCCTTGGCCCTCCCCTGTGTCCCTGCCCCGTCTCCAAGGTCGTGGCCTGGTCCTTGGCCTTCCCCTGTGTCCCTGTCCCGTCTCCAACGACGTGGCCCAGTCCTTGGCCTTCCCCTGTGTCTCTGTCCCGTCTCCAACGTCGTGGCCCTGTCCTTGGCTCTCCCCTGTGTCCCATCTCCTGACTGGTGGCCCGGTCCTTGGCTATCCCCTGTATCCCTGCCCCGTCTCCAGGCTGGTGGCCCGGTCCTTGGCCCTCCCCTGTGTCCCTGCCCCATCTCCAGGGGGCCCTCCCCTGCGTCCAATCTCCAGGCTGGTGGCCCGGTCCTTGGCCCTCCCCTGTGTCCCTGCCCCGTCTCCAGGCTGGTGACCCAGTCCTTGGCCCTCCCCTGTGTCCCATCTCCAGGCTGGTGGCCCAGTCCTTGGCCCTCCCCTGTGTCCCTGCCCCGTCTCCAGGCTGGTGACCCAGTCCTTGGCCCTGCCCTGTGTCCCATCTCCAGGCTGGTGGCCCGGTCCTTGGCCCTCCCCTGTGTCCCTGTCCCGTCTCCAGGCTGGTGGCCCGGTCCTTGGCCCTCCCCTGTGTCCCTGCCCCATCTCCAGGCTGGTGGCCCAGTCCTTGGCCCTCCCCTGTGTCCCTGCCCCGTCTCCAAGGTTCTGGCCCAGTCCTTGGCCCTCCCCTGTGTCCCTGCCCCATCTCCAGGCTGGTGGCCCGGTCCTTGGCCCTCCCCTGTGTCCCTGCCCCATCTCCAGGCTGGTGGCCCATTCCTTGGCCCTCCCCTGTGTCCCTGCCCCGTCTCCAGGCTGGTGGCCCTGTCGTTGGCCCTCCCCTGTGTCCCTGCCCCGTCTCCAGGCTGGTGGCCCAGTCCTTGGCCCTCACCTATGTCCCATCTCCAGGCTGGTGGCCCGGTCCTTGGCCCTCCCCTGTGTCCCTGCCCCGTCTCCAGGCTGGTGGCCCGGTCCTTGGCCCTCCCCTCTGTCCCATCTCCAGGCTGGTGGCCCGGTCCTTGGCCCTCCCCTGTGTCCCTGCCTCATCTACAAGGTCGTGGCCCTGTCCTTCGCCCTCCCCTGTGTCCCTGCCCCGTCTCCAAGGTCGTGGCCTGGTCCTTGGCCTCCACTGTGTCCTGTCTCCAGGCTGGTGGCCCAGTCCTTGGCCCTCCCCTGTGTCCCTGCCCTGTGTCCAAGGTCGTGGCCCGGTCGTTCGCCCTCCACTGTGTCCCTTCCCCATCTCCAGGCTGGTGGCCCGGTCCTTGGCCCTCCCGTGTGTCCCTGCCCCATCTCCAGGCTGGTGGCCCGGTCCTTGGCCCTCCCCTATGTCCCATCTCCAGGCTGGTGGCCCGGTCCTTGGCGCTCCCCTGTGTCCCTGCCCCATCTCCAGGCTGGTGGCCCAGTCCTTGGCCCTCCCCTGTGTCCCTGCCCCATCTCCAAGGTCGTGGCCCGATCCTTGGCCTCCCCTTTGTCCCTTCTCCAAGGTCGTGGTCCGGTCCTTGGCCCTCCCCTGTGTCCCTGCCCGTCTCCAGGCTGGTGGCCCGGTCCTTGGCCCTCCCCTGTGTCCCATCTCCAGGCTGGTGGCCCGGTCCTTGGCTGTCCCCTGTGTCCCTGCCCTGTCTCCAATGTCGTGTCCTGATCCTTGGCCTCCCTTCTGTCCGGTCTCCAAGGTCGTGGCCCGGTCCTTGGCCCTCCCCTGTGTCCGTTCTCAGAGGTCGTAGCCCTGTCCTTGGCTCTCCCCTGTGTCCCGTCTCCAGGCTGGTGGCCCGGTCCTTGGCCCTCCCCTGTGTCCCTGCCCCATCTCCAGGGGGCCCTCCCCTATGTCCCATCTCCAGGCTGGTGGCCCAGTCCTTGGCCCTCCCCTGTGTCCCATCTCCACGCTGGTGGCCTGGTCCTTGGCCCTCCCCTGTGTCCCTGCCCCGTCTCCAGGCTGGTGACCCAGTCCTTGGCCCTCCCCTGTGTCCCATCTCCAGGCTGGTGGCCCGGTCCTTGGCCCTCCGCTGTGTCCCTGACCTTTCTCCAGGCTGGTGGCCCAGTCCTTGGCCCTCACCTATGTCCCATCTCCAGGCTGGTGGCCCGGTCCTTGGCCCTCCCCTGTGTCCCTGCCCCATCTCCAGGCTGGTGGCCTGGTCCTTGGCCCTCCCCTGTGTCCCTGCCCCATCTCCAGGCTGGTGACCCGGTCCTTGGCCCTCCCCTGTGTCCCTGCCCCATCTCCAGGCTGGTGGCCCGGTCCTTGGCCCTCCCCTGTGTCCCTGCCCCGTCTCCAAGGTCGTGGCCTGGTCCTTGGCCTTCCCCTGTGTCCCTGTCCCGTCTCCAACGACGTGGCCCAGTCCTTGGCCTTCCCCTGTGTCTCTGTCCCGTCTCCAACGTCGTGGCCCTGTCCTTGGCTCTCCCCTGTGTCCCATCTCCTGACTGGTGGCCCGGTCCTTGGCTATCCCCTGTATCCCTGCCCCGTCTCCAGGCTGGTGGCCCGGTCCTTGGCCCTCCCCTGTGTCCCTGCCCCATCTCCAGGGGGCCCTCCCCTATGTCCCATCTCCAGGCTGGTGGCCCGGTCCTTGGCCCTCCCCTGTGTCCCATCTCCAGGCTGGTGGCCTGGTCCTTGGCCCTCCCCTGTGTCCCTGCCCCGTCTCCAGGCTGGTGACCCAGTCCTTGGCCCTCCCCTGTGTCCCATCTCCAGGCTGGTGGCCCGGTCCTTGGCCCTCCCCTGTGTCCCTGTCCCATCTCCAGGCTGGTGGCCCGGTCCTTGGCCCTCCCCTGTGTCCCTGTCCCATCTCCAGGCTGGTAGCCCAGTCCTTGGCCCTCCCCTGTGTCCCTGCCCCGTCTCCAAGGTTCTGGCCCAGTCCTTGGCCCTCCCCTGTGTCCCTGCCCCATCTCCAGGCTGGTGGCCCGGTCCTTGGCCCTCCCCTGTGTCCCTGCCCCGTCTCCAAAATCATTGCCCGGTCCTTGGCCCTCCCCTGTGTCCCTGCCCCATCTCCAAGGTCGTGGCCCGATCCTTGGCCCTCCCCTGTGTCCCTTCTCCAAGGTCGTGGCCCTGTCCTTGGCCCTCCCCTGTCTCCCTGCCCGTCTCCAGGCTGGTGGCCCGGTCCTTGGCCCTCCCCTGTGTCCCATCTCCAGGCTGGTGGCCCGGTCCTTGGCTGTCCCCTGTGTCCCTGCCCTGTTTCCAAGGTCGTGGCCTGATCCTTGGCCTCCCTTGTGTCCGGTCTCCAAGGTCGTAGCCCGGTCCTTGGCCCTCCCGTGTCCCTGTCCAGTCTCTAGTCTGGTGGCCCGGTCCTTGGCCCTCCCCTGTGTCCCTGCCCCATCTCCAGGCTGGTGGCCCGGTCCTTGGCCCTCCCCTGTGTCCCATCTCCAGGCTGGTGGCCCGGTCCTTGGCTGTCCCCTGTGTCCCTGCCCTGTCTCCAAGGTCGTGGCCTGATCCTTGGCCTCCCTTGTGTCCGGTCTCCAAGGTCGTAGCCCGGTCCTTGGCCCTCCCGTGTCCCTGTCCAGTCTCTAGTCTGGTGGCCCGGTCCTTGGCCCTCCCCTATGTCCCATCTCCAGGCTGGTGGCCCGGTCCTTGGCGCTCCCCTGTGTCCCTGTCCCATCTCTAGGCTGGTGGCCCGGTCCTTGGCCCTCCCCTGTGTCCCTGCCCCGTCTCCAAGGTCTTGGCCCGTTCGTTGGCCCTCCCATGTGTCCCTGCCCCATCTCCAGGCTGGTGGCCCGGTCCTTGGCCCTCCCCTGTGTCCCTGCCCCGTCTCCAGGCTGGTGGCCCGGTCCTTGGCCCTCCCCTGTGTCCCTGCCCCGTCTCCAGGCTGGTGGTCCAGTCCTTGGCCCTCACCTATGTCCCATCTCCAGGCTGGTGGCCCGGTCCTTGGCCCTCCCCTGTGTCCCTGCCCCGTCTCCAGGCTGGTGGCCCGGTCCTTGGCCCTCCCCTGTGTCCCATCTCCAGGCTGGTGGCCCGGTCCTTGGCCCTCCCCTGTGTCCCTGCCTCATCTACAAGGTCGTGGTCCTGTCCTTCGCCCTCCCCTGTGTCCCTGCCCCGTCTCCAAGGTCGTGGCCCGGTCTTTGGCCTCCACTGTGTCCTGTCTCCAGGCTGGTGGCCCAGTCCTTGGCCCTCCCCTGTGTCCCTGCCCTGTGTCCAAGGTCGTGGCCCGGTCGTTCGCCCTCCACTGTGTCCCTTCCCCATCTCCAGGCTGGTGGCCCAGTCCTTGGCCCTCCCCTGTGTCCCTGCCCCATCTCCAGGCTGGTGGCCCGGTCCTTGGCCCTCACCTATGTCCCATCTCCAGGCTGGTGGCCCGGTCCTTGGCGCTCCCCTGTGTCCCTGCCCCATCTCCAGGCTGGTGGCCCAGTCCTTGGCCCTCCCCTGTGTCCCTGCCCCATCTCCAAGGTCGTGGCCCGATCCTTGGCCTCCCCTTTGCCCCTTCTCCAAGGTCTTGGTCCGGTCCTTGGCCCTCCCCTGTGTCCCTGCCCGTCTCCAGGCTGGTGGCCCGGTCCTTGGCCCTCCCCTGTGTCCCATCTCCAGGCTGGTGGCCCGGTCCTTGGCTGTCCCCTGTGTCCCTGCCCTGTTTCCAATGTCGTGTCCTGATCCTTGGCCTCCCTTGTGTCCGGTCTCCAAGGTCGTGGCCCGGTCCTTGGCCCTCCCCTGTGTCCGTTCTCAGAGGTCGTAGCCCTGTCCTTGGCTCTCCCCTGTGTCCCGTCTCCAGGCTGGTGGCCCGGTCCTTGGCCCTCCCCTGTGTCCCTGCCCCATCTCCAGGGGGCCCTCCCCTATGTCCCATCTCCAGGCTGGTGGCCCAGTCCTTGGCCCTCCCCTGTGTCCCATCTCCACGCTGGTGGCCTGGTCCTTGGCCCTCCCCTGTGTCCCTGCCCCGTCTCCAGGCTGGTGACCCAGTCCTTGGCCCTCCCCTGTGTCCCATCTCCAGGCTGGTGGCCCGGTCCTTGGCCCTCCCCTGTGTCCCTGGCCCGTGTCCAGACTGGTGGCCCAGTCCTTGGCCCTCCCCTGTGTCCCTGCCCCGTCTCCAGGCTGGTGGCCCGGTCCTTGGCCCTCCCCTGTGTCCCTGCCCTTTCTCCAGGCTGGTGGCCCAGTCCTTGGCCCTCACCTATGTCCCATCTCCAGGCTGGTGGCCCGGTCCTTGGCCCTCCCCTGTGTCCCTGCCCCGTCTCCAGGCTGGTGGCCCGGTCCTTGGCCCTCCCCTCTGTCCCATCTCCAGGCTGGTGGTCCGGTCCTTGGCCCTCCCCTGTGTCCCTGCCCCGTCTCCAATGTCGTGGCCCGGTCCTTGGCCCTCCCCTGTGTCCCTGTCCCTTCTCCAAGGTCGTGGCCCGGTCCTTGGCCCTCCCCTGTGTCCTGTCTCCAAGGTTGTGGCCCGGTCCTTGGCCCTCCCCTGTGTCCCGTCTCCAGGCTGGTGGCCCGGTCCTTTTCCCTCCCCTGTGTCCCTGCCTCGTCTCCAAGGTCGTGGCACAGTCCGTGGCCCTCCCCTGTATCCCTGCCCCGTCTCCAAGGTTGTGGCCCGGTCCTTGGCCCTCCCCTGTGTCCCTGCCCCGTCTCCAAGGTTGTGGCCCGGTCCTTGGTCCTCCCCTGTGTCCCTGCCCCGTCTCCAAAATCCTGGCCCGGTCCTTGGCCCTCCCCTGTTTCCCTGCCCTGTGTCCAAGGTCGTGGCCCGGCCGTTCGCCCTCCACTGTGTCCCTTCCCCATCTCCAGGGTGGTGGCCCTGTCCTTGGCCCTCCCCTGTGTCCCTGCCCCATCTCCAGGCTGCTGGCCTGGTACTTGGCCCTCCCCTGTGTCCCTGCCCCATCTCCAGGCTGGTGACCCGGTCCTTGGCCCTCCCATGTGTCCCTGCCCCATCTCCAGGCTGGTGGCCCGGTCCTTGGCCCTCCCCTGTGTCCCTGCCCCGTCTCCAAGGTCGTGGCCTGGTCCTTGGCCTTCCCCTGTGTCCCTGTCCCGTCTCCAACGACGTGGCCCAGTCCTTGGCCTTCCCCTGTGTCTCTGTCCCGTCTCCAACGTCGTGGCCCTGTCCTTGGCTCTCCCCTGTGTCCCATCTCCTGACTGGTGGCCCGGTCCTTGGCTATCCCCTGTACCCCTGCCCCGTCTCCAGGCTGTTGGCCCGGTCCTTGGCCCTCCCCTGTGTCCCTGCCCCATCTCCAGGGGGCCCTCCCCTATGTCCCATCTCCAGGCTGGTGGCCCGGTCCTTGGCCCTCCCCTGTGTCCCATCTCCAGGCTGGTGGCCTGGTCCTTGGCCCTCCCCTGTGTCCCTGCCCCGTCTCCAGGCTGGTGACCCAGTCCTTGGCCCTCCCCTGTGTCCCATCTCCAGGCTGGTGGCCCGGTCCTTGGCCCTCCCCTGTGTCCCTGCCCCATCTCCAGGCTGGTGACCCGGTCCTTGGCCCTCCCCTGTGTCCCTGCCCCATCTCCAGGCTGGTGGCCCGGTCCTTGGCCCTCCCCTGTGTCCCTGCCCCGTCTCCAAGGTCGTGGCCTGGTCCTTGGCCTTCCCCTGTGTCCCTGTCCCGTCTCCAACGACGTGGCCCAGTCCTTGGCCTTCCCCTGTGTCTCTGTCCCGTCTCCAACGTCGTGGCCCTGTCCTTGGCTCTCCCCTGTGTCCCATCTCCTGACTGGTGGCCCGGTCCTTGGCTATCCCCTGTATCCCTGCCCCGTCTCCAGGCTGTTGGCCCGGTCCTTGGCCCTCCCCTGTGTCCCTGCCCCATCTCCAGGGGGCCCTCCCCTATGTCCCATCTCCAGGCTGGTGGCCCGGTCCTTGGCCCTCCCCTGTGTCCCTGCCCCGTCTCCAGGCTGGTTACCCAGTCCTTGGCCCTCCCCTGTGTCCCATCTCCAGGCTGGTGGCCCAGTCCTTGGCCCTCCCCTGTGTCCCTGCCCCGTCTCCAGGCTGGTGACCCAGTCCTTGGCCCTGCCCTGTGTCCCATCTCCAGGCTGGTGGCCCAGTCCTTGGCCCTCCCCTGTGTCCCTGTCCCATCTCCAGGCTGGTGGCCCGGTCCTTGGCCCTCCCCTGTGTCCCTGCCCCATCTCCAAGCTGGTAGCCCAGTCCTTGGCCCTCCCCTGTGTCCCTGCCCCGTCTCCAAGGTTCTGGCCCAGTCCTTGGCCCTCCCCTGTGTCCCTGCCCCATCTCCAGGCTGGTGGCCCGGTCCTTGGCCCTCCCCTGTGTCCCTGCCCCATCTCCAGGCTGGTGGCCCATTCCTTGGCCCTCCCCTGTGTCCCTGCCCCGTCTCCAGGCTGGTGGCCCGGTCCTTGGCCCTCCCCTGTGTCCCTGCCCCGTCTCCAGGCTGGTGGCCCAGTCCTTGGCCCTCCCCTGTGTCCCATCTCCAGGCTGGTGGCCCTGTCCTTGGCCCTCCCCTGTGTCCCTGCCCCGTCTCCAGGCTGGTGGCCCGGTCCTTGGCCCTCCCCTCTGTCCCATCTCCAGGCTGGTGGCCCGGTCCTTGGCCCTCCCCTGTGTCCCTGCCTCATCTACAAGGTCGTGGCCCTGTCCTTCGCCCTCCCCTGTGTCCCTGCCCCGTCTCCAAGGTCGTGGCCTGGTCCTTGGCCTCCACTGTGTCCTGTCTCCAGGCTGGTGGCCCAGTCCTTGGCCCTCCCCTGTGTCCCTGCCCTGTGTCCAAGGTCGTGGCCCGGTCGTTCGCCCTCCACTGTGTCCCTTCCCCATCTCCAGGCTGGTGGCCCGGTCCTTGGCCCTCCCCTGTGTCCCTGCCCCATCTCCAGGCTGGTGGCCCGGTCCTTGGCCCTCCCCTATGTCCCATCTCCAGGCTGGTGACCCGGTCCTTGGCGCTCCCCTGTGTCCCTGCCCCATCTCCAGGCTGGTGGCCCAGTCCTTGGCCCTCCCCTGTGTCCCTGCCCCATCTCCAAGGTCGTGGCCCGATCCTTGGCCTCCCCTTTGTCCCTTCTCCAAGGTCGTGGCCCGGTCCTTGGCCCTCCCCTGTGTCCCTGCCCGTCTCCAGGCTGGTGGCCCGGTCCTTGGCCCTCCCCTGTGTCCCATCTCCAGGCTGGTGGCCCGGTCCTTGGCTGTCCCCTGTGTCCCTGCCCTGTTTCCAATGTCGTGTCCTGATCCTTGGCCTCCCTTGTGTCCGGTCTCCAAGGTCGTGGCCCGGTCCTTGGCCCTCCCCTGTGTCCGTTCTCAGAGGTCGTAGCCCTGTCCTTGGCTCTCCCCTGTGTCCCGTCTCCAGGCTGGTGGCCCGGTCCTTGGCCCTCCCCT